>NC_082692.2:12058011-12718655 GCF_949987515.2 Delphinus delphis | reverse complement strand
TTGTATGTTTTACTCCCTATGAACAGATATCTACTGAGTTTCATGGTATCTATTTAATAATCATCTTTTCAATTTGTAGACAAGTTTTGGAATTCAGATATTGCCCTTAGAACAACTTGGGGGTCATTCATGCACTCAGTAAGCATGCCTTCTTATTTATGGTCCGAGGAGAATTCATTCATTTCTGCATATTTTGATTGTCTACTATATATGCCAGGGCTAGATGTTGGGAATACAGAAATAAATGACATAAATTCCCTGCTCTCAGAGCTGGGCCACAACTGAGTGGAGGAGATGCATACCCACAAAAATTTACAATGGAATTGGATTGTAGAGATGTGTACAACATGCAATATTAAGTCTGGAGAATGTGTAAGCCTACTTAAGTCTTTCTATTGAGTTAGACTGTGGACAAATGTATCAGATGAGAAACACATCAATATTTATTTACTCTGGGGTCGTAAATGGAAAAGTTGAATGAACTAAAGTGCATTTATTATAACCAATGGCATCCAGCAAGGCCACTGCCCTTGTGCCACTATTGTTCCTGTTTGTGTTTGGGTCAGTAACATTGTGTTTAGGTCAGATGAGAGTATGTTCCATCTGCCACGCTCTGATAGCTGAAGTAAAATGCTGATGGAGATAATTTAAGATCATCTCTGTGCTGTTGATTGCATGCTTGTGGCTCATAATCAGAATGATGCGAAGTAATTGTTAGAGCGACTTGCCGAGGCTACATTTTGTGTCACTTGCAACTGTCAGCACTTCGGTCCTGCTGCTCTGCCTGAAGAATGCTTGCCCAGCACCTGTTGGATGGCTAGAGCATGACCTGTCACTCAGTGTTGTGGGCGACTTTTGTTCTAACATCCTCACTTGCTGCCCCTGTATATTTTATAACCTGAAAAAGAAATACCTGCTTATTTAGTGGAAGCAAGTGCTGTCTTTTGTGTTTGACAGAATGCTATGTACTGGGACTTTCATGTAGACATCCACGTGCTCCGTGCCATGGTGCTCATCTCTTTTCTCTTTGGCCTTGAAACCCAGACAAACCTTGCTTCGAATTCTTGCCTTGTCACCTACTGGTTATATGACCTTGGCTAGGTCACTTGTCTTGAACCTTGTTTTCGTTATCTGCACAATGGGACTGTTTTACAGAGATTTTGTGAGGATTAGAGATAATAGATAAAAACTTGTCGGCGTAATTAGCTACCCACTAAGTGTAGTAGGTAATAATAAGGAATCCAGTGCTTACTTAGGATGACATTATACAATGGCAAGACAGAATTTTCCAAAGTCAGTAGTCCAAAAATATATTGTAAGTGTGGAATAGAGAGTATCAGTCCAGTTTTCCTGGCTAGGTCATATTTACCAGAGACACACAATCAGATGGGGACATTAGAATCTAAACCATCATTTTCCATGGCTGGGTCTGCTATACAGAATGTGCTCCGGGCCATCCCATGTACATCATCAAGGGATGCAAAAGCAAATTTAAGAATGTGTATCATTAGGTTTCCCTGCATAAAAGAGACGTTATATAGCATACAACACAGCCTGACCATGTGGTTCTCTCTCATGGAGAAAGCAGTGACCACAAGAGAGTGAAGCAAAGCAAAAATTTTGTCCCTGTAAGAAGTTCATGGTTAGATCTAGGAACATCTCAGAGACTCCTGAATTGTACCATAAAAAGAGACCTGTTAAAAGTAGCTCAGTCCATATTCCTTGATACAGTAAAGTCCCTAGTGGAAGTTGTTGAAGAGATGCTTTCTCTGATTGCATCCAGGGCTAAAATTTAAGGTCTGAGTTTTTATCTCCCAATGTTGATTCTATTTCTCATGGTCAAAATAGGACCATAGAAATCTCTTCTAAGAGCATGAGCCCCACCACAAATTGTCACTTTCTTTAAAAATTACATAAGCTGGACAAGGCATGAACTTTTGTTGGAAGGTATAGCGTGTGGAGGAGTTATCAGCTGGTTTCACAAATCAAGCTCCATGTTTCTCCACTTTTGTTCTCTCCAGGATTTTCCACTGGTATCTGATTTGGCATTTCTCTGCTGCCACAGTATGTCCTGTCTTTCTTTCTCTGCTGCTTCCTGGCAATCCCCCACCTCCTGCCTGCTTGTAGGAGCAGTGTTGGCAGTACTTTAAAGGGTTACATTCATAACTGGAGGAAGAATTCGCTCTAAACATTTTGCCGATTGTGGGGATACATTCACTTCCCCAGCCTCCCCCCAAAAGTAGTATTTTCCTGAAATGATGCTAGTCAGTCACAGTTATAGGTATGACAAAATTTTCTCAATCAAGGACAGCGCTGTGTCTGTCGTACAACTCAATTAAGCTGTATCACATATGTTTTTCCCAAACCAACCGTTCTCTTTGAGAAGGAAGTTAGATTAGAAATGTTGAGACTACATGAGCATTCCAACTCTTGATATCTTCTAAATATGATAAATTCTGATTTTTTTTAAGTTTTCAAGTTCATATAGCATGATTCTAATTTTCAGGTTCACTCAAGGGTTTACAATTTTCAGTTTACTTTTCTCTGTATCCTTAAGGCACTCCACCATAATCAGACTGAAAAACAGGGACACTTTTTGGACTTCAGACTTATCATTTCACTCTTGAAATAGGCATTTCTATCCACCAGTAGCCCTAGTCTTTAAAATGTTGTCCCCTTTCAATATACTGGATACTCACTGAATATTGTGATTTGTGATATCATTCTTCTGTGGTGTATGTACTAGTTTGTATTCTTCTCAGCTACACGCACTCAAACCAAAACACTATTTTGTTATGACTTCTGATATTTCTTTAAAAATATTTATTTGTTTGTTTGTTTATTTTAGCTGCGCCGCCGGGTCTCAGTTGTGGCATGCGGGATCTAGTTCCCCAACTAGGGATCTCTGCATTGGGAGCACAGAGTCTTACCCACTGGACCACCAGGGAAGTCCCCAAGACTTCTGACATTTATACAAGCTGCCTTTCTTCCTTTTTTTTTTTTAAACATCCTTATTGGAGTTTACTTGCTTTACAATGGCGTGTTAGTTTCTGCTTTATAACAAAATGAATCAGCTATATATATACACATATATCCCCATATCTCTTCCCTCTTGCGTCTCCCTCCCTCCCGCCCTCCCTATCCCACCCCTCTAGGTGGTCACAACAAGCTGTCTTTCTGACTCTTACCGAAAATATAGAAGCAAAAGAACCACCCACTACCACCCCAGGTGTAGTCATTTCTCACAAATGTGGGACACTGATAATCAGCAAATATGCATTTAGTGTTCCTTCTTTCAAGGCAGTACTCTTGCAGCTCTTAAACAATTAATGATGGAGATGGATTTATTCATGTTAAAAGAGGTTTACAATATAACAAGTAAAATATTAGACTGCAGAACAATACGAATGCTATCATAGAATGTTATGAATAAATTGTATGTATATAATTTTATTTATGTAAGTATATGCATGATATACTCTGTACAGTTGAGCATAGGAGAGAGCCTGGAGCCGTAGAAGCCAAAATGTTCAAAGTGATTATTCGTGGGACTTTTGCTGATTTATATTATTTGGGGTTTCTTCCTCCCTTATCTGTATTATCTGAGTGTTCACAGTAAATGGTTTTACTTTGTTCTCATTTTTCTCACCTCATTTTGGTGGGTGGAGAAAGGGAACACAAGCTCCCACATCTTTGATAAATCATGAAATTATAAAAAAGCGTGCTCTGTCTTGTCGGTTGTCACAGATCTGTAGACGTGTTGTGCCACACGGCGTGAAAGCGTTTTCTTTTTATTGAGTCTCTCCTGCGTGCCAAGCACCGCACTAAGAACCTGAAACATGATGTGAAGTCGGTACTATTGCCGCCATCATGCAAATGAGGAAAGGGTTCTGAGAGTTTATGTTACTCGCGTCGCACAGCTGGTGGGTGACAGAAATGAGACTCAGGCTCAGATCTGACTCTACGATCAGCGTTTGGGGTCTTGGTGAATCTCACTGTAGATCTCGTCTGCCTTGAGGATGAAAAGGTTAAGGTACGTGAGTGGATTCTAAAGCGTTGCTTTCAAAAGAAGGTGCTCAGAGATTTTACCAGCGTGGACCGTCTTTCACCGCTTGCCGTGTTTCCCTGTTAGAGTGTAAACTTCTCAAGGCAGAATCACGTGGTCTCAGTAGCCCTTAATTCTCCTCTCACAGGCTGGCGGTAGGGTAGGTGAGCTTCCCCCTGGGACTCTGCAGGAGAAGATTGCCTAGAAGATTCTGAGACGCCGGGTCTGGGAATCTCTGGCCAGTGGACACATCCTGAGGAGGAGACACTGCATACAGCCCTAGAGGCCTCAGTGCTCTTTTCCTTTTAGGGAAAAGGAAGGAAAAGCAGTGGCCTTCTTAGAGCTGGAGGCTGAATCCCCCATGCTCTGGGATTGTGTGAAATTTGCCAGTCTCGGGAGCTAGACTAGCACTGCCTCACCCCCTGCCGAACCTGCAAAGGCATCTTTAAAACAGTCTCTGGAAATTTTTAAAAACTTGGATCTTGAGTTTAGCCCCTTATGTGCTGCAGATTAAACGGTCCGTGGCTGTCACACTGCCTTATCTCCCTTTGTCTTACAGGCTTCCTCTTCCAGTACGCACATCATCTCGGTTCTTTCCCACACTTTATCTCAGACACTGTGGCTTCCTCACGGGATTACTCCGTCCGCCTGATATGTGGCCCCCGGTGCCTCTCTGCCAGTCCACGTTCCCGTAGGAGCTTGATTATAGATCCCCTTGGGATCGTGGACTTCAGTGCGGGATGCATGGAGTTGTGGGTGCCCCATTTTGGGAGAAGGCAAAGTGACATGATGGGATGCTCTGGTTACTATGAAGACATCTTCATTTAGCTCCACTGTGGAGGTGCAGACACGACATTTTTAAAGATCCTCCTAAAAAATGATTTCCCAGGCACCACAGTATACGTGGCATATGTATTGTACGGTCAGGCCATTCAAGATGGCTGTTCCCTTGCTCTCTACATCCCATGCTCGACCAGGCTCGGCTTCGCTCACATGACTATCCAATGCTCCTAATTATAGGCCTTAATCAGTAACTGCCTACGTGCTTGCCCCCGCCCTAGCTGCTGGTTTCCCTGGTAACCGATGAGCCCACCTGGCCTCGATTCCCCCTATAAATGGTAGCCTCCCTCTCCGCTGAGGAGCTAAGAGTATCGCCATGTTCTGGTCAGTGTGTGCGGTACACAGTGCGGGTGTCTCTCCAGGTTCTTTGTGTAGGACCCCCTTGCCCAGGAAGTCAGATGCCTCTGTCGCCGTCTGTGGGCTCTTCCGTCTGGAGGCTGGGTAAACTACAAGACTTGCAGACCTGCGGCGCCACGGCGCTCCTTTGTCAAAGATTCACGCATCTCGAGATAAGAGAACCATGCATGTGATTATTTTCTACATATTAATTAGTCAAAGCTCCGTCTTTAAAATTCAAGTAGTCAGCCGAGCAGTGGGCCGTCCACGTTCATCAGACATTAATTGCGCACCTAGTAAGTACCAGAGGGCCAGGCGCTGGGATTTCTCATCTCTCCGGCCTGTATACCTGTGCTGATTTATGGGATGGATTTAATGTTTTACTTTTAATCTCTTTCTCTTCCAGTTTTCCAAAGAAATTAGTCCGTTTTCTGGGTGAAGAGAAACCAGTCTGTTTTCACAGGGTGAGTAATCCTTTGACTCCTTTATATATATTTTTTACTCACGTTACTTTGTAAGCACTCATTCTCTGGGAGTTTTCTCCTACCTGGAACCAAGAGACTCTTTGTACTCATTACATTTCCCCTTCCCTTTGGAGGGGAGGGTTTCCCCTGGTGTTTTTCTGCCATTTCTTTTTGGCTGTTCACAGGTTTTGTCTCTTCTGAGTTGTTACCACCGTTACTATTACCTTGTTCAGTTTGCAGAGGGGATGAGGTAGGAAGTTTCTTCCCGCCCCACCCCCACCCCCGCAGTGGCTGATGCACAGAAACACGGCCGTGGGCAAGGAGAACCCATTCGTTTTGTTCATGTGACATACTGTTTTGTTTTAACACCACGACAGAGAATCATAGGATGTGAGCACTAGATGGGATGTTATAGCTCATCTAGCAAAGAAAGCCCCTATGTCCAGATGGGACAGCTGAGGCCCTGAGGGCTTCCCCCAACCCCGGCATCTGAGCCTAGATTATGAGAGAGGCATTTAACTCTCAGCTGCGTGGGGTCATGCCCTTCCCCATCACAACCCCACACAGAGCTGTCCTTTGAATCCCAGTACCTTCTGGGGATACAGAGTTACAGGCAGTTCAATCCGTTGTAATCCTGATAAACTAATGCTAACGTCCCTCTAAGGCAGGTGTCAGGAGTGATGCTTGTTGCTACTTAACTTTCTAATAATCACACTTGGTTACTACCAAGACAAGAGAGGTTGATTGCATGGAGGTACCCAGAACGTTCCCATTTTGGACCTCCTCTGAGAGGGCCTATTTTTTGTCTCCTTTGCACCTTTACCAAACCACCGCATTTGCAATGCCCCGTCACGTGCTGAGACTCCGTGGTCCACCTGCTTTGCAGCTAGACGCCGAGGCGCACCTGCAGGTGCTTGCTGGCCAACTGCAGAGCGGCACGCCCCCCACTCAGGGCTGTCTGCACCTGCAGAGCGAGGCTTAGCAGGTTTCTTGCATTGCTGTGCAAATTTGGCCCGCAGTCATAGACTCTCGGAGAAACATTTCTTCACTAAAAAAAAAAAAAAAATTATGCTTTGTACGTGAGGGCACAGTTGTGGGGTGTTACGGCGAATATACAAATATGGGATGCCAGAAGGTGAACCTACCTGTGGTTCTTTCGAGACGCCTGTGCCAGACCTGGCTCTGGATCATGTTCATTTAGGTTGATGATCCAGGTGCACTTATTTCCAGAACGTTCCATCTCCTCTAGAGATTGGCCCAAGTGTAGTATTGAGAGCCTGTGTCCGTTATTTTATCCCACTTGTCAACTTAAATCACTTTACCTTAACAAATGGGGGCTTCTCTTCTGCCCTCACTGGAGTCCCTGTAAAGGAACTTGACTTTCCTGCTTATCAGGGTGCAGAGATAGTCTGCTTTCTACCAACGCACTGTACGGAATTTAGGACATGGATTGCTGATTCGCTGAGAGACCGTCCGCCTGCGTATTACTCTAAAATTGATCTCTCCTGTCTCCCCATACTCCGTGTGCATGAATTGTGCATTATTAGAAGTGTGAGTGTTTCCATTTCCTCATCTTATCCAAGAAAAGCCCAGAAGGTTTATCCCCAGAGCACACCAAAGTATAACATGGGACACTGAGGTCTGCTGCTACCTAGGGAATCAAAGGGTCTCTGTGGAACTAAGAGATTGATAAAGACTAAAACAGGACACAGTTCAGGGCCTTAGGAAAGGGGGAATGTGCTAAATTCCTTGCCTATTTTGTGCTATTCTTTAAGTAAAGAATAAACTGGTAGAGAGGGGTGTGAGGTAAGAAATGGTAAAGCGATAAAATAAGTTCCACCTGAACTCACGCCGACCACTTGTGGCAACTTCGGTTTCCTGCTGGGTCACAAGTAGCTTGAAGTCGACAGTCAGGAGGTATCAAATCATTATCCCAAATACTACAAGCTGTTTGCTTTTACCAGTTGGGGGAAAACTAAACACACACCGAAGCCGTGAGTTTTCAAAAAGCAGCTCAGAGGCTGATCCCCACATCTTGGGTTTGTACCACACAGGTCCACATGCTGCACGCGGGTCCGCCTTGTAAAAACATGTGTCACTGGGCTCCAGCTCATGGTATATGCGGGGTGGCTGGACCCGGGAACAAGGCTGCTGTTGTTTCCAAGCTCGAACAGTGCTCGGCCTCGATGGTGTCCCTTTAAGGGAAATCTAGGGAAATGCTCT
The DNA here is from genome assembly GCF_949987515.2 of Delphinus delphis. Classification (NCBI taxonomy): domain Eukaryota; kingdom Metazoa; phylum Chordata; class Mammalia; order Artiodactyla; family Delphinidae; genus Delphinus; species Delphinus delphis. Next base: position 12,710,747 of record NC_082692.2, on the reverse strand, counting down.
TGCCAGCGCTGGGATTTTATTTGCTAGAGGCCAAGTAGCAATGGCATGTGTTGGTTCCATAGCAACATGTCTCTGCAGCCAGAAAAAATATAATGACTGTGGCAGCCAGTGTATCCCGGGCAGGTTGAGCACAGCCCCGATGCCTCCTTTTATTTTCCACCTTATCCTGGCCCGCCTTTCCCCTCCTGTAGAGAGTGTGGGCTGCTATCTCTGCTATTAACACTTGCCTCCTGTCCCCACCGAGCTGGGGACTCGAGGAGGGAGGCGGTGTCTGTAGTAAAATTCTGCAGGGCCCCGAGTGTGCCAGCAGAGCTGGCAGAGCCTCCCTGCCTCAGCAAAGCCAAGTCGGCGGAGAGTCTGTCCTTTTCATCATCCCTGTGGCCAAGCAGCCCTGGCAGGGTGGCTCAGTGGGCAGGGTACTTCCTGTATATTGCGGTCAGCTGCTCCTGGCTGGAAAGGGGGCAGGGAAACAGCGGTGTGAGATCTAGGGAAACAGAGGACCCGTTTAATGTGCTCCACAGGGATTGAGGAGACCCCTCCCGGGGCAGAGTGCAGTGCCAGGCACGGTAGGGCTGCACCCAGAGATCAGTGCACGTGGCACACCTTCTAGGCGCTTCCACCAGAGATGCAGTTTCCAATTGCAGTCTCTCCAGTGTGTGGGGTTGAGGTTTTAACATTTCTCTGATGTTTTCTCTAAAATCCTCCATGAAACCATTATAATCACTCTTGATATCAACAGATGCTTTTTTCCCCCTAAACTCCTGAAACATTTAAAAAATCTTTACCATCTATTTGACATTTGGTTTGTATTTCCTTTTTTAATACATAATGCTTTGTGGGCCTGAACTCTTTCTAGTTAGAGGGTAAGGCCTTCGAGGTCAGGAACCATCTATCTTTCTCTTCATCTGTTTTTTATTTTTTGCTCTAACGCTCAGAACTGAGCTCTGTAGATAGTAACCATACATTAATATTTCTTCATGATAACATTATAGTCTCATCCAGTCTCATAAGGAAGCTTTGAGGCAAGTGTGTAAATATACTAAATTCTTTTAAATTCTTCAGAGAAAAGATAAATTCAAGAAATTCTTTAACTGCTGTGGTTTAAAAAAAATGTAGATATGAAATCACAAGGTAAGAATATCTAAAGACTTCACATTTCCTCTTCTTCCTCTTTGTGGCTACTGACCATGACCTGTGTACCATAGGGTTTCACAGTGGCACTGAAGTCATCCCCCCCGCCAGCCTTCTTCTCCCCCAATATTCACTACTTTGGTTGAATTAGCCTTACTATATACCTTTTGGGCCAGGCCTCTCAGTCAAACCCCTAGCCATGTCTTTGGAGCTATTAAGTAAGAGATTGGAAGGATTTTTCAATAAGGTGACAGGTTTGATAGATTAGGATAGTAGTTCCTAATTTAGTTTTGAGGTCTGTTGGAGGAGGGAAGGTTTTTATTGTATAAAAGCCTTTATCTTCAAAGAGTACTCTTCCCTTCCCAAGTCCTGAGCCAACTGAGAACCAATACAAGTGTAACCATAAGGCAGATGGAGCCAGGGTGCACCTCGGTGACTGACGACAGTTAACTGAGTTAGAAGTTGTATCTCAGGTTGGGAACCAAAGAGCTTCCCAACTCATTCTCTAGTCTGGGCTTGATCACAGTCTACCCGCAGGAAAGTTTTGGGTCTGCAGGCCACTGTCTGCGTGAAGAAGGAAGGAAAAAGAGACCCCAGTTCTATGCACAGCCCCCCACCCCGTGCTCAACATTTTAACTCTACCCAGTGGTGGATTAACCCTACCCAGTGGAGTTATTTTCTCAAGGAGAGGCATGGTCCACGCCGGGTTTAGCCTCCAGCCAGCTACCTCACTCCACATCCTTGGGAAAGAAAAAGGATGAAGTAAAAAAAGGCCAGGAGGGCTTTGAGAAAATCCTTCCCATAGAAAATAGAGGAATGGAGTGTGCTGTTGACCTCGGGCTCTGCTCTCACCTCTCACTCTCCATGCTTTGGTCCCCAGTCTCCCTCTGGCCATCTCACCCACTGGGTTTTCTTCGTAGCTCCTTGGTTCGTATATCTGTTTACTGGTTTATTGTTAGTCTCCTCTTTTAGAACGTTAGTGAAAGCAGAAGCCTCATCCGTATCATTGACTGCTGTATTGCAGTACTCGAAGCTATACACGCACATAGGAGGCATTTGATTAAACCTTTCAATACATTAAATGTTTTTATGCCTCTTCTCACGTTTAATTGCCTGGATGTCCTTGTGCCCCATCTTGCCTGGCACATACCTATTCATATCATAACACTCAGTTCATCTGTCAGTTCTCATGGACTCTTCCAGTTTCCTTTCTTCCAAGGGGAAGGAGCACCTTTTTGTTTGTAACCAGTTGCCAGGAGTTGTGTGCGCGCGCGCATGTCTGCATCTTCTTTGAGTGTGTACACCTGTGTGTGCTCTCTTTCTGGATATGGTTCTGTAACACTTAAGTTCACTTATTTGTTTATATATTTATCACCTTTACTGGATTGTAAACTCCTTGGGAACTGGGAAACCTTATGTCCCTGTTTCTGTAATACCTGCCATGTAGTAGGTGCTCAGTAAATGTAAGTGATATTAGCACTCTTTACCACATGCCAGGTACTGCTGTGTCTTAGTGCTTAAAACAACTTTCTAAGTACTTGCGTGTATTAATGTATGTAATCCTCACAACAACAAGCTTACCAGATACATTTTTTTTTTTTTTTTTTTGGTACGCGGGCCTCTCACTGCTGTGGCCTCTCCCATTGCGGAGCACAGGCTCCGGACGCATGGGCTCAGCAGCCATGGCTCACGGGCCCAGCCGCTCCACGGCATGTGGGATCTTCCCCGACCGGGGCACGAACCCGTGTCCCCTGCATGGGCAGGCGGACTCTCAACACTGCGCCACCAGGGAAGCCCCAGATACATTTTTAACTCTCACAGATAAGGAAACTGGGGCATAGAGAGTTGAGGTGACTAGCCTATGGTCTCACAGCTAGTCTGTTTCTATAGCTGTTACTGTCTGCTGATTCTCCGAGAAGGACCGTATAGACGGACGAATGAATGACTAAATGGGAACCCTAGAAGCCCAGATGCATATCGTTAAACAGGGCCACAGTAAGAAACGATCACCAAGCCAACCTGTGATTAGCCATGGTTGATGTAGGTCCCTGGATGAATCCCTGAAGTTTTATAGTAGCTATTGTGCTTAATCCCTAATTATCCATGCCAGCAGAGTGGTATTAGTTAATGGAAGTAAATAATTGTCATTATATTTGGGGGATTATTTCTTAATGGGAAGATTGTTAAATCATCAATTACGAGTTACAGTTGCTCTGTGTAAGGCTCACTGCTAAATTTGGGGAGAACTGGGAGGTCAGAGGAAGTGAGTTGGAGGGTGAAAAGGAGAACTCAGGAGTATAAACTAAGGTGGTCGTGTTTCACAGGCCCTTGCTTAATTGAAGAGGTACGATGACAGGTAAAGTTAAGGAAATCAAAAGAAGTAAAGGGCAGTCAATATGAGAATCACAAGGCATTATTACACATGATTAATTGCCAAATGGTGATAGTAGAGAAAATGCAAGTCATCGTGTTAGTCAGGATAGGATGGGCCTCATGCTTCAGAGAGGCAATCCTAAACTCTCACTGGCTTAACCAAGTAGAAGTTTCCTTCTCCCTCAGTCAGCATGCGCTGTGAATCTGGTGTCTCTGCAGGACACTGTCCTCCACGCATGGCTCCCCAATGCAGGCTGCATGGATCTTTTCATCCTACCAGCTAGAGACCTCCCTGTAATCACAGGGGGAGAGAGAAAACTTGGAGAATTACACGAGCGATGCAATGCTTCAGAGCTTTGCCCTGGAAAGGGCATGTACCACCTGCTATGTCCTAGACAAGGCATTCAGCCTTTTATACGTAAGCTCCCACCTTTCCAATCCTCAGGTTCCTTTTTGTGTTTCTCCCACCCAGCACACGGTAGGTGCTCCATGAGTATCTGTAGGGTGAAGGAATGAACGAACGTAGCGATGAATTGTCACTCGTGACTGATTGTGCTTGTAACAGGAATGCACGTGACGGCCCCCGAACCCAGACTTGGAAAAACTAAGCCTGGCTTGAAGATGTTGATTAAAATTAAAAGAGCATTATTTAAAAAAAAATAATAATAATAACAGAGCTGACATTGATTAGCCACAGTGCGTGGAAGATCATGAAGACATGAACAGATTAAATCCAACCTAGCTGGTGGTTGAGCCCTTGATAAAGCCCAGCCTTTCACGCTTCAGCCCTGTCCCGGCCCTGTCACTGTCTGTCCCCTGCGTGAAGTCACAGTTCATGTGTTACCTGGCGCCAGCTGCCCTTCTAGCCTTGTTCCTCCTGAACCAGGTAGAGATTACTGTCCTCATTTTAAAACAAAGAAACTGAATTAAGGGGAGGTTAACCTGTCCAGGATGCTGCCGTGATTCCAGCCCAGGTGTGTTCGACTGCACTGCACCGTCTCTCCCCTGCGTCAGGCTCTCTCGCACGTGCACCTGCTGCCTCCAGTCCTGGAGTCTGGCAGACGGCAGCATCCACCTCCAGGTCAATGGAGAAGGGGTTCCGGACAGGGGCAAAGCGTGGCTGAGCCCAGCATAGCAGCCGACTGTGAAAAATAGGTTGGAAACTCTGTGTGTGAATCAATATGGAAAGCGGTATGCTCAGAGAGAGTGGGGCAGATCGCACTGGAAAGGTAGGGAGGGGTCACAGCACATGTGTCAGACCAAAGAACGGGGCCTCTCAGCCACGTCTCCATGTGTTGTATTTGATCAAGAGAAACCTGAGGGCTTCCCTGGTGGCGCAGTGGTTGAGAGTCTGCCTGCCGACGCAGGGGACACGGGTTCGTGCCCCGGTCCGGGAAGATCCCACATGCCACGGAGCGGCTGGGCCCGTGAGCCATGGCCGCTGGGCCTGTGCGTCCGGAGGCTGTGCTCTGCAACGGGAGAGGCCCCAACAGTGAGAGGCCCGTGTACCGCAAAAAAAAAAAAAAAAAGAAACCTGAATGCTGGGAGTCCCAGGGATCACAGCCACTAACAGATTCCTAGAAAATGGGGCTTGTTTCTGGTTTGTGGGGGGTGGTCGGTGGAGATGGAGGGGCCCTGCCTGTCTTTGTTTTAATGTGAGCAGGGCAGTACTGTGGAGCGGGTCCTGAACTGAGGGTTCGTAATCACTGGAGATCTTTCAGCAAGCTGGTGATGGGACCAGCCTTGTTTCAGTGAGATTAGCTTTACAACTGTGTTCACGGCCCAGGAGATGGTGGGGAGAAAACCAGAGACGGGGGCCCTGGTTGGGAGGTTATTACAGGCAAAAGGAAATAAGACTTTGAAAACTTGGGAGCATTATGAAGGGACAGATGTGATTGACACTACAAGGAAAAAATTGACCAAAACGGGACGATTGTGTGGATGTAAGAAACAAGGGGGGGAGTTGGAGACTCCTTTTTGAGACTGACTTTTTGAGCCCAGGTGGCTATTGAAGGTGTCCTATGTTATATATTTTTTGAGCTTTTTTTTTTTTTTGCGGTACACGGGCCTCTCACTGCTGTGGCCTCTCCCGTTGCGGGGCACAGGCTCCGGACGCGCAGGCTTAGCGGCCATGGCTCACGGGCCCAGCCGCTCCGTGGCATGTGGGATCCTCCCGGACCGGGGCACAAACCCGTGTCCCCTGCATCAGCAGGCGGACTCTCAACCACTGCGCCACCAGGGAAAGCCCTTGAGCTTATTTCAGTAACAGTGTTGTTCTATGAGTTGAGGCTTCTTGGGTAGAATTGGCAGTAGCCTTAGACCAAGATAAGCCCCCTTTGAGTAACTGCGTATCGTCTTAACCCCAACCTTATCTCTTCCTGCCCTGCCCTCCCCAAGGTTTAGGATCAATTCTTAAATCAGCAGCAAAGTCATCAGGCTGCAATTTCATCTCCGTCGTGGCCCTCTAGTGGAGATAATGGCTTAAACGTGGGCCGTTTAAACGTGGAATTAAATGTTGCAGCATCTAGCCCCTGATGAGAGAGGGCTCACCGTCCACGCAGTGAGAACTGTCTTTCTCTCCTGCTGGTTTGCCTCGTTACCAGACTCAAGCTCCCCATGGCTCTGGGAAACACGTGGCAACATTTTGCTGGTTGGTCAAGATTTTGCAAGCTGACAGTTCATGTGAGCTTCACAAGGCCACTGCACATTGCTTTCTTGGTCGTTTTAGTCTGACAGGAGAGTGCCAGTTTTGATAGAAGGGAGAAAGAAGGCTGATGTGACAGAAGGGGAATGTTTTGCATTCCCATTTTACTTTCTGGGACTAGTCGTATCACATTTCATAGGCGCCTGTCTCTAGTGGCAGAGGACAGTCTAATGAGAGAAGCTAAATTGTATGCAGTTCACACACCTCAACTCTTAGCTCCCAAGAACCAGAGTGAGTGCTGAGTCCCTGGGATTCAGGAGTCCATCAGTCCCAGGTCTCTTTTCCTTGAATATAGGCTGGAGTTGGAGAGATGCTAGCAGGGGAGAAGAAAACTCCTAACCTCCTGCCTTTCTTCTTCTCTGCTTTCTGTGTGGGTCTGGGAAGCTGGCATCTCTGGCCAGAGGTGCAGAAAGTGTGATAGAGGAGGAGAGCTTCAGGTCGCCGTCGCTCTCCCTGGAATGCCCTTGGCCCTTCTGACACTGCCCTTGGTGGGTAGACCTTCCCGCTTGCCCTAGTTGGCAAGAGAACTGCTCCTCTCTATGAAAGCTTTGCCCCTTCTCCAATCTGAGCAAGGAATAGGGCCCTGCTTCGAGTGGGAGACACTTGGCATTCCCCATTATTTCAAGCCCTCTTACCAGCCCATAAAATCACCACAATTTGTTAGATTGATTCTTAAGATTCCTTTGAAATAGCAAGATGATCGGAAACCTCCATCATGTTTGGGATGGGGGAGGTTGTACATTTAAACAGAAGCGCTGAGCTATTTATAGATTGTGCTGTATTGTGTTTCAGGGAGAAGGTGGCAGTAAGCTTTGTTCCCCACCTTGTATAGTTTCAAGAGTAGTTTCTCACTTGTTACTAGAAGACTGTAAACATTTCGAGTCTCCAGTGATATCTATATTCTTTTGATGTACTTTGCAGAGAAACTCAAGCAGGAACAGGCTTCAGAGTAAGCTAACGAAAGCATCTTGGGCTTTTGATCACTTTCCATTAGCATGAACGGTAATCTCTGTCCTGTCGGATTTTGTTTGAAAGGGCGTTTGCTGTTTAATGAAGATAAACATGTTGCTGGGTATTTAATACGTCTTCTCAACTCAGGGACTGAAAAATTCATACGTGAGATTAGCCCTGTTGCCAGAGAGGGGATTTTCAATGTCCCAAACATTTCTCCAGCCATTGGCTGAACTTCTGAAATGTGCCTGTGCTAAAAAGAGCAGATACCGAACAGATATGTCATTTACAAAGCCTTCTTTTTCAATGGTGAGTCCCAGGGGCCTTTCAACGAAGTTGTTGCTATGTAATATTTGGTCAAAGGAAACCTGAGTGTAAGGAGGACACGTGATCACAGCCGCTAACAAATTCCTAGAAAGTGATGCTTGTTGTTTGTTGCTGGTTAGATGGTGGCCGTGTGGGGCAGGGGGTCTGAGCCGCTTTTCTTGTCACTGTTTTAATGCATATTCTGCTGTTGCTACTGACTCTGGCTCTTGCTCTGACTTGCAGGAGGGAGAGTATAACTGCGCTTCTTGGTGTCTGAAAACCTGTGGGGAGAAATCTGAGAAGGCAGGTCGCAGGGCGAGCCATAGGCTTTGCTCAGCCCATTCTGTTGCTCTTTGCTTGCTGACATATTGGGAGAAAAAAAAAGGCTTGGGTTCTAAAGTTGATTCTGTCTTAAGAGAAGAGTGCCTTTTAAATGTTTAGAACTTGGAAATGCTGTTTTTAAAATAGATTTAGTATTTGAAAAACAGGTGTCCAAGGAGTACAGATTCCTAATTGAAAGAGAACAGTAAACAAAGCAGTCGCTTCCCTGTTACTGTAAAGTGCTTTCCTTTCCTACAGAGTTGAGGGGCGGATTGGAGATGCGCCTGTGGTCACATGCAGCTGTTTCCAGGTTCTGTGACCGTGGTAGATTCCATGGCTCCACATCAGAGTCACTTGTGTCTTCTGCAGGAGTTATTTAGGGCCATGCAAACAAGTGGTGCTTTCTGAGGAAGGGGGACAGTGTATTAAAACCCTGTGGTGAAACCTTTCCTATCGGCCTGGGTGGCAGAACTTCTGAGGGTGAGAACATTCCTGTCGCTGTGAGGCTGAGGGGAGGGGGTGCCCCGTGTGTTCTGCTGCCAGCTCACACCTGGCTGCCTCGGGGCATCCTGTCCTGTCACTAGACTTCCCCTCGAGTCTGCACAGACATCAGAGGGACCTGGTGAGGAGAAGGATGGGAGCAAGGTCAGAGCCGCACGCTTAGCAGCTCAGGTGCAGGAGGAAGCCAGGCCACCTGGGAGGGTCCTCTGGCAGTGGGTCAGCCACTCGGGCAGCGTGGTGGCCTGAGACTGACCTTCTCACCCCTGCTGATGCCCCCCAGAGTCCATCCTGTTTGCTCCAAGCCTCCGCAGCCTCACTTCTCTGTCCCCTGCTCCCTGAAGGCCACTTCTGCAGTGGGTGTATTAACTTGAATTTCTGAGATCATGAGTGAGCAGTTTGGAGAAGAAGGTAGGTGCTCCAGGCTTCTACCCCTAGTCCTGCAATAGACTCAAGCTTATTCACTTAGTGTCTCTTGTGTTACAAGACAAAGGTTAGGGATAAGTCCTATTATGGAATTATTATGTTTGCTGCCTGTCCATTTATGAGGGGGAGTGGAAGATAGAGGCAGGTGCCCTGTAAATTCCCATGCACGGTTTCTCCTGTTTGAACTCAGGATAATTTGATTCGCGTGCGGATGCCCCCTAGTGGCCAGCACGGGGCCCTTGAAGAAGGACGGTCCCAACTGCCACGGCCTCCCATCCCCAAGGAAACGCAACGCCCACTTCACAGGAGTTGAGTGTCACATCAAGTCTGTATTTCCTTACTACGCTTTGTCTACCGCGTAGGAAAAAAATCCAAAGCATTGTTACAGAACAGAGAAAGAAGTACTATTGCTCCACTAAAGGAGGAGAACTCTTAGGTCTGTAGCACATCTGTATTATAAGTCTACTGGATGTGACAGAAGACCCTTTAAAGCTTTGATGTAAATATTTTCACGGCCAACCGATGCACTAAAGGAGAATTATACTATTGGCAATAGTGGGCAAGTCGTCTGCTGGCTTCCTACCCTTAAGTAGACAAGCTTTATAAAACTTCAGAATTTTCTCAGCCGTTTAGTTGGCCAAGGCAAACTTTGTTTTCCTCACGCAGAAGGTTGATATATATAGTTAACCTTCTCCTTGCTGACTCCAGAGCTTTAATATAGTCTTATATAACGAAAGCTTTATTCACTCATGATTATCTTTTGAAGGAATTGTGTAAATTCTGTTTCTGATGAATTTTTTTTCTAGTCAGCTCAACCAGTCAAGTATGAAATGAGTGGCTAGTGTGAGCTTGATCAAGTGCATAGGAATCACCTTGGGGTCTTGTTAAAATGCAGTTTCTGACCCTCCAGGGCTGAGGTGAGGCCCGAGATTCTGGATTTCTAAGAAGCTCCCAGGTGATGCCAAAGACCGCACTTAGAGAAACAAAAGAATAGTTGAGTAGCAAGGTGGTAGGTGATGCAGTCTGTGTCCTCCAGAATCTTATGAGCTAAAAAGGGACTTGAAAAAGTATACAAGTAATTAGGGCATAAGACAGAACGTAATGAAATGTACAATGAAAGTAAAAACGTGCTTTAGGGAGTTAGAGGTGGAAATGATCGCTTCTGCTTGGGAAGATCTGGAAGGTTTTCATGGAGAAGGTGATTTTTGAAATTGGAGTTGAGGTTTCGGTTAGTCTGCAGCAGCGGTGGGTAGGGGTGGTGAAGGCAAATGAGTCAAAAAGCATAGATTCTGGAAAATGAAGCGTATGTCCAAGGAACAAGCAGCAGCCCATTTGCCTGGGGTGGGGAAGGTATGAGATACGGTTGGAAAAGTAAGTAGAAGTGATACTATGGACTGTCAGGCAGTGTAGGATGAAAACTCTGGACTAAAATCAAGTAGATTTTAGTTTGTAGATTTTCTGATGAAGCCCATTCTAACTGCTGTGAGGTGATAACTGCATTGTAGTTTTGATTTGCATTTCTCTAATAATTAGTGATGTTGAGCAGCTTTTCATGTGCCTCTTGGCCATCTGTATGTCCTCTTTGGAGAAATGTCTACTTAGGTCTTCTGCCCATTTTTTGATTGGGTTGTTTGTTTTTTTAATATTGAGCTGCATGAGCTGTTTATATATTTTGGAGATTAATCCTTTGTCCGTTGATTTGTTTGCAAATATTTTCTCCCATTCTGAGGGTTGTCTTTTTGTCTTTGTTGTTTGCTTTGCAAAAGCTTTTAAGTTTCATTAGGTCCCATTTGTTTATTTTTGTTTTTATTTCCATTACTCTAGGAGGTGGATCAAAAAAGATCTTGCTGTGATTTATGTCAAAGAGTGTTCTTACTATGCTTTCCTCTAAGAGATTTATAGTGTCTGGCCTTACATTTAGGTCTTTAATCCATTTTGAGTTTATTTTTGTGTATGGTGTTAGGGAGTGTTCTAATTTCATTCTTTTACATGTAGCTGTCCAGTTTTCCCAGCACCACTTATTGAAGAGACTCTCTTTTCTCCATTCTATATCCTTGCCTCCTTATAGATTAGTTGACCGTAGATGTGTGGCTTTATCTCTGGGCTTTCTATCCTGTTCCATTGATCTATATTTTTTTGTGCCAGTACCATATCATATTGTCTTGATTACTATAGCTTTGTAGTATACTCTGAAGTCAGAGAGTCTAATTCCTCCAGCTCCGTTTTTTTCCCTCAAGACTGCTTTGGCTATTCGGGGTCTTCTTTTGTGTCTCCATACAAATTTTAAGATATTTTGTTCTAGTTATGTTTTTAAAAAAAATGCCACTGGTAATTTGATGGGGATTGCATTTAATCTGTATATTGCTTTGGGTAGTATAGTCATCTTCACAATATTGTTTCTTCCAATCCAGGAACATGGTATGTCTCTCCATCTGTTTGTGTCATCTTTGATTTCTTTCATCAGTGTCTCATAGTTTTCTGAGTACAGGTCTTTTACCTCCTTAGGTAGGTTTATTCCTAGGTTTTTTGTTGCAATGGTGAATGGTATTGTTTCCTTAATTTCTCTTTCTGATCTTTCATCCTTAGTGTATAGGAATGCAAGAGATTTCTGTGCATTAATTTTGTATCCTGCGACTTTACCAAATTCATTGATTAGCTCTAGTAGTTTTCTGGTGTCATCTTTAGGACTCTCTATAGTATCATGTCAACTGCAAACAGTGACAGTTTTACTTTTTTTTTCAATTTGTATTCCTTTTATTTCTTTTTCTTCTCTGATTGCCGTGGCTAGGACTTCCAAAAGTATGTTGAATAGTAGTGGTGAAGAGTGGACATCCTTGTTTTGTTCCTGATCTTAGAGGAAATGCTTTCAGTTTCTCATCACTGAGAATGATGTTTGCTGTGGGTTTGTCATATATGGCCTTTATCATGTTGAGGTAGGTTCCCTCTATGCCCACTTTCTGGAGAGTTTTTATCATAAATGGGTGTTGAATTTTGTCAAAAGCTTTTTCTGCATCTATTGCGATGATCATATGGTTTTTAGTCTTCAATTTGTTAATATGGTGTATCACATTAATTGATTTGTGTATATTGAAGAATCCTTGCATCCCTGGGATAAATCCCATACACCATGGTGTATGATCCTTTTAATGTGTTGTTGGATTCCGTTTGCTAGTATTTTGTTGAGAATTTTTGCATCTATATTCATCAGTGATACTGGTCTGTAATTTTCTTTTTTGTAGTATCTTTGTCTAGTTTTGGTATCAGGGTGATGGTGGCCTCCTAGAATGAGTTTGGGAGTGTTCCTTCCTCTGCAATTTCTTGGAAGCTTTTGAGAAGGATGGGTGTCAGCTCTTCTCTAAATGTTTGATAGAATTCACCTGTGAAGCCATCTGGTCCTGGACTTCTGTTTGTTGGAAGATTTTTAATCACAGTTTCAATTTCATTACTTGTGATTTGTCTGTTTATATTTTCTGTTTCTTCCTGGTTCAGTCTTGGAAGGTTATACCTTTCTAAGAATTTGTCCATTTCTTCCAGGTTGTCCATTTTATTGGCACAGAGTGGCTTCTAGTAGTCTCTTAGGATGCTTTGTATTTCTGTGGTGTCCATTGTAACTTCTTGTTCATTTCTAACTTTATTGATTTGAGTCCTCTCCCTCTTTTTCTTGATGAGTCTGGCTAAAGGTTTATCAATTTTGTTTATCTTCTCAAAGAACCAGCTTTTAGTTTTATTGATCTTTGCTATTGTTTTCTTTGTTTCTATTTCATTTATTTCTGCTCTGATCTTGATGATTTCTTTCCTTCTGCTAACTTTGGGTTTTGTTTGTTCTTCTTTCTCTAGTTCCTTTAGGTGTAAGGTTAGATTGTTTATATGAGATTTTTCTTGTTTCTTGAGGTAGGCTTGTGTAGCTATAAACTTCCCTCTTAGAACTACTTTTGCTGCATCTCATAGATTTTGGATCATTGTGTTTTGTTGTAATTTGTCTCTAGGTATAAGTGTTCTCCAGTTTGTGAGTCACCCACCCAGCAGTTATGGGATTTGATTTTATTGTGACTGCGCCCCTCCTACCGCCTCATTGTGGCTTCTCCTTTGTCTTTGGATGTGGGTATGTTTTTTGGTGAGTTCCAGTGTCTTCCTGTCAATGATTGTTCAGCAGTTAGTTGAGATTCTGGTGCTCTTGCAAGAGGGAGTGAGTGCACGTCCTTCTACTCTGCCATCTTGAACCAATCTCCATCCTTGCACTTCGTCTAAAATAGCTTCTTACCCTGCTTTGCTTTTTTCATAACACTTTTTGCCATCTGACATTATGATTTTTTATTTGTGCCAAGAATGGCAAGTAGGGCCAAGCCTTGCCCTCAAGGAGCTTATAGTCAACTGGAAGAGATAGACAGTAAATACGTAAACGAATATATATAATGAGAAATGAAGGGAAAATGAGAAAAAATAACAAGGGGGAGGGATGGAGCCACTTCAGCCTGGGTGGGCAGGAAAAGCCTGGCTTAGGAGATGACATTAACCTGAAGATAGGCAGAGCAACTGGCATATGCAAAAGCCTTGAGATAAGGAGTGCTTGGCACATTCAGAGAACCTGATCTTGAACCCATGTGGCTGAAGACCAGGGTGAGTTAGAGGGCTATGAAGTTAGAGTTGGCAAGCCACAGATAGTGAAGAGCCTTGGAACTGACAAGGAGGTTCGATTCTGTTAAGTACCTGGAAAGTCACGTGAGGGCTTAAACACGCAGGGTGGATTAGAGGATGGCAAGAAAGCAGGGAATGGGGAAGGAAAACCTGTAGTTGGCCTGAGAGGAAGTGATAGTGGTTTGGACTTGAATGGTGGTAGCAACCTCAGAGAGAGGTAGGTGAGTTCAAGACGCATGTATTCTCAAGGTCAGCTGTGCAGGACTTGTAGTTTTCTGATGTGGATGAAGGATAGGGACGTGGTCACCAGGATAATTCCTAGGTTTCTGGCTTGAGCAAGTAAGGAAATGAATGTGTCGCTCACAGAGATGGGGAGAACAGGCACAGAACAGAATTTTGAAAATGTTGAGTTTAAGGTGTACGTGACATTCTTTTTTCTTTTTTTAATGTGGTGGAATACAGAATTTCCCATTTTAATCATTTTAAGATGTTCAGTTCAGTAGTGTTAAGTCTGCACATGTTGTGCCCCCAATCTCCAGAACTCTTTTCATCTTGTAAAACTGAAACTCCACATTCGTTAAATAATAATTTCCCGTTCGTCTCCCCCAGCCCTTGGCAAGCACCGTTTAACTTCCTGTCTCTATGAAGTTGACTACTCTCAGTATACCATATAAGTGGATTCTAGATACCATATAAGTATTTGTCCTTTTGGGACTGACTTATTTCACTTAGCACAACTTTCCTAAGGTTCACCCATACTGTAGCGTATGTCAGAATTTCCTTCCTTTTTGAGGCTCAATAATATTCCACTGTATATATATACATTTTGTTTATTCACACTCGGGTTGCTTTCACCTTTTGGTTTTTGTGAATAATGCTGCTATGAATATGTGCGTACAAATATCTGTTCAAGTTCCTGCTTTCAATTCTTTGGGAAAATACCCAGAAGTACAACTGCTGGATTGTATGGTGATTCTAGTTCTAATTTTTTGAGGAACCATTGTACCGTTTTCCACAATGGCTTCACCATTTCACGTTCCTACCAGCAGTGCACAAAGGTTCCACTTTCTCTACATCCTTGTCAGTGCTTGTTTTCTGTGTTTTTGATAGTAGCTATCTTAAGGGGTGTGGGGTGGTGAGACATTTATTTTGTTCGTAGATATTTCAGGTAAGGTGTTCCGTCTTCAGATCTACAGATCAAGAAGAGGTTTGGGTGTGAGATACATGTTCAACTTTAAGCTATCATCCATCCTTTCAGTGAGGTTTTTTTTTTTTTTTGCCAATTTGACTGTAAACATTTTTTTAAAATATATTTATTTATTTTTGGCTGCATTGGGTCTTTGTTGCTGTGTGGGCTTCTCATTGTGGTGGCTTCTCTTGTTGTGGAGCACGCAGGCTTTGGTAGTTGTGGCTCACTGGCTTCAGTAGTTGTGGCTCGCCGGCTCTAGAGCACAGGCTCAGTAGTTCTGGCACTACGGGCTTAGTTGCTCCACAGCATGTGGGATCTTCCCATATCAGGAATCGAACCCATGTCCCCTGCATTGGCAGGCGGATTCTTAATCACTGCACCACCAGGGAAGCCCGACTGTAAACATTTTAAGAAGTTAGAGATTCAGCTCAAAGAATCAGATTTATACTTAAACTATTTAGCCTCACAAGCATTTTTTTTTTTTTTTTTTTTTTTTTTTAATTTTTGGCTGTGTCGGGTCTTTGTTGCTGCGCGCGGGCTTTCTCTAGTTGCAGCGAGCTGGGGCTACTCTTTGTTGCAGTGTGCGGGCTTCTCATTGTGGTGGCTTCTCGTTGCAGAACACGGGCTCTAGGCGCATGGGCTTCAGTAGTTGTGGCTCGCAGGGTCTAGAGCGCAGGCTCAGTACGTGTGGCGCACGGGCTTAGTTGCTCCACGGCATGTGGTATCTTCCCGGACCAGGGCTTGAACCTGTGTCCCCTGCATTGGCAGGTGGATTCTTAACCACTGTGCCACCAGGGAAGCCCACAAGCATGTTTTGAAGTCATAGTAGATTAACTTAAAAACATTCCTTTTTTTTCTACTTTCATATTAGTTTTGTAAACAAAAATAATTTGTTTACAACTTCATAGTGCTAGTGTCTTTGTCATCTTTTGAACCACTTTATAAGTCATCTGATATAGCATTCCAGGGCAGATTATCTTGACTTCCATCTAAGTCATTTGAGATACAAATATGTTTTGAATCTGTGTGTGATGCTGTCACCAAGAATTTTATCCCAAGCCACAAGTACCCATGTCTATATCTATTGATTACATTTTAAATACCTTTCCAGCCAAAACAAATCACATAGCCAAGCTCAGTTTACGTGAACATGGACAAGGAGGCATGATATATTGGGGACCATTACTATAACAATATGGGTACCAAACAATATTGAGAGTTTTTTTCTATCCTTCCAGTGAGTATGTATTTACGAACTATACAGCATAACCACTTACTGTGTTGCTTTAGAAAGCAGTCTTTAAAATCCTTTTTTATTTATGTGACATTCATTCTTTTCAACTGTAAAGTCGTACTCCCAAGAATAATTACTAGCTAAATCTCTTTTCTTCCTTGAAAAGAAAAAAACAGCAATGCTGCTAGGTGACTCTGTAAGCATGCAAAACTAGAACTCAATCTTTTCTGAGGGATACATTTGTGAAGAACCTTCCCTTCGCCTTATACTCAGGCATACATTGTCAATTATAAACTTGGCTTTGGAGACTTCAGTGTAAGGAAGTTTCCATACAGTGAAAGTCCTTAAACACTAAGTAGTGATTGAGCCCATTTCCCATAAAGGTTTGCTAAGAAAAATACTTGTCCTGCCTGTTTGAAGTTCAGTCTTTCCTAGAGGCATAAGAAACCATTCAGGGTTCATTCTGACTTCGCAAAGCAGACCCATCTGTCCATCCATTTATTTCTTCATGAATTTCAGGCACCTTCTACAGTTTAGAGAATTTCTAAGCATAATGTAATAGAAAAGCTTTATTTTTATCAGTTTGGGCAAGAAAGGGAGGAATAGCAACAAATATTTAAACCAAAAAGATTTGTATCGCTGTTACCTCAAAAACTGGACAAATCCGTATTGAAAGTTCTTAACCAAATCTCATAGATTTGATTTAGGAATTCCATTATATTTTAAGACTCGAAGCATGATGATCTGTTTCTGCAGTGATAATTTGGGTAAGGAAGAGAGGGTTCTGAAGAAGCAGCCTTAATATATAATATGGGAGGAATATATGTATTTGGTCGCCAGCTGGTCATTTGTCTACCCATCCATCCATCTTAATTTATTTTTACCATTATCAACTTAATACAGTGTCATCAGTAATCACAAGCATGCCCTTTACTCTCTTAGCATAGAAGAGAATTAGGTAAAAATAAGTACTGCAAAAATATTTTTCCTCTTACCTTTAAGTTACAAGCTTTGCATCCTAATTAGGCCCACTGGGCAGAGTTCATCACTTTGACTTCCCTAAAACAAATACTAATACTGTTCATTTCACGTCTTTGACCTGGGAATTGCAAAGTGATTTACCAACCTTAACTCATCCATCCTCCTAACACTTCTGAACAAGACATCAGAATTCTTGAACTCAGCATAAAAATAGGTTGTTTTCCAGAGAATCTAAATGGTTTGCTACCATTAAATAAGAAGTGAGGAGAAGAATTAAAGCTAAAATTGTCCTTTTCTAAACTACTGCTTGGTGACCTGACCTACAGAAAATGTCTTATTTTCTGGAAATTAAAAAAGGGGGAGGGGGTGGGCAAGCATCAGCTTTGCTCATGTAAAAGTATTAAATAAGACCATACTAGAGAAAAATCATTAGAACCTCCAAATGACCATTTTCCTTAAAACACTTTCTTCATTGGATTCGGTTCTTAATAAAATGATGAACTTGAAAATGATACAGCCTGCTTGCTGTCGCCCAAAGGATGAATCACAGCATGTGAACAAAGGAAAACGAATCACCAGCTAAAAGGTCCAGCCTCTCTGTCACCCTGGTAATAGTTCTCCTTTTTCCAGGGCTTCCAATGGTCTTCCATTCCTGTGTAACTCAGTTTATAATAAACCCTGATGCCAAGATTTTTCGGTCAGTTCCCTGCCCAAACCACGATCCTCTCAGCCTGGGAGTAGGCACTGTCCCGCAGATGAAGTGAAAAGGAGAATCACAAAAAGAGGATTATTTCTTCTGGGAGGAAAAGGGATAGTGTACTGCTCATTGTGACATCGTTCACAGTGCCTGGGTCTGTGGAGGCTTTTATGAGAAAGCAGAGATTTTTATAATTCACTTAGTCTGGCAAGTGAAGTAACAATAAAATTCCTTAAATGTCTAGAAGATAGAAGCACAGCAGTTTGTTCTCACTCATCTGAAGTTATCACCGAGACCCTCATTTGCCTTCTCCCTGACCGTGCTTTTGGAATGAGGGCCTCGTGACAATGCACACGGGTTGGTTATAGTACAAAATTTCAGGAAATTTAAATACGCTGTAGACAGTCAGCTGCAGTTTAGTTAAGGAACAAAGCCTACTTTTTCAGCACATCTGTCTTGTGTTCATATTAAATGCCACCCTCCCCCCTTTTTATGCAAGGGGAAATCTCCAGATCTCATTGCTGTGGCTAACTTCCTAGTAGGCTGCTGGTGCCCTTGTTCCTTCCTGTGAAGCCCACAGGTGTTCTTTACCTTATTAACTTTAAGATTTGGGATGTCCAGCCCACCCTAATGATAGAAACTCAAAAATAGGACTGATACCAGCATCCTAGGCACACCTGATAGGGACCTTTTCCATGCTGTTTACTTATTTCTTGGTAAAAAAACAAAATCTGGTGGTATTGGTGCTGGCTGGTTAAACTTGGTAGGCATACTGATGAGTCAAGGTTGACATGTGGGTTGCGATGTGCTTGTTGCCTTCTTTCAGTCAGGGCCGGTTGCCCACCTCATGTGTATCTAGATATCCAAGCTGATCGCAGCCGAGAGGGAGAGCTTTAGATTGTGTCTGGCTGAGTTTTGGCCCCTTGCTCAGTGATCTAGGCTCCCCAGAGGGTGTATGTAGTTAGCTGATATGAAGTGGAAGGTAGTATCTGTGATCCAAGTCGGAAAATAGAACGAGAGCTACAAAAGTGGAAGCAGGGGAGCTGAACACAGGAAGAGGTGGGCTCTTCCCTTCAACTGGCCCCAGCCAGCCGTGCAGAGTGGGGGGTATCTCAGCTCTTCCCCTTGAGGACTCTTGGCGAAGCCAGAGAGGTACTGAATGTTGGTGCAGGAAGGAGGTCAGGAATATCTTAACCCTGTTTGAATGTTAATTTGCCCTGTGTAATTTATACACGGTGAACCTGAGGCCAGAGCAGTGGAGACTTTTAGGACATAGCAGTTAGCATGGGATCCCAGCCTGGCGTTCGGGTCACCTGCTGGCCTCTACCAGCCACCAGAATGACTTGTCACCCTTTTTAAGTCCTTCTACTCTACTTTGCTTCAGAGTCCTCTAAGTGTAAGATCAAAAATGTGATCATGAGACGCAAACACTTTAAACTAGAAATCTAACTGTACAAATACAAAATATATACCGGCTTTCTCTGATTTCTTATCCACTGATGATAAGGTGCTCCATAGATTTAATGATTAGTTTCCTGGGGGAATGAAAGACATGCTCTCACTTTTTTTTATGTGCTCATGATATATAAAACCAGTCCTAAGTTCAGAAATGTTAAAATATGGAACATAAAATCGTCCGGATATCACATATAAGCTATGTGTATTAGGTATAGGCTCTTTGACACACATGCATCTGTTTCTTAAAGGCATGCATTCCGTGGAGCCCCAAAGAGTCCTGGGGTGAAAGCTGACTCCTAACAGTTCCTGTTAATAGGGATCAGCGAGGGCTTAAGAGAAAAATCCAGAAAACTCATTTCTAGCAACCTAAACTGCTAGCTAGTAGCTAGGAAGTTTCACTGACCATATGTCTTGACCACATTTCGCACTAAGGGAGGTCCCAAGTGTGGATGAAAAGGCGTGAGATGATATACAGCAGGTGGGGCAAAGGGGAAGTGAAGAACTTAAAAAAGGTTGAGATGGTACAATTTATGCTCTGTGTATTTTGCCATAATTTGTGAAGTATGTACCTATATATGTCTATGTATACTTATATAAATGTTTTCCACGGGTTGAATGAAAATGGTTCAACCCATGTCACTCATCCATCCATCCATCCGTCTTCATTCATTCACTCAACAAACATTTATTAAGCCCCTACTATGTGCTAATACCTGTGCTAAATTGTATTGTACCATTGAAAATACAATATACTCTCTGTCCTTGACTTATTTACAAGTTAGTGTACATGAATGCCACATGAACAATAACTACCACCCATCATGGTGAGGCAAAAATGAATGCATATACGGACTTAAGACAGTACCCAGCTATGCAGCGTTGTGGTGTCTTGGCACTTGTCATGTAGGTGAAGGACATGAAGGGCTCACGTGCTGAGGGACAGCTTGGATAAAGCATGGGGAACAAACAGGTGGTGCATAATGCATGCAGTGAACAGTTGGCACTCCATTATTGATGACTTAACGATGTGTCATGTGGCTGGTGACGTGGTGAGCTCATAACGCTGTGAAATAAAGGAGTGAAGGTGCAGAGGGTACCGTATGCCATGTTAAGGACTTCAGACTCCCCAGACCAGTGGCCTAAGGATTTCTCAAAGCTTCCCAGACGCCTCCAGAAGTCTTTGGTGGTGATGCAGGGCAGGTAGCAGGTGGAGAAACAATAGGTCAATGTGAATAGTCTGTTTTATTTAGTTTATGTATTAAGTTTCCATTGATATATAAGATTTCATTTGAAGGCACTGTTCTGACTTAAAAAAACACATTTGAAAATCACTGGTGATGAAGGATCACCAAAAATTATTAGAGTTGGTAACAATTATTTTATGTTTTACAAAGCAGTATTCAGAGAGATGAACATGTTTTCTCCATTTCTGAACCTCACCTAGCAGCACTTTGCACATCATAAATATTCAATAAAATGTTCAGTGGGAATATTTTAGGGATATGACTTGTGTACTGTTGCCATAAGGGTGAATTTAAATAACATATTGCCCAGTAACTCAAAAGGAATTTGTAGAAATATAAACTCACTTTCCTCTCATTCTCTTTTCCTCATGTAAAATTGTACTGCAGTCATTTTTTTTTTTTTTGAGTTTCCTGTCTGTTGTTGAGACATTAGCTTTTATAGTTTGATACCTTGGACCTGGTTGACAATCTGATTCTGTATGTGGGATTGAACTTGGTGGAAAATAATAGTTAATTGTATTTTTTAATGCTTACAGTGATATTCTGGGCAAGTTCTGTTTCTTTCTGGACGGAAGCCAGAATCCTACTGTTTTTCAATTTGTTTAAATGCAGCAGCTTATACAACATATGTACGTGTTCAGTGGAAGATAAAGGGTATCATTATTTTTAGCCTATTACAAAGAAAACCACATTTTACTCTTAAATCTCTTGATAAAAAGTAATTTGAACACAATTTCTGCACAAGTCATTTTCAGGAGATTGGCTGTCAAGTGTATTTTTTTGAAGTAGCACTCTCGTAAGAGCCAATGAGACTGTGCAAATTTAGACATATTCTAAGCCTGGGATATGGTTGAAGATGTCAGTTTTTAAACAGCACTTTGAGAAGTAGTTAGCTTAAAAGTATAGCAATTCAGGGCACACAGAGAATGATTTTGAAGAGTAAAGTCTTGATACACTGGAAAGAAAGTTGACAGATTCACTACAATTAAGAGACAAGCAGCTACAACTCCCACTTGTGAAAACTTTTCTCATCAAACCAACTTCTGACACTGGCCTAAGAAAACCTCCAGCAAATTCTTACTCCTTTCCAGCTCCCAATCTGTTGTATAGACATTCTCCCAGTTTCCTTACATAGTAATACACAGATACAGAATTAAAGCATGGCAGCCCACTGCCCCTAGTCTTTCAGATCTATGCAAAATGACCAGACTGAAATCTGTTTTCCTACAGGCCTGGTATGTGTGTGTGTGTGTGTAGTTGCACATGTATGGACCCACACATTTGTTTGAGTGCAACAATTAGAAAGAAGAGGGAAAAGTGACTTGAAATTCACTTCCCAGCTTCTCCTACCATAACCAATATGTTATATCAATTCTTTTTTCTACTTTCTACTATGGTGGAAAGGCTTGTGAACGTGTCCCATGCTTTGACAGGCAGGATGATATCATGTGGAGGTTGTGTCTTCTCTACTCTAAGAATAGGAATATTTAAGTATGGGCATTTTTGCCTGATATCCTTGGGTCTTTCTGTTTCCCACTGATTGAGCTTGGTAATCAGATTTAGGCATGAGACTAAATTCACAAGTGAACGAAGTGTTAGTTTCCTCTGTGTTCGTTGCTTTTGTACCACAATAAAGGTGTTTCATGGCCTGTTACCAGTCTTATCCCATACTGGAGAGAATTACTGTTGTCCCACCATCTCTGAAAACCCTACCCAGCTACAGTTTTGGAGTCATGTCATACCTTCCTGAATTTGGGTGTACCCCGAGGCCCACTTCCCTTGTATGGAGACGCTCACACTCATTCACACACCCACGTACATGCAACAGAGAGAAAGAACAGTGAATAGCAGGGACAGTGCCCACCGTTCTTTTCTGTATGTATTCCTGAGCCCCATCTTGCAAAATGGGTGCTGGACGGAAGATGTACAGTTGCTGTTTCCCCCATGGGCCCCAGTACCAAATTATATGACCACATTCATAACTTTTGGCCCCTTTAAAATTACTGAGAGAGACAGCATAAATGATAGACTTTGGGGTTGGAAGAATTGCGCTGAAAATCCCTTCCCTGCCGCTTCAAATGCTGTGATCTGGGGCTGCTGCTTAATCTGTCAGAGTGTGATTCCTCAGCAGTCATTGATAATAATAATAATAATAATAATAAAAATCACCTGGACGTCCCTGGTGGCGCAGTGGTTGAGGATCCGCCTGCCGATGCAGGGGACACGGGTTCGTGCCCCGGTCCGGGAAGATCCCACATGCCGCAGAGCGGCTGGGCCCGTGAGCCATGGCTGCTGAGCCTGCACGTCCGGAGCCTGTGCTCCGCAACGGGAGAGGCCACAATAGTGAGAGGCCTGCGTACTGCAAAAAAAAAAAAACAAACAAAAAACTCCTTTCCCACGGTTTTGGGGAAGATTAAATGAGAATGACTATAGAGAACTGTTTTTGTTAGTTTTAATCTGAAATTGTAAAACTTAAAAAAAAAAAAAATGGATGAGTGTACATTCCTAACTGCCTGCGAGCAGTGGCAGGAAGGAGCTGACTTTTGAGACCTGGAGGAGTAAGTAGCGACCTCAGATGCCTGACTGCAGGGCGCTGGCTCCCCGCCTCGCCTGCATATCAGAATCCTGTTGCCTGGGCTGCACCCCAGACCAATGAAGTGAGGAGCTCTGCTGGTGGATCCCAGGCAGCAGTATTTTTAGAGCTTCCCAGGTGATCGCAATGTGCAGCCAAGTTTGAGAAATGATGATTTAGAGGGATTTGAAAGTCTCCAGTTCTTCTGCTGGCTGACTGGATGATACCTAGAATTCTACAACCTGTACTTTATTCTTTCTTTTTGCTTAAAACAAGGACTTAAACATCATGCTAGAAGAATATTATACCTGACTTACTGTGAGTTAGATTACTAAATTCTCTGCAAAGAGCCAATATTAATAAGCAGGTATTGGGGTGGGAACAAGAACAGAGGTCTCTAGAAAGCTGAGGACAGCAGCAGCTCACTAGAGCAGAAGAAACATGGCAACAAATGGAATGAAAATAATGGAAATCCCAGCAATTTCAAGCTACTTGTTGCTTTTGGAAATTAGTCCTTGCAAAAGCACCACCAAGAGCTTGTTGACTACCCCTAAAGCTCAGGATTATGGCCCTGGTGAGTCAAGGTTCTTGAAGACTTGCTACATTCTCAAAATGTGGGATGAGGAAAACAAGTTTATTCACTTGTGTTCACTGTAACCAAAAGTCAGTTAAGTAAATTTGCAAAATGATATATATTTTTGGAAGAAAAAAAAACTTTTTAAAAAAGAATGAACTAAAATCACTCCATATTCAAATCTCTGTGACCTCTATTCAACAAGTGGTGCTGGGACAGCTGGAAAAGACACATGGGACACATACAAAAGAATGAAGTTAGACCCTTCACACCATATGCAAAAAATTAGCTCTAACATTTAGGTTGTTAATCCATTTAAACTATATAACTGTTAGAATAAAACATAGGAATAGATCTTCATGACATTGGATTTGACAATGGATTCTTAGATATGATGCTAAAAGCACAAGTAACATAAGAAAGTAAATTGGACTTCATCAAAATTAAAAAAAAAAACTTGTGAATCAAAGGGCACTGTCAAGAAAGTCAAAAGACCACCCACAAATGGGAGAAAATATTTGCAAATCATGTATCTGATAAAGAGTCTAGTTTCTGGAATACGTAGACCTCGTAGAACTGCACAGCCAAAAGACAACTCAATTTTTAAATGGACAAAGGACTTGAATAGACACTTCTCCAAAAAAGATGTACCAATGATCAATAAGCACGTTGAAAAAATGCTCAGCGTCTTTAGTGGTTAAGGAAATGCAAATCAAAACCACAGTGAGATACCACATTATGTCCATCAGGGTGGCCATAATAAAAAGTTAGGAAGATAACATATTGGCAAGGATATGGAGAAATTGGAACCCTCATAAATTGCTTTAAAATTGTGTAGCCACTGTGGAAAAGAGTTTGGCATTTCCTCAAAAGGTTAAACACAGAATTACCATGACCCAGCAATTCCACTCCTAGGTATATACCCAAGAGAACTGAAAACAGTCATTCAAACAAAAACATCTACAAGAATGTTCATAGCAGCATTCTTCATGATGGCTAGAAAGTGGAAACAAACCAAATGTCCATCAACTGATGAACGGATAAACAAACTATGGTATATACGTGCAATGCAGCCAGTGTTCAGACAAAAGAATGAAGTACTGATCCTGAAAATGCTATGCTCAGTGAAAGGAGCCAGACACAAAAGGCCGTGTATTGTATGATTCCGTTTAGATGCAACATCTAGAATAGGCAAATCTATAGACACAGAAAGCAGACCAGTGGTTGCCAGGGGCTGGAAGGAGGAGGGAATGGGGAGTGACTGATGTGTATGGGGTTTCTTTGGGGGATGATGAAAATCTTCTGGAATTAGGTAATGGTGACGGTTGTACAACATTGTGCATGTAATCAAAACCACTGAATTGTACACTTTAAAAATGATTTAAATGGTGAATTTTATGTTATGTGAATTTTACCTCGATTAGAAACTCTCTGTCCCCATCTGTTCTTCACTTTTGGTCTTAAACCAACCCCTTAGACATTACTAAAGGATCTTGTTCTATCATTTAGCCTTTGTGATTCCACTCTCACCCTCTACTTTTTCTCCTCCAATGTCAGCTTCTGCAGAGAGTCATCTACACTGGTCTTCACTTCTTACCAGCACCGCATTCATCACTCCTCCTCAGGCTTTGGTTCCCCAGCAGAGCCAGGGGAACATGGCAGCCATGTAAAAGGTCCCTCTGCAGATTCCACACCTGAGCTGGAAAGTTCTGCATCTGCCCACGCAGCAGCTCAGGTGCCTCCCGCTTTACCCAAGAGGGCTTCCAGTTGCTAAAATTTGAAATTGGGTTTCAATGGACTCATCCGTCATAGCATCACCACAGAATGTAAACTCTTGGGGACAGATGAGAGAAGCCGCATAGCCTCTCCTAGCAGGCCCAGGTGGCTCCTGCAAGCTCAGTACAGTGAAAGTCACAGGTAGGAAAATGTAAATTTGTATGAGAAAGATGTAAGGCTGTTACAGAGCTTAAGTCCCTTTCATTCTGGATAATAGTCAGCTCTGATAGCCTTGGAGGTTGATCTCTGAGCCGGCAGTGGTCTTAAAGTGGAAGGAAGCTGTATTCAACATTCTCTTAATTTCTTTCTTCCCACCCCCTCTTTTTCTGCTGGGGTCAGCAGAAATTGGGAATCTTTTTTTCCTTTTAGATCAGTATTAGTATGATTATACTGAAAGACCTGTATGGGAGGAATGCTGAGATCTGAATTAAAAATAGCGTTTTCTGTCCTCCCACACACAGCACTTGAGTGCTCTGAATGCCTTTTATAAATGCAGACTTTCTGCCTGGCTAGATAAAAGAAGCTGTCACTTCATTTCCATAACGAAGTCATTCCCAGGAGAATTCCATTGTTTTAGCAATAGAATTTTTGTAAAAGGCCTCTTATTTTGCCTGAAAAAGGTAACAAAAATGAACTTTGGAGAGCTTATTCGACAAAACAATTAAGGAGTGAGATTTTTCTCCTCCTTTGATATGGGAGGAGTTCTAAGTGTGAGAATCCCCTGAGCCATGATATTAGGATAAACCCCCTAAACCTGGAAGACGAAGATGGTGGGGAGAAAGTCTGTTACTCCTTCAAGTAGGAATGGGGGTGCGCCATTCCCTACCATGTGGGTTCCAGAGGCATGTGACAAACAGGTGTTGCTAATTCTGAAGAGTTTTAAGTTTATTTTTAAAGTGATGTAGGAAACTTTTAAGATCCTCATTATGTAAGGAATTTTCGTGTGATTTTTAATGAAAGGTGATCAGGTATTTTAATTCAGTTTCAGGACTCTGCAGGCCAACTCTGGATGTATCTTGCTGGGGTCCTGTGCTAGTTGATATTGCCCTTTATTTGACCTTAAAACATTGTCGCAAGTGGCATTGTTACTGAGTCCAAGCTCCTTCGCTTGCTGCAGGACAGGCCAATAAATTGAGAGACAAGTTGTTGAGGCCAGGAATAGCAACCTTATTCAGAGAGCCTGCAGACCAGGAAGATGGTGGATGGTGTCCCAAAGAACCATCTTGCCTGAGTTACAATGCAGGCTTCTTTTCTACTAAAAGGGGAGGGAGTGAAGCCAAACATTTCCTGGTTCGGGTCAGTCTCCCGATGTGTTAATTTCTTCCTTCCTGCAGTCTTTCCTCTTTTTTTTTTAAAAGTGTTTTCAGTCATTCTCTAATGTGGTTTAATTTATTTATTTTTGCTGTGTTGGGTCTTCGTTTCTGTGCGAGGGCTTTCTCCAGCTGTGGCAAGCAGGCGCCACTCTTTATCACGGTGCGCGGGCCTCTCACTATCCCGGCCTCTCTTGTTGCGGAGCACAGGCTCCGGACGCGCAGGCTCAGTAGTTGTGGCTCACGGGCCTAGCTGCTCCGCGGCATGTGGGATCTTCCCGGACCGGGGCTCGAACCCATGTCCCCTGCATCGGCAGGCGGACTCTCAACCACTGCGCCACCAGGGAAGCCCCCTTCCTGCAGTCTTTCACAGGCGGGTGTGGTGACGATGTTTCCCGTAGCTAAACAAAGGTACTTTAGCTTAATGCTCATTACCTGGGAGGCAGGGTTCCCAGGAATGGGCCATTATGTGTAACTGAAGCTTATAGGCAACATTCCTTTGGTGGCGATTAACTTGTAATAGAATATACAGAGTTTCTTCCCTGTTACGGAATAGGAGGTACTTTGTTATACAGCATTACTTGTATGTGGTTCAAGTAGGTATGTGTGCGTGTGCCTGCTCCCAGCCTCCCTCCCTGGTGCTACCCACACCCTCCACGCAACAAATCTTTGCTCCAAATACAGTATCAAATCTTCAACTCCGTGTT
Source organism: Delphinus delphis (assembly GCF_949987515.2). NCBI lineage: Eukaryota > Metazoa > Chordata > Mammalia > Artiodactyla > Delphinidae > Delphinus > Delphinus delphis. The sequence goes on along the minus strand of NC_082692.2, from coordinate 12,683,660 downwards.
CATAAAAGAAGAATAATTGTATTTCTCGGTACTTTCCTGGCACCAAGTAACCCACATCAAAGTCTACCTGCCTTTGGTGTTTCAACAGGTAATCCCTAGATTTAATGCCAAGTGGCATTTCTGTTCCTTGGTCTTCGCAGCTGAGACCATTGAAATCTCAGTTTTAAGCTAGAATAGTTTTGTTAAGCCTCCTCCAAAAGAGAAGTTTTAAATAGTGCCTTTGTCTTCTAATGCTTTTGTTCTGATTGCATCAGAAAGTTGTGATATTTAAACAAGGAGGCAGCGACCTGGAATAGTATGAAAAAAAGGATAAAATACAGAGTCATTATATTTTTGGCTTTCAATTTAATAAAACGTACAGAAAGAAGACAAATGAGGTTGACTTAATGTAATTATGGCAATCCTGTTGATCCAAACATTATGCAACGTTGGATAGTTAAACTGTTGCTGATTTTGAATTTGGGGAAATAATTCTGTTTTTCAAAAGATCTTTGAATAGCCTTTAATCACGTAACGATACTATAACTTTTTTTTTTTTTTTGGTGGTACGCGGGCCTCTCTCACTGTTGTGGCCTCTCCCGTTGCGGACGCGCAGGCTCAGCCGCCGTGGCATGTGGGATCTTCCCGGACCAGGGAACGAACCCATGTCCCCTGCATCGGCAGGCGGACTCTCAACCACTGCACCACCAGAGAAGCCCAATACTATAACTTTTAAGGCATGGCTGAAGGTCCTGGTTGAAGCCATGCTTTTACGTAGAAACGTTTCATTAAGTAAAAAGGAAGTCATGGCTTTGATAGGATGCTTCCAAAGTTCTGCTTTTAATACCTTTGGTGAATTCTGTATCTGTCCAAAAGCATTGGGCTGGAGAGTATATGGGGATTCTGTCTTGTCATTTTATAATACTTTGACTTACCATTTGGTATTTTGTTAAGTCAGGCCCAAAAGAATACTTGAGGATACTGCCATACAACTCCTAATATTATGGCAAGAAGAGAATGAGAGGCACATATTCAAATTTTTTTCTGAGGATTTTTACTAATTTTGTTATAAAAAGGAGAGAAAAGTAGAGTAGACACAGAATGAAATGTAAAGCCAGGGGATTCCTCGCAGAGGCTACTCAGGAACCATAACAGCTCATGATTTATAAACGCTTTATAAGCGATCAAGGCATGGAGCACAGGCTCAGTCCCCACCGTCCCCATTTTTACCAGGCACTTCTGCAACACCCGGACTAATCACTGACGTTCTCCAGCAGGCATGAATAAAACTCTCCTCCCAGGAGAAGGTGTGTGATGGCTCCTGGCAGCCTGAAAGGGACTTGTAACCCAGGGGATGGAGAGCCGCAGTGTGGTCTCTAAGCTTCTTGATCCAGATGGTTCTGTCTCCTGAGCCACAGTGCCTTCTCTTGGGCTTTAGCAACCCCCTTTGGGAGCAGAATATTAAACAGGGCCAGGGAGAAATTGTCAATTAGGAGCACAAGCCATCTTGGTCTTTAAAATCCTAATTTCCTGGAGACGTCATTCTATGGCTGTTCAGTGCAGATTAGGTAGATCTTGTTTATTTTTTCCCTTTTCTTCTCGATATGCAGACATACTTTTCTCTGGGTGCATAATTGTGTTTCTTAGCAAACTTTGCTTTATAGCAGTAAGGAGATATAACCAGCATACGCATACAGACACCTGCCGCGTCTATATGTGTGTGGATAAAGCCTTACCTTTTGTGATAAGCTGCGCTGATCCTAGGAAACAGTGGCATGGATCAACATGAATTAATTTTTATTTTAACGTCTCATCATAGGATTTTTTTCTAGCATGTTTATCTCTGATGATATGTTCTTTCGGCAGATGCTCCTTTTAATTTTCATCACCTAAGCACAAACCAGTGAACATCAATAGGAAATGTCCCAAGTGCGTGCTAGACGTTCAGGGACTGCCAGTTCGGAATAAGATTTTACAATGGATACATCGCACAGCTTACTGATTTGTTGATTGAAGAGGGATGGCGTGATGTGATGAACAAGTCATATTCTTCAGAATACCCTAGGTTTGGGCTTCCTCCCACTGGTCAGCTCCCTCTAGCTCCTCTTGAAGTCTTACTGTGTTGCCGTTCCTGGGAAAGGGGAGTTTTGGCGCCCCCCCCCCCCATTGCCATGGATACTCCCTTGTGAGCAGGGTGGAGACAGAGGCTCTGGACCTGCTGGGCTGAGCTGATCCACAGGAGGCTTTTCTGGACTCTACAGTTGGCAGCAACCTCAGCTGCTCTTTTCTCCCTCAGAAAGAAAATACCAAGAGTCAGCTTTGGGCCTGAGTTGGAAAAAAAAAAAAAAAAAAAAAAAGGCCCTTATAGAGCATTTCGTCAGTTGACTGAGCAGTTTCCATATTGGCTCATGTCATGATTTTTCTCCAAGCCACCAGCAAGGAGCTCACAGAGTAAGGAGACTTGAGGACACGTCAGAGGGAAGAAAGGAAAATACCACCTTCTTGGTCAGGTAATCAACAAGTATTCGTCAAAGGGTTACCCTTTGCAGAAGCACTGTGGCACTTACAAAGAGAAGACAGACACAGACCCTGCCTTTGCAGAGTTCACTACAGTCTGGAGAAATGGTGCCTGTTTGAGGATAAGGAATAAAATGATTAGTATCCTTGGGAAAAGGAATAAAAACCATAGGAGTTCACATCCAAGAAAAAAAAAAAAGTACTTCTGATTGAGAAAGTTGTAGCACAGGAAGATGAAGGAAAGAGTGATTGGAAAAGGTAGGACTTGAGCTGGTCCTAGTAGGCACAGCTTGAATTTTACATAGAGAGTAGAAATGTGAGCTCTTGGAGATGAAGAGATGACCTCAGTTTGGCTGGTACAACACGCATAAGGGGAGAAGTGGGAAATGAAGTTGGAAAAGCATGTTGGGGGTAGATGGTAAAGGTCTTAAACATCAGATTTTAGGAGACTTTCAGCAAGCTGGAGGAACCCGTGAAGGTGCAGCATGGAGGAGTTGTATAATCTACTTTAGGATCCGACAGGGATGGCTCAGAGGTTTGCAGGGAGAGTATTGAAGGCAAGAAGACCATTATCAGGCTGCCGTGAGAGGACAGAGTCTGAGCCAGCATGGCAGCGTGGGCGTAGAGTGCATGCTTAATGGGACTTGACAACTGGTAGACTCTGGGAGAAAAGAGGAGAAGACAACTGTGCCATTAGCATGAATCAGAAATAAAAGGAGGACTGGTTTGGCGGAAAAAAATAGAACTTTTGAAACAGACATAATTTATTTATACTGCATATATCCAGCAGCTTACTGGGGGAGAAGCCAGGATACAGATTTAAGAGTCATATGCAGTACAAGGCAATTATTATAGAAGGAGAAGAGAGTCGAGAACGTCACCTTGGAGAGTACATAGCCTAGGGTTAGAAGGAATAACAGGAAGGGACAAAACCCAAGCAAGAGGAACAGCAGTCAGTGATGTTAGGAACATCAGAATAGTACTGTTTCAGAAATCAAGAGTAGTACTGGGACATTTTGGTTGCAAGAGACAAGTAAAACTCAGAGTGACTTAAACAAAAAAAGAATTTATTGTATCACCTATGTATTAGTTTTCTATTGCTGCAGAACAGATTATCATAAACATAGTGATTTAAAACCACCATTTCTGTAGGTCAGAAGTCTAGCCGTGGCTGAGCTGGATTCTCCACTCAGGGTTTCCTAAGGCTGAAAGCAAGGTGTTAGCTGGGCTGCATTCTCATCTGGGGCTTGCCGTCCTTTTTCAAGCTCCTGTGGTTATTGGCAGAATTTACTTCCTTGTGGTTGTAGGACTGAGGCCCTTATTCTTTTGCTGGCTATGGGATGGGCACCACTCTTAGCTCCTGGTGAGAGCCATGCCCCCCTCCCACCCCCAAATGTGTTCTTTCATGTTTTGAATCTCATTCCTGGAAGAGCTTGTCCTGGAAGGGCTCGCCTTATTAGGTCAGGCCCACCAAGGCTGGGCTTTCTGTTTTAAGGTCAATTGATTTGGGATGTTAATTTTATCTGCAAAATCTTTCACAGCAGCAGCAGCACCCAGATTGTGTTTGATTGAATAACTAGGAGAGGGTGTGTGGGCACCAGGGGACAGGGAATCTTGGGAGCCACTTTAGAATTTTGTCTATCACAATGTAACTAAAAGATACAGGAATGAATGTAACTTTTGGCATGGCTGCATCCAAGGGACCTCACTGTCATCAGGACTCAGACGTTCTGTCTTTCAGCCTCATCCCCTGCTGCAGAACTTCACCCTCATGTGGGCTTTCCTCACAAGGTGGTAAAATTAGCTCTGAGGAGACCATGTTTCCATGGAGAGGGCATCTCATTCCTCTTAGTTCCAGCCAGTCTGAGAGAGACCTTTGATGGGTGTGGCTTTGGTTACATGCCCATCCCTACATCCTGTCATCATGGCAAGAGGGATATGTATTCTGATTCTCCAAGCCTAGATCATATGCCCATCTTTATTTATTTTTAAAATTTTATTGAAGTATAATTGATTCATTATGCTGTGTTGATTTCTGCTGTACGGCAAAGTTACTCAGTTATACATACATGCTCTTTTTATATTCTTTTCCATTACGGTTTATCACACGATATTGAATATAGTTCCCTGTGCTGTACAGTAGGACCTTGTTGTTTATCCATCCTGTATATAATAGTTTGCATATGCCTGTCTTTGGGCCCAAGGCATGAGGTCAACCCAGCCCAAATAACAAAGAAAATGGGGGGAGAGGTCATTCCAGAAAGATGCTGTCCAGGCAAAAATGCTAGTTCACTAAATAAAAAGAAAATTTAAGGAACTACCTTATCAAGTATTCTAGGAGAGTCAGTTAGGAAAAGGCCACTACATTTAGAAGACAGGGAGCCATTCCTGGCCTTTAAAAGAGAAGGAAGTTTACTTAAAAAAAAGTGTTGAAATCGAACTCTAAGGGTTTTAAGAGGTACCTGATGAAATACAGTGTTGAATTTATACTACACTTTAACATGTTTTATGGTGAACAGGGGAGCGGTGACAGCCATTTGGGAATGTATTAGGGTCTGGGGAAGATCTTTCAGGGATAGCAATGATTACGTTTTAGGCTGCAAAGAAGTTTCTGGTAGAGGGGGTGAAAAGATTGTAGGAGAGACAGAGGGCAGAATTGACCCCAACAGGACTTGGAGCCAGTAGGAGACAGACTAAGAGCCCCAAAGAGTTTTCACAGATTATAAAGTGGTGTGGGCTTTTTGGGTTGTTTGGTCATTTGTCACTTCTTTGGAAGGAATGATACCTGTTTATTCTAATGTACCCATCTTAAAGTGATTAAATATACTCTGTCTGGCCATGTAATTGACAGAAAGACTTTACACTTAGAGCAGTGGTTCCCAAAGTGTGGTTCCTGGACCAGAAGCCTCAGCATCACCTGGGAACCTGTTAAAAGTGCAAGTTCTTTGGCCTTGCCTCAGACCTCCTAGATCAGAAATTCTGCGGGTGGGAGCCAGCAACATGGTTTCACAAGACCTCCAGGTGTTTTTGATGACGGTTCAGGTGTGAGAGCCACTGCCTCAGAGCATCCGCATCTCTCCTCCATGGACCACGAGGGTTTCCTTAATGGTGGCTTTTGAAAAGCTAGGAGAATCGAGGATAAAGTCTCCTGGTGGTGGGGGGGGAGGGGTTGTAAATCTTGAAAGGAGATGGCAACTGCTCAAAAGCCATTAGTGACCAAAAATATAATGGATTGGAAGAACAGGAGAGAGAAGGGTAAGTTATAACTTAATTGTTCTTGAGTTCATGCAGGACTTTCACTCGGATGATAGGCATGTAGGACCTCCAAGTCCCTGGAGGGCAGAAAAGTGAGAAGGGCTTAAATTATAGCCGTAGAGTAGTGCTTCCTTTGGCATAAAGGTTAAGTCGTAGAACTGGTTTGCGATATGGATCATTTAATTTAAGTGCAGGCTCTTCTACTCAGCACTACCAGGAGGCTGCAAAAGAAGGGCATGGCAAGGTTTCTTTCATCAAGGAGCTTGTAAACTTTTGGAGCCTTTCAAGGCCTACATTGTCTTTTTATACTTCACTGGATTTATTTAACAGTGCTGAATTGAAAAGAACCTCGGGTCAGAATGCTCGCTAAAGGCTGTAAGTGCTGTGGGCCGTCAGGGGAAGGAGAAATTGGCGTTGTGTCGCTTTCATCTCTGGACGGAGAATGCAGCTGTCAGCCTGGCATAATTTCCCAGGTCTCATGGCAGGGTTTTGGACCACTCGGCTTCAGAAAGTTTTTCTTCTTGCTCTTTCTTCCTGAGTTTGCTAAAGCTTGTCAGGACTCCTAAGTCAAAGTGAGGGTTTGGATTTCACGACTTTGAACTTGGAGGATTATTAATATTTTGGTAGTTATATGAGGAACCAGATACGTAGGAGATACTGCATTTTATCCGGTGTCTTAAATGTAAACAGGCTCAAATAGACGTTTGGCATATTCATTGCAAACAGACTTTCAAACTTACTCCATTCACAGGAGAACATGAATGAGCCTGTCTGAGGATGCCTTCGTTTTGTAGGATGAAGAAAGCAAATTCCTGGTTTTCCTTAGTGGAAACATTAAGTTGCACCAGCTCTGGGATGGTAGGGAACAAGAAGACAGTTCAGATGAACACAACATTTCCGTCGCTTTTTATTTCTGTGCACCATGCTGCATACCTGGGTAAATAGATACCAAACCAAGAAACAAAAGCGAAGGTGCACAGGACACTCTAGAAAGTGAGGAAAAATACCATTTCGGTCCAGGAGAGAAATAATAAAAACATCCTAATAGTCAAGAGGAAGCCAGCGAATTTGGAACCTAATAGAAGGTACTAAGAGGTGGTTTTTTGTTTGTTTTTTGTTTTTAGAAGTTTACGTGTAATATGATCTGTCTTTAGCCCTTTTAGGGGAGGGTTTTAAGAGGAAGCTTCGTTTTATTTCATTGTGATGATGGGGTTATTTTTGATGAATTAGGAAGCTAGAGTCTTCCTTTTCTGTCACATCAAGTGTCATGCCTGCACTGAATAATGTTCCTCTAGCAGAAATTACTAGTTTGTTGCTCTGATGGCCCAGTAGTTGGAAAGAAGAATCATTTCTTATTTCAAGGCATGGAGAACAGTTCTGTCGTTCATTTCTTGATCAAGAGGACCCAAATGAAAAAAAAAAGTCAGGGGAAAAAGATGAAATAACAGAAATTAATTGTACAGGTCTAGTCAGCGCACTTATATAATGCAGAGGCTGTTTCCTCTGCCCGGAAACTTGATGACTGGTTAACTCTCGTTCATCGTTCACTTCCCTGTTGAAGTGTTACTTTTGTAAGAAAGACCTTTCTTCTAAGTGACGTTACCCCATGATGGGGTGATTGCAGATCACAGTGTTTATTTGTCCTTCTTAATGCCTATCTGCTTTTCGAATTTCATGCAAATATTAAAAATAGTATACTCTGATCCTTTAATATCTGTTCCTCTTGCAGCAATGAGCTTCTTAAAGGCATAGTCCTCTGTCTGTTTTGTTCACCATTATGAACATAGAACCTGGTGGATATAGTAAGCACCAAGTAAAAATGTGTCCAGTGAATGAATGAATAAGAAAGCAGTTTGTACACTTGAAACTAATATGTTTTATGTCAGTTATACCTCGATTAAAAAACACTTTATAAACTGAATTCAGTATAAAAGTCATGGTTAATTGTATTAATAGCAGACACCTTTCTCCCTTTCGTCCTAATTTTTTCTCTGCATTTTAAAAAATTCTTTATTTTGAGGTCTACTTGTCAGTTTTTTGCCAGTTCCAAATCTAAGATTTGATATTATTCATTCTTGCCTGTTTTTGAGATAAGAGATCACATTTTTCCATCGAAAATATTCCTATACCCACAGTGCTAATTCTGGGATTCCCATTTTTGTTCAATGTACGCTTATGACTTTGAAAGAAAAACATGACTGGTACTTGTGGATGATTTATTTGGGAAGCAAACAAGATTCCAGAGTAGCATTTAAATTCTGTTTCTTGTCATCCCCAAAGCTACTCCGGTAAGCTTCCATACCTCAGGCATGCTCCTCAAAAGTACACAAGTCCAAACACCTTGATAATATTGGCCCAGGAAAAGTTTTTCCTGGCCCTGTCTTACAGGAGGGGGAAAAAAAAAATCAAGAAATCCAGGTGTGCAAATTATTAATGAGATATTGAGAGTAAACTTAATCAGGATGTGAATAGGTCTTTGCTTTAAAAGCAACACACACACAAAAATCACCCAGTCCTTTTCCAACAGGACCTCAATGTGCCACTTCGGTGGGTGGAAATGGCAAATGGCCAAGTGGAAAATTTCACAGCCCTGCAAATGTCCAGTGCACTCAACACTGCAGAACAGCAGTCCGAGGGAGGGGTGTGGACCAAATCATCATGTTCCTGCACATGCCTCTCTCACCAGTTTTCATCTCCTTTTCCTGTTCACTTCCTGATCCAGGCCTTTACTTTTCTTCTCCCTGAGATTCTAGATGCCTCTGTTTCCAGTCCTCTGCTTCCCTTGACCCCCCGGTGAAAGAAGAAACATTTGGACGTTTGGGTCCCCCGGGGATGGTTGATATGGGTGCCTTGCCAAAGCTGGCTTTTATATTCTGGCTCCAAGCTCAGTAACAGGCTTCTGACTGCTAATAATCCTTTGTGTTTACGTGGCGCCTTTCTTCTCGGGAACTGTGAGTGCTTCGCCAGAGTGAGCTTACTGGTCTTCCCAGCCACCCAGTGAGGTATGAAAATGGCAGAAGGTGATCGCTCTAGCTCCCTCCTCCTTGCAAGAGAGCAAACTCAAGTAGCTTATTTTGAGGCTGTGTTGCAAGTGTGCATCTCAGCTGGGTTGCCATCTGAAGTCTCCCAGAATTGGCTTCAACTTGGGGTGGGGATGGGGGTGGGGGAGAGGCTTGACCGCACTGTGCTGTCTCCTGGGACAAGAGCAAAAATACTGCATTTCCTTTTTAAGCAAAGCATACTGGAGAATGGTCTTTGGTGAATTATCCATCAGTCTAATTGATCGTGAACTTCGTTTGTTGAGACAACGGGGGATTTGACGATGTATTCACCTTTCTCTTTTTCTTTTGTTCTGTTCCTATGCTAGGTACTTCTCCCTTCCCTGTGAAAGGAAGAAAGAACACGCCTGGGCCCAGGAGCGCTCCAGCTTCTTCTGGGAAGTCTCCATGGTGAAGGACAGGTTGGGGCTACCTGCGAACCGTGCACAGTGAATGTTGTAAGTTAACAAGATTCGCTTCTGCAGCGACTTGCCTTGTAACGATTTGTGAATCATGGGATGCAGGAGCCAGGGTGCTGAAGTGGTATTAGCATTAGCTCTAGGTGATCCTCCAGTTAATTTCATTTTTTTTTAAGGGGAGAGGTTCTGTTTTTGTTTACCATGAACTTGACTTTCTCTCAGCTTCTGTGGGGCACTGCTCATTATCTTCTTATGGATCAAGTGTGGAGACAGTGACTCTTTCAGTGTAGGAACGCCCTTTTCTCCTGGTGCGGTCACGCCCTTTCTCCTGGTGCGGTTAATAGTATCAGGTTCAGAGCAGCCTCTTTAAACTGGGCTCTGGCAGTTCTTTTAGGTTGTGGGTAGGAGGTAAACTCTTCCAGGCTAAGGTTTCCCAACCAGGATTTGCACCCTGCGATTATTTTATTTATGTGACGTTTTTGATTGGAATGAAATGTTTTTCTGGCTTTCAAAAATCTGAGGTATGCGAGTACAGTCAGCTGTTCGGTGCTTCTCTTGCTTAAAGTTGGCTGATTTATTGCTTTTTATCAGGCTACTGGGTTGGGATTTTGAGATTAGTAGTTTTTGTGTGTCAGCTGCTGGTCACCTTTCATGAGGAGGTTTAGGATCCAGTAATTGAAGGGAAGGCACGCTATAGGCTTCGAGAAGCTCGTCCAGCCCAAAACTTACGGGTCTGCCCAGCTCTGCTGCTTTCTGGAGGTTTTACCTCATTGTTAGACTGTGTCATAAAAGAAAAAAAGTTTAGAAGAGTTTTGACCAGGAAAGAGTAAAACTACAGGAAACCCAGGCTGGCCTATGAACATATTACCTTGAAATTTTAGAAAATGAAGAGCCAACTTCGACTTGGTTTTTTTGTGTGTGTGTGTGTAAATGTATATTTTAAATATATAATATATATATAGACACAATATATATTGTGTGTATATGTATTATATATGCAAATATATGTTTACATATAATATACATATATGTATGTACATGTGTGTGTATATATATATAAATAACTTTATATTAAGTTTTCAGCTTCTTAATAATTTGGTCAAGAAACTTTTCCAGGCATATACTACCATATGTTTCAGTTATGTGAGCTATTTTGAATGAGCAAAATGCAATAATATGAGGGCATATATCAGGGGAAAAGCATCGAAAAGAAAGATTTCCACTGAGCTTTTATTTCTTGGTTTTCTAAAAATTTGTATTAAATACGCATATTTCTCCATACTTCCTGAGGGTTAAGTAGTCATATTAAAATAAGCTTATTGAACTCAGAATCTCCCAGTGCCTCAGAGTAAATGGATGTGGAAGATGCTGGTTTTTTCATGTGCTTTCATTTTGTACATATGATCACATTGGCTCTGGTAGAAAGTATACAGCTCCTGGAATTACTGACCTAAATTCTATTCCTGGTCCTATGGTCAAGTAAGTCTGCAACCTTGGGCAAGTCACTGACCCCCATGAAGTGTTGGTTTATGAGTCTGTATATTGCTCTATGCTGCTTGTTTACTGATGTCGCCATCTTGGTGTGGGCTCCCCAGAAGGAGCAGAGCCTCTTGCAACACACTTTAATCTTACTAAAAAACATCTCATATTCTAAAGGTTGCTACCACTCTTGAGGAATAATTTGTGGGTCCTGTTGGATCTGGGTGCTACAGTAGCAGTGTGCTTTTCTTGAAAGTATTTTCCCAGTCAGGCAGCTGGTGGAGTGCACTTCTGGTAATGTTTTTTAAAGCATTTTTATCCTAGGAAACAAGTGCCTTATGGAAAAGTGCTTTAGGTTTCAGGTTACATTTAAAAGAACACTGCAGTTACTATAATCAAGATAGCTTTTGTTTCGAATTTGGTGTGTTTTTTTTTTTTCTTTAAACCATAGCTTTGAACTGCTTATGTGATAACCGTCAGATCTCAAACATGAAGTGAGGTTTTAAAGACGTTCCAAGGTGTAAACCTTAAGATGCCACATGGCCAACTTGGAGTCATTTAAAAATCTTTCTTTAAATGGAGTGGGTTGAGAGAGAGGAAGAAAATGCTAGATTCTTTTGAACTCCTAGAAACTTTTTCTTCCAAATTGCATTCACTTGGGGAGGTGGGGGAGGTTCCAGTTTTCTCAGTAACTTTTGAAATTAGTAACCTTTTGTAATCTTGGTGCATTTTTACAACACTGAATTCACAGTCTCCTCTTACTTTGGTGTCCTGGGTACCCCAAAGCTGTGCCATTTTAATCGGAAGGCAGGAGATTTTCAAAGGATGTGTGCTTACACGTAGATGGGGTATGATAGTGGGTAGAAGAACATTTGAGTAATAGTCGTGGCAGCCGTTGGAATTAGTGGTGTCCATCCTCAGCAGCCCTTGCACACTGTGCCCTAGACTCACTACCCGTGTAGTTCTCCTCTGTTTGCCCCATTAACCACCTTTCAAATCTGCCACCATCTTTCTAGCAGATGGACTTTGGTCCTGAAAGTGTCTCAGATTGGCTGTGAGGTGCGATATCTTATGCAGAGAGGAGTGGCAAGAAGACTGACCTAGGAGTCGGGAGACCTGGGTTTTACCCATGATGCTGCAGTTGCCTGTATAACCTGGGGCCCCCTAAAGCCCTGGGGACCCATTTTATCCTGAGTAACATGAGAAAGTTGAGTTTAGTGAGCTCTGGTCATTCTGGGTGTCTAACATTGCTTCAAGTATCAGCGTAGATGAGGCCGACTGGACCTTCGTTTTCTCGTTTGTCTTCTAAGCGTCAGTGATTTGGTACAACTTCAGTTTACAAGTGCTTTTGAAACATTGAGCACAGTCTTGTGGTTAAAAAAACAAAAAAAGAATTATTATGTCTGTCACCATCCCGTTACCCTTTACAGAGGACCCTCCCAGGGACCATGTGACAATGGTAAGGTGTTTGAGTGCTTTCTGAGAATAGAGTTTTAGTCACTTAAATTTAGGATCCATACTCGTTGGTCTTCTTGAAAATTAAAAATGAACCACTTTTGAAATTTAACTTCTTAAAAACAGTCCACCTCTGTACTCAAATATTAGTATACAGGTAAGGAGTCAGCGATCTGTAATTCTTTCCTAAGCGTCTCTTAAGCTTCCTTAAGTAGGTCTTCTCCATGTTGCCTCTTTAAAGCAGCCTTCCCTGGCCTATATGAAATAACACCCACCCCACCCCTCTCATCCTCTAGCCTACTTTATTTTTCTTTGAAGCACCTTACATATTATACATGCATTTGTTAATCAGCCGTCTCCTCAGTTAGACTGTAAGCTCCATGAAAGCAGGGATAATCATCATCATTATTCCTGGTGAATCCACGACACCTAAAATACTGTTTGTCCTGTAGTGGGCATGCAGTAAATATTTGTTGAGCGACTAAGCACAGAATAAACACATGCCCGGGCTTCTCACGTGTGGGCCTAAGCCATTCAGAAAAGGACCACAAACATGGTTCTGATGAGAGCTGCTTCAATCTCATAGGAGTTTGGTCAGGTAGAGGCAGGCATGGAGAGACTAGTTCATTGTATTTTCCTTAGAAGTAGATGTTAAATGTTTATGATGTGTATAAGTCAATGTGGGAAAGGAAACCTTTTTTTTTTTTTTTAAAAAAGGGTTTTATAGAACTATCAGTAGAGTTTGGGGATTTTCTGATGCTTGAATTCTACACTGTGTGTGTTTCCTCTCCTTTTCCATTTGAGTGTTTTGCTGTATGGGTTGTTTGTGAATGGCCTGCCCTGGCATTCTGTGAAGGGTTGGAGTGTTGCCTTATAATCCTATCACTTGATCACTGTTCATGTTGACATCTGTCTTCAAAGTGGCAGATGGACTCGGAGTGCCAAGGCTACCTAGAAACTCACCGTTTACTGAATAGCATCATTTTCATTTTCTTTTCTTTTGGTTGATACACACTTTGGAATTAAAAAAAAAAAATAGTGCACCGGTACAAACCGAGTCCACTGAGCGTCCCTCTGGTGTGCAGGGAGAAGTTGACAAACACTTTTTTAGGGAGGCATCATCCTATGTGGCTTTTGAGGCTCACAGGGGTCAAGGTTTCTTGAATTTTCTGTGTTTATTGACCCGTTTTCAGAGTAACTGCTCTGAGAGCAGGAGTTACATTATTCCTATGAAGAAATGGAAAGACTCAAAGAAACACCTCTGTGCCTATTTAGACAGCATTATGCTGTCTTTATAAGCTTTGAAAAATGGGAGCTGAATTTCTAGTCTCCAGAGTGAGGGAATTACACATACACACTCTAATCAGAGCAATTGGGGAATTTCCCTGTGTGTCAATTTGTACCTTTTAGATTTGCCATCTGTGATGCCAGATTTTTTTATGATCTCTAGTGCTATCATAGAAAAAAAAAAAACTTAAGTAGATAAGGGGATCAGAAGGAAAGGGGAGATTTTACTATTCGATAAATGAGGGGGGGGAAGTCTCATTTTTTTAAATTCTGGCTTGTAATGGCCCTGTCAATGGGCCTGCGTGTTATAAAGGCAAAGAGGCTCTCATATTTCATGCAGGTACTCTGGGTGTTCTTTGTGTAACCTCGAGTCTTCTGGAATTTTCTTTCACCCATGTCTTTCCCTTTCCCAGGCTTCCTCCAGTTGCTTCTTACCGACGGCGTCACTCATTCCCGGCCATTGCTGCCTTGCAGTTGGGTGGGGGGCCTTGCATGAGCTGCCACTTCTGAGAGTTGACGTCAGCCCTACTTGCTGAGTCTTGGCAGAGGGCAGCCCATCGCAGGCACCCCCGTCCCCTCGTGTTGTCTTCCCCTCGTGCTCAGCCTGCTCCCCTCAGCATCTCGGAGGGAAAAAGGGATATACTTGGAACCTTCAGAAGGTGTGGAAGGACAAATGTTCTTGTACCTTCTACAATATCCGTGTCCTGTGGGGGAAGAGAAGGTGTCCACAGCCTGGTCAGACTGCTTTCTAACTGAGTAGTTGCCGTTACGTAAAAAGGTTTTATGTTCTATTTAAGTTTCGAACTCAGTGAATCCTATGTGTGAAAAGGTGGCTGTGTGCCAAGGTGTGCTCAGGTCTGTTAGGGATGCAGGGATGGGTAGTCTGCATTCACTGCTCGCTGGGATTTTCCTCTCTCCAGTCACTTTGGGAGGGGCAGAGTCGGGTGCTGCGAAAGGGATGATGAGTAAGATTATTCAGATTTGGGCTTTCAGGGAAGGGAGGCTTCACAGAGTGCTGAGCGTCTGAATTAGGTCTTGAAACAGAGGCTGGATTTCAACGCCGTGTGTCTGTGTGTGTGTCTGTGTGTGTGTGTGTGTATTGAGAAGGCGAGGGAGGGAGGGAGACATGATAAACCTAGTCTTTCCTTTTTTTTTTTTTTTTTTTTTTTTTTGCGGTACGCGGGCCTCTCACTGCTGTGACCTCTCCCGTTGCGGAGCACAGGCTCCGGACGCGCAGGCTCAGCGGCCATGGCTCACGAACCCAGCCGCTCCGCAGCATGTGGGATCTTCCCGGACTGGGGCAGGAACCCGCGTCCCCTACATCGGCAGGCAGACTCTCAACCACTGTGCCACCAGGGAAGCCCCCAACCTAGTCTTTTCTTTAACTGCTTTCATCTGGGTAGGTGAGACCTCAGAGCCAGAAATGGCTTTCCATCAGGAATGATGAGCCGTGACCACTGACAAGGACATAGAGTGGGGACTTGGAGGACATGGGAACCATTCTTCTTTAGGGTCATTTTATATAAATATTTATAGGCAAAAGCTGAAGCAAGAACTTGGGCCACTTAAAGAAACGGTGCCTCCCCAACCCGTGTAAAACGTAGTGTTTTCAGCTGAACTTCGGACAGAAACCACACCCGAAACTAAAAATGTATTTCTCAAGTGGTGTTTCTTTGAAGCATTTGCTGTGGAAGAAGCGGTACACACAGAAAGAAGGAAGGGCGAGGATGACTGGGTGGGAGTGCTGCCCTGGAAGGGGAATCTTAAGCCACGGAAAATTCTTCCAACAGAGATCAGAGATCGATCAGCTCTACCATCTTTGTTATAAAAAATATAAATGAATATGACTGTATAGAAATGACTGTAAATCTTTTCTCTCCAAGTATATCATATCATAGTATTTAAATTATTTTCATTGTTCCTCTAAAAGATTGTTGTTTCTCCTTTGCTTTCTTAGAGAAAAAGTAAGGCACAGATAGGAACTAAATGACATTTTGTCATAAAGCCAAAACAAAATCTGATAGCTATCAGCAAATAAATTGTTCTTTGGGACTAATGTATAAAGAGAAACAGATAATTTCATTCTTTTAATTTCCCACATTTTCACTTTTGTAAAATAATCATTTTTTTAAGACCAGAAAATCATTTAACCCCTCCTTTCCTCAACATATATTCACATTAAATTTCCAGTGCTTACTATGTAATAAATTCCAAGAGGGGGGACTCTTAGATTGAAAGAATTAACCCATCTTCTCTATGTCCTGAGGATTATGTTAACCTTTTGCAGACACCTGAATAAGAATGTTACATGATTCAAAAAAGTCATTTTCTACAAGCATAAAATGCTTTTTAGGTGAGATAGGTTTCAAACAGCTAAGTTTACTATGTTGGGGGATTTTAGTGTTTCAACGTCAGTTTCCTTTTTTAAAAAAAAAATAAATTTATTTATTTTTGGCTGTGTTGGGTCTTCGTTGCTGTGCACGGGCTTTCTCTAGTTGCGGCGAGAGGGGGTACCCTTCGTAGTGGTGTGCAGGCTTCTCGCTGCGGTGGCTTCTCTTGTTGCGGAGCATGGGCTCTAGGTGCGCGGGCTTCAGTAGTTGTGGCATGTGGTCTCTGTAGTTATGGCTCGCGGGCTCTAGAGCACAGGCTCAGTAGTTGTGGCACATGGGCTTAGTTGCATCACAGCATGTGGGATCTTCCCGGACCAGGGCTCGAACCCGTGTCCCCTGCGTTGGCAGGCAGATTCTTAACCACTGTGCCACCAGGGAAGTCCAATGTCAGTTTTCTATTTGTGCTTCTGTTCTGAAACAACTTCCTTAAGTAGAATCCCCCAAAGTGGAAATGTTAATGGGATACAAACGGCAACCTCCTTCAGAATCTTTTTGTTTCCAAAACTCAAGTTCCTGTCATGCTCTTTGGACTCTTCACCAGCTTCTTCCACCTGTAAATCTTACTTCTTTCCCAGTACCTTTATCACACACGTCCTGTGACCATCTCCCTTCCGGCCACGACTGTCTAGCACTAGGACTTGTCCACAGTGCCAACAGAATTTGCTGCTTGGGACCCCTGCACGGGTACTGGGCTGTGCTACATCTTTCATTCTGTACATCAGCCATCCTTACAGACATTGGGACATCAATGTTTTGCATATCTGGAAATGAAAATGCTCTTGCTAAAATTGTTTTCTGAAAATTTCCATTAGGTTGCTCTTCATTTCATTTTTTTTTTTTTTTTCCTGCAGTCTTTGCAGCTTGCATAGAACTGAAAAATTGTAATTTCTCCAGGGCTAAAATCCAAGACTTTGATAGGCAGTGTTAATGTCTGGGTCTCCTACAAGTTGCTATCCACTGTAAGCATTGTAAACCTTACCCTGCAGAACAAAGAGAACTGGATTGTTCCCTTCTCCTACCATGGCAAGCCCTAGTTTCTCAGTGTCTTTTGTCTTTTCTTCCTTGTTCTCCAAGAAGAGGGAGTATGAGGTTAGGATGCAGTTGTTCAGAACAGGGACAGCTATTGCCTGTGCAAACAGATTTTTTTCCCTTCCCTTTCTTTGGCAACCTCAGTTGTTCTACCTGTTTCTGGCTCTCCTGCTTCTGCTATGAAAAACCTCCCTCCCTCCACTTTCAGGAGACTAATAAATATATAAATGTCAGTTGGTTCCTGCATATCTACAAGCTCACATAATTCAGAATAGTCATTCAGCCTGTATCTTCAGTGAGTTTCTTACCCCTTCTCTGTCACCGCCACATCAAGTACAAGTGCAGATTAAAGGATAGTATGTCAAGGTGAGAGCTGTCCGCTGGGTAATGTTAGTCTGTCATTCCTTTAGTGGAGCAGATTAGCTGCCAATCGGTATCTTGTTGCTGTCATCAGAATTTACAGTCCAGGTTGCCCACTCTGCTGGCGATCTATTTCTGAGCCCCAGCAATGACGCCCGTTGTCCTAGCAACCTGCTGGCTAGCACTTCCCTAAAGGCAAGAAGAGGAGTGGCAGTGGAAGAAGGAGGCCTCCAGAGGGTCAGAAGGGAGGTGGCGGTCACCTTGCTCAAGGAGGATTTTCCATTTCCTTCATCTGGGCAGGCCTCCAGGAAGAGTATGTCAGTATCATGGGAGTGTCACTTACTAAGGATCGTGGACCACATGGTCTTTCTGGTGCAGATAGCATCCCATGGAGAATAACAGACTGATTAATGGGTAGTCCAGGCAGAATGTGGGGACTGCCGGGCCAGGATGTTAGGTGATCTCAGAACATTAGATGGTATCAGTTTTTCTTGTGAATTGGGTTAATGTTCCCGTTGCTTATCAGCACTGGTGTTCAGAGTTGGGGACATGGGTAGATATTTGGGAGGAATCAGAGGTTAAGGGAGGAGGATAAAGGGGAACACCCCAGTCAATCTTGGCTCCTTTTCCTGTTGACAGGTGTGGCCTGAAAGCAGTTGAGTGTAACTGGAGTTCTCTGACTGGGCTCTAGTGATTATCGGCGTTCGCAGCATTGCAAAGGAACACCCCTTGTCCTCTTTAATTACTCTCCTCCGCCGTTGATGTCAAATTGACTTGGCATTAAATGACTTTTTCCCCCTCTTCTGATTTGGATCCAAAAGAACATAGAAGCCTTCTATCTTAAAGCCCCTAACTTAGTTGGCGTTGCCTAGATTAAGTCTAAAATTGGGCAGTCAACTGACCGTGGATATCTTGGGGACTTAACTCCATAGCCGTTTCATCAGAGAAGCCCCTAGCCAGTGCCTTTGACTGACATTTTTTCCTAGGGAGTGCCTCTGTCTCTCTTGGCATGGAGATGTCAGGACATTTTTCACAAAAAAAGGGTGCTGGGGAGCTAGAGAATCTGGTGAAAGGGACGTCCCCAGAACATTTGAAGCCCACCAATGACATAAAATATCATTAGTACCCTTCATTACTAAAAGAATTTTTGTATTTGCAGAGACCTTTTAGTATTTGCTCCACAGAATGACCAGACTTAGCTGAGATAACAGCATGTACCTGTGTCTTCAGGCCGGGGAAGCCGGTTAGGGTGTAACCGAGCATTTCTAGTACATTCTGTATACTCAAGCAGCGATGTGCACTCCTATCTAGTACATTTTATATACTCAGCATATATTAATGCCCCTTTCATAACTAGAATAAGGATAGATAATGAATATCTGGAACTGGAACTAAGAGAAATAATACTTGGACAAAAAAGAAACTCCGAGGGAGTTGTTTGTACTTTCAGAGCATCCTGTGTTTCCAAGATGTTTCTTAAATAAATCAGTTTTGTTTGACAAGCACGTGGTGTGCCCAACAGGTCATTACGTTAAGTCGTTGAAACGGTTTAGACTGTGGAAGACATTGTGTGTTTCTAGAACGATAAATATCTCAGGTACATTTTGTTTTCATTTTTGTTTTTCTTGCGGTACGCGAGCCTCTCACTGTTGTGGCCTCTCTCGTTGCGGAGCACAGGCTCCGGATGCGCAGGCTCAGCGGCCATGGCGCACGGGCCCAGCTGCTCCGCCGTCTGTGGGATCTTGCCGGACCGGGGCACGAACCCGTGTCCCCTGCATCGGCAGGCGGACTCTCAACCGCTGCGCCAGCAGGGAAGCCCTCAGGTACATTTTGATATGGTGGAGAAGCAGAGTTGATTTTTTTTTGGAAAGGATCGTTATGTAACTCTTAATTCAATATTTAATGCTAAGTGTTCATTGTTCTTCATGGTACACAGGCAAGGAAATCAGTTCTGTCATATTGATATGAATAGTAGATACAGACTGTAAATTACATTAAAGTTGGAAGACTAAAGTCCTTCTCTAGGTTGGTTGCTTTTTTAAAAGAAATCTGGTAAAGCAGATCGTAGCCCAGTTAGGACTCATGAGTTTCATGCTTCCTACTGTTTTTTTTTCACAACCTATCTAGATATACAGTAATTGGAAGCACATCTAGAAGAGAAAGAACCTGTTATCTCTCCCCGTTGAATTTGTTGTTGTCAGTCACAGAGGTAGGTGTGAATCTAACTGTTAACAGCTAAGGAGACAGTGGGGGTTCCTTGGGCTTGGTCCAGTAACAGGAGCATCAGGCTAAGGATGGACGCCTGGGTTTTCTTCTCCTTCCCAGCCCTCTGAGACCATGGGCAAGCTCCTTTCTTTCTCAGTGCCTCTATTTCCATGTCTTCCGAAGGAAGGTAGTTCTTACTTTCATTTGCGAACATGAGATTTAAAGGTATTCGTCCAAATAAGGGCTTTTGGACACATCTGTGGGTTCAGATCCTAGACCTGCCACTCATTAGTTGTGTGTCCTTGGGGAAATTGACCCCCTTCTCTGAGTCTTATTTGCCTCGTCTGTAAAATAGGGCTGGTCATATCTATGCTGCAGGATTGTTGAGAGAATTAAATGAGATAATGTGAGTTAAATTTTAGCCCAGGGATTGCTCCCTAGTCACCGTGGCAGCTATAATGCTGTTAGGATAATAAATTTCACAAAACAAAATCTATCGTGATGTGTTGCTGAAATGAACAGGTGAACAGTTGCTACTCGCTAGTCTCTTTGTTGTAGAGATGTTTCCTCTGTAATGGGAATTGTCATGAACTGTCAGTGTCATTGCATCGCCAGCGAAGTCAGTTATGTATTGTCAAAGTCTTCTGCTTCTTTGACATATATGGTAGAGTAATTATGATGGTGAAGGTAGGAGCATTTGTCAGAATTATCCATGTGCATACTCTAAGGGGCCTTGGAATTTTAGGTGAATTTTTTCGTATTAGTCAAACTGAAAGGTACAGTGAGTTTGGAAGATACAATAGTCTCATCTGTAAAAAGAGTAGGGAGATTCCCAAAGGCTATTGATATGAGTGGAACTCTAAAAAAAAGAAAAACTATAATATTTTGATGTGGTTACCATGTCTAGGTGGTGATAGGTGAAAGTTACCTGGTCTAATTCTTTGAAATTAAAGATAGAGAAAACCAGAAGATAGAGGTATACGTTCCTGTGTCTTCTTTCAGCAAGTATTTACCAGGTGTGTGCACTAGGGAAGGCATCCACCACAGCTAAAAAGAGCTTCCAGTCAGTGGGAAAAGAGATGAGAAAATAGGCAACTCCTTTACACTGTGGCCAGGGCTCTTTTAGTGGTACCCAGAGGATGCCATGGATGGAAACCAGTGTGGCATCTTCTGGCCTCAGAGAACTCTTCATTCCCAGACCTGAAGGACCGACAGGTGTTAACCTGGAAACAAGGTGGGTGTATCAGTTGGCATATATATGTAACAAGCCACCCCAGCGTTCAGTGGCTTTAAAACAACAAGCATGTATTACTTCTTATGATTCTGTGAGTCAGCTGGGTTATTCTAGGCTAGCCAGCTTGGCTGTGACTGGTTGGTCCTCGATGGCCTCACTCGTATGTCCAGCTGTAAGGCTGGTTGGGAGAGGGACTGCTGGTCCCTGCCCCACGTGGTCTCTCATCCTCCAGGAGGCTAGTCTGAGCTTTCGTATTGCGATCTCAGGGCTCCCGGGAGCAGCAAGAGAAGATGAACTCCAGCACACAAGTGCTTTTTAACCTCTCCTTGCAGCATCTTTGCTAATTTCCCTGTGGCTAAAGCAAGTCACCCCATAAGTCCAGATTCAAGGGATGGGGGAAATGCCAGCTTTAGTTGGTCACATGATGGACAGCGTGTGCCAAGCTCAGAGAGGAGAGAGAACATGACATGTTGGAAAAGTGCAAATAGCCCAGAGCCGCTAGAGCGGAGCAGGTGAGAAGTGTCAAGGGAGGGGCCAGATCACCAAGTGTCTTTTCAGAAAGCTCTGCGGAGGAGTTCGCATTGTATCTTGAAGACAGGAGAGAGTCCTTGAAAGATTTTAAGCAGGATGTTGACATCATCAATTCATTATGTAAAAACTCGGTTAATGGCAAATGCCTCAAAGCATTTGTTAGCCTAGGCCATTCAGGAAGGTTTCCAAAGAGGCGTCCCGGGGATCATTGGAGAAAAGAGAAACACTACAACTGAGAGGTGGTTCCAGGTTGACATGGCTTTCTAAACAGTGGAACCAGAAAAGAGGATGGTGAGCCTCCAAAGAAGGGCAGAGGCGCTCAGGTCATGCGCAGTGTCTATGTGAAGTCTGCCCGGAGGGCTCAGAACACATTAAGGGAGTCAGACCTTGCAGGCAACGTTTATTGCATCACTTCCTGGTGGGGTCCTGCCCGCTCCTGTGTACTGGGGTTTCTGAACAAATACCTACCGATGGGCTAATTGAAAGACCCATAAAGAAAGTGTCTTTGGCTGACAGGTAATATTGCAACGCCACCGCAGCTGAAGACTCTTCTTTCCAACGGGTTTCCCTGTGACACCTCAAAATAGGCAGTGTGTTCCAGGGGCCCTCAGACCCTCTAAAAAAAAATCCTTCTTTACCCTCGGATGGGACCAGGGCTCACTCGTTAATTTCAAGAAGTGACCTTTTAACTGTGCTATTAAGTGTCACTCTTTAAAAATACTAAAATAGAAATGACTGTTTCATTTCACTAAATTCAACTCACTGAGACTGAGAACTTGTGGTTTTCACCTTTCCGTTTGGGACCCAGTTTGTTGTCACCGAAACTGCACGATATTGGGTGGGAGTTGGCAGGGTCCTTTTCAGGCTTTGGGGTTATAACTCCCACGTGCTAAGTGCTATCTTTTATAGATCAAAAAAAATGGGGGCAGGGGACACCTAAATGTGCATGAAGCAGATAATAATTTGCCTTGTTTTCTTTTAAATTTTCCAGTAAAAAATAGGAAGTACAGAGAGCGTAGACAGGGTGGCGCAGGCTGCTGCGTGGCCTGCGTTGTGCTCTTTGCTTTGAGGGCCACCTTCCCTGACCGTGAAGTTGACAGCCAAGTAAAATCAAGGGGATAGAGGAAGATTTCAAGGCAAGGAGGGCTAAAAGCCCAGAGCATGGTCCTCTGGGAGCAGGCGGGCCAATTTTGTAGCTCAGAGTCCTACATTATCTCCACTTACAGAGTTTTAAAACCAACCTCTGGTGAGGATACTTGATGGTATTAGCTCTTCATTTTGTGCTCACTGATACAGGTGTTGGGTTAGCTCTGAAATCGGTTGAGGGAATGGCTCTGCCCCTTTGGGGGCTAGAGGCTTGGCCCCCGTGTCTGGCAGGGTGATCGCCAGGTACTGCTACTTGGTTGGGGACACATTTTCAGACAGGAGAGGGTTTGAGAAACCCCGATGCTGGGTCAGAGGCTAAAGGCATTTGTTTGCTGCTGAGAAACAGCAAGCATTTTAGACATTCTTAGCAGAAAGTCTCAAACGGTTACGTGAAGGACAGGTCGATGTGTGGAAGGGGACCTCATCATTTAAAATGTCCCTGTGTGGTGAGCTTCATTGTCTTGTGAAATGGAAATGAAAACACGGCGTGTTTGGGAGTTCTCAGTTCTGCCTGTTTGCTTTACTAGCAGATTACTGCACAAACACTGACTCATTGCATCTGATCTTGAAAGGAAAATACAGTTTGCTGTGTTCCACCTGGTCTGGTTTCCAGCACAGAGTCTAGAACAGTGGCAGGTGAAGGAGAGAGCCCAGCCATATAGGTAAAGGAAGGTCCAACTCCCATATTCTTTCTGTACAATAAGAGGTTTTGCGTGAAATATTAATCAAAATAATATATGTCTCTTTACAAATGCTTATTCAATCTGTCCGAGAACATGTAGAGTATAGAGGAGGAAAATAGAATCTTATTTTTGAAAAGCGGGTGAAGATGCAGGTGTGTGTATGCTGCCACCTGTGTATTATTTCACTGGGTTTTGTCACCTTATTTTCTCACCCACCTGTGCTTTCTGTGGTACCTGAAGCAATGTAACCAGGCTAATAAATCCACAAGGGACATGAGTACACAGTTAAAATTAACACTGATCAAAACCACCTCCTGAAAGACTGCCAACAAACACATGAAAGGATGCTCAACATCACTAATCGTTAGAGAAATGCAAATCAAAACTACAGTGAGGTGGCAGCTCACACCAGTCAGAATGGCCATCATCAAAAAATCTACAAACAGGGCTTCCCTGGTGGCGCAGTGGTTGAGAGTCCGCCTGCCGATGCAGGGGACATGGGTTCGTGCCCTGGTCTGGGAAGATCCCACATGCCGCGGAGCGGCTAGGCCCGTGAGCCACGGCCGCTGAGCCTGCGCGTCCGGAGCCTGTGCTCCACAACGGGAGAGGCCACAACAGTGAGAGCCCTGCGTATGGCAAAAAAAAAAAAAAAAAAAAAAAAAATCTACAAACAGTAAATGCTGGAGAGGGTGTGGAGAAAAGGGAACCCTCTTGCACTGTTGGTGGGAATGTAAATTGACACAGCCACTATGGAGAACAGTATGGAGGTTCCTTAAAAAAACAAAAATAGAACTACCGTATGACCCAGCAATCCCACTACTGGGCATATACCCTGAGAAAACCGTAATTCAAAAAGAGTCATGTACCACAATGTTCATTGCAGCACTATTTACAATAGCCAGGACATGGAAGCAACCTAAATGTCCATCGACAGATGAATGGATAAAGAAGATGTGGCACATATATGCAATGGAATATTACTTAGCCATAAAAAGAAATGGAGTTATTTGTAGTGAGGTGGATGGACCTAGAGACTGTCATACAGAGTGAAGTAAGTCAGAAAGAGAAAACAAATACCATATGCTAACACATAAATATGGAATCTAAAAAAAAAGTTCTGAAGAACCTAGGGGCAGGACAGGAATAAAGATGCAGACGTGGAGAATGGACTTGAGGATACAGGGAGGGGAGAAGGGTAAGCTGGGACTAAGAGAGTGGCATGGACATATATACACTACCAAATGTAAAATAGCTAGGGGGAAGCAGCCGCATAGCACAGGGAGATCAGCTTGTTGCTTTGTGACCACCTTGAGGGGTGGACTAGGGAGGCTGGGAGGGAGATGCAAGAGGGAGGGGATATGGGGATATATGTATATGTATAGCTGATTCACTTTGTTATACAGCAGAAATTAACACACCACTGTAAAGCAATTATACTCCAGTAAAGATGTTAAAAAAAAAAAAAAAAGAAACCCACCCCCTATACTTTTTGAGAAGTTTTAATAATACGCTGAAGTCTGAGTGAGGGGAACTTTCTTTGAAGCTACCCTTGATCACCTCCGTTATTCATGTACAGAGGCAGTCACGTCAGCTAAGGTCTGACAGATGGTGTGGAGACCGTAATGCCTGCTAAGTATTCTGAGCATCTTATAACAAGAGAGAGGCTCTCCTGGTTCAGAATACTGTTGCTTCTCCCCCTTTTTAAGTAAACTCTCCTGATATCACAGTAGATCTCTGTCTCTCTAATGTGCACACAGACACCCATATCCCTGGTGTGCTCTCCTGAAGGCAACCCAGCTACAGAGGAGCAGCCTGACTCCAGAAAGCACAGGAGCCTTGCGTTCAGCTGGCTCTCTAGCCCCAGATTCTCGGATAAGGGGCATAAAGTCATAGCTTACATTAAAGCCCCTCTGATCTACTCTCTTATCTCTTATACCGCTCGCATATCTAGATTCTTTGAACCTAACCTTTTCATTGCAGCTGACTCAGAAATGCAGAGTTCTGAAGCCTGTCCATTTACTTATTCCATCTCACTCTTAGATTTGCTGACCACACTTTGTGAAACTGGAAACTCCAAATTAGTTTCCATGATGAAATATGTAGCCGCAGTTGAAAATTGTTTAGCAGAAGCCGTGTTGATTTTAGGATTAAACTCCTTCCGAGTTTTGCCTCGTGACTTTTTGTATTGCTGGGAGTCTTTCAGATAGAAGGGAGGGGTCAGGATGGAGAGCAGAGCTAGGCTTCTATGAAAACCTGTGGCGAAAGGTCATCAGTGGCATGGAGGGAATTTCCAAGGAGCACGATTTGATTTCACCAGTTGCTGCAGGCTTGTTTTTTTCACTGTCTGGACTTCCTCTTCTCCTTTTGGACCTCATCTTTCCCCTCTCCCGAATACCTCAAATCAGTTCATGCACCTTGGTTGACCTGTAGAGAAACAGTCTCATAAAGACATATGAAGGTGATAGGGACCTTGGCCAGGATGGTTGCGCTTGGCAAAAGCTCGGGGACCCAAGGATTGAATTTTTTTAATGGTGGAATTGCAGCTGATCCTGGAGGAGGTCTTCTGGGTGTCATTTTCTCAAACACATTACGAAGCAAGCAGCTGCCCATCTAATCAACACACGCTATCTGTTCTGCTGTCTCCGCAATAGCTTTCCACATATAATAACTAATAACAATCGTTATAATGCTCTAAAAACGTTGCATATCAATTTCAAAGCTATGGTGTACTTCACCAATTCCTTTTGTTCCCAGGTTTTAAAATTGTGATAAAATACACACAACAAAACTTCCCATCGTAACTGTGCATCTTTAAGTGTATAGTTCAGTGGTATTAAGTACATTCACCTGTCGGGAAGCCATCACTGCCATCCAAGAATGCTTTTCATCTTGCAAAATGGAAACTCTATACCACCAAGCACTAACTCTCTATCCTCCCTCCTCCAAGCCCCTGGCGAGTACCATTCTACCTCTGTCTCTATGGGTTTGACTCCTGTAGGTACCTCAAACAAGTGGAATCATACAGTATGTGTCTTCTTAGGACAGGTTGATTTCATTTCTCATAATGCCCTCAAGGTTCATCTGTGTTGGGGCATGTGTCAGAATTTTCTCCCTTTTTAAGGCTGGATAATATTCTGTTGTATGTATAGACCACCTTTTTTTTTAATCCATTCATCCATTGATGGACACTTGGGTTGCTTCTACCTCTTGGCTGTTGTGAATGATGCTGCTGTGAGCATGGGTGTGCAAACATCTGTTCAAGACACTTCACCAGCTCTTTTTTTTTTTTTTTTTTTGCAGTACGCGGGCCTCTCACTGTTGTGGCCTCTCTCGTTGCGGTGGAGCACAGGCTCCGGACGCGCAGGCTCAGCGGCCATGGCTCACGGGCCCAGCCGCTCCGCGGCATGTGGGATCTTCCCGGACTGGGGCACGAACCCGTGTCCCCTGCATCGGCAGGCGGACTCCCAGCCACTGCGCCACCAGGGAAGCCCCTCACCAGCTCTCTTTTATGTGCTTGCTGGATACAATTGTTTGAAGAAGACGTGCACCTACCCTCTTTGAGCCTTTTTCATGATAGAACTAGGTAGACTTTCTGCCCAATAGTGTTATTCGAAGAATCTTCTCTGCCATCTCTCACCGGATACCTGAAATGCCACTAATAGCAGTTCAGTCCTCTAGAATTGAGCAAACCTTCCTCTTGTTTTACATTAAAATGCAATTGACCCTGGGACAGAAGCTATAGATAACATTTTAGTGCCTTGGTGTGAATTAGTTTAATCAAATCCTGTCTTAGAAGCTTTATCTGTCCCTCTCCCTTGTTCTTAACTATTGGCTCCCTGTTGCGTCTGTTTTATTTTAATTTATATTAGACATATATTACTATATTTATAGCCTTGCCTTATTACTACAAGCATCACACTGTATTAAAATTGCTCATTTATATTGTGCATCTTCTGATAGATTAGAAGCTTCTTAAGGACAGGACCCTTGTACAATTTATGTTGGTTTTTCAGGCCCTAGTAAATGTTACACACAGACAGCTCTAAATAAACATTCATTCATTTATTCATCAGGCATTTATTGAGTGCCCACTCTGTGCCTGCAGGTGAATCTTAAAATTCTGCCTTTCGGGGCTTCCCTGGTGGCGCAGTGGTTGAGAGTCCGCCTGCCGATGCAGGGGACACGGGTTCGTGCCCCGGTCCGGGAAGGATCCCACATGCCGCGGAGTGGCTGGGTCCATGAGCCATGGCCGCTGAGCCTGCGCGTCTGGAGCCTGTGCTCCGCAACGGGAGAGGCCACAACAGTGA
Organism: Delphinus delphis; assembly: GCF_949987515.2. Classification (NCBI taxonomy): domain Eukaryota; kingdom Metazoa; phylum Chordata; class Mammalia; order Artiodactyla; family Delphinidae; genus Delphinus; species Delphinus delphis. The sequence continues at coordinate 12,656,346 of NC_082692.2, read as the reverse complement.
GAGGCCCGTGTACCAAAAAGAAAATAAAAATTCTGCCTTTCTAGTTTTGGGTGGCCGAAGAGGAACTCTGTCCACTGTACAGTTTTGGAAGATTTTAGAAACCTTCAAATCTGCCTCCCTATATTTTTAGGTGCAGAGACTTGATCCAGATGATCACTCAACCTCTCAAATAGTTTTCTATCACAAATCTACCCACTATTTTGTGCTTCTGTTCAGAAGCAGCATTAATCTAAGTACGTGTACATTCTTCCATTCAAAATTAAGACAGCAAGGCAGGAGACTATGTCCCTTTTACCTTCTGGGCATGACTTGTAATGTACTGTTTTTCTCCCTTTGCTGCTGAGGAATGATTCAGTGTACGTTCTGAAGCAGCACTGAGAACTTCTGGTGGTTCTAAATCTCAGTATCTCCAATATCAGGCATGGACATTTTATAAACGCATGCATTAGCTTAGCACATTGTTAATAGTAATCTCCTTAGAAAGGGCGCTGGGATTTGATTCCTTTGGTTAGTATGATGTGTGTTGAGTTGTAACTGTGTACCTCACTGTATACTCATAGCCCAGGGATAACATACACTCCCTCACAGTATGTCCCCCTTTATCAGGTAGTGGTTATTACCTTGTAAATGAGTTTATTTTCTCCAAACTAAATGATTAGGCTCTAGCCTCAGTGTGTTAGTTCTCAGTGATGTTACTATCAAGGTTAATAGGAGACAAATTATCAGTTTGGTTTATATTGTTGTTCCTGCTGTCATTCTGTGATTATTGCTACAGTTCCCTGTTTGGTAGGTAAACAGAGTTAAATATTCAGTGGTCACTAGATTGAAACAGAAATTGGATAGCTTTACCAAGAGCATATCCATGTTTTATAAGGAACAGAAAAAAACAGGAATAAATGGAATCTTCAGACAATCTTTTAGTCTTCTTTTAGAAAATAGTTTGGCTTTTTCCCCTACTAGAATTTGGACAGGGTTGTTAGCAGGTAATAACGTTTAAAGTGAACTGTTCTTAAAAAGTTTTCCCTGCTGGCTCTCTTATATTCCTACTTTAATGCAATAGAAATGAAAGTTACAGGAAAGATAATTGCAATATGCCTAAAAACTGAACTACAGTAAATAGCTGTAGTGAATTTATGCCCATAGAAAGGGAGAATTCAAAACAGATGGCTTTTGGTTAAAGGTATTTCCTGTAACAGATTTCAAGATGAAACTGTCAGCTTAGGAAAGATGATAAAGATAATCTTTTAAAGCACTGGTGCTAGATACCTGTTTCGCTCTACCATTCCTCCCTACCCTGAGGACCACTACCATCACCACCACCCCCGCCTTAAAGCAACAGTTCTGATGGATAAGAACAAACATAGCAATCCAGCACTGGTGATTGGACCATGCATCCCTCAGGTTTGTGGCTGGGGAACCCATCTCAGCTGAGGAGAAACTGTGAGGCATGCTAATTCCTGGTCACGTTGCTACATTATCTCCATAAATAATTTGCATCATGGGGTATTTCTGCATGTCTTGTGCATTTTACTGTTATTTTTAGCCAGGAGGTTTTTTTTTTTTTTTTTTTTTTTACAATAACAATTTTTTTAAATAGACTAATCAAGAAACCCTCCTCTAGAGTCCAGGAAACAAGTGCTGGGAATATGTGGAGGTCTGTCTCCTTCCCTCTCCAGACATTTCTCTTTGCCGCTGCTGTTGCTGCTCCTGCCGTTACGTTTTTAACTTTAGTTCTCTGGAATTTCCATTGCTTTTTTCCCTTAGGCATCAGACGTGGCTGTTGACGTAATTTGTATCACGAGAGGCTGCACCACGGTGATCTAAAGCGAGCACTGGCTTTTGTGTAAGGCATTGGCTATTCTACTCTTAACAAGGAGAACGTTATTGGAGGCTTGAGTTACGAGATGGAAAGAGCGTTACCTCTTCCATTTGAAGAAATTAGTCTCTTAGAAGTAATCTCTGCAATAGCTTTTAGAGGAGTTAGGAAACTACAGAGAAGCAACATAAAAAACCTACCATGTTGCTGTCGCCCGTAAATGTTGGCATTTGAGTGTTTTCTTCCAGAATATTTTCTGTGCATACATATACAAATAAATGGAGGCAGCTTTACAAAAATGGCATCATAATTGGTAGACTCTTCTGAACCTTCTTTTCTCACTTAGGAATCTGTTGTGAACGTTTTTCCTTGTTAATAAATATAGGTATTGAAAACATCTATGGCTTCTGAGTTTTTCAGTGCATGGATATAAGAGTGACCATTCTCTGGCTTCACCAATTGCAGGTGCCCTTTCTCCTCCCTCTCATTCTCTTTCCTGCTGGGATCCACTGTAGGTCTCTTGCTCTGCCCTTAATTGTGGTAAGATGAGAAACCTGAATGAGGAGAAGATCTAGGGACCCTGCTTGATAGAGAGCTACGCTCTTGGGTTCCCTCCTCCTGGTCAGGACTTTTGAGAAAGTATTACTCTTCCACCTTGGCCTCCTTAACATAGCTCAGCATGTCTTTTCTTGGAAATTTTACTTTCCCTTAGATTCCCAGTATCTTCTGTTGACTTTCCCTCAGGGCTAATGACTGATAACCTCACCTGTAGTGGGGTTCACTTTCTCTCGTGTCTCTTGGCCTAAACCTAACAGATGCTTCCTTGTACCTCATTTTGACTCTGTCATGTCCCTTCCCAGTTGTCCAGAGTGACCTCACTCACCTTTCAGATCCCTTTTTTTTTTTTTTTTTTTTTTTGCGGTACGCAGGCCTCTCACCACTGTGGCCTCTCCCGTTGCGGAGCACAGGCTCCGGACGCGCAGGCTCAGCGGCCATGGCTCACGGACCCAGCCGCTCCGCGGCACGTGGGATCTTCCCGGACCGGGGCACGAACCCGTGTCCCCTGCATCGGCAGGCGGACTCTCAACCACTGCGCCACTAGGGAAGCCCTCAGATCCCATTTTGAACTCCTAAGTACCATCCAACACCTCCACTCTTACCTCCAGTTACTTGTCAACTTGTGACCTTTGTCTTGTGGTCAAGTGCAGTGCTCTGCTGGCCACTCTTCCCAGTGGGTTCTACCTCTAAGCCTTGCCTGTCACCTCCATCTGAAACACCATGTCCTCCCAGTTCTTGACTCACAAACCAGTCCCTGCTGGTCTTTCAAAGCCTGGCTGGGAGTCATCTTGATGGCATCTTCTCTGATGAATTCCACTGGGCCCCAGCCAGTATCTGGAAAGTCATCTGGAGGGAAAAATCTCAAACAGCTGACAGTACAGTTTTGTTTTTTTTAATTAACAGACTTTAATTTTTTTAGAGCAGTTTTAGGTTTACAGAAAAGTTGATGGGAAAGTACAGAGAGTTCCCACATTCCCTGCCTTGCCCTTACCCCAAGCACAGTGTCCCCTGTTATTAACCAATATTGATATATTGTTATTAGCTGAAGTCGAAGGTTTACAGTTGAGTTCATTCTTTCTGTTGTACATTCTGTGGGTTTTGACAAAGGTATAATGATATATGGTATCATTGGTATCAATGGTATATGATACTGTACCCACCATTACGGTATCATACAGAATAGTTTCACCACCCTAAAAATCCCGTGCTCCACCTATTCATGGAGCACAACCCCCTGCCTCCCAACCCCCAAACCCTTAATCTTTATACTGTCATCCTAGTTTTGCCTTTTCCGGAATGTCAGGTAGTTGGACCAATACGTACAGTGTGTAGTCTTTTTACATTGGCTTCTTTCACTTAGTGACGTACACTTAAGGATCCTCCATATCTTTTCGTGCCTTGATAACTCACTTCTTTTTATTGCTGAATAATACTGCGTTGCACGGCTGTACTACAGTTTATCCATTCGCCTACTGAAGGACATCTTGGTTGCTTCCAGGTTTTGGCAGTTATTAATAAAGTTGCTATAAACCTCCACATAAAAGTTTTTATATGGACATAAGTTTTCACCTTCTCTGGGTACATACCATGGAGTGTGATTGCTGGATCACGTGGTAAGAGTATGTTTCGTCTGGTAAGGAACTGCCAGACTCTCCACCCAAGTGGCTGTACCATTTTGCTTCCCTTCAGCAGTGAATGAGAGTTCCTGTTGCTTCAAGTCCTCCCCAGCATTTAGTGGTGTTCGTGTTCGGGATTCTGGTCATTCTGGTAGGTGAGTGGTGGTATCTTGTTGTTTTAACTTGAAGTTGCCTAATGACATGTGATTTGGAGCATCTCTTCCTATACTTACTTTGCCACCTACAGATCTTTCGTAGTAAGGCGTCTGTTCAGGGTTTTTGCCTATTTTTGTAGCTGGATTGTCTATTTTCTAATAGTATCATTTTTCCTATAGCTTTATTTTTGTGGTTATTTCTTCGTTAGATCAGGCTGGTTCTTACTGCTCGTTAGATTGTGTGCTGCTTGAAGGCATGCTCTCCTTCCTTGATAAACCCTTGTGTCTCCCACAGTGATGTTCACTTCTGAGTCCTCCTGAATGTGAGGTTATCAACCTCTTTATGTATCCAGGACGCTTCTTTGTTATAATATCCAAGACAAGAGCAAGAATCAATGTAGCATAACATGGATCACCGTGTTTAGGTCCATTTCTGAATCTGGTGTTAAGTTTCAGAAATTCCTCGGTCCCTTTGCGTTAATTCCTAAATTTGACTCTATGCTTTCAATTTTTTAATAGCATATTTTTAAAACGTTGTTTCTGATGCCTGTTTAATTTTCCCTACTGACTGCAAAAGTCTTTTGTTTTAAATAGGGGTATAGTTGATTTACAATGTTGTGTTAGTTTCTGCTGTACAAAGAAATGAATCAGCTATATGTATACATGCATCCCCTCCCTCTTGGGCCTCCCTCCCACGCGCCCCCCCCAATCCCACCCATCTAGGTCACCACAGAGCATGGAGCTGAGCTCCGTGTGCTATGCAGCAGGTTCCCACTAGCTATATTTATGGTAGTTATAAATATGTCAATCCCAGTCTCCCAAGTCATCACCCCCCCTCCCGTGTCCACACGTCTGTTTTCTGCATCTGCCCTGCACATAAGTTCATCTGTACCATTTTTCTAGGTTCCACATACATACGTTAATATACAGTGTTTGTTTTTCTCTTTCTGACGTACTTCACTCTGTATGACAGACTCTAGGTCCAACCATGTCTCTACACATGAGCCAATTTTGTTCCCTTTTTTTTTTAACTTTTTATATCGGAGTATAGCTGACTAACAATGTTGTGATAGTTTCAGGTGCACAGCCAAGAGACTCAGCCATACATATGCATGTATCCAGTCTCCTCCAAACTCCCCTCCCATCCAGGCCGCCACGTAACACTGAGCAGAGTTCCCTGCGCTACACAGTAGGTCCTTGTTGGTTACCCATTTTAAATACAGCAGTGTGTACATGTCGATCCCAAACTCCCTGACTATCCCTTCCGCCCATCCTTCCCCCCGGTAACCATAAGTTTGTTCCCTAAGTCTGTGAGTCTGTGTTTTGTAAATAGGTTCATTTATATCATTTCTTTTTAGATTCCGTATATAGGGGATATCATACGATATTTCTCTTTGTCTGACTTACTTCACTCAGTATGATGATCTCTATCTAGTTGCATCCATGTTGCAGCAAATGGCATTATTTCGTTCTTTTTAATGGCTGAGTAATATTCCAATATATATATCCAGAAATATTTAATATTTTTTTCTCGGAAGACTGGGACATGAGATGGATACCCCTAAATCTTCCTGTTTTGTTAGCTGAGTTTAATTTTACACTATTTACAAAACCCGGAAAGGTTTTCCCATAAGGTACAATTCACTAGCAGTTCTGGAGGTCCCTTATTCATTCCTGCATTTTGTAATTCTCCAAATATTTATTGAGTGCCAGCCACAGGCCCTGTACCGGGAGAAGGAACTAGAAGCTTTGGCCTGAAGAAGCTCACAGTCTTGACTCTGGTTCTGGGCTCACCAAACACCTTGTTTCTCTTCCACCAAATTCCAAGCTTTCTGTTTGGGGATACAATTGAATGCTGTTTGCAGAATTCTCCCTGCTTGTAGTAAGCAGCCATCTTACTCGTTAACCACATTACAAGCTCATGAGTTAGAGAAAAAAAAAAGGGATCAGTGAGTAGTGTGCTGTTTGGTTTCCTGGGAAGAGGACTGCCCTGCCCCAGTGATGCTAGGAGAGCCGTTGCCAATGCCACTCCCCATGTGTGCTCGCATTTTCTGTACATTCAGCAAACATCTTCAGCATCTTAGAAAGACAAAGAAAGCAAGGCCAAAGATAGGACCCAGGGGGATGACAACTTTTTAACCTTTTAAACAACCAAGTTTCAGTTCAGTTTGTTCCTGTTGGCTTTGAGAAGGGGCAAAAAAAAGAACTCTTAATTACAAAGGCCACGTTTCTTTCCGCTCTACTATTTTCAGCCCCATATGATTTGAACAGCTGGAGTGGCAAACGCCTGCTTTTAAATGTGGAGAGAAGGCGCCCCCATTGAATGCTTAGAAAACGTCGACGCCGCCTTTTTGTTCCGTCCGGCATCAGCCCTTGGAGGAGTCTGCTCCTCTCCTGCCCTTTTTGTTTGTTTGTTTGTTTTCTCCTCTTGGATCAGGCGTGTTCACAGACTACCACCAAAGTGGGGCTCAAGGAGGTTAGAATGAGGCCCATGGCTGGATTTCTGGAAGGGCCTCTTCGTGGCGCTCAGGAACAGGGTGGGCTGCATCTCTTGCCTGGAAAGTCCTTTCCGCAGATGGAACTCCGATCCCTGTGGCTGCAGCAGGCTGGTCGGCATTCCTCCAGGGTCCCAAGAGCAGGGCAGAAGCTATTTATTGAACCCTGAGTCTGGGGCTAGGTGACTCTCATGTGTTATTTCTTGTAAGATGGAGAGGTAGCTCGACAAGGTGGATATTGCCATCTCCATGTTGCAGATAAGAGAGGCCAGACAAAACGGAAGTGAGTCAGCTCAGAGTTACTCTACTAATAATAAACATGCTGGTTTTGACCTTAAGTCAGTCTGAGTAATAAAAAACCCATGCCCTCTCCACCACAGCACATTCCTTCCCTTGAACCAGAAAGTACCCAATGGGAAAGGTGATGGCAGGGGCCACGGTATCACAGGCAGATGAAACTCTTTCTACCCCCATCCCTCTGTTCTCTGAGAACTGTTCACGTGTGCAAACACGTTGCATCCATGATGCCTCCAGCCCTTTGCCTGCTTAACTCCAAACATGAAAAAGAAGATTAAATAGACCATGGAGACATTACTTACATCCAAGTGTTTGCTATCATGTGGGAGGAAAGTTGCCCAAGAACTCTGTTTTTTTCTTTTTCTTTTCTTGCCCGTATTTAGGCAGGAGCTACAGCAGTAATCACCCACAGGTACAGATATCATCCACTGCCTTTACTTGACGATTTACAAATATTTTTAGTACCAGCTCTTTTTCTTTTCTTTTCTTTTTTTTTCTTTTTTGTAGTTGAGTCCAAAATATTTATTTTAAGGCATTGACTTGATATTTTCCATGGTATAATATATTACATGCAGTGATGAATCATTTAAAAAAAGTATAGAATTTAATATCATAATAAACAGGTCAGCAAACAATATTCTCTTCTTCACTTTCCAAATTCTAAGATATCCACCCCTGCAGGGCCCTGTTCACTTTATTGTTATTTTTTAGTATCAGTTCCTTTTTCAAACACAGTCTTAGGTGAAACCTCAATATATAAAACTGATAAAGGAAAAATTTGTTAGATTTCAGTGTATAAAGCTGACTTATAAAACCCAGAAAAAGAACAAGGAGCCTTTGTGGATGAACACAGAAATTTGAAATCAGTGTTATGGATGACAGCTGTAGGCTTTTCTAACTTCAGTTTCCAATTTATTCCCTTTTGTTGACGATTTTTTTTTTTAATATTGTTGCACAGTATTGAGAAAATCTTGATTCCCTAAAATAAGGACTTGCAAGTAATGACAGGGTATTGTATTTTTTAAAAACAGCTACCTTGCAATCTCAGGATATTTTTTTCACTTAAACTTAGCCACTTAAAACTTAACTCACTTAAAAGGAAGAGTAGAAGTGGCTTCTTTCGAAGTTGAAATCATTAATAGTATGAAACAATTTGCATTTTTTAATTGGTAAGGCTGTAATATGGGGAACCAGTGATAGTTTCCTCAGCTAGTCTAAATCTTCCATTAGAGGCAGAAAACACCTTTCAAATTATAACATTAATGAGATTCTCAATGATGTCTTTAAAAAGAGAAAAAGAAGAAGAAACGTACAAGCCTGGGGACCCATCTCTGTCTATTCCATTTCAGAAGACACCACTTAACCTTGTTTTGCATGGCGAGTCCAATCTTTGATTTCCATGCTGACATTTTGCTAACGTAAGCATGGTTACCTAGGTCACTCCAGTGCCAATATCTCAATTTTGTTATACCATTTTCTACCACACACTTACTTCTTATGCCAAAATTCACTGAAGACAAGAACTCGGGCTGTGTAGTTTGGCCTTAGTAATTGAATGTCATGTACCCATGCTATGCTAGGATGCTTACTTGTGCACTTACATGGAAATGGCCATAGGAAGATCTTAAGTTTATATGTTAAGAAAGGGAAAAATAAGGGTAGAGCTACAACCTTTCTAATTAAAGGACGGCAGTGTATGTGCTGCAATGACAGGAGAAACATTTTGAGATATGCAGAAACCTGGTAGTGTGCTGGTCCATGGGTAATCTCCAGCACGCCAGAATGGAATTTACCTTTAATTATCAGGATGACTAAGAATCTCACTTCTGGGGGCTTCCCTGGTGGCGCAGTGGTTGAGAGTCCGCCTGCTAATGCAGGGGACACGGGTTTGTGCCCCGGTCCGGGAGGATCCCACATGCCGCGGAGCGGCTGGGCCCGTGAGCCATGGCCGCTGAGCCTGCGCGTCCGGAGCCTGTGCTCTGCCGCAACGAGAGAGGCCACAACAGTGAGAGGCCCGCGCACCGCAAAAAAAAAAAAAAAAAAAAAAAGAGTCTCACTTCTGGAGAACTCTGCTATCATCTCCTTTAACCCTCACAATAACAACAACAGCAAAATCAACTAAATATTTAAGATACAGAGACTTACTATCAAAGCGGGATTAAGGAAATGCTTCGTGCTAGCAAGAAGGCTTTAGAATTCTCTCCACCAGGGATGTTCGAGGCACAGCGGTTTGGACGCCCACACACACACCTGCTACAGACTTTCCCCTCGTGGCTTAGCCTAGCTCAGTGGTTTCTAAACTTCAGTGTTTGAGGTAATTATTGCACATGGTGGTATAAACAAAAACCTTCTAGACTATCCTTGAAGCATGGTCCAGGCCCTAGACTCTAGGGGACTTTTCTATTCATTCAGCAATACTTAGTGCCTTCCCTGTGCCAGCATTCTTACAGGTGCTGGGTCAGCGCAGTGAACAAAGTCCCCCGCCTCTCAGAAGCTTCATTCTAGAGTGGAAGATAAACAGCAAACAAACAGGGAATATATGCTGCAAGGTCAGCTGTGATGAACGCTCTGATTGAAACGCTCTGATTGTAAGCTAAGAAGAATCAGAATGGCGGGGGAAAGAGGTAGGGCAGCTCCTCAGACAGAGAGAGACAACATTTGAGCAAAACTCCCATGAAGGGAACACACTGTGTGATTTTGCCAGAGGAGAAGAAATCTGGGTCGGAACAGGATTGTGTCTGGCTTGTGGTACAGAACATGGAGGCCAGGATGCCAGAGCAGAGCAAAGGATGGTGATGGGCAGGAAATAAGGGAGTATCTCACGGCTGCAATCAGATCGTACATGGCCTTCTAAGCCTTGAAGAGGACCAGGCCTGTAGATTTCTCCATACACGTGGAGGAAGCCACTGAAACATTTGAGTGGAAGAGTGTTAGGATCTGCTTGACACCTCAAAATCTCAAAATCTTAAGGCTGATTTTGATCCCACACACACTTCGTGTTGGGTGGGAACTTTAGAACTAACCCCTGTGTTAAGTGCTAGTCTACTGTATGACACATGGAATGCTTAATTTAATTAGTTGCTAAATAGTGAGAAATTCAGTTTAAAAATGCGGATGCTCTGAAGCCCCTTGGTAAAATGCTTGGCGTTTTAAAACAAGTATAAAAAGCTACATGCTTCAGGAAAGATTAAATTAGAAAACTTATACAAAGCTTCAAAGACTGCCACCAGCACCGTAGTGACGCTCAGTAAGTGTTGATTCTGCCCCTTTGTACTCTCTGTTCTTCGTCCACACCTTTGCTATTGCTGTCTGGTGGCGACTGTTCATCATCCTGGTAAACTGTTTGCTCACGGAAGAAACCGAGTCATTCAACAGATTGCTAGCTTCTAAAGATAAGTACCGTCGTCAGAAGTGCGTTTTTTGTGTTAAGGACAGTGGCCCCGCTTTTTGAAAAACAGCTCTTGTGACTCTAGGGGACAGTGGCCCCGCACTGTCTCTAGGGGACTGTGACTCTAGGGGACAGTTGTCGAACTGATGATGTAGCTGGATGGGATCAGGTTTTTTATTTTGTTTAGGGTTTTGCTCATCTTTTCTGTCGCTAAGCTTGTCGTTCATAAAAGAGGCACATTTCTGTGACTTGGTCCAAGTTATATTAGGCTCTTTGCTCTAGTTTATTAACCCCCAGTGCTCAGCAAACCTTAAAAAGTATGATCTGATACCCTACTCCCGTAATAGGTGGTGAAAATCACTGGCTTGTTGACATGTGACATGGAGAGGAAATTTTTTATTGGAAATTAAACAGTGTGTGAAGGATGTTTTAGGTTACTCTAAGGTTTTTTAGTAGGAAAAAGTTTTGAGATTTAATTGTTTAAAACTCTTTGAAAGTAGAAATAATTTATTTCATGCAAATAAGTAAAGCGAAATGGGGTGTGCAGAAGACCCACCTGCATATAATGCAATTTTCAGAGCTTCACACCTAGGCATTGTGCTTCAGAAATCAGGGTTGGGCAGACTTTTACTGCTATTAAGTACCCCGAGTAGACTAACGTGCAGAATATGAAATTTAATAAGTACCCCAAGTGACAGCTGTGGGAAACCACACTTGAGAAACACTGTTGACTTCCTGAAGGAACATTAATCTTACGTTATAGAAAATATCAAACCTATCCAAAAGTAGAGAGATCATAAAACGAACCCCCATACCCCATCACCCCACTTCAACAGCCATCAGGGCAGTTTCATCTACCCCACCCCTGTACCCAGACTGTTTTGAGGCAAATTCCCAACATCATACCATCCGTGAATATTTTAGTATGTATATAAACCGTTGGGATTCTTTTTCTCATACAAAGCCACAATACCATCATCATACCTAAAACATAATAAACAATAATTCCTTAATATCATCAAATATCCAGTATTTATACTTCTCTAGTTGTCTTAAAAATCTTTTTGCTATGTTGTAGGATTTTTTTTTTTTTTTTACAGTTTACATGAATCAGGATACAAGTAGTCTATTTATGTCCCTTAAGCTGCTTCTTTTAAGCTACTGGTTCCGTCTCTTTTTTTATTTTAGTTTTTTTCTGTTCAAGAAACCAGATCATTTGTCCAGTAGAATATCCACCATCTGGATTTTGATGGTTGTATCTCTGCGGTGGTATTAGGCACGTTCCTTTGTCTCCTGCACTTCCTGGGAACTGCTAGGAAGTCCTTGAGGCATTGTTCGGTTTGCTTCGCTTTGTTTTGCCTGACAACTTCATAGTCGGTCTTGTGTATTTCCGTCAGGAGTTCACTGGTTAGTAGTATATCCTTTTGCAATGAGATGTTTGCTTAAATTCATAAATTTACAGGGGATTGCAAAACGGTGCTAGTCTAATTCTGTTATTCTTTGTTCGTTTATTAGCAGGAATCATTGTTCATGAAGAGAAACTTCCCCTCATCTACTATTTGTTTACTCAGTGCTTCAGGTTTTGTACAAAAAGCAACGTAAATACTTGATTCTTTGCCTTTTTTCAACATAAAGGTTTTTCATAATCCCCCCAGTCACCATTTCTTAAAAGCATTACTGTAAGCTCATAAATTTAAGTAAGATACATCTGATGTGTTTCATTCCATTGTAGTTTTTACCCTTACTGATGCTCAAATGGCCTCATTTTGACTATTGATGGGCAACCTATTCAGTTTGGCGGCTGAGTCCTTTTCATACCATACTAGTTGTTTTTTGATAGCTGTCTTGCTTTCTCACGTGACAGTGTGTTCCAGGCTCATCTTGTACATTTCCTGCCTCAGACCTGGGATCAGCTTTTTTCCAAGGAAACCTGTTTCCTGTTAGCAAGCAATGGTGTTTGGAGACCACAGTCTGGGCTCAGGGGTGCTCATCATGACTGGGTCTGTCATTGTTTCTCAGCCTTTTCAGTGGGCACAGCCAGAGCTAGGAAATGAACCAATTCTATCTATAAATTTATATAGAGAGTATGTGTGTGTATGTGTAGATATATATATTGTTAAGGTGAAATACATCATGAGGTTATACTGGTGTGCACCACAAAACTCTTCTCGATCTCATTCATCTTACACCAGTATTTCCTTATTTTTCAAGCTGAAAGTAGCAGTTCTCCATCACACCGACACGAGTTACTCATTTACTTTACCCCACACTACACGCACCATAATTTCTGAATAAAAACGCCAGTGACACTCCAACAGTATGCTTACTAAAACCTTCTCACTTTTTTTGTTTAGTTTTGTTCTGGTTTTCAGTCCGTTGGGCTAGGGGTATACAGTTACATTACAGGGTGTTGGGATCACTTGGAATAGTTCCTCTCCGTATGTTTACGCCAGTAACTGGATATACATTTAAGTTCATTTATTTTATTTTATTTTATTTGAAGTTTTTAAAAGAGGTTTTTAGAAAATTATTTTTGTTCAATAATTATGTAAACATTTTTATAAATATTTCTAAAATTGAACCTATAAAACAAGTGAAGTTTTGAAGTCTGTCTTTCCTCTCTGTCCCATCTATATTCTCCTTTCTCTGTACATAATCATTTTAATGCCTAGCCTTTGTTTTTCAATATAAGTAATTATTTAGCTAGGTTTTTATTTTTTGCTATAATGGATATATTTATATTAATTCCTTAATATTATACCCTTAATGCCCCCCTTTAAGGGTATTGCTCCTACTCTGAGCAATATTGAAATTCCATATTATTCAGCCATGAAAATGAAGGAAAGCTTGCCTTTTGTGACAATGTAGATGGCCCTCGAGGAGTTTATGCTCAGTGAAATAAACCAGAGAAGGACAGATACTGTATGATCTCATGTAATATGTGGAATCTTACAAACAAACAAACAAAAAACCAAACTCTTAGAAAAAGAGGTCAGATTTGTGGTTACCAGAGGTGGGAGCTAGCAGGTGGGGGAATTGGATGAAGGTAGTCAGAACTTACAAACTTCCATTTATAAGACTGAAGTAAGTCCTGGGGATGTAATAGACAATATGATGATCGTAGTTAACACTGCTGTGTGGTATACCTGAAAGTGAAGAGAGTAGGTCCCAAGAGTTCTCATCACCAGGAAAAGAACTTTTTTTCTTTTTCTTTTTTTGGTATCTATATGACGTGATGGATGTTAACTAAACCTATTGTGGTACTCATTTCCCAGTATATGGAAGTCAGGTCCTTATGCCAAACACCTTAAACTTACACTGTGCTGTGTGTTGACTATATCTCAGTAAGCTGGGAAAAAATATTGAAACTCCAGGTAACCCTTTCTTCCTCTTCCCTCTTCTCCCCATAATTTGATTCAATGTAATATCCTTTTACTCCCACTCAGATGCACATTAGTGAGTTTATTCCTTCCTCTAGTATTCTCCCCCCTCTTTTTTTTAATCATGGTACACAGACCTTATCAGGGCCTAAAAAGAACACATCGGGCTTCCCTGGTGGCACAGTGGTTGAGAATCCGCCTGCCAATGCAGGGGACATGGGTTCGAGCCCTGGTCCGGGAAGATCCCACATGCCGAGGAGCAACTAAGCCCGTGCACCACAACTACTGAGCCTGTGCTCTAGAGCCCGCGAGCCACAACCACTGAGCCCGCGTGCCACAACTACTGGATCCCACACACCTAGAACCCGTGCCCTGCAACGAGAGAAGCCACCCAATGAGAAGCCCGTGCGCTGCAATGAAGAGTAGCCCCGGCTCGCCGCAACTAGAGAAAGCCTGCATGCAGCAACGAAAACCCTACACAGCCCCCAAAAAAAAAATTAAAAAAAAAAACAACAAAAACACATCAATAAGCACTCCCACCTCTGACTTTGTTTCCTACTCTCTAGTCCCCATTTGTTCTGTCTCAGCCTTAAGGCCTCCCTCCTCTGTCCTCCTACCCCAGGATCTTTGTACCTTCCATTCCTTCAACCTGAAATGCTCTTCCCTAAATCACCACATTGCTTTCTTCAGGCTTTTGCTCGAACGTTACTGTCTCTATCAGGCCTTTCTTGACAAACTTTAAAACATGGCAATCTAGACCACTGCCCTAACCCCCTTTTCTGCTGTGTTTTTTCTGCTTAACGTTTATCACCATTTAGTAGAAAATACCTCATAATGAAACTTTTTGCTTATCTCCATGAGGACTAATAATGATTTTTTGTTGTTGTTCTTTCCCAGAGTCTAGTATGGTGCCTGACAGGTAGCTGCTCAATAAATATTGACTCAGTCGGTTAAGAGAGTGTCAATAATAATAAAGGACTAGCATTTATCGAGCAGCTAATATATGCCAGGCACTGTGCTGAGTGGTTTACATTTATTAGTCCCCCAAGGACATTATGACTCACCTTTTGCAGGTGAGAAAATTGAGCCCCGGAGAAAGTAAGTAACGTACGTTAGGTCTCCTAGCTGAGTGGAGGAGCCAGAACATCAGCTCTGACAGTCTGTCTTTAGAGCCTGCATCCTTGTCCACGATGCTCTAATGCCTCTGTTAGGAGATGGCATTTCTCAGCAGCTCCAGTTTGGCCTTTGCCCCCTGCCAGTCCACACTCCCATCTCCTGCTGGGGTTGTCAGTGACTTCCGTGACATTGGATCTTCTTGTGAGTCTTCAAAATAGTAGTTCTCCGCTTACTTGATATCTCAGCAGTTTTGCCAGTGCTATTCACGCCCTCCTTTCTAAAACACCTTCTTCCATTGGCTTCTTTAACACCATTCTTTTCTGATTCCCCTCCTGCCTTTCTGATCCTTCCTCCTTAATGCAGTTTTCAGGTGTCCCGTCTCTACCTGCTCTCTCTATCCCCCTAAGTGTTGGTGTTCCTCACAGCTTAGTCCCCAGTAACGCTCCACTTCTCAAGTTATGTTTTTCCCTTAGATGATGTCATCCCAACCCACAGCTTCTTGATGGCCCCAAGACTCCCACATTTATATCTCCAGATTTCTCCTCAATCTTGGACCTGGACATCCAGCTGCCTGCTCAGCAGCACCATTTGGAAATCACAAAGGCACACCCTTAACATGTTCAAAGCCAGGTTGTAAGCCTCTCCATCCCACCGAACTTCATCTTCCTCCAGCGTGCCCCGTCCCAGTTACTGGCGTCATCTACTTTCCCAAGACAGATGCGGCTAAAAGTCATCCTTGAGGTATTTCTCTCTCTTCCTCTACGTCTGTCACCAAGTCCTACTGATCCCATCTCTTGGATCCACCCACTTCTCTCCGTTTCCACTGCCACCATGCTAGTCCCCTCATCTCTCTCTAGAAGCCCCAATTTCCTGGCCTTCTTACACCAATTTCAACTGTTCCCCATCATCCTATACTTTTCTCTGAGAGCTGTTTTCACATACAAGCATATGTATTTGTGTAATTGTGTCGTTAATGTCTTGTCTCCCCAAATAGAATGCAGTCTGTCCAGGAGTAGGGACAACTCCTGTTTTCCTCATTCAGTCCCTTAGCTCCTAGTAGCATAGTGCCTGGCGTATAGGAGACACTGCGTAAGTATTTGATTTGTTGAATGAAAAAATAACTGAGATGTATCACATGTTAGGCTGAGATCAAAGAAAGAGGAAAGAGTGTTCAAAAGCAGATAGAAAATTATGCTGTGTGGTATAGCATCATAATGAATGGGTGGTTATTGATGACACTGACTCATCAAAGAAAGGTTAAAATTTATTCTTTATTTTAAAAGGCAGCTACTTAGATGTAGCACTATGAAAGAAACAGATCTTAGAAAAATTTCCATTTGCTAAGTAAATTTTTAGAAAGTGAAGAGCAATTCAGTTAATATATGTGCATACTTCATTTCCCAATAATGCAGATAAATGTTTACATCTAGCTGTGAGCACACTTACAATGCCTTCTCACTTATTTCTGCCAATTGAGGCTGAGGGGGCATAGATCATTGAAATTACACTGACTGAGGCAAGGGATTTATTGATTTACGTGCCATCTCTTTTCCTTGATCACAGAAGAATTGCCAGAGAGGCTAAAAAATGGGCAACAGGAAACAGGAGAAACAGTAAGAATCTTGGACAGTCCTCCACCGGATAATTAAGATTTAACTGGGTCTGTTTTGATGTGTGCACATGTTTCTGTACACAGCAAAGGATGAACCCACAAATATTATAAATGCCAATTTCTGAAGGCTGTTGGAAAATGCAGCCCATAGCATATGGTATCAAATTAATTTGGGGTTTCACTTGTCTCCGTCTGATTTGGGCACGTTGAATTATGAGATAATAGTTTGGCATCCGTGTTTGCAGTGCTTTTTGTAAGCTGCTCAATTTCACAAAAATTCTCTGAGGTCAAAGGATGTGTGGTGACCCTTTAGCAGATGAGGAAATAGAGGCATAGAGCTAATTACTGGCTTGCCTGAGCTTTGGAAATAACTCATCAGTAGAGCCAGTGAGACCTAGGTCTGTGGACTGTGGCCGGAGCATCACCATTTCTGCCTTTACTTTGAGTGCTTTTCTTGCCTGCTTTCTCTTTCATGCTGTTGAATGCAACCTGTTTCATTCTGCTGCCCATCACCATCAAGAGGGAGGAAGGAATTTAAAACAGGATGGATTGTCTATGACAGTAAGGAGCTGTACAACTGCATTCCATCAAGACATAAATGTGCCTGTAGCCCCAGTGGTATCAAAGCTTTCCAGTGATGTTTTATCATGGCTTCACCTGGGCTCCAGGTGGCAAGGAGATGCTTAACCTGGAAAAACCTGTTTGTAGTGGCAGATTGCTGTTTTCTGCCCACCTCCAGAATCTCCTAAGAATGTTTGGCATTTCTTTTCTTAAAGCCAACCATAAAATTTAATTTAAGGTTGAATAGTTGTTTCTCCTGTAGCCCGTGTGAAATTTGGGGTATCAGCCAACTGTTTTAAAGTTGACAGTAAAGAAATATTCCGAAGGTGTGGACCACCAATTACTTCTTGGCAGAGCTGTTGAACTAAGGACTAATAGCAGTAGGTACTGTACTCAGCTGCCATATTTGAAGTACAAAAGATTCTACACTTGATTCCATAAAGCATGTCTGTAAGATACTGCTTCCTATTTAGGTGATTGCTTTAAAAATATTTATAGACATTGCCAAGGTTTCTCCAAACTGTCACCTAGTTCCTGAGTCTGACACACAAGGGAAATGGGTTCTGGTTCAGAACCCATCATGTATTTGTTGCACTGATGCTGTATATAAATGCTACGTGGGAAAGGCCTTCTCTGCGCTTCTTCACAGGAGAATATTATTGCAATAGATTCACTCTGAACTGAGAGGTGAGGACTGAGCTCCGTGGTGCCTCACAAAATATCAAAAGAGTTTTAAAATATTATTTTGAGGAATCAGAATACATAGAAACTCAGAATGTTTGAATGCCAGCCCAGATGTTGGCAGACTTTGTCATGAGTAAAACGTGTACTCAGTGACTAGGTTGAAGCCCTTGGTTGTTCATAAGCAAATCTCTCTACTTTTTCTAAATCATTGCAAAAAAAAAAAAAAAAAAGTAAGTTAAGCAAATTTTGTGGTGGTGCTTATGCATGCACAGACATGCATGAGGCCTCTGCATCTTCCAAACTTGGAAAGCATATTTTAACAGCACAAGTACATCTCTCCGTTTGATCTACGTCGGAGCCTCTTTTTTCCTCTTCCTCACATGCTTTTTAATTATATAGCTTAAATGTTTTAGCTATTAAATCTGTTTGGTCTTCAAACTGTAAACATCACAAACAGCTAATAAGCTTTAGGAAAGAAAAGGAAATTGACATTTAGTATAGAGGTTCCGCAAAGCCAATGAAAGGCTATGCAAATGAGCTAGAACAGACAGATTTGCATATCCTTCTTGGTTTCATGATGATATTCTCAGCATGAGCCTGGCAGACTCGCCTTTTTACCTCTTGGGATGATGCATGTACTAGTGGTAGAGCGCCCTGCAGGGTCAATTTAACAAATGTAACATTGCGATTTTCCATGAGGTTTCTCAGGATCACTGAGCAAAATGCGGCAATAAGTGGTGGCAGAGAAAATCGATTTGTGAAGTAAATGCTTTTGGCGGCCGGGGGTAGGGAGGGATATTCTATCCGTCTTTAATATTGCCAGGGTAGGGTGGTGAACAAGTTTGGGTATTAGTGCCATCAGCATTTTGAAATAAATATATACCCACCAGGGCTTCCCTGGTGGCGCAGTGGTTGAGCGTCCGCCTGCCGATGCAGGGGACACGGGTTCGTGCCCCGGTCCGGGAGGATCCCGCCTGCCGCGGAGCAGCTGGGCCCGTGAGCCATGGCCGCTGAGCCTGCGCGTCCGGAGCCTGTGCTCCACAACGGGAGAGGCCGCAGCAGTGAGAGGCCCGCATACCAAATATATATATATGTACACCCACCAATTCCTCTGCTCTCTTCATAGCCCTACACGCCTACCACCAAAACTTTTGCCCAGAGACTGGACAAATTTTGCAAGCCTCCTTTGGCTGCATCAACACCAGAAAAGCAGGCTGAGGAATCTCCCTGTGCCACCATCCTGTTAGAATAATAGATAGTAGCCTAACGGCCGAGTTTGTATATTTATTTAATTAAATGTATGTGTTGCCAGACATTGATACCTGGAAGCATAATTACATGGTGACCAAGAAGGATTTGATGTTGTCAAGATCGGGCTTTGAGTTTAAGCTCTGGCATCCCTTCCTGCCTTGGCTTCTCACGCATATGTGCGAGAGAGCTGTGAGCATTAAATGAGAGAGAAGGCAAATTGTTACCCTGCCTGGCTCATAGTAAATGCCTAATAGATAGTATCGTTATTTTGAAATGCTTTCCAAATTATAGTCAAGTCTTCCTTTGTAACAAAATTTTTAAAAAATCAAGGTAGCTTTCTGAAGAAAAAGGAAATGACATTCACCCCTGAAATGGACTTGAAGGCTTTTAGAGGGTCTTTTCCAAGTTGTTATAAAACACCTCCGAAGTAAATTTGCCCATTTCTGCCCACACCAATCCTATAACATTCCAGGAATAAAATCTGCACTTGAGTTTAAAAATAAAACGGTGGAACAAACTGAATTAGAAGTCCTTGGCAGACATCCCCCCCAGCAGAATGTTCTCTCAATTGGTGGTATGGCAATAAAAAAGAAGATGTATATTTTTTAATCTGCCTTTCTTCCTCTTCTCTTCAGCCAGTCGTATTTCTTTATCTTCAAATCCCAGTATGCTTGGATTTGACCTCACCCCTCCCTCTGATAACTACGCTCCCACCCCCACCCCAGATAAACCACATGCACACGGACCTTCCTTCCCAAGAAAGCGTGGAGCAGAGACGTTCTCTGATACCGTATATGTGCATATTGGACAGTGCCGAGCAAGGTCAGAGAAACACAAGAGGGCTCTGAGAGGGCTCTGCTGTCCTCAGTTGCAAAGGCTCCGCCAAGAAAGAAAGAAAAAAAATCTCAAATGTATTTGCATCTCTCCCGCCTCTTTTTTGTTCTGTAAATATTCAGACCCTTTTCAGAGAGGCTTTCGATAATGTGTTATCCCAGCCAACGCCATGAACCTTGTATGTACCGAGTACTCCCAAATCCCATCGGAATGACTCAGTAAAGAGAGTCAGATAAAGTGCGGTTGGCAGGATTGGGTAGAGAATCTTGTTACTATACACACACACACACACACACACACACTCACACACACTCACACACACTCACACTCCCCCCCCCCCCCACATCCACCCCTATCATCACCATAGAAATTATGGAAAAACTAGACATCCTCCTCTCCCTCACACAGGCAGTTGCGTCTTTCCCAAAAATGGAAGGGGAGAGAGCTCTCTTTGGCTGAGCCATATGCAAAAAATTATGGAACATCTGTGTAAGTAACAACATACAACAAGACAAATTATTGATGGTAAAAGGCAGAGCCCTTGTTTCAAAAACATGTCTGGAGATAGTGTGTCTATACAGAACCTTGCTCTGTGCTAATTACGCATAGTAACTGTCAGCTTTGGGGACCGCAGGCTGGGCTTTTTAGTAACTCGTGGCCTCTGCAGGGTGGGCCTTTTCTTTTTCTTCTCTTTTCTGTCCTATCTTCTTTCCCTCCTTCCTTTATTCTTTTTGGTTCTTGTTGAACAAACTGCATAGCTTTATTTCAGTAGCCGCTGTGATCTGGAAAACTAAATCAGAAACGTGGGCGCTTTGGTGACTCATGTTGAAATGTACTAGCGGACAGATGCCTCCCCACCCATGACCCCTTATCTGACCATTTCCGTCCAATGGTAGTCCGAGGAGTGCGGGAACGGGGGTCCGAGCACCTCATCAGTGGGGGTTCTGAGCAACTGACTCATCAATCAGTTTCGGCAATTCTTTTCCTTTCAACATTTACCTCTATTTTCGTGGCGGGTGTTGAGACTGAGAACAATGTCATTCCAGGCGAATTCGGTTGCTTTACTTATTCGGAGACTCTGTGATTTTGCCTGAGTGGCAAGCCTTTCAGGCACGTGTACTTAAAAACGTGATGGGGTAGCGCCAATGAGAAATTTGGGAAGTCTCCCATCAATAAAGAAAAAGGAGTTTGGAAGAACAGGGGGGTTTCTTTTTATGGGGAAGAAGTAGTAGAGCAGAATATGGGTTTCTTAGGAAGAGAGACAGCTCAAACGTGCTACTTCTCTCCTCAGAAACCCCTAAGCTCTCAGCACACAGCAAAGACGGAACAAGGGCAGTGACTGGTGGCCAGGGTGACCTCTGCCAGCCTTCCCAGCCCTTCTCCCCTCTGCTCGCCATCAGTAGCCCACATTCCTTACCCCCACCATAATTCCAGCATTCCCTGCACATTCACCTCCAATTTCCCCTCCTTCTGACCCAGCCCATCAGAATCCTCCCCAGGCTTCAGCACCCAGCTCACACCCCATCTCCTCCAAAACCCTTCCAACTGCAAAGCCACTTAGTCTGTCCATTTTGGGGGCTCCTAGATCCCTCTATTATTTCTACTCCTTCGCTATTTATAATGCTTAGCACAGCCTGCCTGATCATGTAGTTTGCTGTGTAGCTGTTTTAGCAGAAAAGGCAGCCCAGAATGCTGGTTAGACGTGCGGGCGCTGGCGTGAGCCTGCCCTGGGTTCAGATCCCCCCTCTACTAGGCCATCTATTTTAGCGCTGTAACTGGGATATGTACTTAACCTCTCTGTCTAGTTTCCTCATTTGCAAACGTGGCTTACTAATAGCTCCCTCACAAAGGCGTAGTGAGGGCTGAGTGCACGTACAGCTCTTACAGTACTGCGTAAGCACTTAAATACTGGCGGTAGTATCCCCGATCGGCCAGAAAACAGAGACCACATTTTGTTCACGCTCTGAGCTCTCACAACCGGACTTTACGTGTAGAAAAGACCCAATCCATACATATCAAGTCAGCTCAGGTGCATCTAGCCACGTACGGATCTGTTCCGTTGAGTCAGCTAAATCATTCAGAGTGCAGCAAACCCTGTGCCCCACAGACCCATCCCTCCAGTCACTGAAAATCTGTGAGGAATCAGAGTATTTCAAAACAACCTCAGAGCCCTGTGGAAAACCTCTCCAATCATCTTTAGGCATCTGCTTTCTCTTTTGGGTGCAGACAGTCAGCAGAGCCCGATTATAAGGCATGCATATGTATGCAGCATTATTTTGCAGAAGCTGAGGGAAAGAATGGGCGTTTATCCTGCCTGAAGCTTCCCTCCCAGTTTCCAGGGCTCAGTGCTCTGAACACTGAAGGGCACTTTGAAAATGGAGCCCTTGAAGTTCTTCTCAAGCTTTGGAAGCATTTACAACACATCGGGTGGATAAAAGTATGAAAACAATCAGAAATGAGAACCACCCGTCCTTAGAGTCTTTAATAATATCGTGTGAGCGTATGTTTATGAATTTGTGTGTGTTTAACCTTCATGCAAAGAACGAGACGGTATCTCCACTTGGAACCAACCAACCCTGTATAAGATTCGTCTCTGTGGTTCCCATCTCAGCTCCACCCGCCTAGGAGGCATGTTGTCTGGAGCCATTTTTGGTCGTCACAACTTGGGGAGGTGCTACCAGCATCTGGTGAGTAGAGACCAGGGTTGCTGTTCAACACCCATAATATACAGGACAACCCCCCTGCACAGTGGAATGATCCAGTACAAAATATATCAACAGCGCCGGGGTTGAGAAGCCTGGTTTACTATTTTGTTTTTTGGCCGCATGGCTAGTCGAATGTTAGCTCCCAGATCAGGGGTTGAACCCTGGCCCTGGCAGCGAAAGCGCTGAGTCCACCAAGGAATTCCCAAGAAACCTGGTTTACCTTAACCTCAAAAGAACAATAAGAATTCCTGGTGAGGAATGACATCTGCCCAGGAGAGAGCTATGGACCTCATTGAAGGCCACATGGGGCTCCACCTTTGGACCCAGACTGTGCACTTCGACAAAAACCCCTCCTGCTCTACCTCCCCAGGAAATCCAGTCCGCGAGGACAGGCTTTATGGGGAGAGAAGGGCTTGTTCTGACTCTGTCCTTTCCTGGCAGATTATTTCTGGTCCCTTCATCGCAATCCTGCCTTTTTTTTTTTTTTTTTTAATATTTATTTTATTTGACTGTGCCAGGTCTTAGTTGCGGCACGCAGGATCTTCGTTGTGGCATGCAGGGTTTTTTTTTGGCGTGCGCAGGCTCCTCTCTACTTGCAGCACGCGAGTGGGCTAGTTGCAGCATGTGGGCTCCAGCGCATGTGCTCGGTAGTTGAGACATGTGGGCTTAGTTGCCCCATGGCATGTGGGATCTTAGTTCCCCGACCAGGGATCGAACCTGCATCCCCTGCATTGGAAGGCAGATTCTTAACCACTGGACCACCAGGGAAGTCCCTCGATCCTGCCTTGTATTTGAGTTTTTACTTGCAGTTTCTTAGTTTTGTTGTTCCGTGAGAGGAGATACGTGTAGAAGATGGAGAAGGGTTAAAGAAGCAGGAGGGTGCTGGGTGGGGGGGAGGGAGAGGAAATCGCATGCACGAGAGGGAGATGTACACATGGAGACTCACTTAGTTTAATGGTCCTGGAGTTTTCAGCTAGAGGTTTTGCTGCCAATGTCTCTGCATCCTTCACACACACACACGCGCGTGCACACACACACACACACACACCCCACCACATACAGGCCAGGTGGCTGCTGCTTACATACATGGCTTGGCACTTTTAATCTTTGGCTAAGACCATTTCACACATGAACAACACAGCCTCCTCCCAGAGATTTGTCATCCATCTGCTTGCAGAAGGGCTGTCTGTTTCTCTCTGAAAACTGGTCCAATCAACATTTTCCTTTGGCCAGAGTAGCTTCCCAGCAGCTCCTCCATAAGGTCCGTAATTGCAATTTCTCATTCTCATTTGCCTGGCTGGCTTCACCCTTCTGTCCTCTCTCTGTGTCTCCCCACCCATCCCTTACTCTCAGCCCTCTCCTTTCCCGTTAAGAAGCCCTGTCAGAATGAATGACAGAATCAACTTCCTTCCCCCTAAGCGGCTCATTACTCCTAACTTTCAAGCCATGTTGCCTTCTGTCCTTCCAAGGTTTATAGATTCCCCTCCACACACATGATCCCCCTTCCAGAGTGGAGTACTGGATGCGTGCCTTGCCTCACGCTCTTTCCAAGCTATGCCACTGTAGCAGGACTGTGGGCAAATATGCCACTGAGTCTTTGCTCGTGATCTGCTCCAGCCTGTCTTTTTCCATATGCTTGTAGCAGACCATGGTTAATATCAGTCTGTGAGTATCTTGAGGCTAGCCCTGAAGTCTGACTCCAGTGTCAGCGTGCTGAAACGGTGCACACCCCTCATTCTGGAACCCAGGGTCAGCTCTCACGGGCAAACTTGGTATGGGATGTGGACCACTGACTCCGCTGTTGCAGCCACATTTGTGGCTGAGTTAGGGAGCGTCTGATGGGCACAGGAAGGACCTTCTCCCAAATGACTTCTCATTGCTAAATTTCGAAAAAGCGAATAGCACATGTAGGGAGGGCTGTCGTGAGACCCAAAGAGTAAATCTAATAATAAACTCTTTGGTGTTTACAAGAGAGATGTCCGAGCAGAAGCCTTATTTAGGGAGTCGGATTATTAGGGAAAGCTGAAATCTGCTGTTTCGAAGGAAAAGGGAAAAATCTGAAGGATGATTAAGAAGGTAGGGGAAATCTGCAGAATCCAGGGGGTGAGAATGATGCTTTTCTGTGACCTATAACTAGACTTTTTGTTCCAGTAAAATATATTCGGAGCATTTCTAGACAGTAAGTTAAGGAGTAATCACTCTTAAAATGCAGCTGTACAAAAAGGCATCTTAAACTAACACACTTGAGTAAGGAATGCAAGTGCCTGATGGGTCACTTTGGGTAAACAGCTTGGCACAGTGAAATGAAGTGGGGTCTCTGTTTTCCCAGTTGTGAAGTTTGTGAGTTCAGAGAGGTCCTGTAGATGTTTGTGTTTGCTCTGCTGCGTGGAACCCTGAAGTCAAACATATCTATATGCTTTAAAATATGAAAGAATTAAGGAGATCTAGTACTTGGTAGCGTTTTAGAGGGAAGAAAAGGCAATAGCTAGAACATTGCTCTGCTTTTGGTTGACTACGTTTATACGTAGTGGGCACATCGTGAAATTGCCTGCAAAGGCACCAGAAACAGCCATTCCTGGAAGAGCCCAGGTGCACAATGCAGCGGAGAGCCCCCAGCCCAGACCCAACACCATCAGATGGTTCTGGAAGGTCCTCAGAAGAGATACAGCACCAGGGATAGGGTTGCTTCCAGCTCGACCAGAGCTGCTCTGAATCTTCCCAAAGGTTCTGAATGGCTCCTAAAGCATCGTGGAGCACCCACACTCCTGTGGCCCCTAGAACACTTCCCTCCTCCTGACTCCTAACCCTGTCAGAGATCCCAGACGATCCTCTCTATGTCAAAGCCATGCCCAGCAAGATCTTCCAGAGGCTTCCTTAAACATCCCTCTAACCACCATTCTAAGTGGGGAGGGGAGGTAATGACAGCAAGGAGAATTCTGGTTTATTCTTCACGAAATGACCACTTTCTCAGGAGGCATGAGCTGATGTGTGCTTGTGCCTGGACCACGGGGCAGACCCTGGAAGTTAGCCAACTTGATACTGATGTTAAGTATCCAGCGTTTGCCGATACAACCCCTGGAGGTCGTAGAGGGAGGTGTAGTCAATACAGGCTCCCAACAGGGTTCAAAAGTCACCTTCCTGCCACTGTGATTTTCCAGACGAGCTGTGTGGATAGTTCCAAATCATGGAATGATGGCGTGTGCAGCCCACTCCTACACACTTGCACACGCATGTGTGTATGCCTCGTTCCTGCCTTCATTTGAACCCGTACCTCTGCTTTGGCTTCTAGGAGCAATTACATTGTAGCAACAATTACAAAAGGAACTGAAGGTCAGAACCCCTGAGTTCCAGCCTGGTCTCACCACTGGCTTTCAGGACTGTTGATCATACTTGAACAGGTAATAGATCAGAGGCAGCACTCCAATCCTCAGACTTGTGGATTAACAAGTGAAATACTATTCAGAGATTGATGTGTGATTATGATCAACTCACACACGTTGATTTGATACATTTATATATTGCAGTATGATTGCCACTATAGTGTTAGCTAACACTTCTGTCTCATCACATAATTATCGTTTCTTCTTCATGGTGAGAACAGTTAAGACAGGCAGAGAGGAGAATGGTGGTTACCAGGGGCTTGATGAGGGTGGAATTGGGGAGATGTTTTAAGATACAAACCTGCAACTAGAAGATAAATAAGTCCTGAAGATCTAGTGCACAGCACAGTGATTATAGTCAACAGTACTCCGTTATAAACTTCAAAAATGCTAAGGCAATAATTTTTTAATCACTTTACTGAAAATGAAGTATTTTTTAGTAGGAAACCTTTAACATTCCTAGTTTCCCTCTGCCTTAGAAAAATATGAAAAAACAAAAATAAGACCTCATTGGCCAAGGTTAAAAACTGGAGAGCTCAGGGATAAATACAAGTGAAAGAAACATCTCTACCCCATCCCCTGCTGTTGCCGTGTGTTCATTTCCGGTAGCATGTGCCCACCTGAGGAGGTTTTCTTGGAAGGAAAAGATTCACAACCGGCTCTCTACAATGAGAAATAAAGGCGTGCCCGGTTGAGTGAATTCCATTTCTGGTTTGCTTGGCGACTGGCAGGGCCTCTTACTATTTCTGCTGCTCATTTTTTATAATTTACATAAATCCAAATATTTTACTCTTTGAAAGCTTAATTAAATTTTATTAAGTAACTTTTTAAAATTGAAGTATAGTTGATTTGCAGTATTATGTTAGTTTCAGGTGTACAGCGTAGTGCTTCATTAGGGTTTTTTGCAGACTATATTTCATTATAAGTTATTACAGGATGTTGGGTATGAGTCCCTGTGCTGTGTCGTAAATCCTTGCTGCTTATCTATTTATAGTAGTTTGTATCTGTTAATCCCCTACTCCTAATTTATCTCTCCCCCACTCCCTTTCCCCTTTGGTAACCGTAAGTTTGTGTTCTGTATCTGTGAGTCTGTTTCTGTTCTGCATATAGATTCGTTTGCATTATATTTTAGATTTCCACAATACAAGCGACGTCATGTAGTATTTGTCTTTCTCTGTGTGACTTACTTCACCAAGCATAATATTCTCCAGGTCCATCCACGTTGCTGCAAATGGCAATATTTCATTCTTTTTTATTGTTGCCCCTCAATTTGTTAGGGAGATTTCACTGTAGAATTAGGAATAGGATTCACTGACGTAGAATTGCCAGGTGGAGGGACTCAAAACCCGTCTCTGCTAAGTCTTACTCCAAGGAGGGGGGATCTTCTCAAGTCAAAGAGTAAGAACCTCAGCAAACAAGGTTATAGGTGTCTCGGAGCTTCCATTCATTGAAGGCAAAGGTTTTTTTGTTTTTGTTTCTGCGGTACGCGGGCCTCTCACTGTTGTGGCCTCTCCCGTTGCGGAGCACAGGCTCCGGACGTGCAGTCTCAGCGGCCATGGCCCACGGGCCCAGCCGCTCCGCGGCATGTGGGATCTTCCCGGACCGGGGCAGGAACCTGTGTCCCCTGCATCGGCAGGCGGACTCTCAACCACTGCACCACCAGGGAAGCCCAAAGGCAAAGGTTTTGAAGGTGTCAGAAGAGGAGGGAGAATAGCAGCTATGGTGACACCAGTGGGTGGAGGAGAGGGGTGTGATCTGGACTTTGCTTGTTCCCACTTACTGTGCACGGCCCCCTCCAGCTCACCCACGCTGCGAGCCCACTGAAGCCCCTCTGTTGGCAGAAACATTCGCTCAGTGCGTTGCCAAAGGACTGTGCCTCTGATACATCTTGATGCAGAGTCTCCCTGCCTCCCGTCTCCAACTGTGTGGCCTCTCTAAGGAGAATCCTTGCGAGGAGCTGAGACAGCTCTGCTCCAACTTGGAATGAGTAGGGATATGGCTTTACCATTCTTTCTTACACACAGAGGCAAAAAGCAAACCCCCACGTCCTTCAGAAGTTGAATATCCTGTGTAAACACTGTCTTTGCAACAGGTGCTGAGAATCAAATATTAGAAGAAATAAATGTACAGTATCCATGAAGTGGGCTTAAAAGTCAATCTTGGCTAAACTTCGTGTTCTCTCTGTTTATTTCCATAGAACATCATGAGCTTGGGACTTAGCTGTGGTCGGTTTGCATTTGTCATAGTGTGGTCGTCCTGATCGCTGCCTTGGCACGCAGGAATGTGTGTGTGTGTGTGCACACTCACGCCCCTCCCCGGCACACGTGTGAAGCTTTGCGTGTGTCTGCCCTGGCCTTCCCCTCGGGCCTGCGTATAACCTTATAAAGTAGGAGGCGGCCCAGTGTTTAACTCTGTAGCTTTTCACGTTCAAAATATTTTTGAAAAGTGCCCATTCAGAAGAAAAGGAAAGACTCCAACCCTCACAAGTCTGAGCATTTGTACATTACTTTCCATCCTCTTATCTCAGAGCTGTACTAGTCCATTCTTTAAACATTACTTATTTTAGTCATTGTTTCTCCAAGGAGAGGTGGGCAAAAGTAACTGTTAGTGCAATAACTGATTTTGCTTCTTTTCTTTTTTCTTCTGGGTCCTTGCCACTGTTCAAGTGCACCATTGACTGCCCTGTGGGGGCCGTGTGCTGTGTTCGTTTTCGTGTGAATAATCGCACCCTTAGATGCATGTGGACTTCTGTCTTCTCACACTGTATTAGATAAAAACCTTTAAAACAGGAAGGCCTGAAACACCAGTTGGTAAACAGCTCATGCTACCCTGGCAACTTGAGTTGCATGAACCTAATACAAAACTGTCCCCTTTCCTAATGTGCTTCTACTGAATTCCAACTGGGAACCTTATGGTTTCCTGTGCAAGTCAGAAAGAGGACCGCTGATACCCAGCCAGAGCGTTTTTTATGCCACAAGCCCGTAAATGTGCGTATATCACATGTAAATCAGGGTCACACAGGGTGACAATCTCGCTCTGCAGCTAATGAGAAATTATGCAAAATTAGATGGATTATGTACACATTTTCAGCTTTTGTCTCTTTGCAGTTGAAATCTTTAATTAAAATACACAGAAGAGAGGCACAGTCTGTAGCTGTTAGATATTACATGCTCTGGTTGTAAGGTAATAGCCTTCCAAGTTATTTTTATGGGTCATTCTATCCATTGGCAGCTTAGAAAGTCATCTTTCAGCTTCCCAAGAGGAATGTCTGTTTTCTCACTTTCTAATAATGCCTTCAGGTCTGAGAGTAAGGACTTGCACAGTGAATACAAATTAGGCAATGTCAGGGTGCTACTAAATGCGGATTGTTTGGGTCTGAGTTTTATCCATTTGGGACGGAGTAACAAGACCATTTATGGATGGCCGCCTCCATACACGCCGTGTAGACATACTCAGAACACCAGCTTAACTCTAAGACTGTCTTCCTAATACTCTAGGTGGTCTAATAGCTGAGCAGTTGTTAAATAAAACCATATGCAAGTCTTTCAAATCATGGCCCGCTCTTCCTCCACCTCTTAAGTGACGCAGACAATAAATGCATTTTAATATTTATTTAGAAAGTTGGCATCCTGGAGCTGTATCACAAGATAGCTCATTTGTTTGAAGGTCCCCAGGGACAGTGACAGTTATACCACCATATCTCTAGCCACCTTCCCACCACAGAAACAAAATGCAGCATAGAACACTCCAACTCAACGTTTATAGAGAACCTTGATGCGGTTGTAATTTTCACTTGACTCAAGTTACTTAGTGAGGATTTACATAATTTGCATTAATGTGTGACTCTCTGTCATTTGAAGAGTGTATTTATGTTCCAACAGAGTATTTGCGGGCTGCATCCTCAGAGGCAGTGACGTGGTTGTGTGTACCAGTGTGTGTGTTGTATAAAAAGTTACTGTCTCCCCCAAGCCGTCCTCTGTCCTTGCATCTCTCTGCATCAGAATAAATCTGCTCTGATCATGGCCAAGCAGGCCAAAGAATGAGGGCTCACCCTTTAGAAGCTCAGTAGATAAGAACATGAGCAGTTACTTGTCTGTCACCATCCCCACACACGCCCGCTGCCCTCCGCTGGGGTAGAAGAGTGGACTTTGCCCATCGCTGACAGACAGCCACGAGATTCCTTCGGATGTGTCACCGCCTTTTTCCCTCCCAGCCTAACCTTGCTTGCCCCTAGCACCTCAACCCCTAGCAGCCTTGGAAATCTGCTCGCCACACACATCCAGCTGTGCTTCCTTCATATACCTTTCTCCTCAAGGCTCCCCTTGCACCCTTGGTTGTCGTATTTGCTGATTTCTCCAAAGAATGAGGTCCGATTTGGGCCTCACTCCTCTGAGAATGGCACCCCGAGGGCCCAGGGCCTCTCCCGTGCACACCACTACACCCCACCATGGAGGAGAGTATCCCTTTTTATTGCAAGTCATTTGGACGTTTTGATTCATTCATTCTAAATATAAGTTTTAAAATTCTAGTGGTGATCATTTTGTAATGTGTAAAAATATTGAATCACTATGTTGTACACCTGAAGCGAATACAAGTCAATTATACTTCAGTGAAAAAGATAAAAATTTATAAAATACACTTATAAAAATTGGATTATTACTGGGCAAGTGAGCACATAGTAATGGAATGATCATACGAATAGGCTTGGTTATTAATTACAGCAATAATGACTACAATAGATAACATTTATTGATCATTTCTTTTGTTAACATCCTTATTGGAGTATAATTGCTTTACAATGGTGTGTTAGTTTCTGCTTTATAACAGAGTGAATCAGCTACACATATACATATATCCCCATATCTCCTCCCTCTTGCGTCTCCCTCCCACCCTCCCTATCCCACCCCTCTAGGTGGACACAAAGCACTGAGCTGATCTCCCTGTGCTATGTGGCTGCTTCTCACTAGCTATCTGTTTTACATTTGGTAGTGTATATATGTCCATGCCACTCTCTCACTTCATCCCAGTTTACCCTTCCCCCTCCCCGTGTCCTCAAGTCCATTCTCTACATCTGCGTCTTTATTCCTGTCCTGCCCGTAGGTTCTTCATAACCTTTTTTTTCTTTGAGATTCATATATATGTGTTAGCATATGGTATTTATTTTTCTCTTTCTGACTTACTTCACTCTGTGTGACAGACTCTAGGTCCATCCACCTCACTACAAATAACTCAATTTTGTTTCTTTTTATGCCTGAGTAATATTCCACTGTGTATATGTGCCACATCTTCTTTATCCATTCATCTGTCAGTGGACACTTAGGTTGCTTCCATGTCCTGCCTATTATAAATAGAGCTGCAGTGAACATTGTGGTACATGACTCTTTTTGAATTAGGGTTTTCTCAGGGTATTTGCCCAGTAGTAGGATTGCTGGGTAGTATGGTAGTTCTATTTTTAGTTTTTTAAGGAACCTCCACACTGTTCTCCATAGTGGCTGTATCAATTTACATTTCCACCAACAGTGCAAGAGGGTTCTCTTTTCTCCACACCCTCTCCAGCATTTATTGTTTGTAGATTTTTTGATGATGGCCATTCTGACTGGTGTGAGGTGATACCTCATTGTAGTTTTTTTTTTTACGTTTTTATTGGAGTATAATTGCTTTACAATGGTGTGTTAGTTTCTGCTTTATAACCAAGTGAATCAGTTATACATATACATATATCCCCATATCTCTTCCCTCTTGCGTCTACCTCCCGCCCTCACTCCCTATCCCACCCTTCTAACTGGTCACAAAGCACCGAGGGGATCTCCCTGTGCTATGCGACTGCTTCCCACTAGCTATTTTACATTTGGTAGTGTATATATCTCCATATATACACTACCACTCTCTCATTTTGTCCCAGCTTACCCTTCCCCCCTCCCCGTGTCCTCAAGTCCATTCTCTAATAGGTCTGTCTTTATTCCTGTCTTGCCCATACACTCGTCATGACCTTTTTTTTTTTTTAGATTCCATATATATGTGTTAGCATACGGTATTTGTTTTTCTGACTTACTTCACTCTGTATGACAGACTCTAGGTCTATCCACCTCATTACAAATAGCTCAATTTCATTTCTTTTTATGGCTGAGTAATATTCCATTGTATATATGCCACATCTTCTTGGCAGAAGACCTAAATAGACATTTCTCCAAAGAAGGTGTACAGATTGCCAACAAACACATGGAAGAATGCTCAACATCATTAATCATTAGAGAAATGCAAATAAAAACTACAATGCGATATCATCTCACACCTCTCAGAATGGCCATCATCAAAAAATCTACAAACAATAAATGCTGGAGAGGGTGTGGAGAAAAGAGAACCCTCATACACTGTTGGTGGGAATGTAAATTGATACAGCCACTATGGAGAACAGTATGGAGCTTCCTTAAAAAACTAAAAATAGAACTGCCATATGACCTAGCAGTCCCACTACTGAGCATATACCCTGAGAAAACCCTAATTCAAAAAGAGTCATATACCACAATGTTCATTGCAGCTCTATTTACAATAGCCAGGACATGGAAGCAACCTAAGTGTCCTCATTGTAGTTTTGATTTGCCTTTCTCTAATGATTGGTGCTGTTGAGCATCCTTTCATGTGTGTTGGCAATCTGTATATCTTCTTTGGAGAAATGTCTATTTAGGTCTTCTGCCCATTTTTGGATTGGGTTGTTTGTTTTTTTGATATTGAGCTGCATGAACTGCTTGTAAATTTTGGAGATTAATCCTTTGTCAGTTGCTTCATTTGCAAATATTTTCTCCCATTCTGAGGGTTGTCTTTTGGTCTTGTTTATGGTTTCCTTTGCTGTGCAAAAGCTTTTAAGTTTCATTAGGTCCCACTTGTTCATTTTTCTTTTTATTTCCATTTCTCTAGGAGGTGGGTCAAAAAGGATCTTGCTGTGATTTATGTCATAGAGTGTTCTGCCTATGTTTTCCTCTAGGAGTTTGATAGTGTCTGGCCTTACATTTAGGTCTTTAATCCATTTTGAGTTTATTTTTGTATATGGTGTTAGGGAGTCTTCTAATTTCATTCTTTTACATGTAGCTGTCCAGTTTTCCCAGCACCGCTTATTGAAGAGGCTGTCTTTTCTCCATTGTATATTCTTGGCTCTTTTATCAAATATAAGGTGACCATATGTGTGTGAGTTTCTCTCTGGGCTTTCTATCCTGTTCCATTGATCTATATTTCTGGTTTTGTGCCAGTACCATACTGTCTTGATTACTGTAGCTTTGTAGTATAGTCTGAAGTCAGGGAGCCTGATTCCTCCAGCTCCGTTTGTCTTTCTCAAGATTGCTTTGGCTGTTCTGGGTCTTTTGTGTTTCCATACAAATTGTGAAATTTTTTGTTTAGTTCTGTGAAAAATGCCATTGGTAGTTTGATAAGGATTGCACTGAATCTGTAGATTGCTTTGATTAGTATAGTCATTTTCACAATGTTGATTCTTCCAATCCAAGAATATGGTATATCTCTCCATCTGTTTGTATTACCTTTAATTTCTTTCATCAGTGTCTTATAGTTTTTTACATACAGGTCTTTTGTCTCCTTAGGTAGGTTTATTCCTAGGTATTTTATTCTTTTTGTTGCAATGGTAAATGGGAGTGTTTCCTTAATTTCTCTTTCAGAGTTGTCATCATTAGTGTATAGGAATGCAAGAGATTTCTGTGCATTAATTTTGTATCCTGCTACTTTACCACATTCATTGGTTAGCTCTAGTAGTCTTTTGGTAGAGTCTTTAGGATTTTCTATGTATAGTATCATGTCATCTGCAAACAGTGACAGCTTTACTTCTTCTTAGCCGATTTAGATTCCTTTTATTTCTTCTCTGATTGCTGTGGCTAAAACTTCCAAAATTATGTTGAATAAGAGTGGTAAGAGTGGACAACCTTGTCTCGTTCCTGGTCTTAGAGGAAATGGTTTCAGTTTTTCACCATTGAGAACAATGTTGGCTGTGGGTTTTGTCATATACGGCCTTATTGATCATTTCTTATGTGCCCGGCTCTGTGCTAAAATATCTACGAGCATCAGCTCATCAGAAGCTCATGATAGCTGTAAGGTACATGTATTCTTATCCTCATTCAGTAGAAAAGGAAATGGAGGCTTAGGGTGGGTAGTACATGGAGGAGCTAGTTCAGGAAGACTAACTAGGGAAGGCTCTGTGGACATAAAGTCCCAGGCTGGGGACAAACTTGGGGTTTGCACATAGATGATGTGTGGTATATTCCATCCCCTGAAACATCTTGAAATAGGAAAGCATTGACTAAATTCCAGACTGTGACTGATGTCCACATCAGATATGTAAGGAACAAACAGAAATTTGTAACATCATTTACACTAAGCTGTTAACACCTACAATTTTTAGAGTTTGGAGGATTCCATGGTCAAACTACCCCAGTCTCATGAGTGATTCATGCTTCTGTTTCTTCTTCGATTTGACATACACCATGCTCTGTATTGCAGTGGATTTCTGCACTTGCTACTTTATTCCAAAGACTAAGCATTTCTGGAAGTACTCTGCTGGGGGTGGTTGAGGGGGGAGTTCATGTGTCTACAGAGAGATGTACCACTTAGTACGACACCCCCAATTCCATTTTTGTACAACTACAAGAACTTTTCACAGGGAACCAGGGATTAAAAGATTAGGGGAAGAAAATAATAGCACAGGGAATAGTGTCTACTTTGGCAATGACAATAATTTGAGAAAGTGTACCTCCTACATAAAAACAGTTCAACAAAGAATTATTCATTAATTTTTCCATTTAATGAACATTTTAAGCACCTGTTATGTGCCAAATATCTTTTGGACAGTGTTCACTTCTCAATCTTTTGCTGTCTTAGAGTAATTGGACACACACTCCCATTAATTACCTAGCTCACTACTCCTTCGTGTCCGTTATTCGTTCATTCATTCACACAGCTTTTAACCTCAAGAGCCCTGAGGTTAAAGATGGAATTAATATGGTGGGCTTCTGAGAAGTTGCCTTTTAAACCAGGTCTTTAAAGGAAGAATTATATTCTAACCTGGAGAATCGTATTCTAAACATGGACGTCCCATGTTGCTCCAATTTGTCTCTTCTTGATAAAAAGGTAGAACTTAGAAATCCCACACCAGTTGCTGTCAGTCATCCCATGCTAGACTTATGTAGTCCTGCCCTTCTATAATAGTCTGTAAATTGTCAAGAAGTACACATTTATATAAGTTATTGTTACTGCATATAATTTGACTTGAATTGATCATCATTGCTGGTGTACTTTTCAGTAACATTGTATAGAGTTTGATAAGTGTATGTTCAGTAGAACAATATAATTTGGCTCAGGTCTCAAAGTACAGAGTACTATTGCATGGAATGGCAATATCCTTAAAGTATGAGATGTTGATAATTTATGATGAGCCTTCTTAGGGACAGGGACAGAGTCATGGATTTGTTTTTTGAACCCAAATGACATCAATTGTTTGGTAGCTAGATATAGTATTCATAAAGCAAAAAGCCGGGCGGGTCATTAAAAAAGGGTGTAATTC
Organism: Delphinus delphis; assembly: GCF_949987515.2. Taxonomy (NCBI): domain Eukaryota; kingdom Metazoa; phylum Chordata; class Mammalia; order Artiodactyla; family Delphinidae; genus Delphinus; species Delphinus delphis. The sequence goes on along the minus strand of NC_082692.2, from coordinate 12,620,939 downwards.
CCTCTATTTGTTAAAGTAGGCATCTAATCAAATGCTTTCTATTCTGATTTCCCTTAAGAACTATGGCTTAGAAATTATTGTTGGTGTTTGCCTTGCCTTCATGACAAAAAATTTCCAAAAATTCCAGCAAATGTTATCTATGAAACAAACTGGGGTTGGGGCCACTAATATTATTAAAAATTCAGTCAACATGGGATGGACCTTTTCCTTTTAACAGACAACCTTTTTTTTTTTTTTTTAAGTGTATTCTAGAGAATTAACAATTTGGGACGTGTGAAAGGAACACTAAATGTTCAAAAAGATTAAAATATGGGTGGGGTAGTTGCCTGTTGGACCTTAGGATTGATGTCATCATGTATTTCTTTGTTCACTAATGCATTCATTTATTCATTCAATAAATGCTTACCAAAAACCTATACTATACATTGTGCTAAGCCATATTCTACTGAGCATACAATGATAAATGAAATAGGGTTTCTGCTTTTCAGAAACTAAAGGTCTGTGAGAGGAATTCAGCTATGTCCATGACATAGTAAAAGGAGAAAGAGGTAGGAACTAAGAAAGAAATACATTGGAAATGGGATGGGATTCAGAGAGGGGTCTGAGGTATTTTATGTAGAGTAATTATTTTAAAATGTATGGTGTGCAAGATAAGTTGGAGATTTCTTTAGAAAACATCTCTTTATTCGATAGAAATTTATACATTGAGAAGAAGAATAATTACAGTTGACATTTATGGAATACTTAATATGTACCAGGCATTATATTAAGTGCTTTTCATGAACTGTCTCATTAAATCCCCACAACAACCCTGTAAGGTAGGCATTATTCTTTCTTATATTTTATAGATTGCTCTATTGTATACTCCACGCTTATAGCAAAAGCTTTGTCTATATTAAAAGGCCATAGGGGTAGAGGGTACAAAGGAAAGTAGATGTGTAATGCAGTGTTAATTATTGGGCCAGTAAAATCTAATTTAGGTTTTGGGGGAGAAAGTCATTTTACATTAATTTGATCTAAATGATGGGATCCTTCTAAGAAAATAAGTTGTGTTACTTCAAGTACTCCCAGACACACACATTATTGACTCAAGTTTTTTCTCAATTCGTAGACACTGCTTTACAGAAACGAGGTAATGACCATTTGTTATCAGCGCACTAAATGCGAAAATGGGTGCTCAAGAAACCCTGATATTTTGTTCCCACGAATAAATTAAACATTTACCTACAATCCTATTTACATTTTTGACTTAGGTACTGATTCTGTTTCCCCTCACTGGGCATAATTCTCCTCACTCATTTGAGGGGAGGGAAAAAACAATTAAAAATGTCCTCACCTTATTTTTCCTGCCTTGAGATAATTCTTGCTTCCAGAAGAGATGGGGAGGGATGCTCTCAGAGCCCTATTTTGTTCCATACTTGAAGCAGGAAGGCTCTAGATAACAGCAGAACAGTATTTATTTTGGCTATAACTAAGGTTTTCTTTTTTCCATTAATAAAAATGTTACTTTAGTCGTTACCAGTGGGGAGAGGGAAGTGGGGAGGGGCAAGAGAGGGGTGAGGGGTTAAGAGGTACAAACTACTAGTATAAAATAAATAAGCTACAAGGATATATTGTAAAGCACAGGGAATTTGGCCAATATTTTATAAAAGCTATAAATGGAGTATAACCTTTAAAAATTGTGACTCTATGTTGTACACCTGAAACTTACATAATATTGTAAATCAGCTATACCTCAGTTAAAGATACATACAATTTAAAAACATAAACAAAAATAAAAGCAGTAAGCTGGGGATAAAAGAATAATAATAAAAAGTTATTTAGCTGTACCTTGACTTCATCAAACAGGCAAAGGGTAAATTAAAGTTGCCGCATGTGGTGTCCTGGGTCCTCCCCAAGGCTGGAGCAGTGGGCACAACTCACTCCTGGATGCTTTTCTCAGCTGCTTCTGCTTTTGCTTCCTACCGAGCTCTACTTCCCACCTGCCTGGGGAAAACTAGGACTTAGATGTTGAAATAACTCCTCTGGAAACTACAGTTGTACAATAAAAATATTTGTGCAAAAGAGATATATAATACACTTGTCACTTTTCTTAGTGAATTTTATTTCCTTGCATAATGAAAGGTAAATGTTAAAGAAACCCCCCTGCATGAATCAGTACATTCCATTGGGATACAAATCAATGAGGCCTTCCGTATCAATATCTAACCTCTGTTGAAGTGATCTCCAAAGTTCGAATTCAGTTTTTACTTTCATTAGAAATTAAGTTTTAAGAGGTACCTTGACAAAGACATAAAAATGAAGTATGTATATTAAAATTACATATGCTTATATACCACCTGTTGTTTTGGTGCTTAATATGAATTAATTGGCCATCTTTTTATTCCATATAATCCTTCATATTTTAAAATTATCATTTCTGTTGGAGAAACCAAGGTATAAGGTAATTTGCCAGAGGACGCAGTTAGTATCCTAGGTAGGAAATTGGGTCCCTTGGAGAGTTGTTATAGAAATGAAATGTGGCTCCTGGTAAAATGTCTGAGATGTAATGACATCATCATTCTAGAACCCAGAGAGCCATACTTTCAGTCCATTGTACTGAACAAAATCCCGCAGATCTTTAAACTGTACAGCGTTATTAATTTAAGGAGGCAGAAAAACGGACTTACCAGGAAATATTCCAATCTACCAATATATTTAGTAAATGGAAGGACAAAGGTCATCGTCTCTTTCAGAGGCTGCAAACTGTATATTATTTTCAATAAGCTGCTGTCAGCTTAAGAAGGCAGTTACTGTGTTCGGATAGATAAACACAGACTAACTCAAATCAAGAGGCCCAAGTGAAGAGGTTCTCCTGGATTTAGCTCTTTATTGTCGTTCAGCTGTGTGTTTTTAAACCAGTTTACACTTCGTAAGCTGATAAAGCCTTGAGTACAAGTTTGAACTCCGAGAAGCGGGTTTGAATAAGTCTAGACATTTGGTTATCTTCTGTCTAGCATTCATTTGTGCCGTGGGCGTCACACTCCGGGGATTAGCGTTTCATTATGCAGAAGCTGTTTTATCTTTGGCTTCCTTATAATATAGCTTAGCGTGGATGCTGAGTGGAGAGAGAATGAAGGCCAGGGCTTTAGTAACTTCGGGGATCATACCTAAACGGGTTGGATGGGTGTGCATTATAACCTCACTCTCTTGATAGTTCAGTTGGTGAGAAGCGTCTTGCCACCTCATTTAACGTGCAGTATACCAAGGAATTGACCAGGATTGCCTGAACAGTGAGATGATACGGTAGAAATCCATTTCTGTACCAAGCATCTGACACCTGGTATAAATGATAGCCACGAGTGAGATTGTCTGAGCTGTGGAAATCTAAGGGCCTGTGGGACACCTCTGAGTATATAATCACTGCCTGGTCACACTTTAATTAGCTTCTTTAGGCTCCAGAAAGCAGTTCAGGTTTTATCCCCTGAATTAAAGCATGTCTTCTATACGCAGCATTTTATTTTCAAAACTCAAAATGAAACAGTGTTTGATTTTCCTGACTCTCTGTTGGAGGATGTGTTTCACTTTTAGAATGTATACAGGAATTTGAATTGTCTGCCCAAATAACCATCTCTTTAATATCTGTTTCCTTAAGCTACATCCTTCCAAAGGACATCTTGGCTTCAGGCTAAGTTCAGTGGCTCATAGAAATCGGCGCTGTGTCAGGTGGGCTGCTGTGTCAGTGAAAAAGGCCGGACCAGCATCAACCATGCAGCCTTTTTCTTCAGACACCAAAATGTAATGTCACGTGGATTTAAAAAAAAAAAAAATAGTGATTAAGATGCACTGAAGACCAAGGTTACCGATTCAGTCCCAGTATGGACTTGTCACATTCATTCATTCATGTATTCTCTCACCCACTGACTCCCATTCATTAAACATTTGTTGCATAAGGTATAACTGCTAGATAGGCTTCCATTATTAGGTTCCCATTTTATGGACATGAACCCACAGTACAAGAGGGTCAGACTAAGAATAAGTGGATGTGATAATCCAAGTCTATAACAAAAAGGATGAGTCGGGAGTCTCACTTTCTACAAAATGAACACACTACATTTTGTACCTAAAAACCAGTTTTTCCTTTTGAAAAGGCAGTGTGGTATGTGGTAAGAACAGGAGTTTAAGAACTATCCGGGCCTGGGTTTGAATCCTGCAGCTGTAATATACTAGGTGTGTCATTTTGAGGACGGCCTTTTGAGCTTCGGATGGTCTTTGTGGAGCAGTGGTTCCTACTTTGTAGGGCTGTGTGAAGATGAAAGATAAAACACGTGGCATGATCACTGGCACATTTGAACCATTTCAGCAAGTGCTATTTACCTTCCCTTTTCTTCCATTTCAAGCTGGTTTGGGAAGGAATTGGGAGAATCCTTTCCCCCCTGTGAATAGACAGATACCTCATCACCCCAATACTTGAGAATCGTAGGACTTTCCTTTGCAGACAGCCCCCAGAGGGCAGCACCTCGATGCCAGAAGGTCTGGTTTGGTGCCTGTCCCACTGGGTGGCAGGTACCCAGTTTTCCACCATCACCCCAGAGACTGAGTTTCCCACTGTGCCCAGTGTTCATTCACTCTGATGATGCCTGTAGCTCCCAAGAGAGACAACAGCCCCACGGAGTGGCCTTGAGAGAAGCAGACTCTCACCAAGGCTCTCCCCATTAGGGTGCCGTTGTTCCATTGCCAAACTCATGACCTTTGGGGAATTTGGAAATTTACTACTCTGTGGGGGGAGAGAGACAAAGGAATTCAAGATGAAGCTTTATCTAAAGTAAAGGGCTTTTATTATGAGTGTTGAATTGGGTTTGGATTTTGCGCACCCTTCAGATTTCTTAGGGTGTGGGTGAGGGCGTCCTAGGAGGTTTAATTATTTCCTTGAGAGGTGCCGAAGTTTGTGACACTGAGGCCCATTTTCTTCTGTTGTCCATGGAGGTGGCGGATGCTGGAAACAATTTCTGAAAGATGGAGACTGTTGCCATAGATAGAATTATATGGATATTTGAATATAGTTAAGTACTTGGTGGAGTTTGATTTTGTTGTTTTGTTTTTGGAAAGGGAAAATTAAAGTAGTGTACCGTATGGGTAGAGAGGAATGTGGGCAATGGAGTTATAATGCTCTAATGGGCTCCTGAGATAAGGAAGACTGGGTTACAGTATTCGTAAACCCTTAGGAGATAAGGACACACAGGAGGCTACCTAAGGCAGTGTATTAATCTTAATAGTCTCTCACGATTAAGACCTGACTTACTTCAAACTAAATTTCTGGGCTTCCCTGGTGGCGCAGTGATTGAGAGTCCGCCTGCCGATGCAGGGGACACGGGTTCGTGCCTCGGTCCGGGAGGATCCCACATGCTGCGGAGCGGCTGGGCCCATGACCCATGGCCGCTGAGCCTGCGTGTCCGCAGCCTGTGCTCCGCAACGGGAGAGGCCACAACAGTGAGAGGTCCGCGTACTGCCAAAAAAAAAAAAAAAAAAAAAAAAAAAAAAACCCCACTAAATTTCTTACCTTTGAGTGTTTGCATGCAAGGTCTGGACTGGATGCCCGGGAGCATGCACAGCGAAAGGGAAAGCTTTTAGAAAGTTTTCTGCTACTTGGCAGAGTTTGTATTCTATAGTTCACAATTCCTGGAATCCACATTTACATTAACTTAGATGATAACATCTCAGAATTTGCATCCAAGATCCAACAGCATCTTTACTGCCTTGATTTAGCAAACCTATATTTCATGCATTTTGGTCATATGCTCAACTAACATGTAATACCTCCCCAAGCAAGCTCCTGGGCGATAGAGAAATGAATTAAAACGTACAAGCTGACCTCAAGGAGGCTGACAGTCTATTCAGGGAGGTAAGGCAATAACTTAAACACAGGGACCACATGGAATCATGTTATGAATCGAGATTGGATTCTAGTGGGTGGAGAAATTACTTCCTTCGGAGGAAATCAGAGAGAGGCATGAGGTATATCTGAGCCAGGATTTTTGAATGACTAGAAACCGGGTCCCCTCTTTTCACATCATGAACCAGCAACCTCCACGCTACGATGACATTCATTTCTCTTCCAGGTCAGTTATGGGCAAGAGTTTTATCATCCTTGAACCTCGTCATTGACCTGCACCCTTACTCTCGTTCTCTCCTATCCTTACCTTACCCCCTCCCTGACTTCTTAGATCCTGATGCAGTCAGCTAAGGGTTGTCTTGTTTTGTTTTTTACCTTGAAGAAGAATGTGGGTGAGGGTTCCTGGATTCCTGCTTATCTTCATAGGAAAATATCAGGTCCGTATTGCTACGACTGGGCGTAAACTTGCTCCAGTTTGCAGCAGTAACCAGAGTGTCGAGGGCTTTCCCTGAGCATCACCCACGAGTAGGACCCTGAATTTCCCTTTTTTTGTGTGTTTTGCATAATTATTAATTTATTTACAAGATCTACCATTGACTTTAATTCAATATCCATGTTGAAGTAACACACAGTATTAGTAAGACTAATAGAGACAGCCAGACCTAGAGTCAATAAGACATAAAAATTAGTAATATATAACTACTATTGATTATGCCTAAGTTATTTTCAAGAGCATAGACTGTGGCTAATATCAGGAAGCATCCTTTAGACTTTTATTTTCTAGGTATTTCACATCTTTTATTTTTTTATTTTTTTGCTGTATGTGGGCCTCTCACTGTTGTGGCCTCTCCCATTGTGGAGCACAGGCTCCGGACGCGCAGGCTCAGCGGCCATGGCTCACGGGCCCAGCCGCTCCGCAGCATGTGGGATCTTCCCAGACTGCATCGGCAGGCGGACTCTCAACCACTGTGCCATCAGGGAAGCCCCAGTATTTCACATCTTTTAGCATTGGCCATTCTCATTCAAGATGAGCACTGTTACACATGAGAGAACACTTAAATTTACTTTGTTCCACAGAGGATGTGTTTGACCTGAATATATGTGATTCTGATATACTTGTCATTCACTGGAGGTTTCCAATTTAAAGGACGCTCATGATGAAGCCTTTAATTTGTTTTACTTATTGATTTTTGGCTGCGTTGGGTCTTCGTTGCTGTGTGTGGACTTTCTCTAGTTGTAGCCAGCGGGGGCTGCTCTTCGTTGCGGTGCACGGGCTTCTCATTGCGGTGGCTTCTCTTGTAGCGGAGCACAGGCTCTAGGCGCACGGGCTTCAGTGGCACACAGCCTCAGTAGTTGTGGCTCGCAGGCTCTAGAGCGCAGGCTCAGTAGTTGTGGCACACGGGCTTAGTTGCTCCGCAGCATGTGGGATCTTCCCAGACCAGGGCTCGAACCTGTGTCCCCTGCATTGGCGGGCGGATTCTTAACCACTGCGCCACCAGGGAGGCCCAAAGCCTTTAGAAAATGAAGAAAAATCAGTAAAAATTAGAAAAATTAGTAAAGCAAAGGATTGCATCATTTTATATCTCTGAATTTTGTGTCCATTAACCCTGCTTAAAGCAGGGGACTTCATGTAGAAGGCATCCCCTTACATGGGTTTATTAGACAAACCACTGGTTAAAACATCATCTCCCAAATATTACTACATGCACAAATGCCGGACAGAGCCTGTGAAGGAGTCTTAGTCAGAAATCCCAAGGCAAGGTTAGCAAGGCATGTTTTCCTGTGCCTCACCTTTGTAAATCAGGTTAATTCTTCAAAGGTCATCTCAGCTCCTTCTCCTCCATGAAAGGCCTTTCAGCACTTGTTTGGTTCTCTCATTGGCTTATGATATTAGGCCTTGTATCATCCACTGGGTTATAAATTCCTTCAGGGAAGAGACCTCAACTAAGCACACAGTGAAGTCCCAGTATTTCAAAATCGAAAGCATAATCGGGGGGAGAGGAAGGTGGCTTGGGGTTGTGACTTGTCCAGGGTCACAGAAGATAAGAGGCTGACGCAACATTAAGAACCCAGGTCTCCCTATACCCGCCCCCAGTGTCATCTTCTATCTCACAGCAGCCATTAGGGTCACGCTCTTCATACGTTTTTGGTAATTTGATACCCATCCTCTCCAGCCAAAGAACATGAACCCAAGCTCAGTTCTTGAAGGGTTCATTATAAAGCATGCTTTGGAGGCAGCTTAAACCTGCTCTTTGCTTTACTTTTCTCATCCAGCATCAGTCAGCCGAGACATCGCTTCCACAGAAGGCCAGCAGGGGGCCTCCACTTGTGTGGAGCGTCTACAAAACCAACTGTTTGTTTTTTGTTTTTTTTAAACCGCAGACCACGATATGTGAGGTGAAGGGGCCAGGAAGGACCTGGCTTCTGCCTGTCTGAGAGCTTTTTAAAATGGTCTTGAAACAACCCTAGACCTCCATCAACTGGCTTTTTAAATTACACAAACTGCAAGTCAGATTCTTAACTAGGTTTAAAAAGTAGGTACACATAACAACTACAATTACTGTTTTTGTTTTTTTATTAATTTGCGTTTATTATGGTTGTGCTTTGCATAGAGAAGACAAAAGGAGAGGCAATTCTGCAGAACAGGCAGCCACTCGGGGTAACTGTCTCCTGCTGATTTGTAAATGTCGGGGCAAAGCAGAGTTCAGTTTTTCGGGAAATAAATGTCAAAGCAAGTCAGAGTCATTTATTCCTTGGCAGGAAATATCGATCTAGTGACATTGTTCAATTATAATGACTGTTTCTATTGTGTTAAGTGACTGAGGTATATGTAACCAATTTCTGTGAAGAAGGAAGCGCATTGTGTCATTTGATTGGCTAAATGTTAGAAGCCCTGTATTGTTTTAGCCAGTTCATTTGTTCCATCACCAGTATTTATTAAGCACCTACTGTGTGCCCAACATTCTGCTGGCGGCCAGAATGAGAAGTAGGTTTTGGAATTGGACACACTGGGATTCAAATCCCACTTCCGCTACCTACCCTTGAGAATTTGGACAATTTAGTTAACCATATTGTCCTCAGTTTCCTTATATTAAAGCCATAGAGGTTCTGAAAATTACAAAATACATGTCATGAATTTAGATGGTGCCGATCAGACGGTGTGGCCTAAGTTACCATTAATTTTTTTTTTTTTTTTTTTTTGCGGTACGCGGGCCTCTCACTGTTGTGGCCTCTCCCGTTGCAGAGCACAGGCTCCGGACGCGCAGGCTCAGCGGCCATGGCCCATGGGCCCAGCCGCTCCACGATCTTCCCGGACTGGGGCACGAACCTGTGTCCCCTGCATCGGCAGGCGGACTCTCAACCACTGCGCCACCAGGGAAGGCCCCATTAACTTTTATCATCGTCCTCGTCATATTCTTTCTTCTCAGCATACTCCTCAGTCTCATCTTCAGGGTACCTATTTGGTGAAAGAAATGTTTCACTCGGCAGCTTAACATGAACACATTTAACAGCGAACTGGATTTAGAAATGGGGGGCAGGGAACAAATGTGAAAGCCAGCTTTGGTGATGACATTATATAAAATAACTACTGTTTTTTTAAAAATTTAAAAGAGACACTAAGTCACATTTCACAAGGCTGTACCATCCTAAGGGTACATTCGAGGAGTACGCATTAAGGTACCTATAAGACAATACTTTCTTCCTCAAACTCCCAGCCACCTCCCAGCCTGTTGGTCCTCCTGCCTGTTCCTGAGATGTCACCAAGGTTCTCCCAAGCGCCTTCCAGCCCTGCTTCTGCCAGGCTCGTGGTGACCCCCTCCCCCCTCCATCCCTCCCTATGTTCATGGTATGACCCCCAGACACCCTTCTGGAATGTTTCCTCAGCTCCTGTTTCTGCCCTTTGATGTCAAAAGGGTTGGTGATCGGTCATTCTTTTACTCTTTTACCAAGCAGAGTTAGGGAAATGTGTCCCTTCCCTCCTGAGTGTTAAAAATTCTCTTTTCAGACCATAAAACATGGCAGAGTCGCATTCGCTGTGACCCCGCTGTCCCTTCCCGCTGCCTTCCCGAGAGGCTGGGTTGGTAGATGCTCCCACTGTTACGTCTCTTTTTATCAACATCACTCTGCCCCCCTCCAGCATCCCTCCCAGTTCCACCTGACCCTCTACTCAGAGTCAGTTCCCTCCTTAGACTGCCAGCTGCTGAGAAGGTCCAAGAAATACTGACCTTCGGATACCATGTGTCAGCTACTGTTGGTTTGCTGCCATAAGTCTCATCAGACAGGCCTCTATACAGATATAACGTCTCTCCCCCTACGTCACAGGCCACCCAGACTAACCCAGATTCACAGCGGGTGTGCAGCAGCTCATACCCTCCAGCTGGGCTTCTAGCTACAGGATTTCAGAGCATAGGTTTCTAGCCTAATTCCTCGACTCCCTGACAGTATTGTGTCCTTGGGCATTTTAGTCTCTCCTTGCTTCTCCACTTCTTTAACTGAAGTATGGTTTTTACTAAACAGCTTGCAGTATCTAATTGAAAGTGATGTATATAAGCAAACAAGATATTGTAAATGAAACCGTCCTCAGCATCCGAAGGGTGATACAGATACTTTTGAGGAACATGTGTCGACATATTCTTAAGACAGACTGACCGTGAGAAGGTCATCTCTTGGTGACCTCTGAGTGCCCCAGGGAGAGGAGTTACTGCCATTCCAGTGTCCACCTAGGCATTGGTTTGCATGCAGTATCCGGCTCCATTCATTCCATCCATATTATTTTGCATCGTAAAGGCATAGCCTTAGGGGAGAATGTTTTTTTAAAAACATTTTAATAATTTGTTTCTGTCCTTAACCTAAAGTTAAAACTTTAGGTAAGAGTGTAGGGCCTTAGAATGGGACTTTTTAAACTTAAGACATCATTGCCACTTCCTCCATGACCTTGGCCACGTCTCATCACCTCTCTGAGCCACAGCTTCCCATGGATGACCTCTGACCTCCTCCTGCTGTGAACTTTCACCAATCTAATTCCATATGGCAGATATGAAGGAAGTAGGACATCTAGTAAAGCCTTCAGAGGTTACGAATGCAGTACGTGTGTTCAGTTCAAGCTCATTCGTCTTCGCAGTACCTTGAAACTAGAGATGGCTCCATTGGTAGCTGACTGGGAGTGAATCACGGTAGGGCTTGCTCAAAGTTTCCTTTAGTTTCTTGAAAACCTATTTCACTTGGGTTCTTCTGGGTGTGATTCACTTAGAGAGAAAAGGAATCCAAAAATTCTAGCCACCTCACCATTCCTCCAAGGGTTCCACTTCTTTAGTGTCCTGTTGTTTTAATTTAATGAAGGCAAATTATAGAGGGTGGAGAGAAAGAGAAAACAAGGGCTGTGGGCCATCAACTTCGTCTGCATTTAAAGTAGAAGAAAACATCCCAAACACATTTACGGTCTTTCCCTTCCAAAAATGGAGAGCACGGGGTAGTTAATGCACTGTGCTAGTTAACGCAGTGCCGTTTCATGAAGAAGTGGGGAGCAGGGTTAAAGCCCCAAAGCCCGGATTCCCTTCCCAGCCCCCAGCGCCATCGCCTCTCCCCATTTGCTGCCTCTTCTTTCACCTCCAGTAAACTTAACGTCTTCATTGGAGCACTGATTGCCTGAGGGTTCTGTAAAGGACATTAGCAGACTTTGCACATGAGATGCATGAATATTAGCCAAGACGGAGGGACAGGATGTGCTGTAAGTGATCTGTGGGAGGAGTGGCGGGCAGGAGTTGTGGTTGAAGACTGGGGCTCCTCCAATCGACCATAGCAACCGGGAGCCTGGCACTTCAGCTGTCAAAAGGAGAGCTTGGCATCGTTCACCTCTGAGATCACTTCTCGTGTAGTGCTAACGATTTATGAAACCCAGGCTGTATAAAACAGATTGTTTTATTGCTTCCTGCATGGCCAGTCTGTTGCATTTCTGGGCCCAGCTCCCTGAGAGCTTTTTGAATTATAGCTCAGGTAATTTCCATCCACAAGTGCATGACGTCATAGTGGACACTGAGGAAAATTGAAAGGAGGTAGGCGGGGAAAATTGAAAGGAGGTAGGCTGGGAAATAAAGGTGTTTCAGGATAAAATAAAAAATATCATGTAGGTCCTGACTCTCACCATATAGTCGTTTATAGCTCACGGCTATTACTTCTGGCTTTTATTAGTATGATGAAAGTAGACAGCTCCCTACGAGACCGTCTTTAGTCAAAAGTTGACTAGTAAGTTTTGTGTGCCTGCGATATACTTATTTCAGAGCAGATTTATCTGCTGACATGTGACACGCGGGGGAACACATGCAAATGCACTTCACACGCGGATCCCACTCTTATTCCAGGGCAGGGCAAGGGGTTGGAATGTGGATTCCTGTGTCCAGGTCGCCTTTGATATTCCGAGAGCTCCAGATGCAAAAGGCTTGCTTTTGAGAGATTAGACAAATACCAGGACATCTTCCAAGCCAAGCGTGGTGGACGAATGTTTTAGATGCTCAATAAATATTGTTAAATGAAGGAAGAAAGTTTCCCAGACTAAACGCCGGGTGACTGGTAAAATGATCGTTATGCATATAAAATAAGAGTGTGTGCTTTGGCTGGATGGCCTTTCCAGCCTGTACTGGCGGCCCCTTGCCTGGAGTCACACCCCTGTGGCTGAGAGATGAGCTGCTTGAGAAGGAGCGCTGGCATTTCACGGGATGTGGATCAGAAAACGGCCCCCTTGGAGTGTGTGTGCGCGTGCGTGTGGGTTGGGGGCTGGAGACGCAGCTTGACTACAACCCGAGGATGTGAATCCGAGGACAGGACTGCGCTCGGTGGGCTCTGCCCTGCTCCAGTGAGCTTGGACTTTAAAGTCAAGTAGGAGGCTGAGCCTGAGAGACCCCCAGCGTGTTGAAATGGCCCTAACCCAATATCTCGCACGGCCTGTCGGATCAGAGCTTATTGTGTCTAGTTGGGTCTGGCCCCCAGGGAAGATGTGGGCCAGATGTCCTTTCATCACTGGGGGCTTTGGGAGGGCACGGGAGGGAACTAGAAGGCACGTTCCTCCCAAAGCATCTTCTGTTGGAAAATGGGAAAGCGAAACATGCCCGGTTTCAACAAGTTTCACTTTCTCTGATCCTTCTTTTGTTATTTTCCTGTCTCTTAAATACTGTTGATTAAAAGAGCTCTCCAAGAAAAGATTTCCAGGGAATGCTTTTTAGAGGTCATGTGGAAGCCAAGAATAATTGGCCTCCTTTTTTGGCCAAGAACTCTGAAGTTAAGGAGAGTTTGATTTGCTCCCCCGCAAGCCCCCGCCGTGCACGCACTTATGTTCGTATCATTAACCGTCAGCTGCTCTGGATCCCTGTCAAGGATGGACACACGGACCAGCAAAAGCCAGAATTCAGCTCAGTATCAATCCCCTAAATGTGAATGTCTCTTCTAAATTTTAGACTATATAATTTCAACATTTTTTTCCTGCCACTAGACGTTTAGAGCTCCCTCCAGTGTCACTGTGTTGTCATATTTAAGTTTTTTTTTTTTTAAAGATCAACCATAGCATCAATGGCATAATTGATAAAGCATAAATAGCATCAACCCTGCTATTTAACCATAGCAGGGAAAGCATTCTATTTTTTTTACGCTTATTTCAAGAGTTGCACACGAAGTCGCGTGAATTCCCGGCACCCATAGACTGGCCACTGCTGATACCTCTGCTGCTTTCAGGGCCAGGAGAGTTTGGGGGGGCGGGGGGCAGAGGAGGATGGAGAAGCGGTTAGAGGATGGCACTGACAAGGAGCAGCATGATAAATGTGATAGAAAAGTGGCTTCGCCCGAAGAGCCAGTCAGCTCCTCTGCTTTAGGAAATGGCAGAAGCCCGATCTCTCAGCTGGGAAGCCAGGGCCCTGGGATTCCATCCTCTTGCCTGCCGTCGTCTGAAGCAGCATGAAGTGCCTTGTGTGTTTGCTTCTGCTGTGAAGGCGGTGGCGCAGGTCCACAGTTGGATGTGTTCTGCTAGGTTTGCGATCGTGCAGACTTCTACCTCCCGCTAGAGGCCCAGTCTTTCTGAGTGTTGTGTGCGCGTTGCAGGGGGTGGGGTGTGTTTATATTTAGATGTTTATGTATAGACACGCCCGTACAGCTATGTATGTATATGCATGTGCACTCAACAAGACGTTCAAAATCCAAAACGTTGTCTTAACAGTTATTAAAAATTCTGTATCAACAAATCTGAACTCAGCCTGGAGTAAAACCGCCTGACTCATTTGGCCAGCGAGAAAAAGGTTTTGGGTATTGTGAAACCTTTCTAGGGACGTAAGATACCATTTGATGCTCGGGGGAGAGAAGATAGTTCTCATGTGTAATTGCACCAAAGCTTAGCAACTTTGAGGGCCACAAGCTCCACGTGCAGTGGCGTCCTCTTCATTTTCTGCAGTGGGGAGACTCTAGCCTTGGGCTGGCAGGAGGCAGCTCTGACATCAGATGCTTTCTGTTCCTGCTTAATGTCAGTGAGAGCTGGAAGTTAGATAACTGAGAACGGGAGAGGTCTGGGCCCATGGAAATGGTTCTCACTTGAAAGGAGACCTAGCTTTCCTAATTTGTTGCAGCTGAGCCTTGCGTGCGTTATAGCCCTGATCCTGGGTGGTAAGGATCTCAGAAGTAATGTGTTCTGTCTCTCTTCTTCTGTCGTTCTTAGCTCGTGAGTTGGCGTGTCTGTTGTCACCCAGAAGAACACTGCTATAAGCCAGTTATCTCTACTTTTTAAAAACCCGTTTGGAATTAACAGATACATACTGCTATACATAAAATAGATAAACAACAAGGACCTACTTACTGTATAGCACAAGGAACTATATTCAATATCTTGTAATAACCTATAATGGAAAAGAATATTAGAATATGTATAGTATATGATATATATAACTGAATCACTTTGCCATACACCTGAAACATTGTAAATGTGACAATTAAAAAAAAACAAGTTAGAGAACCCATAAAATCTTCCTGACCAATATACACTGTCCCTGTTTTATGAAACTACATCAAAAGGGCAAATAAAAAGAAAGGGGGAACAGTCTGAAATGTGCTTAGAGAATACTCCGAATTCTAGGGAAATAAGTGACCAGCAAGTGATAGGCCTAGAAACAAATAATGGGCAACATAGGAAGATCTTATTTTCTTTAATCACATGGATCAACTAGTGATTGAGAAAATGTAGCAGCTGAGGTTTCAGAATCAAGAGATCCCTGGGGCAGGGCTGTTGACCCTACGGGGGAAAAATACTCAGTTACACTCATGAGATTTAAACATGGTACAGCCGACCCTCGGTATCCACGGAGGATTGGTTCTAGGACGCACCGTGGATACCAAAATCCAGGGATGCTCACGTCCTGGGTCCACCCTCCAGTATCCACAGGTTCCACATCCGCGGATTCAGCCAACCTCAAATAGTGTATAGGTTCGTCAAATCCGAGGATATAGGGGGCTGGCTGCATATTTGTTGAAAAAAATCTGCGTGTAAGTGGAACCACGCAATTCAAACCCATGTTGTTCAAGGGTCAATTGCACTTCTGTTGCAGCTGCTGAGAACTGAACAGTTAAAAGTCAATATTGATTATTTTCCTCTTTAACTAGAGACTCACAGGGTTTCCACCAGTGGGCACTCCTTCTACTAGAGGCGAAATCTGTAGTGGTTGTTTTTGTTGATGGTTTAACCTTTTTTGACACTGTCTCATCTGCTCTAAGATAAAAGTCTCAGCCGCAGCTCTCCCTGTTTCCACTCTTTCAAGCTTTGCAACAATACCAGCGTCATATCCTAGAAGCCAGCTTACTGGTGGATAAGTAGTTTATACTGGCTCGTAAAGTGTTACACTCTTGTCAGAGTTAAGTTCCACATTCTCACCACTCACCAGCTGCTTGACTTGAGGAGGTAGTAACTGTCCAGATTATGACAACATATTTTCACATGCCTAGTAAAAGAGAAATTGACCCCCTGTTCACAAAAGTACAATATTAATGAAATAAGCTTCCTGTTTAGCTAACCAGACTTATTGTCCTAATAACTTAGCAGTGATTTCCCGGTCCTTTTTAAACCAGTTTTTATGCTTTTAAGAGAATCTGGCAAAGGTATTAGAGAGAGAGAATGCAGAAGTTCACGTCATCCTCAGTGCTTCATCCAAGAATTTTCTTTCCTTCTTCCCTTCTCTGTTTGATACCTTGCTTCTAAGGAAAGTCAGGGACGAGATTCTAGATTAGATTCTAGTTAGAAAATCAGATTTCTATATAGTGTGCATCCGGAGAGGAAAATGCATTCATGTGTCCAACATTAGACAGATAGATAAATAGATGAATATAGATATTGAGCACCTTGACTTTTCAGTTGTTTTTCAAAAATTCTCTTTTGGCTTACCTGATTTCTTTGTAAACTTAGTGATTTCGCCTTCTGAGATCTTTCTACAAGTAGCATGCTCCTCGACTAGTAAAAGCATAATGAAGATGTAAGAAGTAAAGTGGATGAAGCAGGTTTGGAGAGGAAGATGCAAGCTCTGTTTCGGACGTTTCTGGGCTTTGTAGAGACAGCCCGCCAGGCGAGATATAAGGAGCTGGGAATGTGAATCTGGAGGTTGGCGACGTGGGCGTCTTCAGAGCAGAGCGGTCAAGTTCCGAGTGGACAAGGCACCCAGAGAAAACACAGAGCAAGGAGAGGTGTAAACCAGGGACAGGATTCTTGTTACAGCAGAGGAGGAAACAGCAAGGGAGATGAAGAGGGGTCAGTGAGCTCGAAAATTCAGTAGTCTCTCCCATCAAAACACAAGGAGACAGGTAGCAGGAGGGGACCTGCAGGGACTCAGCCCTAAGGCCGTCACTAAAATCCAGCCCTCCCAGCTGCCCTTGTGAGAGACTCATCCTCCCATCCCTGCCCGCAACTTAGAATCACCTTATTGGGAGAAGTGGAAAGACAAACCTAAGGAAAAGAGCGCCCACGGGAAGCTCGCTCTCTGAGGCCAAGAGCAGAAATCACCCACGCTGACCATTCCTGGGCCTACTTGGGGCAGAGACATCCTCTATCTCAGAGGCAGCCTCAGATTTGCATGCAAATTCCTACAGGAAGGAGCATTCCAAAGAGGAAAAGCACCCTCTTCAAAAAAAAAAAAAAAAAAAGCCATACGGTTTCGAGGGCTTTTTTTTTTTTTTTTTTTTTTTTTTAACGGTACGCGGGCCTCTCCCATTGCAGAGCACAGGCTCCGGACACGCAGGCTCAGCGGCCATGGCTCACGGGCCCAGCCGCTCCGCGGCATGTGGGATCTTCCCAGACCGGGGCACGAACCCATGTCCCCTGCATCGGCAGGCGGACTCTCAACCACTGCGCCACCAGGGAAGCCCCTCAAGGGCTTTTAACCTCTCAACTCGGCCCATTGAAACTTCAACCACTGTCCCCAAGGTCTGGAGCTCCCCTGCCTCTAGGAAAGGGGATGAGAAGAACTTCTTGAATTCATGGAGAGATGTGCACAGTCGCTCTCAGACATTTTATTCCATTAGTGGTGGTAACAAAGGGGTGGCATAAGGGCATATAGGCACTCTTGTAATTTCCATCAGTCCTTTTTTTAATGAAGAAAATTGGTGATTTCTCTGTCTTGTGTAAAGAGCCATGCAAATGTGGCTTCAAAGCAACTCTAACTCACTCCACCTGGACTGTTCCCCACGGAAGCAGGCCCTTCTGTGCAGACCGTGAGAGCTGCTGCTAGCTTTCAAGGATGAGTTTTGTGAAATTGATGGGGAACTAATATATGTATGTCAAGTCTTTGTTTTAATATAAGGACATTTTAAAATAACTTTCCTAATCTTTTCAAAAAGGAAAGGACGTTTTAACGTCCCCAAAGTAAGAATAATATGATCTCAGAAGGAATCATAGAAATTTGGTGTCATGACAAACTCGCCATACCGTATTTTCATTTCTGTGCATTGGCCCTGGTTCTCAGACCAGCATGTGGGCTAGAGGGTTAGCCAACGAAGATGACCCAAATATCCCATCCCAGCAAGGGTAGACCATGACATTCTTTGAGCCTTTCTCTGACTTGTAATTCTTGAAGCCCCTCGCTAGTGCCAAAATCGAAGACTTTCCCTGCCCCCTCTCTCTTCTAGACTGTAAGCTCTTTGGGAACAAGGACAGTATGGTATTCTTAATAATCTTTAGCACAGAGTCAGGTATGACGGGTGCACCATAAATGTGTGATGAATGAGTGCATGAATGTTCTGAAGTGTGGGGGTGGGGATTGCCATTGTCGAAAAGATCAAAGAACCAGCAGTCTTCGTGTAAGATGTCCATCCATGTGGTCCCTGAAGAATTCCATGGTTGGGGTGAGACCAAATCGGAACGCCAGTCAGCCAGGTACCCAGAACACCTGTAAAGGCTGAACGCGACTTGAAAACTGGTACCTTGAAGCAATAAATGTAAGCAGGTGGCCCTGTCATCTGGGCCTGGCTGTGTCATCAGAAGAGAAGGGATTTTTGAACGAGGATAGAGGAAGCAGTGGTGGAGCCCGCTCGGAGTTGTCGGGGGTGGAGCCGCCTTCTCCTGGAAGGGCCGTCGCGTGAACTGGCGTCTGCAGGGAGCCTCTGCTGCAGGGGACATTTTGGAAAAAACGTTGGAGGGGATAGCTGTTTTTACTAGATCTGTGTATTCGGAGGGCAGAGTGGAGAGAGTTAATGCTGAGTGAGCAGGAGAAGGACAAACAGCCCTGTGGGGAAGGACTGGAGGAGGGGTGACAGGGATGCTTCCACGACGCTCCTCAGACTGTGAAGTGTATAGGAGTCCCCTGGCGTTCTTGGTGAAATGCACGTTTCTGGTTCCGTTGTCCTCTGTGGGGCGTGAGGTTCTGCATCTCTAGGAAGCTCGCTGGTGGTGCTGATACTGCTGGTCTGTGGACCACAGTATGAGTAGCAAGCATGTAGGTCATGGAAGAGAAGGGTTTTGAAGGGGCCCAGGAACCAGTTAGAATGTCGAGGGAAGATTCTGTGGCTGATGACTTCTGCTTCCTGTGAGAGCAGGGAATCTCCGCAGCAGCACTCTTGACATTTGGGGCCTGATAAGACTTTGTTGGAGGCGGGAGGTTGGGTGCAGGAGGCTGTCCTGTGCATGGTAGGATGTTTAGCGGCATCCCCGCCCTCTACCCACTGCATGCTTGGTAGCTCCATCCCACCTTCCACTCCCACGTTTGTGACAACAAAGACGTTTCCAGACATTGCCAAGTGCCCCTTGGGGGACAGAATTTTCCCCAGTTGAGGTCTAGTGGGTTAGAGGGAGAGTTAGGGGCCCTCCCGTACACATCCACCTCCTGTTTTGTGGAACCACGAGGCAGAAATGACTTAACTCTGATATACTTAGAAGGCAACGCACTTTTCACTATTTCAGTCTTCAGAAATGCTGAGAAAGTGTTTGCTTTTAATTTGACAGCCTGATTACTTTAAAGTGTCCTCGGCACAGACCAGCGCCTCAGCCCCATTTACTTACAGTTTGAGTAAAACAGTAGGGAAATTTCTTTCCAAGAAAATGTTGGCTCAGTAACCTGACATCATTTTAAGTCATCACCACACACCCACCAAAATTGTGAGATAAAATGGAAACTCCATAATCTATTCTCAGGATCCCAGTATTAGTGATTCACTCCGGACCGCTAAGAATTTCTTTGTACCATCCATGGCCACATTTAACTTTTCTTCCACTGCCTCTAAAATGCTTTCCAGCTCCGAGGTCAGTCAGTTGAGCCTCAGAAATCCTGACAAGGGGACAGATGGGCGTGCTTTTTTCCTGTTGTTAGAGTTATTTCTGCTCAACGTGTTGAGAAAACACTCAAGGTTTTAACCCTGGCTTGGTCTTGGAACAAGAGGCACTTTAACAGGCTAGCACTTCATTTGGCCCTGGGGGGTGAACATGCCCTGTAGGGCCCGAGGGCCTATCTTGTACAATCCGTTAAACTTTCTCTTCAAGCCAAAGAAAACTTAGATCCAAACAGGATTTAGTCTCAAGCTAAAACAAAAATGTACATCATGTCAAAAAGCCTTCTCCAAATGCTGCTGTTAATAAGCAATGCTGTGTTTTTACTGGAAAAGCATGTATCTAGCCAGGCATTCTTCACATTTTTCCCAGGATTTAGTCATAAAATCATTTTAGACATATTGCAAGGATAAAATGTGTACATATCTGATAAAGGGCAGTGATTTTTGTTTTCTTTTCTGCTGTATCGCTCCCTAAGAATGGGGAAAAACAAACTATGGGGAAAAACATGTGTATGTATATGTATATATGCCCATGTGTACACATACATGTGTATATGTATGTGTATATAGTTTTCTCCCCCCGATGGAGAATATACGTGTGTGTGTAAAATAAACTATATAAAACAAACTATACACACACACACACACATGCATATATATCCATTTTTACCACTGAATGCAAGAACCTGCCTTTTTAATTCACTATTATGATTCGATTTAAATTGGATACTGCAGATCTTTCCCCTGGGTGTGAATAAGTTAGTTCCAAAGCATAGAAACACTCTCTTATCATGCTCACATGCCTACGGCATCTTTAGGAATTCATGTTGAGTGTGTTTGGATCTGATTTATCTAGGCCATTGCAGTGTGGACATAGTTTCTGTGTGTGGTCGGGAAGGGAACAGGGCTGTTGGGGGTCATTATCTTTCCATGTAGACGTGGGTGCATCGTCATTGGCTGCATTGCTAACCAAAGGAAGGAGAAAAGTGAACCCAGATGTTGATCATTTGAAAAAAAAAAATTCCCATTTTCGAAACAGACTGACATAAAAAGCAGTAATCTGTGGTAGAAGCTAAGGAACATCGACTGGACTTGGATTTCTGGGTTTGAGTCCTGGCTGTGCCACTTCCTAGATTGTGACCTTGGATGGGTCACCTGAACTAACATTTCTCATCTGCTAAATGTGGATAATGAAACTCAACATAGAAGTAGTTATGAGGACTCGATGATGGGCTTATCCGTGAAACTCTGTGAGCCTGGTGGAGGTCCATACAAATGTCAAGGGGCCTTTTATTTTTCTTGCAGATATGATTCTTGTGTGAGTTCTTGGTGATGCACACACAGTTACGTTTCTGAGTCAGACTAATTTCCATCGCAGATCATAGAAATAGTAAATCAGTAATAGATTAATTGGAAACTCTGGACTGACAATGATTTGGTGGTAGGTGGCTTGGTGGTACGTGCCTGTGCCTGTAGTGATGGAAAGTCCGCTAGCCCTACTCTTCTCGCCTTCAGAATTCTAGTTCTAGTCCCGTTAAGAAAAAGCTGGAATGGATGCCATAGTTGCTGTTAAAAGTTTAGGTGCTGGCTTGGGGATGACAGGGATTCTGATTTGTAGCATTTGCTGACTCCTGTGATGTAAATACTCCCACGGTGACCAATTTCACACCATCAACAGGACATCATCCACTGTGAGGTTGGGAACAGATGCGTAGTAACTCACCATTACATAGCGTTGGGTTGGCCCAAAAGTTCGTTCGGGTTTTTCTGTAAGAAGTTAACGGAAAAACCTGAATGAACTTTTGGGCCAACCCAGTATTTTCACTATGCAAGAAGATGGAATTAACCTCAACCATATAGATAATAGTAAAATTGAGTCAAATAATTATGGAGTGATGAGTTTTGAATATAACTTGTTGAATTGTAAGTTTATATAGTTTAATTTTTAATAATGGTTGTGTTTGACACTCGGCTCGCATATTTAGCGATCGGCTGGTACAAGCTGGCTCCAACACACCACTGTTTCTCTTTGATTGCGTTAAAGCACAAACTTATACCATGAGTCAGCAAGTTGAGGGCCATCCTGGAAAACCAGCATGGAAAATGCAGCCATAAATGGATCTTTATTTCTGTGGACTCTGGACGAGCCAGCTCTTCATGGTCGCACATTTTCTACTGTATTTCCCTCTGGCTAACAAAGTGGGTGTTAGTTTATGAGAATGCTTTATGGATTTAGTTATTGGGGCTTGTATTTGAAAGTTTAAACTTTTTAACTATTTGAAAGACAGTGAAGACTTAGAGCCAGGATCTCTTTGTTGGTGATTAAGAGAAGGATCTAGAAACTATTCCTGAGGAGAGAATAGTAATTTTTCTTCTTCTTCTAGCTATCCTAAAAGGTCCAGGAGGAAATGGCCATTGGGGAACAAAGGATTAAAATTTTAGCCCATTCATGATGTCCATGCTTGGGAAAGGGACCTTCAGGTGACATGTACCTCCTTCTTTAATCAGAAGGTGATGTGATGGAGGCCTCATGTTTGACCAGTCATGTTGTGACTGTGGAGAATTTGAGAAGCCAGGCTAGAAACACAGAGAAAAAATGTGTAAAGGCAGCTTTTATTCAACACCATCAAAAGGACCTACAAGCCAACGAAACCAGTATTTCAGATACTAAATTATTAACTTACTCCTAGATGTGTTTTAGGAATTGGGTTTATTTTGAAGCCTAAGAAGACCACACCAATGTATGGACCCATGATATTTGGGCCAAGCATAGATTTAATATGGCAGGGGATGGGGGGTTTAACAGGAAAAGAGGCAATGGTTCCTTGTTAGAAATGTATTATATGAAAATGTATTATACTTACTGTAGATTAATTGCAAAAAAGCATATTTTAAAATTCAGTCCCATCTGAAATATTGCATTTTGTTTTCTTGAGCAGGACTTAAAACATTAATGCCATTAGGACCAGGATTTTCAAACACATGGGTCACCTATCATGAATTTGGTAAACATATTTGCAGGCGAATAATGTGGTGGTCAAGTCATGTGTTTTAAGACAAAACAACTCACCATAATTCTCCTGAGAATTTGTAAGTCATATGCTGTTTTTGTGTTGGGGAAATGTGTGATCTTTTAGTAGTTCTAAAAAAAAAAAATAGTCTTCATCAAGCAAAAATGTCAACATGTTATTGTTTTGCTTATGAATTCACTCAGATAAACTAAGATTTTGAAGATTCTTGAAAGAAAATGATTCTTATTTCTTTTTGGTGTGTTTAGGGGACATTAAGGGGACTTCTGTGGTCATGGCTCTCAAATTTCTAGTGGGTCAGCCTCACCTGGAGAGCTGTTAAAACTCAGATTGCTGGACCCCACCCCTGAGTTTCTGATTCAGTAGGTCCAAAGTGAAACCTGAGACCTGGCATTTCTTTGCTTTTTTTTTTTAAATTTATTTTTTATATATTTTTTTGGGCTCTCTTGGGTCTTAGTTGCGGCACGTGGGATCTTCGTTGAGGCACGTGGGATCTTTCGCTGTGGTGCGCGGGCTCTTCGTTGCAGCGTGCAGGCTTCTCTAGTTGTGGCGTGCAGGTTTTCTCTTCTCTAATTGTGGCGCGCAGCCTCCAGGGCCCGTGAGCTCTGTAGTTTTCAGTGTGCGGGCTCTCTAGTTGAGGTGCGTGAGCTTGGTTAATTGTGGCACGTGGACTTAGTTGCCCCGTGGCATGTGGGATCTTAGTTCCCTGACTAGGGGGTCAAACCCGCGTCCCCTGCATTGGAAGGCGGATCCTTTACCACTGGACCACCAGGGAAGTCCCTCTTTTTTTTTTTTTTTAATTCTTTCTTTATATGGCTGCGTTGGGTCTTAGTTGCAACACGTGGGATCTTTGTTTTGCCACGTGCGGGATCTTTAGTTGCAGCATTCAGACTCTTAGCTGCAGCATGTAGGATCTAGTTCCCAGACCAGGGATCAAACCCAGGCCCCCGGGAACTGGGAGCACGAAGGCTTAGCCACTGGACCAGCAGGGAAGTCCCGAGAACTGGCATTTCTAACAGGCTTCCAGCTGATGGTGATCTTGCTGGTCCTGAGGATCACACTTTGAGAACCACTGACTAGTGATTTTAGAGATAAAGAGTGGGTTGGGGAAAATGTCTAGCAAGTCAATAAGCATAAAATTAATTTATTATTTATTTAACTATTAATTTGACCATTAATAGTTTGTCAGGTATTCAGAATTCTGAGGAGGAAGGGAGGGCATTAGGCTATTTTAGAAACAAGTTATTATAACTGGCAGTTATCCAGTTTACAGCTGCTACTAAGCTCAATTCTAAGGGACTTTTAAGACTGCCCGTTTTTGCATCCTTAGGTATCAGCTGGGGAGCCCGAGTTCTGTCTTTGCTCTTAGCACCCCTCCCCACATGTCCTGTCTCTGATGGTAGCATTGGAATTTCCCCCAAATTGAACAGACTGGCAGAATAGCCATCTGAAAAGGAGAAGGCAGCAAGGTTTTTGATGATTACTAGCCAGCATCATTTCTGTTGCCAACCAGGCAGACAAAGCTTTCTGGCACGTTCTCTTTTTTTTTTTTTTTTTTTTTTTTTTGTGGTACGCAGGCCTCTCACTGCTGCGGCCTCTCCCGTTGCGGAGCACAGGCTCCGGACGTGCAGGCTCAGCGGCCATGGCTCACGGGCCCAGCCGCTCCGCGGCATGTGGGATCTTCCCGGACCGGGGCACGAACCCGCATCCCCTGCATCGGTAGGCGGACCCTCAACCACTGTGCCACCGGGGAAGCCCCCAGCATGTTCTTGATCACCTCTAGAAAGAGCTGCATGTTTCCTCTGGGGGATCAGAGAGTTTTCTGCCACCGAGCTCTGCTTCTCCCCCTCCCAGCTTCTTCCTCTAAAATCATCTCTCAAATACCACTAATCCTGGTGACTGGCTGCTGAGTTTTCACTCCAAGAATCAATCCCTGGACAACTGGGAGGGGGCAGGTGAAGGCATCAGGACGTGATGAAGGATGCAGACTTCTCCTCTCTGGGCTGCTGGGCCTGGAGGGCAGAGAAGGAACAAATCTGAAAGGGATGCAAGGCCTGGAGGCCTCGGTAAAGCCCCTGTAGCCATCTGCCGCCATATACACCCTCCTCCTACCATACCTGTAGGTCAAGGTCTGGTTCATAGGACACGTTGCTTTTCCAGAGCCTTCCAGAGCCAGCATGCTTGTGAAAACTCTTTTGCCAGGGAAGTTGTCAGACTCTAGAGTTCCAGTTAAAAAGCCTACATTTAGGGGCTTCCCTGGTGGCGCAGTGGTTGAGAGTCCGCCTGCCGATGCAGGGGACACGGGTTCGTGCCCCGGTCCGGGAGGATCCCACATGCCGCGGAGCGGCTGGGCCCGTGAGCCATGGCCGCTGAGCCTGCGCATCCGGAGCCTGTGCTCCACAACGGGAGAGGCCACAACAGTGAGAGGCCCGCGTACCACAAAAAAAAAAAAAAACCTACATTTAAACAGATACCCTCTGTAAGAAGGAATAAGTAACAAATTCATGAGTCATAGTTATACTTAAATTTCCTCTGTCACAGAGACTTACTTTTAAAAAGTGGATCCCAAATCTAATCAGAATCCTTTGAGGAATTTTTAAACATAAAATTCCTTTGCACCAACCCAGAATATTCACATTCCACAGGTGCTTGAAGCGGTCTGAGCGTCTGTGTTTCCCGCAAGGCGTAGTGCTGATTCCGAAGGGTAGCCATGCCTGAGAACCTCTCACTGAGCAGTGCTCAGTTTTGTTTTTTTGTTTTTTTGCGGTACGCGGGCCTCTCACTGCTGTGGCCTCGCGGAACACAGGCTCCGGACGCGCAGGCTCAGCGGCCATGGCTCACGGGCCCAGCCGCTCCGCGGCATGTGGGATCCTCCCGGACCGGGGCACAAACCTGCATCCCCCGCATCGGCAGGCGGACTCTCAACCACTGCGCCACGAGGGAAGCCCCCTCATTGCTCAGTTTTGATGGTGATAGTGATGCTGCATTATAGGAAATTCAAAGAAAAAAGCTTTCTTTAGGAAAGACCGGAGTCCATTGCTATCATAGTTTTGATCTGGTTCGTGTTCTCTTGTTTTTGAAAGACCTCCATAGCGATTATTTTATGTTCCTTACAATGCTCCTGGGAGGTAGAGGACAGGACATGTGTTACTGGCACCATTTTATATCTGAGATGCCACTACAGAGCGGGGCCAGAATGAGACAGGAACCCTGCTGCTTCCTGTCTCATGTGGTTTCCACGATCCCAGCTTTGTTGCTTGCTTTTGCGGGTGTTTGTTTTTGATACCTTGAGTCTGTCATCTTGCTTTTCATGAATGAATGACTGCCATTAACATGGATAATCAGGGCATAGGTAGAGGTGGAGAAGCCAAACTGAAAACAGAGCCAGAAGGTAAGGTACACCCAAGGGTCTCACCGCCCACGTTCTAAACCAGGGAGCAAGGCCAGCGTTCATCATCAAGGCCAGCCAGGCGGTTGCAGTTGTGGATATAGGACAAAATCAAGCATCAAAAAGGCAGATCGGTCTGTGAGAGGAAGTTATTTGCATGCATACCGTACAAGGAAATGTACAAGAAAAATGTATGCACGCATAAAACTGAAGTCCGGTGAGGTCCAAGATCCAGGCCACAGAGGGTAATAGAGCTTAGCGAGAAAGGTGATAGGGCAACAGATATTGAAGACATAGTAGTGAGAACACCGGAGTTCAGAGATAAGGATTTCAATTGCCAACACTTGGGAGGTAGAATAAGAGTGCGGGGTAATGGGTCAAGGATCTCATACTTAAAGGACTAGCACAAGGGTGGTCCTGAGCCTGCAGGTTGGGACCAGCTGCGAATTTAAAGTCCAGGAAGCTCAAGTTAGCCAGACGTTACATATACTTTGTTAGATCACCTTGAACAAGCCTCGCTTTCCTTAGCTGCAAAATAAAGAGTTGGCAAATTAATAGTCCATATACATGCCTTGCAGGGAGGAAGTCTTACCTCTGGTAAATGAATAGCAAGAACGTGGCTTAGTGCAGTGAGTAGATGAGGGAGGTTGACAGAAGGTGAGTGTGTACAGTACTTCTTAGCACTGTTCCTGGGTCAGTGACATTATTGCAAGTGCCACCTCCTTTCGCGGGGGACAGATTGAACGTTTAGTTGCAGCACAGTGACTACACTGCCAGCCCAGTCAGATACACAGAATGAGTAATGCACCATTGCTGCTGGTCGGATTCTTCCCAGGACTGCAGCTGGCAGCACTGCCCAGGGACCTGTAGTCCCTTTCACCTTGGTTGAAGGTTCTTTGGTTATGAGATTCCTTCAGTGGTCAGGGCTCTGCCCCAGCCCCTGGGCATCTACATGCTCCCCTGTGTATACCAGGCTTTGGGTTATGGCCTGATCTCAAAACCAGGATGGTTGTTTAATGGCTGAGTATATGAACTTGGGGGTTAGAGGAACCTGGGTTCACACCTTGGTCTCCTCCACTTATTGCTAAGTTGAGTTTTTCTCTCTGAATGAGTTTACTCATCTGGGAATTAAAAAATAGTATCCAGGGGCTTCCGTGGTGGCACAGTGGTTGAGAATCCGCCTGCCGAAGCAGGGGACGCGGGTGCGCGCCCCGGTCTGGGAAGATCCCACATGCCGCGGAGCGGCTGGGCCCGTGAGCCATGGCCGCTGAGCCTGTGCGTCCGGAGCCTGTGCTCCGCAACGGGAGAGGCCACAACAGTGAGAGGCCCGCGTACCCCCCCCCCCACACACACACAAATAGTATCCACCAAGTTTGTTGTTGTGAAGATTCAGCACCTGGCATGCAGTGATGCCCAATAAATGTTGTCTATCAGTGTTACTATTGTAGATATCCTCAGACAGAAGACCCTGGCAGGATGTCTGATAACCCGATTAGGTGCTTTATGCAGAGAGAATTAAATACAGAAGGACCCTAGGACAACGCCATCTATTCTAGAGAATGTCTAAACTGTCAGTGTTTCACAAGGAAGCAGGCAGCACGGTCCTCAGCATCGAACACTCTCTTGCTGCTTGCAGTGCAGTTAGCACCCCTGGTCTGTCCCTGCCCACTACATTCTAGCCGTGTCGCCAAGTTACTGTAACAATCCAGAATGCCCTCATTCCTTTTCCGATGTCCGTGAGAGGGTATCACCCTCCTTGGTTGAGAATCACTGGCGAAGCACAGCCTGAGCGTGACTCTGGACCATTCAAAGGAGCATGGCATCTCCACCCTGTGGCCAGTGGAGAGGCCTTACGTTCTGAGTGTACAGGGGAGGAAGTTCTGTCTAGTTTATTCTGTGCCTCCAGAGGGGCTCTGTCTAAGCTTCCTGATGATCCTGCAGAGAAGAGTGGCAGTTTAGTGCAGTGGTGGCGGTGGGGGAGGGGGGAGGGCAGCAGGAGGACCTTACTTGGGCTTCAGCTGGATACACACCCTCTGGGCAGTATTCTTGGTTAGTTTCAGTGCTAGTCCTTGGCCATCATTGAGCCATTCATCTTTCTAATCAATCTGTAATTCAGGGATTTGCTTGATCCCTTGTTCCAGATGCATTTATTACCCACCTGTTGTATATCAGGTGCTATTAAACATGTCATACTTATAATGATTAAGATGTGACCTTTGTCCTCAAGGAAATAGTGGGAAAACAGACATCTGTGGAAACGATGTAAGGGAGTGGTGTTCTGTTCCTATTTGTAGGCATTCAGTCTGTCAGCCTAAGGAGTTATGCTAATTGCTCTCTATGTACCTCTTTTAGTCGTGATGTGCATTTCTTTGTTCCTTTTTATTTTTTGTCTCCCGCTGTACTCCTTACAAAGGGTATTTCTCCTTCACCAGGGAGCTGATATCCAGGTGGGCCTGAGGCGGCAGGTCAGGAAAGCTCAGGGAGCTCCCGTTTGCTCTCTTGACTTTCTAGAGGAACACAACATCCCTGCCCATTTGTTGTTTTATCATCCATGTCTCCTTCTATGTAAAAGTTTTAAGTTGAGGACTCAGTCGGATCTGAAAGGGAATGTTTAAGTTCTCAGCATAACTATTCTAACTCTGTGGTGTCTTTGCCAATATGTTAAAATGTTCTTAGCCACCTCCAGTCCTGAACTTGCATTTTTCGTGGTGAGCAGGCTGTCACCCCTCCCCGGCAGTCTACAAAGCAGCTGCAGAAGCAAGGCGAAGACCTTGCTGCAGACGTGCGTACGAGCAGGCTGACACGTTGTCATCTCAGGAAGGGCAGAATGGGAGGGGAGGCGTGATGGATGGGAACTTTGAGGGGCAACCTTTGCTTAATGATTTTTGCATAGATTCCTGAATTATGGCTTCTTTGCCAGAAGAAAAAAAAAAAAGATCCAATAATGCAAGCTGCCGTAGAGCCTGGGATGTGTCATCGTGTTTGGGGATAATGTCTTGTTCTCTGAGAACGAGCATCTGTCTCTACCTAGAAATTCTTTACCTTGTGGAAGATGAATAGCTTTCAGGGTGAAGGAGAGGACAGAGCCCCTACCCAGGAGTAAGATTGGAGCAGTTGTTGGGGATAATCAGATGAATGGACTGGAATCCTGTATCAGGCGGGAAAATGTGTTAGAGATTAGCAGGTTATCAGAGAAATGTTTGCACTTATTCTTTGAATAAGTTCCAAGCTGTTCCGCTTCTTTCACGAAGGCAAAGTAGTAATTCAGAAAATGCGGATGTGTTGTTAGATGGAGAAGATTATGCTGGTGTGTCTGTTCAAGTTACCAAATCAGCTGATGTGTATTGAGTACCCACTGTGTGTAGAGGATTGGAGAGAGCCTTCGATGCTAAGTTAAAAATTTTTAACTTTATCCTAGGGTCAAAATGGGAAATTAAAGCCCTGGGTTAGAAAGAAGCTGTTACATTATTTCTCCTGCATCCCCTGTGTGCATGGCAGTAGCCAAGCCAGAAGCCCCCATCCTGCTCGTACATGTTCCCACCTCCGGCTGTTCAGTACCCGTGGTGTGCGCTCTGCCTGCATGATCTCTCTCCTCCTGGCTCCTCTTCACCGTCCACGCTGCCCCGCACCAGTCTGGACCTCTTGATATCCCAGTGGCCCTGGAGCAAGATCCTCCCAACTGTCCTCCCTGCCTGTAGAACTTGCCTTCCCACCATCCTCCACCCGGTGAACCAGAGTGACCTTTTTAATATGAAAATGACCCTGCTTAGCCCTTTGGAGATTTTCCATGGCCTTCAGGAGACATATTGGGTAGGGAAGGGCCCTGCCAACTTCCTTCCTCCCCTCCTGACACTCCATACTTGTACCTCCCTCCACGGGCCATGTTCCCTCACGTGACTCCACGCACCTTTGCACACGTTCCTTCCTTGGCCTAGAGCTGTTCTCTTTAGTTTCATATATGATAATTTCTATGTATTCTGCACACTCAATATTGCTGTCTCCTCCAAGAAGTCCACCCTGACTGCCCCCTTGTGGTCTTACTGAGCCATGCTGTGCTTCTTGCCCATGTAGGATTTTTACTGTCTATTCTCTTGAGAGTGTCTGCATAGTAGGTACTATGAACTTGGGAACAAGAACTATGTCTTTTAGATCTTCTGTTTCCTGTGTCTGGAACAGAGAGGCAGTCAGTGAGCACTTGCTTCTTCAGTGAATGGATGAAGTCTTGAGGCTGAATAGAAGTGGCAGTGGACATGAAGAGATATCACACATTTATGTTCCTTGCCATCTGTGCTATTTGTTCTATCTCATACTCACTCCATCCAAAGGAAGGTCACACACTATTTTTAGAGAACCTTCTGGGGACTCACCCCATGTTCAATTTTTTTTTTAATCACAAGTCTCTGTAGGGGGTCCCTGTCTCAAACAGTCAATGGGAGAGTATTTTTGAAAGCTTTGACTGTCTTGGGTACATGGAGAAAGTCAGAAAAGGCAGGTGTACCTGAAGCAGCATAGATACAACTTTCTGATAGTGAAAGAGGTGGAATCATCTTGCCATTCGAAAAGTGGTATCACTTGTATTGTTATATAAATAATAAAAGTATTGTTATATAAACAATAAAAGTATTGTTATATAAATTGCAGTGGGGTCCATGGGTCCCTTGAATTACCTGGAAGTACAAAATAGAATTTAAGACAGAGTACAGAGAGAATACAGTCCACATACTTCGTGTAACCTTGGCATGACCATTTGAAAATTGTAGGTATAAAGTGGCATTGACTAACTTTCTGTTCACAGATTAGCGAAGTTGCCCCACGTTTTCCCTTTAAATGGAGAATTCCTTTTTTTTGTTTTTTTTTTGCGGTACGCGGGCCCCTCACTGTCGTGGCCTTTCCCGTTGCGGAGCACAGGCTCCGGACGCGCAGGCTCAGCGGCCATGACTCACGGGCCCAGCCGCTCCGCGGCATGTGGGATCTTCCCGGACCGGGGCACGAACCCGTGTCCCCTGCATCGGCAGGCGGACTCTCAACCACTGCGCCACCAGGGAAGCCCGAGAATTCCTTTTTTGACCCAAGTTCATGATAGTAAAGTGAAGTAGACTGCAGTTGGCATTGCATTCGTAACCTTTCAAAAGCAGGTTACTCTCTTCTGTATATGCTAGCACGCTGGCCTTTACCTTGTTGGCGAAAAGAGAGCCCCAGCTCAAATTTCCTTGTGTACCAACCCTGTTGTCCATGGGGGACAGGAATGATGGCGTCTTAGCCACATCTCTGTCTCCAGGTTCCTAGTGAAGTGCCTGGCGCTTCGATGTTAAATGACTGTTGTTCAGGCAAAGGTATTAGCGGGATGATCTAATGACCATAAACAAGAAAGCGTGTGTGGGCAACTTATATTTTAAGAATTATGTTTTAATAAGTGGTGAATTATTGGGGTATAAATCCAGTATTAATTGTCATCAATAATGGATGAAATATATTGAGCATTTACTATGAGTACTAAGCCTTACTGCCTCTCCCATTAAGTGAAAGACTAAATTTTATAGTTTGGAAAAAGAAAAGGACATATAATTGAAAAGTGCATTTAGTAGCATAAAGAGCTCAAGTGGAAATAAGTTTGGTATGACGAAGTGTTCCTAAGTAGGCGTCCTCCCAGTTCCGCGTGCATTAATATGGAATGTGCTGCGAATAAAAGGAAAAAATTACATATCATACACATCTGCAGTCCCCCCCCTCCCCATCTGAGGACTAGTTCTCTGCTTGTCTAGCCTGCTCTTTGTTGTGAGATCAGAAAGGTGAATGATTATGCTGAGATTAGGCCAAAGTGCCCCTCAAGAGAAATGCGGTGGCCAGTGGTGGAGGGGCATGAGACCAGCCGGGGGGCCCTCTAAGAGTAAGGTGAGGTGGGAGGCCAGATGAGCAGTTGCCACGTGAACTGCAGCTTGGGGAAGAGAGGTGTAAAAGGGCTCTTTAGGACGTCTTCCTGTGCCTGGCACCATAGAGTGGTTCACCCTAAACGCCACCCTCCCATCCACCCCTGCTCTCCATGCCGCCTCCGAAAATGCTGGTCAAGACCCAAAAACTTGACGCTAGCTCTTCCTGGTGTCAGATTTATGTTTCCTTTAAATGGGACACACATCATGGAAAGCCAGCCTCCGTCTCTACATGGGTTATGGTCACAGACATTGAAAGTCAGCACCTTCCCTGGAGGCCATGGAGGAATGGAAATCAGAAAACTGCTATAAAGGAGGTGTGGATTTTTTTAAATGTATAGTTCTATAGTTAAACATCCTGTCCTCTCATCCTACCCCACCCTTACCCCCTAGCTTCCTTGCATTATTAATTTTCTCAGCTAATCCTATTTCCAGAAAAAGCAAAAACTTCCAAGGGAATTCTTAGTTCCACAATGGGTAAAATTACTAATAATAGCCAGTTATCAATGAGTGGAGACTTAATTCAGGCTGTCTGATCTATTTTGAATAAACTTCCGTTCTGTATGACTCAGTGTTGTAAAGCACTGTGTTTAAAACTCAGTGTTTTAAAGTGTAGACATGTATCAACACAGAAATGTCAGTGGCTCTTAGATTGAATATCTTAGTGGCTCTTAGATTGAATACCTCTTTGGTACCTACCTGAGAAATTGTGGATTGCTTTGTAATGCCCAATGTGGATAACCTGGGTGATAGAGTTGTCCGTTCTGGACGAGCGACAGCTCAGGTCACCGTATAATATAACTCACCTGTCTTTAGCGTTCAGTAAGAATTCTGTGGTTTGGGTGCATAGGCGCGATGTAAGCTGAGAGGACTTCAGTGGCGCTGTTATTGCATGACAACTGAATCCCAATCGCTAGATGATAAAGTCATTCCTTCACACACAGAGGACATCATACGCCTGTATTAGTTTGCCAGGGGTGCTATAACAGAGCACCGCAAACTGAGTGGCTGCAACAACGGAAATGTATTCTCTCACAGCCCTGGAGACTAGAAATCCCAAATCAAGGTGGTGTCAGGGCCACGCTCCCTCTGAGGGTGCTGGGGAAGGATCTGTTTCAGGCCTCTCTGTTCCTTGGCTTATGGCAGCATGACTCCAGACTTCCCCTTTTTATAAGGACACCAGCCACGCTGGATCAGGGGCCCACCCCTCTCTGGTCTGACCCCTTTTTAACCAATTACTTGCGCAACAACCCTAATTCCGAATACAGTCCCATTCTGAGATACTAGGGGTCAGCACTTCAACATACGAATTTAAGGGGGGCAGAGTTCAACCCCTAACAATGCTCACGAGTGATGGTTTTGAAGGGGTCAGGCTGAGTCTAGCGGCCCTTCATTCAGCAGAGTCCCCTTTTAGGGAGAAGAGTGTCAAGCATTCATTGATTGCAGGTAACAAGTCCCTCTCGAGTCTGTGATGTAATCTCACACTCCCCTAAAAGCTATTTATGGCCTACGAGCCTTGAACGCTGGAATGCGCATGTGCGGAAAAGGCAATCCGCCAGACAGGCTTCTACACCCACTTAGAGCCCTCACATGGATCAGTCACCCACCCCGAGCGTCGCATTAGATTTGACATCTGAAATGTGTCTGGCATTTTCAGGTAGAGAAGCCTTTAAAAAAACATCACGTGGATTCCTTACTCTCTCCCTGCAAGAGCCCAAACACAGAGATCCAGACGCAGGGACTTGCAGGGCTATCAGACCAGAATCGAGCTTCTGAATAAGCCTGGAACGAGGGCACAGTGCCTGCTGCCTCATAATATTTAAGGACTGTTAGGCTTAGCTTTATCGTACTGTTAGTCCACCTGGCATGCAGTGGGCACCCATTGAAAGCTTGTGAACAGATGAGACATGGAGTCTCTGTCCCTTGGGCTTGGATCGTAAAGGTCCCTGCATTTGTCTCCTCCTCCGGCCTCTCTTCTAAGGAGGGGAGAGCCTAATGCCTTGTTCCCAGGGCCCCATTGCACTGTGCACACAATCTGGGCCTATCGGGGGGTGCTCACGAGTCCGTGATGGACAACTGGATTGCATCCTGAACGAAGTCAGAAATACATGTCCTGCTTGGCAGAAATCCTACAGCTCAACCAATGCATGCCTTCGGAAAGCAGAAACATTCCGCGCCCCCCCCCACCAGGCCGACATGCACTGTCCATGCTGGCCCTCCTGTATTTTCTGACTTTGTTCCTTCTTTCTTATTTTCCCTTCCTCCCTCTTTCCTTACTTCCTAAGCCAATTATTAAGTATATCCTTTGAAGCTCCATTTTGAGGAGATCTTCAGAAATGACCCATCTTTATCTGCCCATATACATGTGGGCAGTGAGTTGCTGCTGCCTTCTTTCCTACCAGCATCTCATAGAGGCCTGTGTTAGAGCCTTTTATTAACCTTCACTATACTGACCTCTACATATGCCTGACTCCCAAGATGTGGAGTCTTCGTTTTTCTGGTCTTTGTTTCCCTAATACCTACCACAGTGCCTGGCTAGCACAAAGTAGGTGTTTAGTATACAGGCATTGATAAACTGACCAAATGAATGAATGAGTCCCTACTGTGTGCTTGTGGTGCATTATGTCGTGGAGGACACAAAGAAATATATTTGATGGGAGGGCATTCTTCCAAATCACATACATTGTGAAAGATAAAACACATACTTATTCCAAGCAAATAGCATCCTAATAATAGGTTGATAGGAGGGCCCAGTAGTATAATGGAAAGAGCGATGCTCATAGGCTCAGGAGATTAGGAGCCCAGTCTTGGCTCCACAAGTTACGTGTTCTATGACCATGAGACGTAACCTCTCTGACCCTCAGTGTACTGACCTGGACAATGGGCCTAATGCCAATCTTAAAGGATTGCTATGGATATTAGAGGGAATGATGTATGTGACCCTTGTGAGTGATAAAGTGATACGTAAATTTAAGGTATTTTGCTGTCGTGACACAAAGCGCCATCCGAGTTAGCACAGGCCAGCAGAGGGGTGTGGGCAGTAAATAGTCAGAGCTTCTAGGCAGGAGTGGGCAAGTAATGCATGGGCAGGAGGGGAATTGAACCTGAGCTTCCAAGTCTAAGGCCGTCATGGATGGGCAGAAGGAAGGAGAGTGGCCTGCGTAGCAGCACACAGCATGCAGTGGGCAGGGAGTGTGTGTGTGTGAGGGGCCAGCAGGGAAGCCTAGTAGCCCAGAGCCAAGGGTCCGGGAGATTACGCTCCCCATCAGGGAGTAGGTGGAAGGTGTTTAGGGCTTCGCTGTCTCCAAGTGAGCTAAATCGCTTGTCCTTTTCCATATATACACTGTGATTTATGATGATGCTTCCTTTCAACAGAGCTGTAACTCACCTAGCCCTAGGAAATCCCATACCATTCTCCAAGCCTCCTGCACCCTCTTCTGCCATCACGGTTTTACATGCATTCCTCCCTGGTTGTGGAAATGCGGTCCTCTCTCTCGTGACTGCGCATCTTCCCAGATTCAGATATAGATCTTGTCTTCTCTGTTACCAGAGGCAGCCCCTCTCGCTGCCTGTTCCTGCACAGTCTTCTCCCTCTCTCCACTCAGAGCACTGTTCCCCCTGCCCTGGAGTAGCATTGCCGGCGGTGTGCTGGGACAGTTTTTTTTTGGTGCCTATCTCCCCGACACGACTGCAGGCTCCTGCAGAACGGGAAGTGTAACCTGTCCACCTGTGACCCTCCAACACCTCAGAAGCCAGTATAATCTGACTCCAGTAGGTTCTTGGTGATTGGAGGGACAGTGGGAGGTAGGAAGCTCTTTTCAAACTCTGTACTTAATTTTCAAGGAAGGCAAGTCCTTTGGCTTTAGATCTTTGCCGATAGGAAGAGCAGTATCGGGAAAGGAGCGATTGTGCAGATTGAACGTGATCATGTGCACCAGTCAGCTGACGTGTCCGCAAAAGCCTTTTGAGCCGCTGCCTTGTTCAGTCCAGTCCAGTGGAATGGCTTCACACTTACTTCATTTGAGGTCGACATATTTTTTGGCTTTTGGCAGAAATAGTGATCATGTTGCTTTTTTTATCTGCAGTTATAAATATGGCCTCTGACGATTTTATTTATTTAAATATGCAGGGGTTTTATGGTTTAATTCTTGAGGATCTGGAAATCAATTGATGGGGGCGCTCGCGTGAGTGAGTGAGTGAGTGAGTGAGTGAGTGAATGAAACAGTTTTGAAACTAGCTGGCTGGGTCCCTAGCCTGGATGGCAGGTATTTCTGTGTTCGTTTCTCACCGTTCAGGAATGTCTACCATTCCCTGTGCACAGTAACTTCTGTGAGTGAATGTAACTACAGTATGACAATGCTTTTAAACTGAACAATTCTAAAGACAGGTTATTTTGAGACCAAAAAGTAGAATTTGGTGTCAATATCTGGTATAAACAAAAAGGGGGAGGGGAAGGCGGAATTCAGAGTTTGCCAACAGTTATTCAAGTGGTAGACAACATAATGTGAATGGCATTCTTAAAAGATGTATTTTGGGGGCTTCCCTGGTGGCGCAGTGGTTGAGAGTCCGCCTGCCGAAGCAGGGGACGCGGGTTCGTGCCCCGGTCCGGGAAGATCCCACGTGCCGCGGAGCGGCTGAGCCCGTGAGCCATGGCCGCTGGGCCTGCGTGTCCAGAGCCTGTGCTCCACAACGGGAGAGGCCACAACAGTGAGAGGCCCGCGTACCGCAAAAAAAAAAAATGTGTTTTGGTATCCTTGGTTTTTAATAAATAAAGGGAAAGTGTCTGGAAGAGCTATAGTTTTTAAATTAAAAGGAAAGTAATACACTGGTGTGATTTACTTGTTTACCTTTGAAGAAACTCAGTGTATGGGGGTCTCCCTCCAGCCCCTCCTCATCCACAAGCTCTACGTTGGCTGTTTCCTTCATGTCACTGCAATGTGGGTTATTTTTTTTTGGAGGGCACACGGTGGTGGGTTTAACCTACAGTCTATTCAGATTCATAAAAAATTGGCCAATCGATAACGAGTTACGCTGGATTAAGTGAAATCCTGTGGGTAGACAGACTAGCCCAAATACAATCCCCACAGACCCCAAGCGAATATTCCTTTTCATTTCCAATATGCTGTGGGCACGAAGGAAGGATTTAGTCCAAAGTGCCTTGGGGTTTTGTTCTGTCCAGGGTGTAATTTTTTCCTCTTTTGTCTATAGCCATTTCCTTGACATTACTAAAAGGACTTTTTTTTCCTAATGAAGCATGAAAATTGATTGTGTCTTGCCAGGAGGGTTCTTTCTAAGTCTTAAGATATTAAAGATTTCATGAGAACCACATGAAGAATATCTTCCGGAATCATTTACATTTTCCCCTTTTGTAGGCTTATGTAACCATGCAGAAAATCTAATAATAAGTGTGCTATTAGCGTTCCATGTGCCGTCCTGCAGGCAGCCGTGCTGCGGAGGCAGGAAACACCAGTGCCCAGGGGTTGTGGAGAGCATTAAATTGCACAGTGTCTGAAGTAAAACCCTGTTGGAAACTCTGTAGCTAATTGGACAGAGAGTCCATTTTGGTCAGGCTTCTTTTTTTTTTTTTTCTCTTTCCCTAGTCAGTCTTTTCTCTTGTAGCAGAAGGAAACATACAGGCCGTGGAATATATTCACAAGGGAGTGTATTTTCCTAAGGAAGTAGCTGGAACGATTTTGATTCTCGAATCAATGTTGGTCTAATATGAGTGAGGCCGACCCATATCAGGATAGGGCACAGATGGCTAAACCGGGGTTAGAGAGTCCTTAAATTATTCACAATCATAGGAGGGCAATAAACAGGAAAAGAAAAAGATACAAACATTATCAGGGGAATTTACGCAGCATTTATTTACAAATCACAAGGAGTTCATACTGCCCAGCATTTCTCAGGATCCAAAATCGAATAAAGGGTTCCTCCCCAGAAACTGCCGTGATCATCAGGGTGAGAGAATGAAGAATAAAGAATTTTTAAATTCTCCTATTTTTGTAACCAGGCACGAGGGACATGTGGTGGGCTGCGGATACACGTTAGCATCTGTAGTAGATAAAGGAATTGCAGAATCTTTGACAGCTGTGTCCTTAGAGACACTTTTCCTGCACATATTTCCTTTGGACCCTAAGCAGCAGGGCTGTAGTTCTTAAAGTGCTTGGGGGGGAAAAAAGAGTTTTCTGTGAAGATGGCTTAGTCATGGGAATCAGAGAAGTTGAACCTGGGCAATAATGTATCCTTTCCAAGTCCTCCTGCCTTCTTGACAATCCAGGAGCTTTCCTTAGTACCCCTTTCTCCTTGGTGTTCTTCTGATATGGTGTTGGGGTCTGAGCACATCTGGGCTCTGTTTACTGGGGGCGGGGAGCTGTCCTGGCTTGATCAGCCTTTCTCATCCTCTGTCCTCTGTGGCATTTCTGCCACGTCGCCAGGTATGTGGGAGAGTGGGTGCCTTTTCTCTGCCCGCCCAAGAAGTGTTCTCAGGAAGCAGAGTTAGCAGGGCTCACTGCTGCCACGCAGGCCGTCAGGCTGTTTGCAATTTCTGCAAAATTCGGCCGTTTTCAGGGGTTCTGGCTAATGCTCTGCTCTGCTCTTTGCCTTGGAAAAATAGAAGAAAACACGCAGGTTTCACCAAAGGTATTCTATGTGGAACAGATGTATTTCTCTTCTTTCAGAGTTTCTTCTTCAGCAGTATTCCCATAATATTTGTGTGCTGGGGTGTCCTCCTTTTATCCCATGCAGCAGCTTATCTCCACGTCAGACAGAGGTGGGAGCTGCTCATCTTTAGGGCACATTCCTAAGCAAGTAGCTTGAACTATTTCAAGCTGCTTGCTCACAGCATCCTTCCAATACCGCTAACCCGTGGTAGCGTGCCATGGTTGATGCATCGCCATTTATACCTCTTGAGACGTTTTCTCTTTAATTGATGCTCACTTGGACCTATGATATTTCATTAAGGTCCAGAGGTGCTCATTAAAACAAGCATCGAAGATCGTGCTAGAGGTGCCTCATCACTATGGATCCAAGGAAGGGCTCTGTGGAACTTATTATAGGAGGCATTTATAGATTGTTAAAGGATTAGTGTTGTGCTAAACCATTTTCAGGTTAATCAGTTGTGGGAAA
This sequence comes from Delphinus delphis, assembly GCF_949987515.2. Taxonomy (NCBI): domain Eukaryota; kingdom Metazoa; phylum Chordata; class Mammalia; order Artiodactyla; family Delphinidae; genus Delphinus; species Delphinus delphis. Next base: position 12,581,822 of record NC_082692.2, on the reverse strand, counting down.
CCAGATTGGATGTTTAAGCCGACTTGCACTATGGTTTTATAGTAAGAAAAGTTGTTAAGCTCCTGTTTCTTCTCATACACGTTCTACCTTGCTAATGGACTGTACTCTGCAGTTTGGCACTTAACCGAATATGATTTTGTCCTCTCATTTTGTTATGTGCGAGCCGTACTTTTTCCAACTGGTCCGTAAACTCCTTTTTAACAGGGATACGGTCTTTTTTTTTTTTCCCTTCCCCCACCCTAATAGCTTATGGTGTCTTCTAGGTGCAGAGCACCTTCTAAGGAATTTGTTTATCGAGTGATTGCTCCATTGTTCAAGTGTCATTTCGATGTTCTCACATGGTTTACGTCATTGTGCTTCATGTGCAGTGTTGTCTATTTGTAGACAAACACTGATTTTACATGTCATGTGTAACTAGGTTGTTACCAGCAATAGGAAGAGCGCTACAAAGTTCATATGGACAGAGCGGGGATAAGCAGGCCTAACCTGGGTATGTTGCCATTAACCTCATGAAGAAGTGGCTTCCAAACCGCCTCCCGGAATGGGCTGGATTCATCTACCCAGAAATGCGGGTAGGACTGATCAAAAGTTCTCTTTGTCATTTACCTTTCACTTACCTGTTGCTAATAATTGCCTTTTGCTGGTGCACATCAGCATTCCCATGAGGCAGATAGAAAATAAAATAACAGTTGTATAAATGGAAAAACCAAGGCACAAACAAGTAATGTTAGATCCTTTTTAAGTGGTGGCCGGATCATCTGTAAGTAGAGCTGTACTGTCAGGCCATAGTGGATATAAGAATACATGTGATGGTTGCAGATTTCCAGGACTAGATTGAGCCTTAAACAGAAGTGGCTGAGGTGGCAAGACCAGGACATCCACTTGGGCCTCTTGTCCAACATCATATCACATGCCCCCTTCCTGCCATAGAACGCTCTCATCCCTACCTTCTCCACTGTACCCCAGCCACATTTTCAGAGTCTTGGCTATTAAATACTACCATGAAAGAGTGAATGGGTTGCATACGTGGGCCCTCAGCATCTCAGAAATGACAATTACTGCCAGCCATTGCCAAATGGAATCCACTTTCTCCAAATGGGCAGGTCCGGGGCTAAATGTATGTATGATGGACTCAATGGAGTTACTGCATTTCTGTGTTGGAGGGATTTACCTCTTTGCAGTTTCTTCCTAGCTCACCCATCTCTTCCACCTGTGAGTTTCTCTCTCATTCTCTCTCAACTTCTTTTTCATTCTCTTCTTTCTCTCCGTACCTTCTGCTTCTCTTAATTGCCTTTCTCTTCTGTCTCACTGGTACGGCCCTGGCTCTGAGGAGGCCAGGGACGTGGGAAGATCCAGGCTCCATGCCAACCTTTCTTCCAAAGCACAGCCTTCTTCTTGGCATTCATTGAGATGCTCAACTTTCTGTTTTTCTAATATTCCTTCCAGTTTTATAAAAGAGAAGTAGGTCAGGTTTGCCAAATGCCTTGACTGGTTGACTTTAAGAAAATGTGATTTAAGAAAATCTGTATCAACAATATTATGTAGAGATAACTGGCTACTGAATCTGGCCTGCCCTGCATTTAATCAGACAGTCATTATATTACAGAAATTTTGCAATATCACGTGGTCCAGCAGAGAAAGGAGTCAAAGAAATGTGTAAATTTCTGGGACCTCTTTAGACACCTGGGATTAAACCAAATTAAAACACTTCTGTCACTTCAGTTTAAATATCGGTGCTTTGAAGAGCAGATCAGCATATTGTATATCTTTTGCTATCACGTTTCCTCTTACCTGACCAGCTGAAATGGGACTCGTGTTAATTAGAAATATTAGCATCTGCAAAGATCATAAGCGTTTTTGGTGCAGCACATCCTCTCGTATTCACACGTGCTTAGAGAAAGTCAGAAGCATAAAAGGAATGTAACGCCATCATGTTTAGTTCCCGTATTAGCTCGTATTTAGCATATATAGGTGCTTGAGTGACATTCATTTGTAATTAACAAAATATTTGTGTGCAGTTGGATACTTTTACAGTGATTATGGTTCCTTCTTGTGAGTGAGTGTTGTTCTTAGTATAGTTTATACCATTCATTTGCTTTGCAAAACCATTCTTTCCAGGTAGTGTGAACGCAAATCGAGCCCAGTTCACTCAAATTTGCAGTATTTCCCTGATTTCTGAGACTCTAGAATGTAAGCTCCCAGCATCAGGGACTCTGCCTTACCTGCCATCACATCCCCAAGCCTGCCTCTCTGAAAGATTCCAGCTGCTTTGGATTCAGTCAGTACTTACTGATTAAGACTTAGCTCCATTAATTTATATGCCAAAATTACTTACCAAGGGCTTTTGACAATTAGTTGCAAACTGTACTGTAAGGTTTTTCCAGTTTTATTTGGTCTTTAACTAGTTTTAAAAAATAGTTGATTGCATCCTGTAATTCGGATTACATACAGTGTTCAGTGAAAGAAAGTAGAATTTAAAACTGTGTATTCAGAATTATTCTAATTCTGTAAATATACATGGGTAAATGTGAGCTTTAAATGTGTATATACATTATATATGCACATTATATATTTTATGCGTATACATACCAAAAATAATCAGAATGTAAATAATGGATATATCAGGTTGGTGGGGTTATGAGCAATTTTTATATTTTTTAAGTTTCTGTATTTCTCAATATGAGCACATTTTATTTTTGGGTCAGAAAAAACAAAAATATTTTAGTTCTACATTACAAATATTAGTTTTGGTGATAACCTAGACGTCTGGAAAAAAACTTATTTCTTCTCTCATGGCTGTCTCAACTTTTCTTAAGACCATCTTTGTGTGCTCGTTCTTTTTAGGACATTACTCAGTTTTTAATGTTTGCTTTGTTACTCAGTTTTTAATGTTTGCTCTTGAAACTTTATAAAACCAATAGGAAAGCAGTTTCAGCAGCTTCTGTTCTTTAATAGAGCTGTACCTTTCAGAGCTTTGATGGTTATTAGTGAAGAAAAGAGCGGACCCACATGAAAACCAGTTGCATTTAAAAACTGTGTCCGGCAGGGGTAGAGGGGTCGGGTAAGTGATTAACGTGGAAAGAACGGCTCTTCCGGAACTTGACCGTGGAAGCAGCAGCCCCGCTCTTCTCCATCTGGGTTGCCTGGAGCATATCATTTAACCTTCTGCATCCGTTCTCTCTTCTGGACATTATAGTATTCATAATACCCACCTCGTGCAGGATTCCTGCAAGGAGCAAGTCAGATAATCACGTGAAAGTGCTTTGAATGGCAATTACGACACCATTAGCACCACTGACATTATTTCCCTGTCTAAAAAGGTAGAAGAGGTGAGATGCAGATGGTTTCTTTATCTTGGCACAGAAGTCAGGGAAATCCAGGTTTTTTCTGCTTTGCCCTCCAGCATGACAAGTCAGAAGGTAAATATCAATATTGCTGTTCATAACTAATAGCCTCATAGTTCATGACAGGCGATTTCTTGGTTTCCGTTAGCATTTCGGAGACCATTATACACGGCAGTCATCCTTTGCGGAAGAAGGGAAAACTCATTTTCCAAAGCAAATAGTCTCCAGTAAAGGATTCAGTCCTGGTAGAATGAAATAAAGAAGGGCAGTTTATCTTTAAGGTAAGCTAGAATTTAAGCAGACGTTGGAGATTATCAGAGATGCTTGTGGAGGGTGGAGGTTACTGAAGACTTATGCCCTTTTGTACATCTTTAAATGTCTGTAGTTGCTGAGAAGCCAAGAGTGAAACAGTAGATGCACCCAAATGTTAGAGGTTAACCCCACCTATGGGCATTCACCAAGTAAGTAAAATTGATCACGCAGTGCAAGACTGACTCTGCTGCTCCACGGTGCATGCCTTTTATTTGCAAGGATGCACATTGTTCTTCCAAACTTTGGGGCCGTATCTAGGGGACAAAAGAACTCTGTTGGATATTGGGTTTATTTGTCCTTGGGAGTAGGCAGAGATATTACTGGAGGTGGAGCAGAATAGGGGAAACCACATATTGCCCATCCCTCTGTTACAATTTTTGTTTTGAATATTTTAAAATAAGAGGAGTTTTAGAAGACTAGGTAGACAATTAGAAATTACTGTAACATAAAGGGGGAAAGCTTCCTTCTATTTTTAATGACCGCAGCATGATTTGTAGAAGTGAAGATTGTAGGCTGGGGGTATGCGGCTTCCCCAGGTAAAAGCAGTTCGTTTATTTTTTCTCATTAATTGAATGTACTGAGTTTTGTCAGTTTAGTAATAGCCGTTAGTTTCAGAGGGTTATTCTGTAAAAGCACCTGGGAGTGTGTTTTACAGTGTATTCATTGTCTTGCAAGCATATTGAAATAAATATACTTTTTTTTTAACTTTCAAAAAGACTTTATTGTTTCACTTTGTGTAAGATGCATAAAAAGCAGTCAAGCTCATAGAGTCCAGCACAATAGCTACATAAACCCCTTGGTCCCAACAAATATTCACCTTCTTATTCCCCAAAGGAGCTAGTGATTCAGCACTAATCTGAGGCTGTGGGCCTCATGGATGCCATTAAAGACAGAATTTTTAGGGCCTGTCCTAATATTCTCTCAAATTAGGGAAGCCTCTCATCTCCAGCATAAACTGTACTTTATTTTTTTAACATCTTTATTGCAGTATAATTGCTTTACAATGGTGTGTTAGTTTCTGTATAACAGAACTGTTAGTAGCTGTATAACAAAGTGAATCAGCTATACATAAACATATATCCCCATATCTCCTCCCTCTTGCGTCTCCCTCCCACCCTCCCTATCCCACCCCTCTAGGTGGTCACAAAGCACCGAGCTGATCTCCCTGTGCTATGCGGCTGCTTCCCACTAGCTAGCTATTTTACATTTGGTAGTGCATATATGTCCATGCCACTCTCTCACTTTGTCCCAGCTTACCCTTCCCCCTCCCCGGGTCCTCAAGTCCATTCTCTATGTCTGCATCTGAAATAAAGATACTTTTTTAACATTTCAGATACTGACTCATCCCCCAAATTTGAAAATCTTCATTTAGCCCTCTCTAAAACATCAGTGCAAATTAATATAATTTTATAGATTTATGTACTAAGATGCCGATTAAGACGTGTGCCAGTTAATGAACAAAACAGGAAAGAATTTCTCAAGTCTATTCATTCCTATGCCTCTTTACATTTTTTTTAAAGTTTATTTAATTTATTTATTTTGGGCTGCATTGGGTCTTTGTTGCTGCACGCGGGCTCTCTCTAGTTGTGGAGAGCAGGGGCTACTCTTCGTTGCAGCGTGTGGGCTTTTCATTGCGGTGGCTTCTCTTGTTGCGGAGCACGGGCTCTAGGCACGCGGGCTTCAGTAGTTGTGGCAGGCGGGCTCAGTAATTGTGCGCAGGCTCAGTAGTTGTGGCACACGGGCCTAGTTGCACCGCGGCATGTGGGATCTTCCCGGACCAGGGCTCAAACCCGTGTCCCCTGCATTGGCAGGCGGATTCTTAACCACTGCGCCACCAGGGAAGCCCTCTCTTTACATTTTGTATTGTTTAATATCTTATTCCTTGAGTATGTGTGATCTGGGATTAGATGTGCCAGTTGGAAAACCTTGGAGGTTCAGAAATTCAGATACATGTGAAATGTAAAACTACTCTCATTTAACAGATACTGATGGGCATATAAAATAGAGCTTCCATCATCTATCTTTAGAAGTAGAAGATTAAACAGAAGTGTAATTAATTTGCCAACACTGCTTCCCTGATTGAGACATTTATCAATGTTGATCTTTAATCATTAGTTTCCTTACTTGTAAAATGAAGTCTATTATGACCTCTAAGGTCTATTTGTAACAGGATTAGGTGCAGTTCCATGCCATCCCCCCAACACACATACACAAAGGCTAAGAATATTAGACATTTATTTTTCTCTCACATAAAAGGGGTTGGGAGGTAGGATTCCAGGACAGATATGGCAGCTAACCAGGCACGGGGACCCAATCCTATCTTTTCTGTTTTGCCATCCTTTGTGTATCTCTCATGTACAAAATGGCTGCTTAAGCTCCAGCCTTTACATTAGCATTCCAGGAAGAAGGAAAGGAAAAGAAAGGCCACCTTTTTCAAAGATACTTGCAAGAGGTATCATACCACATTTTTGTTGACTTCATGTTAGCTAGAATTGAGTCTCAGTACACCTAGCTGCAAGGGATGATGAAGATAAGCCTTTCAGCTGGGCAGAGAGATGTCCATTCAGAATCAAGGTTTCTACTTCTAAGAAAAGTGAGGAGAATGGATATTGGGACGAGCGATGATTAGCCACAAGTTTTGAGCTCAGAAGGGCATGATTTCACATTTCTGGGAAAATTTGACCTATGCAGTCAAATTTTAGTGTATACCAAGTGTATAAAATCAGGCAACTTGAACCATATACCTTCATTGGCCTTGCCCCATTTTTTTAGACCTGAGATTGTGTTTTCAGGCCTAGATCAGCATCCTTCGGTTGATTTGTGCATCAGAAATGAAATCTTTCCTGCAAGGTGCGATGTCTATAAACACAGTCACTCAGCAATTTAGAGCTGCCCCATCTCTCCCCCGACCTCCTTCCCCAGGGTCAACATACACGATGTTATCCCACACTGTCAACACTTCACATGATTAATAGTGACAAGGAAATGTGTGCTTTCCGTGAGAGTTGCGTGCACCTGCTAAGGTTACTAACATTCGCATCACTGTTGTGTTATGCTACATGGCTTGTCTGTTAAAACAGGCATGGCGGCCGAGGAGGGCAGGAAGACTCCCCCAGGATAACTGAGAGAGAAAGTCACTAAGAGTTACAACTCTCTGGTTTGGACTGAATGCGTAAGATCATTCTTGAAAGTCAAAGCGAAAAAAGAAATCACACGTTTGTGCTTTTTAAAGTCAGTCCTCCATTTTAGTAGCTAATTAAAACCAGGACTCTTCTATTCTGAGCCAGAACCTCCACAGGATGTTTGTGACTATGTTGCACGTGGGATGCTTGGAGGTTTGGGTCTGTTTTATTCAGTGCATTTATATTTTTAAGTGTCTCTGAGATTCTTGATCAACCCACAACATCCAGGAGTTGCTTTTGTTACATTCTAAGTCCGTGTGTGCTCCTGATTATAGCAAAGAGGTCAGCTCATAGGATGCCAGAGCCCGAGTTGAGCTAGGTGGAGGGTTCTGAATTGATGTGGTATTGCTGTGTGGTATAATGTGGTTTCCTAGGAAACTGCCAGTATCTGGCTAGCCTCCAGGAAGACATGTGGTCAGGCAGGTGGAGGTGGTGGTAGAATTGTCATTATTGCTGTTGTTGTTGGGTTTTTTTTACAGATCTTTATTGAAGTGTAATTGCTTCACAATACTGTGTTAGTTCCTGTCGTATACCAAAGTGAATCAGCCATATGTATACATACGTCCCCATATCCCCTCCCTCTGGAGCCTCCCTCCCACCCCGCTAGGTCATCACAAAGCACCGAGCTGATCTCCCTGTGCTATGCTGCTGCTTCCCATTAGCTAACTATTTTACATTCAGCAGTGTATATATGTCGATGCTAGTGTTTTTAACAGGCAGACATGTCATGAAAACTCACCGCAAAGGTCCCCTTTCCATATCAATAGGGAATAAAAGGTAGACATCTGAGTTTTTTTTTTTTTATTTTTTAATGTTGCTATTGGTCTGACCAAGATTTAGCTACAAAAATAAACATAATCCCTGATGCTGAGAAGAGGTCAGAATGAGTTGTAAGTCAGGGGAACAAAGAAATAAGCGGACAATAATTTTTTTTCACTTTGGTGTAGGTGGGGATGGTGCACACGGGGGACTCTGAATGGACCCATCACAGGCAAGTATGTAAGTGGAGATGATTAATATCTAGACTCAGACAGAAGTAATTCTACACCAGTGTAGAGAAGCAGCAGGAAGTTTCTCCAGCAGGAGGAAGGGAAGGAAAAGAAAGGGTAATTATTAAATATGAGATCATTTCAGGTTTTTTGGATGCAGTAGGATTTCCATTGTCTTACCTAAACGCTGCTTGTAAACAGTTTGCAAGTTTGAATGTACTCTTTGACTGTAGTCAGTGCTATGAATTGATTAGAATTGGAAAACCGATGAGAAATAAAATACTTTGTCAGAGGTTTTCTAATTATGTTGTAATTTTCTTCCAGTAACAGATCTAGGGAGGTTAAGCCCCTGTAATGTCATTTTGATGTTTCTCTAGTATAAAGCAGAAGGAAGAATGAGCACTTTGAAAACCAGTAAGTGCAGTGTTAGCCCTCCTTGTTATACTGTTTTTAAAAACTCCATCCTGGGCTTCCCTGGTGGCGCAGTGGTTGAGAGTCCGCCTGCCAATGCAGGGGACACGGGTTCGTGCCCCAGTCCGGGAAGATCCCACATGCCGCGGAGCGGCTGGGCCCGTGAGCCATGGCCGCTGAGCCTGCGCGTCCAGAGCCTGTGCTCCGCAACGGGAGAGGCCACAACGGTGAGAGGCCCGCGTACTCCAAAAAAAACCAAAAAAAAAACTCGGTGCTGATTTACGACACACCTGTGTTTTCGATCCACAACACGCACACCCCTAGCTTCGCACCATCGTGCTGGGAAGATTCGGGCAGTAATCATCAGTCGTGCCCTCTGTCCCCACTTCCTGATGGGAAGCTCTTTGAAGGAGACAAGGCACCAGGTCATATTCTACTTCATATCCCATGACTCTATTCTTCCCACTCCATACAGTGTTCGTTGAATGATCTCAGTGAATGGATCACTTTCTAATGAATAGTGGACTGTAAGTAGAAGATAATACTCATGAACAGCGTGGTATTCATGCAGTGCCACACTTTTTGTTGGGCTATTGGGGGATAACCATGCCTTTGTCTTACAACCTAAAAATATCCAGAACTTTGGCATGAAATCATTTCAAAAATGGTGCCGCCCCTCCCCCGACTTCATCAAATACAAGGAATTCAACTTGGGGAGTTATTTTTTGTAAATAAGGTACTTCTGATTGTCTGACTTCAGTTTTATCAGCTGCCCAAGGGCCAGTGTGTTGAGTGTAATTAAAATACCAGGAGGTCTTCAGTCATCATTCGAGATCCACCTTTAAGAGACTCTAGATGGTGGATTTAGTAAACTGAACAGTTTTAAGCTCTAAGCTTAGAAATTAAAGCCATCTCCTGCTGCCAAATGTGTTGTCTCATAATCAAAATGATTTCTAGGGCCTGCTTGACGCAGATGCCCCGAGAAGCTCCCACTGACGTGGCCATGTCAGGTTGTTACTGTATTTCACAGTCACTTAATAGATTTCACCAGATGTCATGACCCTAATATTTATCCGTTAACTCTTGTTCTGGTACTTATCTCAGCAGGCCCCCCAATTACATCGTGTCACCCTTTGCCTGGGGAGAAATGAAAAGTTTACAAACTCCTGCCTCCACTCCCCACCCCAAGTGAATCCAACAAACAAACTAGAATGGAGAAAGGAGTGGCTAAGAGGAGGGAAAAATGGGTAAACTTTGAGAATGCAGTGAAAACGAGCTAGTTTTAAATGGTGGAGGTGGAAACGTACCCACCGGTTTTGCTCCACTTTAAAAATCTCAGAAAGAACTCTGTGTGGAGGAGAAACTTTGCCTTCTTCTGTGGTTAGACTGTGTTGAATAGATCAATTCACATCAAAGAGCATCAATTTCTGCTAATGTAAACCCTGGCTTAAGTCCCATTTCAAACTTTATTTACTCATTGTGGAACCTTGAATTGACCCCGAATTTTGTTTCGCATCTTTCAGTGGCACGTGGGGCACCAGAATAGCCCAGTCAGCAAATGTTATTAAATGCTCAGGATTATGATGAGACGTGATACTTAGCACATCATGGAATTGATTTGTGTAACAGATATTTAGCGTGTGCCTATCGAGTATGTGTCAGGCACTATGCCAGGGCATTGGGGTTGGGGAAAAGAGAGACATCTGCTTGCCCTCAGGGATCTTAGAGTCTTGAGGTTTTCTGTGTCTTTCCACTTGTAGTCCTGAAGCTGAATGGCCAGCCGACATCCAATAAGCATCCATTTTTCCAGAAAAACTCTGTTAAGGATGAAATAATGTAGTAAGCGTGACGAGAAAAATAGGCAGGGGCGGGACGGAAATGGGGGAGAGAACAGTTACAAAGGAATTACACACGTATATGTTATATAGCTCTGTACTTGTACCTACAAACCATCTCATTTAATCAAATGTTATGACAACTAGGGGAGTGCTTACCTTACATGAGACTTTCCATATAAAACACTAGCGTGTAGTCAGTGCTTTATACATATTAACTATTATTCCTACTTCTTGTTAATACATTGTAGACACTCAATAAAGGCCTGTTAGTGAATGAATAGGGGATGAAATTAAGTGCTAGGGTTTAAGCCTGGCCATAAACTGAGTCTAATATCTCTATGAGTAGAGAACCTTGTATAGTATGAGTGAGAGTAAGATTTTCACGTTATATCCTGACACAAAAGTGATCTGAAATCTTAGTTTAACTGCATAGGCTTCAGACATGTTTCTCTATCCAACATCACCCTCCATTTAAAAAAAAAAAAAAAAAAAAAAAAAAGACAGCAGCATCTCCAAGATGCTGCTGGCAGGAAGAAGCAAGGAAAGTGTCCTTCTGTTTCACTCCAGAGGGGAAAGGTGATAATAGGAGAGGGACCAGGCAGGAGTGAAGTGATGATGATGGTGGTGATGGAGGCCAAGGCAGTGGGAGGGGAGGGTGGGAACCAGGACCAGGATGAGAGAGTGTGAGCCTGTGAAGACAGGGCTAACAGGTGGACACTTGAGTGACTTCCCGGGAATGTCTCCCGATGGCAGCGCTATCCTTTGTCTGAAGTGCCCAGACTAGAGCTAGCTTCTTGCTTTAGGGGCGTAATGCTCCAGATGTTTACAAATAGTTCTGAGAGCCCGGCCTCGGATCCTGTCCACTCAGGAGATCCAGTTGCGCTGTTTCTCCATCGCAAGCTGATTAATGATGGGGTGCGGCTGGGCAAGAACGGCCTCCGTTGCCTTCAGTTTGTGCATTGGTTTGAAGCAAGCTTTAGCAGTTCTGCAGGGCATGAGGTACTGAAAGTCTGCAGGAAGTCTGACGTGGCCAGCTTATTACAGGGAACTTAAGGGCATCCACAAGTCAGACCAGGAAGGTGCAGGGTAAAGGAAGCCATTGAATTTTCTAGAGTCGCCCAAATTCACCAGGTAATTATGCAATGTGATACTGCCTTTTTTTTTTTTTTTTTTTTTTTTTTTTTTTTTTTTTTTTTTGCGGTACGCGGGCCTCTCACTGCTGTGGCCTCTCCCATTGCGGAGCACAGGCTCTGGGCGCGCAGGCTCAGCGGCCATGGCTCACAGGCCCAGCTGCTCTGCGGCATGTGGGATCTTCCCGGACCGGGGCATGAACCCGTGTCCCCTGCATCGGCAGGCAGACTCTCAACCACTGCGCCCCCAGGGAAGCCCAGATACTGCTTTCTTATCGCTGTGGGCACACAGCGTCAGTTAGGTGAAACACTTTAAGTGAATGATTCCTAGGAGTCCAGAAACATTGATCCTTTAGGATCAGAAGTTCCTCACTCAAGTATGGCCTCACAGGAAATTCCAATATAAGGATTCATGCAATGAGTTCAAACTGGGCAACTGAATTGTGGGTCTGACGTTAAGACAACAGGAGGAACGGAGGAGGAGAAATTTGGGAAGAGAGAGAACAGTGGAATCTTCTGGGAGTAAAATTTATTCTTGAACATTAAAAACAAATCTACAAGTTAAAGTCAAGAGTTGTCTTGTTTATACCCTCAATGCTGTAATGTCCTTTTCGTTAATTTGTTTATACAAGTTTTAGGGGCCAGTAACATTTTTTAGCCCACAATCCACATTTACTCCCAGAGTGCTGCCCTTGAGACAATCCATCAGCAGTTTGCTCAAGGCTCTGGAAAAGGGGTTAAAAGGCTTAATTTAAAAGATGGGTGTGTATGTGCAAACTCCGTTTGTTTTAAAGAGATCTTAAATGCTGTAGAAATAATTAGCCATGTGCATGAACCAGAATAATTAATACCAAATGGTGCAGTATCCTTTTTGTGTCCTGTTTCAGAACAGAACTTGAGTGAAACATTAAGTTCTATCTCCTCTCTTTTTCCCCCACATTACTCCGGATTTTATAATCATCACTAGTACCCGATTGGCTATGAAGTTAATGTCCCTGTATACAGCCATCTTCCCAACTTTTCTTGCCTCTCGGATGCTTCGTGGCTTTGGGTATTACACTACTCGCTTTCCATAGGGGCCCAGAGAAATATCAACTATTGATCATTTTAATGACCTAAAATAAATGCCTGTTGTAAATGTACAACAACATTGAAGAAGCTGCTAGCTACATGCAGCCTGGTCCCTGGGAGTCATTTATCTTAGAAGAGGTAAAGACATTCTCGCATGCTGGATTCAAACCTCTTACCTTGGTGGGTTGGTCCATCACAAATTGACAGGGCTATTCTAGAATCCAGTTTTCGACTTTAGGGAGGGACTCCGGTGATGTGTTGGGATGATGGAGACAGGACTGTGTGTGTGCCTGTGTGTGTGGAGCGGGGAGGGTGTGGTCCTCCACCGTCTCTCTTCAAATGTAAACCCGCGCGATCATGTTACTAATAACGATTTGCATTACCTCTCACCGAGTTTACCATCCTAGGAGTTTGAGATTGGCTCAAGGGCTCCCATGAATGAGCCCGAGGCTTAAAAATCCGTTGAAGAGGGAGCAAACCACACGAACAGTATTTTCCAAGAGGTTTACTTCCCTTGAATTGAAACCTAATCGTGTTCCCTGGCTCTCAGGGCACTTGTACAAAGCCCATCTGTTTATTCAAGCACTTGCCTGATGATGTGGGAGGCTCAGCCAGTATAATCCCAGGCATGAGGTTTCCAAATGCTGAATATGTTACTCAAGGACATTATTTCCCATTGACATACATAAATTCAAAATAAGATAATCAATGATGCAAATGTAGCCATTAAATACAGGACCTGGAGAACACATTCAAGATGTCTCCTAGTACATATATCCATTCTCCTCCTTTAAAGTAGGACTATAAAACAGTTCTTTTTGAAGTCATCTGTGGTCATGCAGTTTAATCCAATGGTCATTAACCCGGATTCTGAGTCAGTATCTTTTAGAAGCTCACCAGTGCTTCTAATGTTGAGCATGGACCGAGAACCACTGGTCTAACCAGTGGCCTTTCTTAGTTCGTCTTACTCAATTTCTCAGCTCCATTTAATAGAGTTAATGTCCTAGTTATCTTCCACCTTTTTGACCACTTTCCTCTGTTGAGGAGAAGTGGTCAAGAAGGTGTTTGCTCTCCTTCCTTTTTTTTTTTATTTTTTGCGGTACGCAGACCTCTCACTGTTGTGGCCTCTCCTGTTGCGGAGCACAGGCTCCGGACGCGCAGGCTCAGCGGCCATGGCTCACGGGCCCAGCCGCTCCGCGGCATGTGGGATCTTCCCGGACCAGGGCACGAACCCGCGTCCCCTGCATCGGCAGGCGGACTCTCAACCACTGCTCAACCACTGAAGGAAGGGGAAGCCCTCCTTCCTTTTTTACTGTCCTCCTTGGTGTATCTCTGTCAGCCTCAGCTTCCCTCTTGGGCTGTTAATGAGCACTGCTTCTGAAATCCTGGTCCTCTCTCTGTCCCTGCAGTGAGTCTTGGCGGTCAGAGAGCCATGTGACACTGAATGAGTCTTAAACTCGATCCTCTCCTCCTCCAGAGTAACATCCTTCCTGTTTCATTCGTCCGATAGCATTGTGCCCTTCTTATTCCCACTTGAGCGCTCTGGATTCCTTTGGCTTAATTCAGTCAATCACTAAGCCTTCCTATTCTTCTCACCTCTCTTCCACACTCACCGTTGCTCCTTTAGCCTAGACCCCGGGAACCTCCTGCATAGGGAGATGGGCGTGGAGGGAAGAGTGTAATGGGGTAGGAGTTGGAGGGACTGAATTCTTGTCCTGATTCTGCATTTCATTAAAACACACAACAAGGGGGGGCTTCCCTGGTGGCACAGTCGTGGAGAATCCGCCTGCCGATGCAGGGGACACGGGTTGGAGCCCCGGTCTGGGAGGATCCCACATGCCGCGGAGCGGCTGGGCCTGTGAGCCACAACTACTGAGCCTGCGCGTCTGGAGCCTGTGCTCCGCAACAAGAGAGGCCGCGATAGTGAGAGGCTCGCGCACCGCGTTGAAGAGAGGCCTCCGCTCGCCGCAACTAGAGAAAGCCCTTGCACAGAAACAAAGACCCAACACAGCCCAAAATAAATAAATGAATAAACTCCTACCACCAACATCTTCTTTTAAAAAAAAAAACACAACAAGGTTATATGACCTTGGTAATACCCATGATGTCTCTGGGTGTCAGTTTTGCCACCTATAAGATAAGTGTATAAATGGAATAACTATAAAAAAATATACACCTATGTGGAATTTGTATAAATTCCATATTGATTTGGGTTTCTTGGCTTTAGGCTGAAGCTAGCATTTAAGGATGCTGATGAAAAAGATAAAAAGAGACGGTATTATACCCCATTTCACAGTCGCACACAGCCCTTTATATTAGTTGATTCCATGATTCCTGCTCTCTGAATCTAGACCTCCGGAATATCAACACTAAATGCATATATATATATATATATTTTTTAGTGTGCTTCCTGAATACTGTCAAAATTTTGTTTCCTTAAATTTATCTTCTCCAAAATGTTTGACAAATACTTAATTTAAAAACCAGCTTGCTGTCTTTGAGCTACTGTTAGAAGAGAAACCTGCTTCAAAAGAAGTTTGTACATAGTTAGTATGCTAGGATTTAAAAAAATCAGATAATCTAGGGTAATCTGCATAAGTGATGTGCTTTCCCCCCAAGAATGGCAAGCAGCTTTCTTGGTCTCATGATGATTCTTTAGTTTTAGAACAGTTCACACTGTTCTCGGTAGTTTACAAAATGAGAAACTGAGGCCTTGTTATGTAATCCACCTCCCTGCCAAGGAAAATTGAAAAGCGCTTTACCAACAATTATCTGGGCCTTGACTGCAGAGTCTAAAAAAAGTATTCATTGAAGGGCAAAATATATCACCATTCCCAGAACACTGCCAACAGCAAAGAGATGATGCTGGGAATTAAATACAGCCCTGTTTCGGTTCACCTTAGCTTTGAAACTCAGTGAGAGAGAACAGTGGAACCTTTTTTTCCACTGAAGGCCAATTTAGGTCAGAAAAACATATATGTTGAAACTTCTAAGTCAAGAGGATGAGGAAGGAAGAGGTAAAAAAGTCCATGACCTGTGCATTTGGTCATGGATTGGTCCCCGATTCTTTTGTCCAAAGAGTGGACACTGTGGGCAAGAAACAAAAGAGGAGGAGGGGAGGGCTTCCCTGGTGGCGCAGTGGTTGAGAGTCTGCCTGCCGATGCAGGGGACACAGGTTCGTGCCCCGGTCCGGGAAGATCCCACATGCCGCGGAGCGGCTGGGCCCGTGAGCCATGGCCGCTGAGCCTGTGCGTCCGGAGCCTGTGCTCGGCAACGGGAGAGGCCACAACAGTGAGAGGCCCGCGTACCGCTAAGAAAGAAAAAAAAAAAAAAAGAAAAGGAGGAGGGTAATCACTTCTTGGGTGTCTCCGTGTGTCCAGAGATAAGAAATCTAGCTATTTGCTTTATTTGCTCTAAGTGGCATAGATGTAAGCACGAGGTTTCGAGGCAGCGTGCCTGTTAGTTATTTTGGCGTGGTGATGGTCAGAGCTCTCAGGAAGGAGAGACGGGGGGTCCCAAGGAAGGAGTGAGCCTGATCAGTGGCACAGCCAAGGTCAGCCCTTCATCTGCTGTTTCTAAGGAGTGGTGTTTGGAGCTTGTGGTGCTTATAGTCACAGGAGAAGGCAAGAGGGGGTAGCTCTAGTGGTCAGTCTAAAGGATGGATGAGGACTCATGGAGCAGAGAGGGAAAAGCCATGCCCTTCTCATCAGCTGAGGCTCCGCTTTGCCACCAAGCTCATGCATCAGGGTTGAAACTGCTCTTTTTTGTTTCTGAACTTAGAAGAGGCTGCTAGGAGAGCAGCAGATGCGTCACCTGTCACTAAGAGTAGGTGTTCCTAGCACTGAGGAGTGTGGAAGGCGGCAACGAAGCACCACTGCGGTTGTCCGTGCGGTTGAATTACCACTGCTTGGTGCCCTGATACAGGGACTTCGTGTCAAGGTCATGTAGAAGGACAGTGGCATCCGTGGACAGCAAAGTGGGCTGGATTCTGCTCTCAGCCACCTGAAGCAAGCCTGGATCAGGCCAAGGGAAAAAGCTGTGGACCTGCCCTCTCTTTTATGCAGCCAGTTAGAGGCAGTGACGCTATACACAACAAGAGGTCTTTGCCGAAGGGAGGGAGAAGGAGGAAAGCCGTGCGCAAGGGGAGTTGGAGACTCAGGGTGCGCTGAAGTCAGATGTGTTACAGGACAGAGGGGCGTGCAGCTGGCAGGGTGTGGCAACGGAGGCTGTCTGTGCTCCTGACTGTAAGATGTAAGCTGAGCAACACGGAGCGTCCTGCTTATCAGAACTGGGGGCCTGACGTGGATGAGTATTTCTTATCCGTGTCACAGGCCAGACAACGTCAGGCCCCAGCCAGCCAGGCTTTCCTCTTGACCTAGAGGCTGGCCTTTGAGCAACTCAAGGCTTCTTGCAGCGCTCTGCCCCCCAAAATCATAGGAAATTATCCTGTAAACATCTCAAAAAAAAAAAAAAAACCCTAGATTTTGTTTTCTGGGAAAAGCATGGTTTAATAAAAGCAAATTCCATATAGGCTGACAAATAAATTTGGAGCTCAGTACATTCATAGGTTGTTCTGGAACTCAGCATTTCATTTGTGTTTTTCTATAGTTGGAACGTCTGTAGGCTTTAGAAACGGCATGCGTCTGGCTTTATGGTGGAGGCCCTGCTGTATGTCAGGTACCGGGGTGGCGGGTATGTTAATGAATGTGAACTTAGGGTCTAAGGGGTGATTCTCAACCTAGGAGGAAACTTCGGATGCCTGGTCCCACCCTAGGCTTTATGACATGGTGGGCTTGGGATGTAGCCTGACCGGCAGGATTTTTTTAAAATGTCCCCAGATGTTTCTCACATGCTGCCAGTGCGTCTGGTGTAGTAGGTTCCCAAACTTAGCTGCTGGTCAGAATCACCAGAGGAGTTTTAAAAAATATAGATTCTTGGGTCCCAGCACGGATCTGCTGAGTCTTGGACAACGACAGGGAATGTGTATTTTTAGAGTCACAAGTGTTTCTGATAACCGGCTCAGGGAGCCCTCACTGTAATGTATTCATGTACAATTGTGATCTAGAAACGTAATGCTTAGAACAGTTTTAATTTCTTTTTTCTCATAGACAAAGCTATTTTTCACTCATTTGGATAATGGCCAAGCGTGTTTGTGGTTGTTTTTAATGAGACTTTCACAACGTTCTAAAGCTGCCCACCCCCCCCCACCCCCCGCAACAGCTCTCCCCGTTCTCTGAGCTCTTTTCCCTGCCACGTTTCTGTCAGGGAAATTGTTTTCTGCCTTGTTAAAATAATCCCTTTTGAGGGGTATATTTTCTTAGATCCCCACAGCTAGGCACACCTACCGCCCTCCTCTGTTACTGAATCTGACTGTAACTTTCCCATCATGCTTCTGTTGAACCACAAAGCCAGTCTTCGGGATGTGTCTGGCTATGGTCATTTATGGTCACCTTAAAGATCTCCCACCATCCTGAGCGTTCACCACGAAGTGGTCCTGGCAGTCAGTGTGAGTAAGCTTGTAAATCCATGCATTTACTTAAACATCTTCCACACTGTCCTTGAGGAAAATTTCAAATCAGCTGTGAAACAGAAAACAAAACCCATCCGACCAAAGCGTTAACTCCTACCTGACTGTTTGCGGCTTGGGGAAGCCTCCCAGGCTGCTCCCTTTCTGACTGCCTGTTGAGAGCTTTCTGTGAAGTTCTCAGGAGCTGACACTTTGTATATTTTACTAACTAGGTTTATGATGGGTTCATCGTATCATTTACCTTGGAAACATTATTAATCGACTCAGTGGCTGCTTTCCTGCTGGCTTTCACCAGGCTTCCCACCACCCCATGAGGTAACCAGAGCAAAAGGGAAGCAAACTATAGATTTTTCAAACCTACAGAGCAGAGAAAGATCCCAATTTTTGAGACATGTTCTTATGAAAAAAATGAGTGTATCAGACAGGGAGATCATATGTCTGAAAATCAAAGGGGTGCATTTTTTCTACTTAACACTAAGACATTTCTAATGGGAGCCTCTTTTATTTATATTTTTACTAGTTTTAGGAAAAGCCTAACTTATTTTAAGAAATTATCTCAGAGTGAAATAAAAGCCTTTCTTTTTTTCCCATTTCCCAATCTAAAGTACACTCCATGAGAGACCAGGAATGTAGTGGGGTCCTCAGCGCACAGCTGGGACTGTCTGTAGCCCACATCGTGAAATCAGGGAGTGCTGATGGATAGGAGCTGAAAACACTGAAATGAGGCCTAGTTTCCCTTCACTCTGTTGGAATTACATTGTAAGGGAAGTGTATTGATCCTACATACTTCAGTCTGAAGCAGAACGATAAAAAAAAAAAAATCAATCGGGAAAAATAATAGATTTCCTAGAAGAAGAACACCAGCAAAACTCAAAATGAAAATGCTTTGTGGCAAATAAGGCCGATACTGAATATGTTGACAGAATTCTCAGAGTGTTCTGACCATTTCCATCATCTTCTCATAATTCTAAAGGAAAAGAGGTTACTATGGATATAGTTCCTACTGAATACGAGTGACATTTCTTAGCTAACGTATTGCATGCGTACCCTGTGCTTGGGCACTGCACTAAGCGCTTAATATACTTAATCTCATTTAATAGTCACCATAACCCTGCAGGGTAGATACTGTTATTATTATCATTTTAAAATGAGGATGCAGAGCCCTGGGTTAAGTAACTTGCTGTGATTCAAGGCCCCCCACCCTATACTCTCCTATTAAGTATGACATAGATTATCTCCCAGAAGCCAAAGGTAAAGTCTAGTCCTTTTTGGGCATCGGGAACAAAGGCCAAATTCCTTACTCTGTGGGGGGATGGGGGGAAAAAAGGGACAGGTGTGACTTTTTTCCCTAATGGTTGAGACATTTTGAAGAAAGATCGATACCTCTAGGGGAGTGGTAAGTGGTTAAGTGGTAAGGAGTCATCAGAATCAATGCTGCTTTAGACCTGGGAAGATGGTGCAAAACAATGGCCCCAGTGTGGAAGCAGAGTGTAGATGCTGGTTTGAGAGGGGTGATAAGGGGAAGTTTGAAGATTCCTGACAGGCAGTTGGAGCTGACGTTCAGGAAAAAGAACGTATTCGGATTTTTTGTGAGAGACGTTGCACTTCTCCCCATGCATCGTCTTCTTTCATCGCACAGCAATCTTTTGAAAACATCATCATCATCGTTCACGTGTTATAGATGAGGAGACGAGGAGACGGAGGCTCAGAGAGGTGAACTATCTTTCGAGGCCACGGTGCTCGTGAAGAAAATGGGCTTTGTGGTCAACAGGGCACCGACTTACTCTTTTGCATTTCTGTCTGTCCATTAAACATTTTATTGCCTGTTATAGATTACAGCCATTCGATGCCTGCAGCCTCCCACAGCATTATGTGTTGCCTTTCATTTGCTATTAGGGTCTTAACTAAAATAACTGGCCATTTTTTGTGCGTTTATAATGTTGCAGAGATGCTCATTAGGGCATGGGTATTCCAGAGAGGTTAAATAGAAAAAGGACTGATTTAATTTGTGATGAGTAACTGTGTCTAAAATGGGTACCGTGCTCCACGTTCAAATAAACCAGAAGGCTTCTATTGATACTGCAGGAAGACACAACAGATAATACGAACACCTCCAAATTTAAAGCATGAGTGCATTTGAATTTTATTTTGGAATGTAGATGCGATTGATCATTTGTTCTGCAGGCAAGGCTTTAGTCCAGTTAGGAGGAAAAAATATCAAGGCACTAGTATGGATTATTTTCTAGAAGAAGTTTTAGAGACTTAGTAAACTTCCTGAGCTGCTGAGACTTGAAATTCCTCATTAGCGGAGGTGAAGCAAGGAACCTTTTAGAGACTGTTGTACCCAGCGTCTGCAGTACACTTGAGTGGCACGTGTGTTGCATGAAGTAACCCAGGAAAGAACTCAAGGGAGGCAAGTGCGTGGTTTTTTGTTTTTTGTTTTTTGTTTAACCTCAGAGGCAGTTATTATATTTATTATACTGGGCAGCAAACAAACCTGCCCCTTAGCTCTGGAGGAAGAGATCTTCTAAGGCTAGAACCTATACAAACATCCTTAAAAAAATAACCCAGGAAGCGGGGGTGGACAAATTAGGAGTATGGAATTAACAGATACAAACCACTATACATAAAATAGATAAACAACAAGGATTTACTCTATAGCGCAGGGAATTATACCCAATATCTTATAATAACCTATAATGGAATATTATCTGCAAAAAAGCAGAATCACTATGCTGTACACCTGAAACGAACACAAATACTGTAACTTAGCTATACTTCAATTAAAGGAAAAAAGCCTAGAACAAAGAGAGTCAGTGCCTCTACTTACAAGATATGCAGCAACAAGGAAGACCCATAGAGAGTTGCCTCCCTGAAAATGCCACATACACATTCATTGCTGATTACACAGGTACTAATATCCACTAAGGCGCTGCTTGTTTTGTGATGGGTCAGGGAGTTGCTTGGAGTCGCAGGGTCTTCCAAGTGTGTGTTTTCAATACAGGTGAAAATACGACCCAAGTGAAGGAAGCGGGGAGGGAGGGCCCTTCTCAGGAGGGAATTGTAACGTCAGTGGCCAATATTTATAGGTCGTGCGGTGGGCCAGGCCCTGGTCTATGTTCTTTGAAGGTGTGAACTCCCAACAAGCCTACATGGGCTGAGTACTGGTATTATTCTCACTGTAGAGATAGGGAAACTGAGGCACGGCCGGTGGGCGAAGGAGCCAGGATTCCAGCTCTGGCAACTAGAATCCCAATCCGGTGCCCTCAGCCACCTTAAGGGGAGGTCATTTGATGCCTGGAAGCGGTTCATTGCCGGGGCAGCTTTCTATGAGGTTCTCCAGCCTGCGTGCTGGGCAATGCATTGTTGCATGCTGTTCCCTAAGAATCCCATGAAATAGAGCTTATTATTATCTCTGTTTTCTTAAAGAGGAAACTGAAGATTAGAAAGTTGAATACCTCCCCTGAAGTCACCAATCACCAAATGCCAAAAGCCACCAGTCTCTCCCAGGTCCCTGTGACATCAAAGTCAACCATCTGTGGATTGCCCAGCAGTAAGAGCTATGGCGTAAAGCGTGGGCTGTCTCTTAGTGTACAGAATAAGCAAAGCCTGTCTCCTTAGTCTTTGACCAGCTCTTCATCATAGCCTCCCTTCATGGCGTAGGCAAGAAGTCCTGCCTGGAGCGGGGGATTCCCTTCTTCCCAGACCCGAAATTAAATCAAAGAAGCTAAAACCGTCCCTGACATTTCCTGCTGAGTGCTGTCTGCTTGACAGTGTGCCACATTCGGAGGGCAGCGGCAGCCTTCCAGGGAGATTGTAAAATGTTCTTATGGAATGAATACCTGATTAAGTTAATGGTGCCGAGCCAAGGTGAGGAGGGGTAATTTGGCAGCCGAATTTCTGGCAGCTCATTCAGCATCCTTAATGTTCCACCAGCTTCGTGCTGGGCTGCCTGTGAGCCCCGGGAGGGGCCGTGGTAATTAACTCAGCCTTTTGATTGAAAACAGCTGCAGGGAGCAAGTCATCCCATTGTCCGTTTTGCTGGTGATCGGAAAGGACTCGGGGCATCTTGGGCTCCACTGCGCAGCCTCCCTCTGGAGAAAACAATAGAGGTAGAGTGTAGGTTTCCCACTTGCTCTGCTTTTCAAAATGAACCATTCATCTTTTGAGGGTCAGAACTCAGCCACCCATTCAGCGAGTATGAGTCATACCCCCGGTTTTAAAACAAACATTTATTTCAGAGAGAATTCTTATCGCGGCTGATCTTTATAAGCTCATCTCTCTTTCTATGCTTGATTTAGGCTGGTTTCAGTAAAATTGCTGTCTTTGTAAATACGTATTCCTTCCAGTACATCCAAAGACGGTCAGCAGCCTTTCCTTGGGATTAATGTGAGGACAGTCTGGACAGAGTTTTGGAGAATGGGATGCGGATTTTTAGAGGTTAAAGATGTTATCGCCCACATCTTTAAAAACATCTCCTAGGGTGTGCTCTTACTTCTTGCTACGGGAATTATCTCGGGTTCATAATCTCACATGAGAATCCGTGCTAGAAATGGAATCTCTAAGTGCAGATGCTTTTCAGATACACAGTATTTTATGTCTCTCTGTCATGAGTTCCACTTTTGATCCAACACTGTACGATCACGTCCAAAAATTTAGAAGAAGATCCAGAAACACTTTGCCTTTTAGTAGCCAACTTCTAAGGGAGACAGAACAGCAACAGACACAGGATGAGAACTGTCAACCGACAGAGAAAGGACAGCAGCCCTAGAATCCCACAGGGTTATGAAATTCAGTCCGTATCCAGCACAGGGAGTTTACAGTCTAATGAGAAAGAGGCATGAAAATAAGTATAGAATACAATGGACACATTATATAAGTGCTGGTGAGCCTGAGAGAAGGAAGGGCTATGCAACACTGCAGTGGTCTTGAGTGGCTTTGTCAAGATGTTAGGAATGATTACAAAAGAAAGTCGAGGTCAGGGGGGCCGTTATGAGCAAAGGCATGGAGCCAGCGGCAGTGTTAGCCTAGGTGGGGATTGCAGACAGTTAGAGGATGGTGTGTATGTGATAAGATAAAGCATGGTCTTAAGCAGCACAGAGGAGAGGGCATGGGGTTGGGGTGGGGAGAACCTAAAATAAGTGACCTGGGGGGCTTCCCTGGCGGTCCACTAGTTAAGACTACACCTTCCAACGCAGAGGGTGTGGGTTCTGTCCCTGGTCGGGGAGCTAAGATCCCACATGCCTTGTGGCCAAAAACATAAAAACAAACAAACAAACCCGGAAGCAATATTGTAACAAATTCAGTAAAGACTTAAAAAAAAAAAAATTGATCCACAGCAAAAAAAAAAAGAAAAAAAAAAAAAAAAAGACCTCGAAGATAGGTTAGAGCCATGGTTCTCAAAGTATGGTCCCCAGACAGGTAGCCTCCACGTCATCTGGGAAGTCTGGGTAGGAGAACCTCTGGGTTAGAAAACAAGCAGCAAGGGGCATTGTGCAGGGGTGGTGGCTGGAGTGGAGAGTGTTCAGATAGAGCTGAGGGAATCCACGTACCCAAAGGCCTTGAGCCAAGTGTGTTTGAGCTGGAACGGGACACAGCTGCACCCATCTGTTTATGGATGATCTAGGGCGCCTTTCATGCTGCGCCGGCAGAGTGGAGGCCTTCCGATAGACTGTGCTGCCTGCAGAGCTGAAAATATCTACCGGGCAGCCCTTCACCGAAGTTTACTGACCCCTGATTTAGCAGGTGGGACTGACGTTACCTGATGATGGAGCCAAGGGGAGAACACAAGGGCAGCGATATTGGCCAGCCTTCTGTGTTGAGTGGGCAGGGATGGGATAGTTGGAGGGTGGGGCGCTGCCTACCGTGGGTGTTTCTTAACTTTTTTCCAAGTATAGTTGATTTACAATGTTATGTTCCTTGGTATACAGCAAAGTGATTCAGCTATACATATATATACATTCTTTTTCAGATTCTTTTCCCTTATGGTTTATCATAGGATATTGAATATAATTCCGTGTGCTATGCAGTAGGACCTTGTTGTTTATCCATTCTATATATAATAGTTTGCATCTGCTCATCCCAAACTCCCAATCCATCCCTCCCCCACCCCACCCGCCTTGGCAACCACAAGTCTGTTCTCCATGTCTGAGTCTGTTTCTGTTTTGTAGATAAGTTCATCTGTGTCACATTTTAGATTCCACAGATAAGTGATATCATATGGTATTTGTCTTTCTTTTTCTGACTGACTTCACTTAGTATGATAATCTCTAGGTCTATCCATGTTGCTACAAATGGCATTATTTCGTTCTTTTTTATGGCTAAGTAATATTCCATTGTATATATGTACCAGATCTTGTTTATCCATGCATCTGTTAATGGACATTTAGGTTGTTTCCATGTTTTGGCTGTTGTAAATAGTACTGCAACGAACATTGGGGTGCATGTATCTTTTCAAGTTCCAGTGTTTCCAGATACATGCCCAGGAGTGGGATTGCTGGCTCATATGGTAGTTCTATTTTTAGTTTTTTGAGGAACCTCCATACTGTTCTCCCTAGTGGCTGCACCAAGTTACATTGCCACCAGCAGTGCAGGAGGGTTCCCTTTTCTCCACACCCTCGCCAGATGCTTCTTAACTTCTTATGGCTCCCAGTTCTCATTGTGAAAATGCACACAAGTGTAAGAGCTTAGAGACACCCCAAAGTCCAGCCATGGAAAGCGGGCTAACTCTAGCAGGTATTTGGGGGGATCCACGTAGCTCCAAGCAGAACTTTGGGGGAAGGGGGCACTGTGAAGTTTAAAAACAAAACTGCAGTTGGTTTGCAAACTTTTAAAATCATGATATGTAATTTAAGTTTTTTTAATTGAGATAAAATATATATAACGTAAAATTTACCATTTTAACCATTTTTCAGTCTATATTCCCGTGGCATTAGGCACATTCACATTTTTGTGCAATCATCACCACTGTCCGGCTCCAGAACTTTTTCATCATCCCAGACTAACTATATACACACTCAACAGTGACTCTGCATTACCCCTCCCCCAGCCCCTGGTAACCTCTGTTTACTTTCTGTCTCTGTGAATTTGCCTGCTCTAGGTGGACCACACACAAGTGGAATCATATAATATTGGTCGTTTTGTGTCTGGCTTCTCCCACTTAGCATAATGTTTTGTGAAGATTTATCCAGCTTATAGTCCGTATCAGAATTTCATTCTGTGGTAAGGCTGAATTACAGTCCATTGTATGGATATACCCCATTTTCTTTGTCCCTTTCTCTGTTGAGGAACACAGCACAACCAGCTTGGACTGTCCCAGGCATGCACACAGCATCCTCTGTGATCTGGAGGAAGTACTTCCTCAAAACTCCGGAGAGGGGCTTCCCTGGTGGCGCAGCGGTTGAGAGTCCGCTTGCCGATGCAGGGGACACGGGTTCGAGCCCTGGTCCAGGAAGATCTCACATGCCGTGCAGCAAGTAAGCACATGCGCCACAGCTGCTGAGCCTGCGCTCTAGAGCCCAAGAGCCAGAACTGCTGAGCCCACAAGCCGCCATTACTGAAGCCCGCGTGCCTAGAGCCCGTGCCCCAGAACAAGAGAAGCCACCGCAATGAGAAGCCCGCTCACCACAATGAAGAGTAGCCCCTGCTCGCCGCAACTAGAGAAAGCACTCGCGGCAATGAAGACCCAATGCAGCGAAAAATAAAAAAAAATAAATAAATTTGTTTAAAAAAAAAACCAAACAACTCTGGAGAGCCAGATGATGGAGCCCAGCCCTGTATTTGGTCTGTTGGGTTGTTCAGCCTCCACGGGGCCTTGGGAGATTTCTAGTAAGTCAGTTCCACACAGCAGACTGAGAACATTGAGACACCAGCAAGTAGCTGATGGGTTGCCCCCATTGCTCCAACACCTGGAACTCTGTACGCAGAAAGGTGACACGCTCAGTGCTGCTTACATGTGTGTGCCACTGGGTAATTGCCACAGGGAGACTTTCCCTATGGGACCCTAAGCCAGATCAGGTTGTCCCAGGCAGTGTTTTCCTCCCTCATTCTGTTCCATTCATCTGCCTGGCCACAGGCCACTGTTTTGGAATGTAGAGGTTTGGATTTATCTGGTCCTTGGCGCATGTTACATTCTTTTCCCTGAACCCCGATGAACTTCATTTATTATGCTTATTTTATTACTTGATCTATTTATTTTAAGTGTATAATCATCATGTGCTATATAAGAAGGAGTTTATGAGCCAATTACAAAGTTAGAGAACAGTTCCCACAAGGCTGCCCTCACTTCTCACACCACTTATAGGTTCTGGGGTGGGGGGAGTCCCCCATACCACCCTCAGATTCATCCATTGACTAGAAGCACAGAGCTCCCTGAAAGCTGCTGTACTCACGTTCACACTTTACTACAGAGAAAGGATACAGGTTAAAATCAACCAAGGAAGAGGCATATAGGGCAGAGGTCTGGAGGGGTCCAGACACGGGGCTTCCAGGTGTCCTCTCCTCGTGGGGTCATGGGGGGCGTTACCTTCTCCCAGTCCTGCAGCGTGACAGTACACACACGGTACTGCCACCCATCGAGGCTCCTCCGAGCCCCGGTGTCTAGAGATTTTCTTGGAGCTCAGTCTCATACCACCCACGTGGTTGATCTTTTATCCTCAGCTCCTCCCGGAGGTTGGGTGCGTAACTTTAGTCTTTTAATTCCTCCAGAGGTTGGCACTGATATCGCCTGGGGCCCAAAGCCCCCCTCATAAATTATACTTTAGACTGGTGGTCAAAGCCCCCAGGCAAACAGACAGACTTCTATAGGCAGGACCTCCCAGTAGCCAAAGACAAAGGCCAGACGTCTGTTTGGGTGAGGTTAATCCTGCACTATATACCAGCCGATCTACTGCCTAATCCGAGAACTGGAACCCAGGTGTTTGCATTAGATGAATCAAGATTTTCATCTTATTTCTGCCATTTATGAGCCATGTAACCTTAGGGGCGTCCCGTAACACGCTAAGCCTCAGTGTGCTGGTCTTTACAATGGGATGATAACACACTGGCTGTTGCTTGTATGAAAAGCATTGCTATCTATAGTCTACACAAAGAAAGCCCCAGTGGCTTCTGTCATACCTGCTTTGCTGGGTCCCAGGAGGTCTCAGGGCCTTTGTCGCCAAGACGGTGGTAGAGTTGTATAGTGTCCCAGAGACTGGAAGACAACCACAGAAGGGACCCCATCATGGAACTCCCAGGAGGAATGACCTGTTAGTTCAAGATTATACAGAACCTTCCACTTGCCTTCCACCCGCCCACATCAAGGGCAACAAATGCCTCAAGCCTGTCGCAGACTGCCTCAGTTCCAGAAAGGCATTTTTTTTACTTGATGGAGATTTTCGTGTTCTCTGTTTGTAAACTTGGGCCATCTAATCTCCTGGAACCCCAGCACCCTGGTAGTTGAGAGAATCTGACTAAGCCCCCTCCAGCTACCACGGGCCCCTTGCTGTGTGGTGTGTAGCAGAGCTTATGAGAGTGTGTGTGAGAAGACAGCTGGCAGCCTTCCCTGTGGGATGTGGAAAGAAGATTCTGCATTTCCCCACCATGCCTTTGGGGAATTACTCATCTAAGTGCTGTGGAAGAGCAGGCAGAGTGGAACCAGGAACCATTACACTTAACCCTTACAGAGACACGCCAAGCTCGAGTTTAGCATCTCACCTTTCTGTTGATTCTGCTTGTACCTGTGGAGTGGCTTTCATGCTTTTGGGTGTGAATGCGGGCCTGTGCATTGGGAGCTATTGTAACTATAATCCCTTCTACCAGCTGAAGAAAGAAAATAAATTCTCAAACATCCATGGCTTTTTCTTTTGTGTAAATCACAGGTGTGAGGAAAAACCCAGATGCTGGAAAGGATTGAGAGTTTGAAGGTATTGTGTTGATTTGATCACGGAACCAGGAGAGATTAGTGATCCATCAGTGTGGGTGAAAACAAGGGATTCAGGAAGAAGCATTTGCTGAGTTACAGTTAGGATGGTGAGCATTTATTGAGTGTGTGCACGATGCCAGGCACTGTGCATACTAATTCCTCCCCGTTTTATAGGCAGAGGTATTACCTATAAGATTACACACTGTTGAGATGCTTACTCTCTAAACTGGACACATATATAATTTGGAGTAAAATAAAAATTACAAGAAAGAGAAAGATTCCATAGGCAGTAGGAGTGAGGCCAGGGTTGTTGGTTTTTTTTTTCTTTTTTAATTTTTATACAACTTGTAAAGGTTACTTTCCATTTACGGTTACCACAAAATATTGGCTCTATTTCCCGTGTTGTACAAGACATCCTTGAGCCTATCTTACACCCAAAAGTTTGTACCTCCCCCTCCTCCACCCCTATATTGCCTCTCTCTCCTTTGCACTGGTAGCCACCAGTTTGTTCTCTCTATCTGTGAGTCTGCTTCTGTTATGTTGTATTCACTAGTTTGTTGTTGTTGTTTTAGATTCCACATATAAGCAGTATCATTCTGTATTTCTTTCTCTGTCTTACCTCACTTAGCATAATGCCCCCCCCCGTCTGTCCATGTTGCTGCAAATGGCAAAGTTTCGTTCTTTTTCAGGGCCAAGTAGTATTCCATTGTATAAATATACCACATCTTCTTTATCCATTCATCTGTTGATGGACAGTTAGGTTGTTTCCATATCTTGGCTATTGTAAATAACGCTGCTATGAACATTGGGGTGCGTATATCTTTCCAAATGAGTGTTTTGGGAGTTCTTTCAGATATATGCCCAGGAATGAGATTGTTGGATCATATGGTAGTTCTAGTTTTAGTTTTTTGAGAAACGTGCATACTGTTTCCCACAATGGCTGCACCAGTTTACATTCCCACCAGCAGTGCAGGAGGGTCCCCTTTTCTCCATGTCCCCGCTGTCCTCGACAGCACTTGTTATTTGTAGATGAAGCCAGGCTTTGAACTTGTCCTTTACCTACACCCCAGCCTATTCTTTCTACTACTCTCTGTGTCCTCCCCCTACTGGTACTAGTAAGAATATTAATTTGTTACCTTCCTATCAGTAATAATAATGTTTTATCCTGATATTCCAATGATGCCCATGGAAGTGAGTGCTGAACGACTTCTGAAGTGAGATTTCTCACTGTTGTGCTAAGAACATTCGATCAAGAGTCAAAAATTGACAGATCCTTGTCTCCTAACCCCAATTCTAACCATGTTACTGTGGCCAGTTCTTTGCACCTCGTCACAGCAGTCCCTCTGTCCTTAAAACAATTCACTCAGGAGCAGGGTGAGAACTGCTATGGGGTCATGGAAAGCACCTATGGTTCCCAGCCTCCAGCCAGAGTGGTGGGTAAACAGAGGTGCCCGTGTCCCGGGGTAGCTAATCTGGCACACACAGCCCTTGAGAGCAGAAGGGCATTTGCTTACGTATTGAACCAGGGAAGGTCTTGACAGAAAAGCATTTCCGGCTTTTCTTAAAAACTCAAACTCGACGTCTCTTGGACAGTCCATTTGGGACCGGTTTCAGTCCAGATGGATATCCCTTCAAGTGATTATTTTTCCTTGAGCCTTTCCAGGAGTTCCAGCACGGGCAGGCTGCCAGGGGACACTGGCTGCTCAGATGCTGTGGCGACATCCCACATGAGCCAGGGACAGCCCAGCCCAGCTGTGGGCCTTGCCCCTCTGCCCTCCTCTCTCAGGCCTGACCTCCTGCGGACACAGAAGTGGGCCACATCCCCGTGCGGTGGACCCACGCAGAGGACAGATCTCCCTGTTTTTCCAGAGGTGGCAAAACCCACTAGGAACACCCGCCGGTGTCACAATCGTCACGTGGATGAGATACGATAATGGCAGAAGCCAGGAACGAAGGAGGAGCTTCACCCAGGCTTGAGGAAGCCTGTCACTCTAGTATGCTGACGTTAGAAGCAGATGAGGGAGCACGACTTAGGGAGGAGGGAGACCGGGGGGGCGGGGTTAGCTCCATGCCAAGCAGAGGAGTTCAGTGGAGGAAGGGCAGCAGAGCGGCTGTGCGTCTTGAAGAGTCCCCTCCAGCATCTTTCCATCAAGGAGATGGAGATGTGATCAGAACAGTGACTCCGAGTCAGTTTGTTGCCCTCAGAGCTTCCCTGAGCCAGGGAACACCCAAATGCAACTGTATTCTTACAGGTGGATTTAATTTTTTTTAATTATTACATTACATTTAGTCACTGTATTCATTGCCCCCAAATCTATAGATGAACAGGGCCCCCCCAAACTGTTATTCTTGGTGCTAATAATATAAAGAGAGGGACTCTTTTCTCCTGCCTGTCCTCATTCCACTAACATCTCAGCTGTAGATGGTCATGGCAGATCCCTGCCTTCCCAGCCCTGTGTGGCATGTGTCACTTCACTGACTGAAGGGTCCTGCACCCTGGTGCAGACTTGAACTTGCTTTTGGTGACCCTAGAGGGAGAGAGAGCTTGTTTACACAGCGTGATAGCATCCAGGGCTCTCCACCTCTGACTCTGTAGGATTTTCCCTCTGAGGTTTCAGCGCTGCTGTGCCCTGGATCACCACTAGGTGGGCTCATTGAGCCTGGTGCTGGGTGATGTGCTGGGGGGTCCCTGCTGGCAAGCCTGTGAAGTATGAAGATCTCTCTCTCACTTCCTTAATCAACTCCGCCTCTAACACGGTATGCCACGCCCCCTGCAGTCCCTGATTAGTGCTAGGTGGAGTGCAGCGGTGCCCTGTACGTTTTCTCCCCCTCTCATCCCTATGATTGTGTCTCTCTTCCACATGGGACCATCAGTTCGTGTCTCCAAACTCTGCCTCAACACTTGGGATGCCACGGGGATCCCTACCTCATGAGGCAGCCCAGCTCATTTTAACAGTTCTAATTACTTTCTCATTTCTACTGTATATAGTCGTTGCTCAGTATTTGCGGGGGATTGGTTCCAGGAGCCCCCGATGCTCGAGCTCCCTGGTCGACGTTCCATGTAGGTCGTTCTGCATCCTCAAATTCAGCCAGCTGCAGATGATGTAGTACTGCAGGTATTTATTGAAACAAAAATCCCCGTATAAGTGGACCTGCGCGGTTCAAACCCGTGTTGTTCAAGGGTCAGCTGTGTATCAATGTAATTTGGAGGTCAGTTCTGCTCTCCTGCCTTCCACGGAGGGCCCTTTATAGATCTGAGCATTGCACCTCTGCTCCGGCTTTTTTCTGTCCCCCAGGCCACACATCTTCAGTTGCCTCAGCTGTTACTTACCTGTCTTGGGTCCAGACCTCCCACTAACCCCATCGCTCCACCCTGGGCATGCCCGCCAGTGTCCCCTTGCCTCAGGACTTTGTGGCTTTACCAGTGCCGTATGCTCCTGCAGTATTCATTCCATTATTGGGAATACTGTGCTTTTTAAAATGAAGCTTATAGTTACGCCAGCTTTTAGGCACCATACCCAACTGTTGGTTCATATTGAATGGATGGTCAAACAGAAATTCCTGGGCTCTTTGATGTGAACTATTCTTAAGTCAGATTGCTCCAACCCTGCTATTAGACTAATTGAGCTATTGAAACCAAGGGCAGGGCATGTATATTTATTCTCGTTCATCTTTATTTTTTTGGTTTTGTGCCATCACTTCCAGCTTCTCAGGATATGTTTGAATATTAATTGCAGTAATATATTAAGCATCCCTTTTAGCCTTCTGTTACCTCTGAATATGATAACCAAAACACTAATAAAATGGTGAACAGAATAGAACTGAAAATAGAGTTCTGGCATACCATTTGCCCCATGCTGACACTGAATAATTAAGGTCCACTGTACATACTAGAAACAAGGTAAGTGTTTGATGAATGAATATGTGATCCACTTCCTTTGGGGCATTCTTGTTCAGTCAACCATGAAGGTATCTAATTACGCTATCATCCAACCCACCCTTCTCCATCCCAGAAACCTCAAGGATATCAGAGTTGGGCCTGTTTTTAATATTTAACCTAAATGAAGTGCCCTTGCACTACACAGATCTTCCTGTGTAATAATTTAGTAAAGCAAGAGGTTTGCATGTCAGGACTTCAAGAATCCTTGCCATGTCCTAGTGACCTCTCCCATCAGGTCCAGGTGTTCTGTCTTTTAAATGGTCATATGGTTTTTCCAGAACTGACACAAGCTCACCAGGCTGCATTTCCTCCTCTTTAAAACCGAAACCACGTCTCTGCTGTGCATGGACATACATGCCAGACAGTCATGGGTTTCACTCAAACTGAGAAACTCGCAGGATGGAGGGTGCTGGGCAGAGCAACCTAGTTTATTGCCCTGACCTTGGAATGCATTTTTAGGACTGTATGTATCAGATTCTAGGAGTGTCTTCCATTCAGAGCAGTTGGTTGTTATTTACAGGACTCGGAATCAGTGGGGATCATCTCATTTTCCTAACACTTCCAAAGCAATCTGAATCCATGTTAATGGGGGTGGGGGGGGGGCTCTGGGGATTTTTGAATGATATCAAAGATATAAATATCTTCCTTTATTAAAGTCTGTTTTTTCTCCTGGAGATGATGGAATTATACATAAAATGTACAATAACAGCCTTTTTGAAGTGTATTTCCTTATAGTTCTTGAAGATGGAAAGAGCCAGAAGAAAAGGAGCATCTGTTACTTAGAACTGTATTGGGTCTAGGTGACCCCCAAGTAAACAGCTGAGTTCTCCCTAAATATTAGCTGCTTATCTCCCAGGCTCCATCGATTCTGTTTGCTCACAGCACCTAGTTTGGTTTCCCAGCACCTACTCCATCCGAAGAGGCTCCAGACGTTTACTTTACTTAGAAGCTTATGCAGACAAGCTGAGTTTCTCACACCTTGCTGTGCATGTGAATCATCTGGCGGTGTTGTTAAAATGCGGACTCTGAAATCAGGAGGTTTGGGTGGGGCCTGAGGTTCTGCTTTTCTAAAGCTGCCGGGGGAGCTAGTCTGAGGACCACACTTGGAATAGCAAGGTCTTATTGCCACTGAGCTAAATTTTAAGATACTGATGAGAGAGATACAAATGTAGATATAAAGATGCTTAAGATGGATGTATTCAGAACAGCGATTAGCAGGCAAATTGTATGTAGTCAACCCTAAATAAATTTGTCTCGATCCATCTATTAATTCCCTGTTCACTTCCCCTTTCCTAATAATAATGTTGAAACCTATGATCTGCATGTGTGGCTCTTCGGTAACTTAGCAGTTATACAGTGGTGTGTGGCCCCGTGTCTCTTGTTGTGACAGGTACATCCGGAGGTGAACTCCGGGACCCAGGTGAACCACTGGTGCGTTTCAGCACTGAAAAGGCAATGAGGGACATGCAGCTAGAAAGAGACCCTAAAAGCAGACACCCACTCTCCTTTTTTCTTCTCTTCTTCCTAGTCTCTCTCTTTCTCCCTTCCTTTTCCCTGCTGTACTTTGCACCTTCGCAATTTACCTCTCTGTTCTTTTAATTTATGAACTATCATCCAATGTACCAGGGACATGGTGGCGTCCTGTGGCGCCCTCTCGTGGTTCACTGAAAATACAGCAAGATACAGTCCCTATCCTCACGATGATTTCCCCTGATGAGAGATACAGACAGTATAGAGAGCTAATGAAACACAGAGAAAGGGACACATGCCCCAGAACTAGAGAGACGCGACTCCTCCAAGCTGCGCTGGTAAATAGGAGACAAGGTCCTCCTAAAGGTAGGAGGAGGGAGTGTTGAAATTTGTATCAGTTTGGCCCCAGGTCGCTCCAGTTAATCTTTGTATCCTTGATTCATCATTTGTATTATCTGGAAAAGATGTTTATCAATGGACAGCTTTTCAGAAGAGTATATTTGAATCTGTGTGGTAAGGCCGATATGGTCCTAGTTGGTCCATTAGCAGAAGACCAGCCATGGAATCTATACTGAGATCTTTAGGGCCAACTGAGTCAGCCAGTGTCTTTCAAAAAACAACACAGTGTAAATAAACCAAGGCACTGCCGAGAACCAAGTCAGCATTCGTATTCAGATTCACTAAAGCTGAGTTCTTTTTTTAAAAGTACCTTCAGAGGGGTTTTCTAGGTTTGTGTATGGTGCATTCGGTTGTACAGCAGTTTTACATTTGCATTGCTAATGGACCTCTTTCTGAATGCATTTGACATTTTACTTGGCTTTGAAAGGACTTTTATGCCGCTATTTTTTCTTCCCTAGAGCTGCCTTGGGCTAATTAACCTAGTGCCTTACTGGCTGGGCCTACTGTATTCTCATTCCGGATTCTGACATACTACTCTTGCATGAACTTCCCTAATGAAATCCTGTGGGGTTTTATTGGATCAGTGCTGCTGTGGAGCCAGCAGGGGGCGCATGGAACAGTTCGCTTTGAGTCCATCTCCTAAATGACTTTCCTTTGCTAGTCTGTGTGGGAACAGAGTTTATGCAGTTCTTTCTTAGCGTGACTTAAAACCTAGAGATAAAAAGATCAGTATCAGTACTTTTTAAGTAGTCAAAAGGGGCAGCTGTTTTCAGTTTTTGTAGTTTAATTTTATTCTATCATTGTTTTGAAAATAGCACTGTCATCTTAATCTATTTGCACATATTGGGTGTAAATTACATGCCATGCATTTCATAAGAGAAGGCTATACAGAATGGAGTTATCTGGGACTTACAGAGCCCTAGGTCGGGGAGGGTAGTGCTGAAAACTGCTGCCTTAACTGTGTCTGTTTTAACATCAGACTATAGAAAAGCGGGCCTGTGTAGGAGAAATGCTAAAAACCCAGGGCCTGGAATTCCCAGAGCCTGATCCAGGGCTTCCCGGGGTCACAGCGCGTGACATGGCTCACGGCTGCAGCTGCTGCCTGTAGGCTGCCCTCACAACTGCCGCCTGTAAGCCTGGTCCCTGTTGGTTCCATTGATGATCTGCCTCTTGCCAGGTGGGCATCTGTCTGCCTACACAGTCATGGTAACAGAGTTCTGTGGTTCCTGAAAGACTGAGATTAGGTGTCCATGAAAACTGGCTCCAGGCTCACTACTTGTATGTCCAGGTTGAAACACTCGGGCCTGATTGGTCCAGCAGAGGTTTCATCTCTAGGGTTGAGGGTAGATTGGTTCTTTATGGAGCGTGTGGAGAGAAAATTCAAAGACCACTTGGAAAGGAAGTGAGAGGCAGAGGTAGAGCAAGCGTAAAGCCACCCTCGTTAAGCACACCCGCGGTGCCTCAGCCTGGTTATTGCATTTTTTTAAAACCATAACCATGTTCCTGTTTTAACTGTCCAACAGATTCCTTTTGGCTTTCTGTTAACCATGTGAGTAGCTGTACTGGGAGTTGTTTGGAAACTTGTAGAGAACACGATTATTTGGGGCTCCCTCTGCTGAGTTGGCCTGTGTATAGTGTGTGTGCACGTGCGTGCATGCGTGTGTTAGGGAGGAGAGAATCGTTGTAGATCCAGTATGGACCCAGAGTCAGTGGAATCTCTCAGGAGCGCCTTTGGCAGAGGAGGACTCAGACACAAGGTATGAAGTCCGCTGAGGATTTCCGTTCCTAACCTTGTCCTCCCAGTGCCTGGCTCAGAGGGTAGGTCTGGCTGACCTTCACCGGTGTTACCCACCTTGTGGGCATCGTTTGATTGCCCAGCGAGGTAAAGAAGAGCTAAGGTGTGGGAGTGGCATTTCTGGAGGCGAAACTAAGAAACGCATTGTCTACCTTCTGGAAAGAGAAAAAGAGAAGAGGGTCTTGAGAGAGGTGTCTTAGGAGACTTGCTAAATCCATAAAAAAGAGGTTTTGACTTGCTGCATGTTGTGATGATCTTGCTGACGTCCTAAACAGTGCGGCCGGCCAGCGTTTTACCTGCTCTAATGTGGGGACGGGCGGGGGCGGGGGTGTGTTTGGAATTCACGTTGACACCAGAAGCTTAGTCTCAATCTCGAGGAGGACGTTCTTTTCCGGTGCTGATGTTCTGATCGCCTCTCTCCTCCCTCTCCTCTTCCCCTTGTCCCGACCCTCTTCCTTTTCCCAGATTCCAGGGCGGCTGCTGGCGGATCGCACCCACAGGGAGATGATTCCTCATGAAGAGCCTGGATCCCCTACAGAAATCAAATGTGACTTTCCGTTTATCAGACTGAAAGCAGAGCCAGCCAGAGAGTGAAACGGTCACCGTGGAGGGGGGACGGCGAAAAATGAAATCCAACCAAGAGCGCAGTAACGAATGCCTGCCTCCCAAGAAGCGCGAGATCCCCGCCACCAGCCGGCCCTCGGAGGACAAGGCCACGGCTGTGCCCAGCGACAACCACCGCGCGGAGGGTGTGGCATGGCTCCCGGGCCACGCGAGCGGCCGGGGCCACGCGGGCGGGCGGCTAGGGCCGGCGGGGCCCCCGGCAGAGCTCGGTTTACAGCAGGGAATAGGTTTACACAAAGCGCTGTCCGCGGGGCTGGACTACTCCCCGCCCAGCGCGCCCCGGTCCGTCCCGGCGACCACGACGATGCCCGCGTACCCGCCCCCGCAGTCCGGGGCCCCGGTGTCGCCCGTGCAGTACGCCCACCTGCCGCATACCTTACAGTTCATCGGCTCTTCCCAGTACGGCGGGCCCTACGCCGGCTTCATCCCTTCTCAGCTGATCTCCCCCACGGCCAGCCCCGTCACCAGTGCGGTGGCCTCGGCCGCGGGGGCCGCCACTCCATCCCAGCGCTCCCAGCTGGAGGCCTATTCTACCCTGCTGGCCAACATGGGCGGCCTGAGCCAAGCCTCGGGACACAAGGCTGAGCAGCAGCAGCACTTGGGCAGGACCGCGGGGCTCCTGCCCCCCGGGTCCCCACCACCCACCCAGCAGAACCAGTACATGCACATCTCCAGCTCTCCGCAGAGCGCCGCGCGCCCGGCCTCCCCGCCAGCCATCCCCGTCCACCTGCACCCACACCAGACGATGATCCCGCACACGCTCACCCTGGGGCCCTCCCCGCAGGTCGTCGTGCAGTACACCGACTCCGGCAGCCACTTTGTCACCCGTGAGGCCACCAAGAAAGCCGAGAGCAGCCGGCTGCAGCAGGGCGCGCAGGCCAAGGAGATCCTGAACGGGGAGATGGAGAAGGGCCGCAGGTACGGGGCGCCCACCGCGGCCGACCTGGGCCTGGTGAAGGCGGGCGGCAAGGCCGTTCCCCACCCGTACGAGTCCAGGCACGTGGTGGTCCACCCCAGCCCTGCCGACTACGGCAGCCGCGACTCCTCCGGGGTGCGGGCCTCTGTGATGGTCCTGCCCAACAGTAGCACCCCTGCCGCCGACCTGGAGGTGCAGCAGGTCACCCACCGAGAGGCCTCCCCCTCCGCCCTCAACGACAAAAGCGGCCTGCACCTAGGGAAGCCCGGGCACCGGTCCTACGCGCTGTCTCCCCAGCAGGCCCTGGGCCCTGAAGGCGTGAAGGCCGCCGCCGTCGCCACGCTGTCCCCCCACACGGTCATTCAGACCACACACAGTGCTTCGGAGCCCCTCCCGGTGGGACTGCCGGCCACTGCCTTCTACGCAGGGACTCAGCCACCCGTCATCGGCTACCTGAGCAGCCAGCAGCAAGCGATCACCTACGCCGGCGGCCTGCCCCCGCACCTGGTCCTCCCCGGCACCCAGCCCCTGCTCATCCCTGTGGGCAGCGCTGACATGGAGGGGTCGGGGGCGGCCTCGGCCATCGTCACGTCGTCGCCCCAGTTTGCTGCAGTGCCTCACACATTCGTCACCACCGCCCTTCCCAAGAGCGAGAACTTCAGCCCCGAGGCCCTGGTCACCCAGGCCGCCTACCCAGCCATGGTGCAGGCGCAGATCCACCTGCCCGTGGTGCAGTCGGTGGCATCCCCTGCAGCCGCGCCCCCTACGCTGCCTCCCTACTTCATGAAAGGCTCCATCATCCAGCTGGCCAACGGGGAGCTGAAGAAGGTGGAGGACTTAAAAACGGAAGACTTCATCCAGAGTGCAGAGATCAGCAACGACCTGAAGATCGACTCCAGCACTGTGGAGAGGATCGAGGACAGCCACAGCCCGGGCGTCGCCGTGATACAGTTCGCTGTCGGGGATCACCGAGCACAGGTAACGTTCATCCGGATCACACAGGTAGGGGGACACCCCGCCGCACCACCTTCACCGCTTCCCGGCAGTGAATTTCTTCCGAGAGGCAGACCTGTCAGTGGCTGTGGGGATGGATGATGGAGGGTTTTTATTCACACCTGGAAGTTAGACTCGTCACGTTTCCCAACCACGTTCTCTAAGAGAATTAAGCCCTCGTACACCAAAGCACCTGCTGTTTGTAATGAATTAACTTCTCTGTGTCTAGAGTGGGGCTGGTCAGGTACCGTTCTTGGGACAATTAAGAAGATCGCCACTCAAGCTATTTTTTTGTTCTGTGGTTTAGATGAGGAACCCTGATTAAGAAAAGTCATCTGTTCCCCTCCCCCCCCTTCTTTTGGTCAGGAAAGGACAGTGCTGGTTAAGGTGAGAACGTTAAGTGCCCAGAGTGGCCACACCCCATGACATGTCTTTGTTGTAAAATGTAGGTTTTGTTATTATTTAGGTATGGTGAGGCCAGCAGATGAGAATACAACAGCCATTGAAAAGATAGCTTGTTATACTCAGATGCCAAGAGGAGGGTTTGTGTCGTGCCATGTGGGGCCACGTGGGGAAGCACCAGGGTCAGTCAGGAGGCACTGAGATTGAGAAACCATGGGCAAGAGCCTTGATCGTGGTTTCAGGGGGAAGGAGTGGGTGAGGCAGGGTAGGCAGACTTCGGATCGGCTAGTTGGAATCATTTCAGCAGGCCCTGGGCACAGGAGCTGTCCCTGGGTGTCTGGTACCTGGCCCTGGGGTGATCAGGGCTGGTGGACAGTGGCCCAGAGAGTGAAAGCTCCACAGAGGAGGTAGCTGGGTTGTGGGTGTTTGCTTTGCATATGAAGGACGTTCTCCCAGGCAGGTGAGCTGTCAGCTGTCTCTAGCAATGAGCTAACCCAGGGAGGCACAGTCCATCCAGAGTCAACAAGGCCCCAGGATGTCAAAGCATCAGATATAGAGAATGAAAGGCGTGGTTAATATCGTCTGCAAAGTCAGGGCTGTCCCAGGTGAGCTCCTGGACTTCTGATATATAGGAACCCCAAGGACCAGATGTAGCCAAGCTGAGTCATGTTAAAACTGGAACTGTGATGAGCTCTCTTCGTTTCCATGGGTTCCTTCAGTCCACTCTTCTCCAGTTTCTTAAATCACTTGAATGCGTTTATTCTGCCCATGTGTACGAAACAGCAGTTTCACTGCCTAGCTTGCTTGGAGTCAATCAGGTTTGGCCCTGAGGCCAGGAACTGCCCTGGTGGATGGTAGAGACTCACTCCCTCTGGGAATGGTTTCACTGAGGCCTTTTTTTTTTTTTTTTTTGTGGTATGCGGGCCTCTCACCGCTGTGGCCTCTCCCATTGCGGAGCACAGGCTCCGGACGCGCAGGCTCAGCGGCCATGGCTCACGGGCCCAGCCGCTCCGCGGCATGTGGGATCTTCCCGGACCGGGGCACGAACCCGTGTCCCCTGCATTGGCAGGCGGACTCTCAACCACTACGCCACCAGGGAAGCCCCTCACTCAGGACTTTGAAACACTCAGATGTGACAGCACCTCCTTCAGGTTGAAATGAGTTGAAAAATGGTCATGGCATAGCTGGTATTTGGGACATTCAAAGAAAATAAACTAGTTAATGGTTTGAATTGTTTTTTGTATATTTAAAAGAAAAAGATCAAGTGAGGTAGGGGAGCCCGATTTTCCAAAGCATTTTCCAGAACTGCTTGTGAATGTCCGGATGTGGGATCGTGCACGATATCAGGGGACCTGTGTTGCCAGGAGCTTTTAGCCCCGAAGACTTTTCTTTTTTTATGGTGAGATGTTGCTGTAGCCTTTCGTAAGGCCCAAGAAAGATTTCTCAGAGTTCTGATTTAAATATATATATATAGCAAAAAGGAGAATATTTGGAAAAGGGCATCATTATTTAGAACTCACTACCCGTCTGTAGTTTCTGTTCACTCCCACTGTCCTACATGGATTAGGGGTGGATGGATACTAGTTGAAAGAACAAGCTGTCTTTAGCAAAGTTGTCTTTTAACAGACCCCAGGTGAAGCCTGGAAAATAAACAAGAAGGAGAAGTAAACATGTTTTTTCATGGTCCTTTTAATCCTTAAAGCACTACTGTGAAGAGAGGTAGGCATGGAAAGAGGGGTGATCTTGAAAATGCTGCTGTCTCCGGCCTAGCATCTCTTTCAGTAAAGAGCAGCTCTGAGCTGAGGGCTCATCTCCAAGGCCCTGGCAGCCTCCGTAGTCATCAGGAGCTTCACAGACCTCTAGGTTTCACATCGACCCGACCCGGCAGTTCTTAGAGAGGAAGCATCTCTCTGTTTGCCCCGCTGGATCCTTTGCAGAGTGAACGCTTAAACGATGGTGAAGTCGGCTTCCATGTGGGAAGTCTCGTTTCCTTCCCATCGCCAGACCACCAGTCTCCTCGCTGACAGCCAAGGTGCAAATAAGAAGGCCGCGTGTTTGTCAGGGTCTGCTCA
This sequence comes from Delphinus delphis, assembly GCF_949987515.2. Classification (NCBI taxonomy): domain Eukaryota; kingdom Metazoa; phylum Chordata; class Mammalia; order Artiodactyla; family Delphinidae; genus Delphinus; species Delphinus delphis. The sequence goes on along the minus strand of NC_082692.2, from coordinate 12,541,506 downwards.
CAGGTCTGTGGCTTCGGCTCCAAAGGGTGGCTGGAGTTTCACGCTGTAGAGACACACGTGCGGGGCCCCGACACCACCAGTGATTTGTCACTTTACCCCCAAAGCCTATCAGAAACAGGCTGACGTCATCACAGCTAAAATACTCCACCAGCTGTGCTTACCACAAGTGACAGGAGCAGAGTCAGGAGGGAAGCAGAGGAAGCGAGAGGGGGAGAGGGAAGGGAGACAGAAAACGAAGGCCTGGATTTAATTTACACTCCGAGGGCTGAGGACTTCCCTCCATCCTCAGCGGCACTCGGTGGGGTTTTCTCCCCTGGTCTGTCTGCTCAGTGGATTCGAAATCACTAACACTTGCACCCACAGGGAGATTTAGAAACATGCAAATTGTTGCACTTAATGAGCAAACTCACAAATTGGATTGGGGAAGTTGTGGAAGGAAGGGGTGGTTTGCTAGAGGACAGATGGCTCTATGACCCCAGGCATAAATCCTGCACGGAAGCAGGACCACAGGGATGCTTGACTTCATAACCAACCACGGGCATCCCCGGTGAATGTAGTGTGGCTGGTGGGGAGAAGCCACGAGCCTGGGGTCTGGTTGGCTGCAAGGCAAGTGGTCTCACCTCTCAGAGCTGGGGGTTTTCTCATCGCTAAAATGGGCAAATGATTCCTTATACAAGATCATATCTTGGGCCTCTTCTCGTTTTTGTAATCCCTTGCTTTCCTACCGTGCAGAACAGGTGTTATAAAATTTACTAGCATCCACTAAGCAAAAACCAAAGGGGGGACATAAAGGGAAACTTCCCTGACTTCATGCTTACAATCAGCGCATAGACCTCGTTGGAAGGAAAGCCACCCTGATAGAGCCCAGGGAGTTTTCACTGAGGGCATTGTTTTCAGGAGCCAAATTCCGAATTATTTTTGTGTGAAAGACACCTCCAGGGTGGTCTCCAGCTAAAGCTCCAGATGAGGCAGCGTAGGAGAAAATTGCTTTTGCGTGTTCGTCACCACCCGTGAGGTTTTGTCCTACCCAGTGCAGTATTTCTCGGCCCAGGCAAAGCGTCCTTGCATCCGAGTTCCCCCACGCCGGTGCCGTGGGAGAACAAAAAGGGCATCCCAGGCATTGTCTGTTAGCCTGTGCGCACCACAGGAAGCCTCTTCAGAGCCACCCGTGGTCTCCTTAGTCCGTGGCGAGTCCCAGAAGGGATCCCCAGGTGATAGCATCAACGTGGGAGCCGGTGTGATGCGGCTGGAGGATGGAGCGTGGTCTGCTTGGGTGGGAAGCAGGTTAGCTGGTCAGAAAATGCAGGACCCGGATCCACCAGTCTGGAGCTTGTGCAAACCATGTACAGATCAGTGCACACATACTTCACGGTACAAATTACGTGTGAGCCTTCCATTCAGTTTATGCCGTAGTGCAAAGAAAGAAGTTTGTCAGACGGATGCAAGAAAATACGTTCGAAGGAACCAGCACAGTAGGTAGCACGTAGTAGGCCCTCGCCAATGTTAGTTTCCTTTCCCTGCTTCCACTTGGGTGACTTTGGCCCTGAGAAGAGAAAGGTTAGCTTCTGAAAAATGAATAAAAGGCTTCATTCTCTCCAAAGAGTTTGTGGAAGGAGAGACAGTTTAGAAAAGTCTAGAAAGAAGGCTGACCATTTCCGGCGAGCACAGTGAGCCCTTTTACGCTGCCTCTGTCCCTGTGGCATGTTCCCCTGAGTGGCCCAGGAGTACCCATCCTGCTGCTTCTCTGAGGAAGGCTCCGTGACCTCATGCTAGCCTGTGTGCCTGTGACACAGTCTGCATTTTCCTGAGCGTGAGCTGGACTGGAGGGGTCATTGGGTGGTCCACTCTGCACATCAGTAAGAGGACCGGTGCAGAAACGGGCTCGCGCCCCTTTCTTTTGCAGAGAGGATCTAAGCATCATGCCCACCGGGGGACCCCCTGCCCGGGATGGCGCCCCCTGGGGGGCCCTGGGCTTCCATCTGGCAAACAGTGTTCTGTCTGAGCAGCCACCCAACGCCTCCATCTCATTCTTCCCAGGCTCAGCTTTTCTGAAGAGTACACGACATTTTGTCAGAATTGTAGTACAGTTTATCTGTGAGCTGCTCTGGGGTGACACTGGTCGTTGACTGCGTTTTTCCTAAGTGCCGGCCTCCGTCTGTTCTTAGGGCCGTCTGTCGCGTCCCAGATTCAGGAAGGTGACTACTTCCTTTTACCTCCTTGGCGGCTGCTTCGTATTCCATGCCATTTTCTTCTCCCGACTGTCGCGCGCGTGCGCACACGTGTGCACGCGTGTGCACGCGTGTGTGTGTGTGTGTGTGTGCGCACGCACGCCTTTACAGTGTGTTATAATGACGTGATCGCTGCGTGTCTACTGATGGCTTTTCTTTCATTCCACTATTTTTTATTTTGACTGCCGCTTTCTGTGAGCCATCAGTGGCAGCATTATGCAGTTAATGGATTAGTTGGTGCCTAAAGATAGCCAGAGCCCTCACGCAAGCCACGCAGAAGCCTGTGTGGTCCCTTAGCAGCCAAGGCAAACCAACTTGCCAGACATTTTACATGTAGGGCCTGGTGGATATGAACCCTAATGAATCAGAAAATAGGTAGTGGCTTCCCTCAAAGCAGAGCTCATTACCGGGCCTGGGGTCCAGTGATTGGTGAGAATCCATTCAGTTCTAACGCCAGAAAGGCTCCAGCAGAGAAATGGTGTCGAACACATTTTTGTTTGTGTGTGTGTGTTCCCTCCCCTCCCCACAAAAGAAGAAAAATGCTCTCCTTTAGCCTGTGTGTGATGTAAGTGCCCCCGGCTTGGGGATCTTACATGTGTTATTTAATTTATTTATTTAAAGGCAAAGAGGATTTTTTTTTTTTTTTGGCTGTGTTGGGTCTTCGTTGCTGCGTGCGGGCTTTCTCTAGTTGCGGTGAGCGGGGGCTACTCTTCATTGCAGTGGCTTCTCGTTGCAGAGCACAGGCTCTAGGCGCATGGGCTCAGCAGTTGTGGTGCACGGGCTTAGTTGCTCCACGGCATGTGGGATCTTCCCGGACCAGGGCTCGAACCCGTGTCCCCTGCATTGGCAGGCGGGTTCTTAATCACTGCGCCACCAGGGAAGCCATTACGTGTTTTACTGAAGCAGATTCTCTAGGACCTTTGATGTTTATAGCTTTTTAAAAAATAGACTTTATTGTTGGAAGTAGTTTCAGGTTTACAAAACATTGAGCAGAAAGTACAGAGAGTTCCCAGATGCCTGAAGTTTCCCCTGTTATTAAAATCTTGCATTTTTGTGGTTTACTTGTGACAATTGATAAGCTAAATGGATACATGGTTATTAACTAAAGTCCATACTTCACATTAGGGTTTACTCTGTGCTGTACATTCTGTGGTTTTCATAAATGTGTAATAGCACGCATCCAGCCTCCCAGTGTCCTAGAAACTAGTTTCCCCACCCACAAAATCCTTCCTGCTTCATCTATCGGTACTCCACCCCACACCCCTGGCAACCGCTGATCTGTTTCCGTCTCTGTAGTTCTGCCTTTTCCGGAATGTCCTGCAGTTGGACTCCTATAGTATGTAGCCTTTTCAGACTGGCTTCTTTCACTTGGCAACATGCGTTTAAGGTGCTGCCGTGTCTTTTTGTGGCTTTGAGAGCTCATTTCTTTTTAGCCCTAAATAACATGCCGTAGTTCTTTCAGGCACACATTTTAAGACCCCAGGGGAGGAGGGCAAGTGGGATAGACCCGTGTGCCCCAGACCTGCCCTGGTTACCTGCTGCATGGGTCCCGTGGAGGCCCTGGGAGCCAAGCGACAATGCGAGAAGAACCTAGCTCATCCGTCACTTGGGGTTTGTGTTTGGAGGTGTCTCTGCGCGGGGATGTGGGTTCAATGAAACAACTTCCACCAAAGACTGAGTCAGGCTTAGCGCGAATGTGATGAAATGTTTTAAATAGAACACTCACCGACGCTCTTACACTCGATTGAAGAGGTGTGACTTTTTATTAATGATCTTTCAACGTCGAAGTGAATGGGGCTCTCCATCAGCCCCTCCGTCTTTGTTCCAGGGTTCTCTGATTTTCTTGATGTGTGGAATGTGGTTGTGCAAACTGGCCTTCGAGGAAAGCAGACTGGCTTTTCTCTGCAGGTGAAACGGACCAAGAACTTCACTTGCAGACAAAGTTAGGGATTCCCAATGTAATCATTTCACCAAGAGCAAGACGTCATCACTGAAACCCAGCTTCTGAGCGATGTCCTTGCTCCCAGATGCAGGCAGAATTTGTACATTTGTGATAGGCTCAAGCAAAGACGTTTTGTAAAACAGATGCCCTTCGCATATGTGAAAACAGGGATTCTCGTGAAGGAAAATGGAGACAAAGTTAAGCAACAGACCTTTTGTTTTCTTTATAGCTTGCTTTTGGTGATACGTACATATGTGTGTATATACGTACATATGTGTGTATATAGACATAGCACCAATCTACCATTGAAAAGTACAACCAAACAGCATAAGTATGCGTATATGCATGCATTGTTTAGATACAGTAGTCTTTAACTAAGTAGCTAAAGGAATTTTGCTGAACACAGGAAGGTGACATGGAATAAATAATTATCAGCCCAGCAGTGAGGATGTGTTGCCTCCCTGTCTTGGTTTCTTCATCCTGAATGGAAGCTGGAGGTGATCGTTTTAGAGGAGTTGGTTTAGCGGGGCTGGAGGGAGGGAGGGGAGGGCAGGTTTCTCTCTGGAGCAGTGGTGAGCGACGGGCGTGCCTGCAGCAGCCGGAGGAGGGCGGGAAAAGGGCACAGGAGGATGGGAGGTGATCACTCCTAAAAAAGAGAGGTGCTGGATACAAGACATCCAGAGATGAAAGGCAGAGGGGCCTCAAGCTGACACCAGGACAAAGGCTCTTCATGCTCCCATTTCATCTTCCAGACTGCTTAAAGTGTTTGGAAAAGGATATATTTATGGGATGAAAAAAAATGGACTGTGTCGAGCTGCCAGGAGTTATGTAACATGCTTTGACTTTATATGGTACTGCCCCCATGAGTTTATTTTCATTGGAGTTTAATCTGTCTGAACCCCCACAAGATCATAAAGTGAATTAATGGTTATTAGCATGGCTGAAAGAGCAAAAAGGAACCTCAAGATTGGAGAGAAAGTAACTGAAGTGTGATTCAGTGAAATCAGGGTGAGCTCAGCATCTGACTGACGGGGGAACGTGGAGTGAGGCAGCTGTGCCTCACCCAGGAAAGCTGTCTGTTGGGGGCTGAGCAGCAAGACCCAGGGAGGGCGCAGCCCCTCTCCCTGGGGAGGATTGTAAGCCCAGTTTAGTCCTGGCTGGTGGCAGCAAGGCCAGGCAGAGCCTCTCCGGCGTCTAAACATTGACCTCTGTTGGCCAGTAGTGCCATTGCGGCGTTTTTGACACGTGGAAGGCATAGTCTTTCCGATTTGTACTGAGCACCTGTTACATGCCAGGAAGTATTCTGTACCCTGGGGATAGAACAACAAGCAAAGCAGGCAATATCTCAGCCCCCACGGAACATATAGTCTTAAGGGAGTTTATGGGAAGAGGTGAAACAGACAAATATGGAAGTAAACAAAATAATGCATCGAAAGATAATAAGCGCTATGGGAAAAAAGTAAAGCAGCCTAGTGGGGGTGGGGAAGATAAGGATGGAGGGTAGTTTTTTTTGTTTGTTTGTTTGTTTTTTTTTGCGGTACGTGAGCCTCTCACTGTTGTGGCCTCTCTCATTGCGGAGCACAGGCTCCGGTCGCGCAGGCTCAGCGGCCATGGCTCACGGGCCCAGCCGCTCCACGGCATGTGGGATCTTCCCAGACCGGGGCACAAACCCGTGTCCCCTGCATCGGCAGGCGGACTCTCAACCACTGCGCCACCAGGGAAGCCCGGAGGGTAGTTATTTTAAATAGGCGGTCGGTGACGCTGTCTCTGAGAAGGGGAACGGGAGGACACAGGGCAGAACAGACTCCACATGGAGGGAATAGCAGATGCACAGACCCAGAGGCACGAGTGTTTTGGAGTGAAAGGACCAACAGGGAGACCAGTGTCACTACAGTGCAGGGAGGAGGGGGTGGGATGCAGACCACGCCAGGCTTATTCACGGAGGCTTTTTCTCCCTGTGAGAGAAGCTGGCTTGGCCAGGACTGTGGAGGTGGAAGCAGTGAGAAATGGTCTCATTCTAGCTGTAGTTGGAAGAGAGAACCAATGGGATTTGCTTGTAATTTGGATGTGTGTGGTCTGGGAGAAGGAGTCGAGTAAAGTATGATGCCCAGGCCGTTGACCTGAACCCTGGAACAATGGGGACGCTGCCCCTAGAGGTGGGGAGGAACCCAGGAGGCGCCAGTGGGCAGGGGAATATGAAGAGGTCTGTTTGGGACACGTTAAGTTTGAGTTGCCCGTAGATATCCAAGTGGGCATCACCAGGTAACATGGTTGCCAGTGTCCACGAATGCCCTGGTGAAGTCACTTGTTTTGCATACATGTTCTGGCTCCTCACTGAAGGCAAGTACTAGGTCTTAAACAGTAAGTCCCTAACACTTCGCAGGTGCTCAGTGTTAGATTTTGAACTTTATTAAAACTGCAAAACCTCAAGTGTGAACACAATAATATTTCTCAGCACCCAGAGGGAGACCCACATGGACCTCAAATTCAACTAATTCAGACTCATTTCTGGTTTAAAGTGACATCGTGTCACAAAATCCTACCATCAAGATAGTACCCGTTGGCATTGACAACATGTTTTGAGGCAGATAACGTTCCTCTCCAAGGGAGTTTCAAGAGGACAGACCCAACCATTTTTCTCACCGAAAAATCTGTCGGTAGGATTTGTTCATTAACTGTTAATGATCAGTTAATCTTTAAGAATGTTTATGTCCTTCTGACAAACCTAAATACGAAATTGAAATAGATTTATTATGACTTACTTTCGTGTGCTTATTTGAGATATGTGCAACAAGAGTTTAACTTTTACTAATGAAAGGGCAAAAACTTACTTTAGTTCACATATATGCAGACCAAAAAAAAAAAAAGTGCATTATCTAGATAATTCAGGCTACATAATTAGGGTGGGAAGAATATTCGTGAGGATAAATATTAGCAAGGGTAAATAATTAGGAGAAAAATAACATGTGGCCTGAGCCATCCAGTCCACTGCTTACAATGATCAGATTTACCTGAATCTTTTGCTCCTGATCTGTGTGGACCCAGCTGAGGGGGTGACATTCTTTTCCCAGAAGGGCAAATCACTTCTGGGAGAAGACAAGCCAGAATTTAGGAGGAAGGGACCAAAGGCAAGCCTTTGGAGTGACAGAGAAAATTTGCCCAAAGTTCTCTAGGTTAAAATAAATCCCATTATTGGGCTTCCCTGGTGGCTCAGTGGTTGAGAGTCCGCCTGCCGATGCAGGGGACGCGGGTTCGTGCCCCGGTCCGGGAGGATCCCACATGCCGCGGAGTGGCTGGGCCCGTGAGCCATGGCCGCTGAGCCTGCGCATCTGGAGCCTGTGCTCCGCAACGGGAGAGGCCACAACAGTGAGAGGCCCGCGTACCCCCCAAAATAAATAAATAAATCCCATTATCATTGGCTCTTTGCAGCGCTCTCATGTATTCTCTCTCATCACTTTTCTTTCATGAAGTTTTAAGTAGGCTGTTCAAGCTATCGACCGTCTCACAGCATTTAATTCTAAGACCTGCCTTCATAGTTCGGGGAATAATGAAGGGCTTTCAAAATGCCCCAAAGTATGGTGAATGTAATGGGGAGGATGTGCATCTATATCACAGCTTACAGAGTCATCAGTAAGGTTACTTGTCACAAAGGCTTTGAAGCCATTTCTTCTTAGTGAGTCTGCAGATACTTGGCAACATGTGAAAGTCTTCGAATAGATTTGTATACAGTAGAAGTTATTTTCAGAACATGAATATTGGCTGCTCTGAGGAATGTGTATAATATGGCTCACACAGCGAGAACTTGTTCGTTAGTGGGTGTTGGGCTGTCAGTGAGACTCTGCCCAAGAGCAGGGGATCATCTAGGAAATGCAGACAAACAGTCGCCACTTGAAGTAGGATTTGTTCCCTCTGCTCAGTGTATGATGTTAATGGCTTTAAGAGGTTTGGGACAGGGTTTATGGAGCCAGCTCCAGGTTGGTCCTCCCACTTGGAACTCAGTTGGCATCCCCATCCGATACTATTACTTGTAAGTATATTTGTACGTATGTACATGCAAATATATATGTGTGATGTGAATGTAGTTCTGTATCAGCCTCATGACACTTATATAGAGAGACTTGATTTGCATAGTAGATGTAATAAGGGTGATGCTATTTCACAACTTTTTGTATCAGGAAAAAAAATCCATGACCTCCGGTCATTGGATCCTATTTATTTCAAGTAACATTCCCCACTTTTGGAGCAGTGGAAATGTTAAGGTCGTGTCTTCTGATGGTATTACAATACCTTTGTTCACAGGGGCAGAGATCAGGAACATAGGAAAAAGAAAATGGGTTTGGGGGCCAAAGAGACAGGGATTAAATTCCAACTCCATCAGTATATAGTCATGACGTTAGGCAAGTGATTTAATCTCTCTGAAACTATAGTTCCTTATTTGTAAAATTAGAACAACAGTATTTTTCTCACTTAGTATATTGTATCAAACAAAATGCTTTTTGTAAAGTGGGTACCTGAATGTTTGACATAGTAGAAACTCAAAAATTTTTCGTTCTCTTTACGTTAAGATAACCCAGAACAATGAAACTTCCCCCTGATAACATGCACATTTATATGGACTCATGCTCACATACACACTATAGTAATAGGCTTCCATATAAATTCATTCTAGTTGTTTTTTCTAAAAACACTTAGGTCTTCTATGGAGTAAATAAAGTATACCATTCAAAAAGTGTACCTAAAACTGGATTAATCATAGTTATCAAAAAAAGATAAAACGGTTAAGTAGAAAAGCCACAATCCATGGAAATTACATGGAAATTCACTACATTTAAAGTGGGATATTTTAATTATTTATGTTTCTGTATGTGTGCCTGTGTATGAAATTCAACAGAACATTTTCAGTATTCTTGTATTTAGTCAATACAGTCAGCTCTGCATATCTGTGGATTCCACATCTGCGGATTCAACCAACCACAGGTTGAAAATATTTATGGGCAAAAAATTCTAGAAAGTTCCGAAAAGCAAAACTTGAATTTCCTCAAACTTGAATAGTTCCCAGGCAACTATTCACATAGCATTTACATTGTATTTTAAGTAATGTAGATGATTTAATGTATACAGAGGATGTGCGTAGGTTATACGCAAATACTGTGCCATTTTATATAATGGACTTGAGCATCCTTGGATTATGGTGTACTTGGAGAGTCCTAGAACAAATCTCCTGTGGATACTGAGGGACAACCATATTACTTTAATTTGCTCACACATCTACCATTTTCATTGTTCTTTATTCCTCCCTGCATCTGCACACTTCCATCTAGATTCATTTTTCCTCTACCTGAAGAACTCTATAGTATTTTCTTTAATGCAGATCTGTTGATGGTGAATTCTCTCAGTTATTATTTATCTGAAAAAATGTCTTTATTTTGCCTTCATTCTTGAAGGATCTTTTTGCTCAGTGTAGAAGTCTTGGTTGGCAGTTCTTCTTCAATACTTTAAAGATATTCCATTGTCTTCTAGCTTCTATTATTTTTATTGAGAAGTCAACTATAAATTTAACTCTTGCTTATTTGGAGGTAATGTATATTTTGTTCTGGGGGCTTTTAAGATTTTCTTTTCCTGACTTTGATTTTTACAGCAGTTAAACTATGACCTGCTGAGGTGAGAATTTCCTTTTATTTTTCCTGCTTGGGGTTTCGACCTTCTTGCATCTGTGGTTTATTGTCTCTTATCAGTATCAGAAAATTCTTAGCCATTATCTTCTCTCTCTCCTCCTTGTAGGATTCAAATTATGTGTCTGTTAGGTCTTCTCAATGAGTCTTCTATGTCTCATACCCTTTCTTCTGTATTAGCCATCCTTCTGTCTTTATGTTTTATTCTGTATAGTTTCTTCTAAATCTCTATAATTAAAAAATCCAGTTCACTAATTCTCTCTTAAACCATGTTTATTCTGTGGTAAAATCCATTGCATTCTTGATTTTAGTGGCTGTATTTTTTTTTATTCTAGAATTTCCATGGATCTTTTAAAAAAATAGATTCTAGTTCTCTATCAGAATCCTCAACTTTGTCTTTGATCTCCTTAAATATTGTAAACATAGTCATTTTAAAGTCTACATCTGGTGACTCTATATTAGAAGCCCCTGTGGGTCTGTGTATATTATCTGTTGTTTCTGCTGGTTTTTATTCATCTCGTCTGCTCATGGACCTCCTCCCCCTTTTTTAATTGAACGTCTTTTATTTGAAAAGTTGTGGAAATAATTCAAGACCTTAATTTAATTTTAGGGATGAATGAGATGATTAAAATCTGAGCTTCAGACATTGAGAGGAACTGTCTGCTTCTGCTTCACCTTATTTCTAGAATTCAGTGCTTTGAGGGAGTACCCTCCTGTGGCTTACCCTGAATTCCATTCCCCTGCCTGCTGAAACCCACCTCCCATGCTCTTGAGATTACCCAAAGCTCACTTTAACTGCCCCACTTTGGAATGTACAGATATCCTTAGGGGGAAATAGCATCAAACACCAGGTTCAAATGTCTGGCCAACACCCTTGCCTGATCCTGACCCAATGACTTTTTTACTGGCATATTTTGTGTCTACTGCCATAAGAAAAACATTTCTTTTACATTTTGTCCAGAGTTTTTTTTGTTTAGAGTATTTCGTGGTCCTCATCAGGAAGGTTGGTCCAAATTACCTGGTCTACTGCATCTACAAAAGCCATTGAAAACTGACTGTTTAAAACTACTTCATTCTTCTCTTTTTCTTTTTTATATAGCATAAAGTTGAAGAAATTAAATTTCTATGAAAATTAAACTGTTCAAACCTCAAGGGCATTTCAACTTGATTTAATGGCGGTAGTAATACTTGCACTAGAAGTTTGCAAATCCCTACACAGACCACCTCCTTGCCTTTGTTCACATAACCCTACTTCCAGGAATGTCTTCTCCTTGCAATCATTCCTCTCTCCTCCAGTCCCATTGTTTTTTAAAACTCAGCACAGTGTATCCTCATCCCAAAAGACTTCCTTACTCACCTCTTCCATGCCTTTCCTCTGCCCTCCAACAGCTTAATCCTGTGCAGAGCATTAGAGCCCCACTCTGTGACCACACTCGCCACATTGATCGGCAGTTATCGTTCATGTGCCTCTTTTGCCCATTGGATTGTGAACTCCTTTGTGACCAAGACTATTGTTTTCAATTTATTGAAATTCATCACAGTGAATGGCACATAGTGGCCTAGAGAAAACGGCAGGTATTGAAAGGATACTGGGCTTCCCCTGCTTTTGATATTTGTTTTTCAAACAAAAGAGAGACTGATTTGAGTACCTGCGGCTTGCCCATGTGGATGGGCCAAGCCCTTGAGCTGTCTGTATTCATTTCACCCTCAAACCCCTCCAAATCCTGCCCATCCCTGGGGTCCTGGGAAAGCCCTCCCTGCTTTCTCCAGCCCTCCCTGATTCTGCTCCCCTAAATTCCGAGAGTACGCATTCATTTATCCAGTAAATATTAAGTTTCAACCATGTGCCAGGTACTCTTTTAGGGGCCAGGGACGCAGTGATGAGCACATAAGTGCCTGCCTTATGGGGCTTAAATACAATCTAACTCTGATCCGTATTCAGCCCTGTTATACACGAGAATAGCATCTGTCCGGTGAGCTAATAAGACACAAGAATATACCTTGGGCCTGAGTCACGTGCAGCGCCTAGCCCAGTGCCGAACACTAAGCAGGTGTTCTGTCATCCTTGGGGCTCCACTGACTTGTTTTAATGGAGACCAGCTGTAGAGAGGATACACAGTAAAACGATATTTTGAATACTGAATGGACTTCTACCGGCTTCTACCCAACATCTATATATGGTAAGTACAGGTACAGCAGAAAGTTACGAACCTCATTTGCATCTGTTGGTGGAGGAGGTTTGGGGAACTGAGTCTTATTTTTTTCCATTCACCTATGCGTATGTATGTCTGTGTACGTGTAATGTATACAATAAAACAAGAATAAAATGTCTTCATTTCTTCCTTCCCTTCCCTCTCCCTGTCTCTCACTGTTCCCACAGGTCAGCGTGGAAGTTTTGGTAGAGTATCCTTTTTTTGTGTTTGGACAGGGCTGGTCATCCTGTTGCCCGGAGAGAACCAGCCAGCTCTTTGATTTGCCGTGTTCTAAACTCTCCGTTGGGGATGTCTGTATCTCGCTCACCCTCAAGAACCTGAAGAATGGCTCTGTTAAAAAGGGCCAGGCCGTGGATCCCGCCAGTGTCCTGCTGAAGCACTCAAAGACCGACGGCCTCGCGGGCAGTAGACACAGGTACGCCGAGCAGGAAAACGGGATCAATCAGGGAAGTGCCCAGATGCTCTCTGAGAATGGGGAACTGAAGTTTCCAGAAAAAATTGGATTGCCTGCCGTGCCCTTGCTCACCAAAATAGAACCCAGCAAGCCCGCGGCCACGAGGAAGAGGAGGTGGTCGGCGCCGGAGAGCCGCAAACTGGAGAAGTCGGAAGACGAGCCACCTTTGACTCTTCCTAAGCCTTCTCTCATTTCTCAGGAGGTTAAGATTTGCATTGAAGGCCGCTCTAATGTAGGCAAGTAGAGGCCGTGTGGGGAAAGGAAATCTGGCCCTCCTTTATCATTTGTATCCAGATTACTGTACTGTAGGCTAAATAACACAGTATTTACATGTTATCCTCTTACTTTAGGGTTCTGTTATAACCTTGTCCTTAGAGTTACAGCGGGGGTTGGGCAGGAGATGGTGCATATGCTTTTTCCACGCGTGTCTCTCAGTGGGGTGGGCAGGCAGGGGCTGGGGCAGGTCCAGCCCGGGCTCTGGGCGGGCGTCCTGGTGGAAATGAACGTGGCCCCACGGTGCCTGCCTTTTCTAGCAGTGCAGATGCACCCATGGGGTGCCGACTTCTCCCGGTTTCAGGACAACGGGCTGCAGGGGGTGCGTGCGTGCGTGCAAGTGAGGGTGCCCGGGTGCCACGGCAGGTGAGGGTCTCTTTCTCTCTGCCTCGCTCTCTCTTGCTCTCAGCACGGGATTGGAGGTCCAGGGGAATGTCCTCATGAGGTTCTCACGTGCAAAATCAGCATCAGGACCCCAGGTTCAGGGCATCCCAGAGAGGCCGTCAGACAGCAGATGGAAAACTAACCGTGTAAAAGAACATTTTTTTTCCTCCAACATATTTTACAATAAAAGCGACTTTTAATCATAGAGATATATATTCCCCCCATGGGGCCTGACTGCACTGATATTTTTTTAAATATGGGATTTCGTTTCTGCTTTACTAGTGCAGTGATGTCTCCAGGGCATCGTGGTGGGCAGGGCAGCCCCCGCTGCCATCGCTCCGCACCCGGGGGGGTGGGCAGCAGGGGTGGCGGAGAGTGAAACCCACCCTGGTCTCTGTGCAGTGTTAGGAAAACCAATCAGGTTAATCGCATTGACTTCACTCCCAAGAGAAAGACACAAGAGAGCCGCGGAAGCTCTTCACATTGGGTTTGCAAATCTTCTGTCTTTTAACTCTAGTACTGTTTATAGTTCATGACTATGGACAACTCGGGTGCCACTTTTTTCAGATTCCAGTGTGACGTGAGGAATTAGATTTTGAAGATGAGCATATATATTACTATCTCTAAGCACTTAAAATACTGTTCACACTTTATTACCAAGCATCTTGGTCTCTCATTCAACAAGTACTGTATCTCACTTTAAACTCTTTGGGAAGAAAAACTAAGTTGCTTTCTTTTTTTTTCAACACTGTAACTACATTTCAGCTCTGCAGAGTTTCTCACGGAGCAAGATGTTGAAAGTTTCAATGTGGTTTAATGGGATGAATGTGAATTTTGAACTAGTATGTGACAATGAATGACCACCAAGTACAGCCTGACAGGAGGCACTCTTCACTTTGATGTTTGAGAAGGAATTAAAAGCATATGCAGAGCTGGCAGAGGAACTGAGAGGAAAGGGATGGAAAAAAGAATACTCACTTTTGTCCAGTGTTTTTCTTTTTAAGACGAACTTTTAAAGAACCTTGCGATTTGCACATCTTGAGTTTATAATTTGTGTGATATTCCTGCAGTTTTTATCCAATAACATTGTGGGAAAGGTTTGGGGGACTGAACGAGCATAAATAAATGTAGCAAAATTACTTTCTAACCTGCCTAAACTCTAGGCCATTTTATAAGGTTATGTTACTTTCAGAATTCATTTTGGTCTTCTTACCGCATCTGTCACATAAAACCAGGTCTTAGCAGGACAACTCTGAGAATTTTCTTCAGATTCATTGAGAGAGTTTTCCATAAAGACGTTTATGTATGTGAGCAAGTTTTTTTTTTTTTTAAAAAAGAAAACGATTACTTTGTTGTTGTTACTGATGTTATTTTCAGAATGACTTTTATTTTTCCATCTGAAATCAATTCAAGATTTAATGTTTGGTACAAACCCAGAAAAGGGTATTTCACAGTTGAAACCTTTTATTCCCAGAGATCTGAAATATTGTTTGTGGGTTTTGAGTGTGCATTTTAAAGTGCTTTAAAAAAAAATGTTTTATAAGGAGGGAGAAATTTTTAAATATCCTTACTTGGAATGGCAGCAACTTATCTGAACAAATACCTGATTTTTCTTTTACCATTGAGAATAGTACTTTTTCCATTTCACCAGTTAAAAAAAAATTCTCATGTCAACCCACATTTTGGCTATCTAGTATTCACATTTAGCTCTCCGCAGAACTAATGATTTTTACAAACCGTTTTCTGGGGTGTACCAAAAACATTGGAATAGGTTTAGAATAGCTAGATCCAGTCCTTGACTTTCTTTGATTTTCATTACCCTCTCGGCATGCTAGCGGAGAGCTGGGTGAGTCCATTCTTGCAGTCATATTGCTTATTTAGTGCTGTATTTTTTTAAATGTCTCTGTTCAGAGAACTTGCTTAATCTTCCATATATTCTGCTCAGGGCACTTGCAATTATTAGGCTTTGTTTTTCTTTTTGTTTTGATGGTAAGAGGAATATGGGGCTGCCATTATAGACTTTGTCCTCATCAGTACCACTAATTACAGCAACTCATGTGGACTCAGAGAAACACCCACCACCTTCTGGCTTCTCTCGAGTATCGAACTAACTGGATCCACACCTCCAACACTAAAATGGGAAAACATAACATGGTTTGGAGCAATAGGAACATCATCATCGTTTTTGTGCTTCTATTTCAGGTATAGGAATTATCAAATAATTGGTTCTTTCTAAACATTGTCCCATTTCACTTTCTTCTTTAGCACGTGCAATACTTTCCGTGCCAATAGAGTCTGATCAGTGTGCTCTAGAGGAAGCTCAGACCCTTTTGGCTTTTTCCTTACTCGGTCCCTCTTTCCTGTTCTGGCCAGAGAAGGGCTGGAAGGAAGGAGCCAGGAAGGGGAGGGCCTCCTGCTGCGCGTTTGCCCCGCTGCGGATGCCGAATCCTGGGGCAGGGAGCTTTCTTTCGGGAGCCCTGTCTGCCGCCTTGTTGCAGAAAGAGCAAAGCGAAGGAGGTGGAAGGGGAGAAGGGCACTTCCCCCGTCACCACGAGGAGTAGCGAATGTGCAAGTGCAGACGGGAGGGAGACAGAGTCCTTTCTGAGGCGCACTCTGGAGCAATAGTGCCAGGATCAACCCATGTTCCACGATCTTTTCCGCGAGTGGGCAGGTCTGTGTCCTTGAGACTTCGAGCCGAGCCTCTGGGCGCGGGCAGGAAGCGTGGCCCGCCGTGTGCGCGCCTTCCAAGCGTCCGGCCGGTGGCTACGGAAGGGGCCACCTGCGAACAATGGTCACCACTCCTTTGTGGCAGCTCTCTCTTCAAATAGAACATCCAGAGGACAGGGGCCTCCTCTTGTTTGCAGACACTGGCGAGCCCCAGGGCTCCCAGAGCAGCCTTTGTCACTGCGCCTGCGTAGCCGACCTAACGATGACAGGCATAGAAACCCTTCCGTGCCGCGCAGCTCACGAGGATCAGCCATGTGCCTCTGTACTGTGTCCACTTTGCAATATTTACTGAACCCGTCTTTCGTTCTTCTTTCTTTCCTGTTTTCCATTTTGAAACTAATAACAGCAGGCCTTTTGCGTTTACAGTGGAACACAATCACCAAGAAATTAGTCAGGGCGAAAAGAAAAAAATAACAATTAACCAACAAACATGAACCTCTCTTTATAGGGATTTCTAAATACATAAAATGACTGTTCCTTCCTTAGAATGTTTTAACGTAAGAACTATTTCAGTTTGTCTGGGCCACATTGGGGGTGAGGTGGGGATAGAGATGGATGCCACTTACCTCAAATCTTTTAAAGTGGAAATCCAAAATTGCTTTTTCATTTGGACGTTCAGGATAATTTTCTATGTTGGTCAATTTTTTTGTCTTTTCCAACTCACCCAGTTTGTTCTGGGATGATTTTTTTTTTTTCATTGCTGTCGTCAATCCCATTTCTCACTCTGAATCATGACCCTTTGTGTTTTCTGTTAGGTGAGTGTGTTGGGTTTTGTCCCCCACCGGGAAGTGGCAGCACCCCTCCTTCTCCCCTCTAAGGAACTCTGCGGAACCTTTCACACCTCTAACTCAGGGACGGGGCTGGCGTGTGTGTGGTACACTGATGTGTCCAGAAGCAGCACTTTGACTCTTCTGGAGTAGGGATGTACAACTTCAAGGAATGTTTGGATTTCCTGCATCTTGTGGATTTCTCCTTAGATACTGCATAGATTGCAGTATAATGCTGCATGTTCGAGATGAACAGTAGCTCCTAGTAATCATAAAATCCACTCTTTGCACATAGTTTGATCTTTACTGAAATACGTTGCCAAAATTTATTTTTGTTGTGTAGCTTTGGAATTTTTGTTTTTTTTTTTTTTTAAGGAAACAATCGATAATACCCTTTAACATCTGTGACTACTAAGGAAACCTATTTCATAGAGAGAGAAAAAGAATCTCAAATGCTTTTGAAGACACTAATGCCATGCTATTTCAGATCTGGGTGAAGCAGCAGAGCTCTGTGGACTGAAGGCCAGGCTTTTTGAGCTGTGCTGGTTGTCATGGCCACTGTTTCATGAACTGCAGGCAGCTCAACAAACCATGGTCTGTTTTCTCCTAAAACCCTTTGCACTTCCTATCTCCTGGTCACCCGAGATGATCCCAGGTGTAAAAAGGGCCAGCGGTCTCTGTGGCCCAATCCAGCTTCTTCGGGGTGATGTGAAAGCAAAGGGAATTATGCTTTTTGGTTTTTAAAGTGAAGTGGAGGTCTTTGCTTCCACCTTGTTTTCGACCCAGAATTTCTGAAATAGAGAATTTTAAGAACACATCCAGTAATAACTATACAGAGAATATACTTTTTTATAAAGCACATGCATATGCCATTGTGTTGGGTTGGTTTCCTCTTTTTTTCCATGGACAGTGTTGTGTTTCTGTTGATAGGGAAACTCCAAACTGTTTGCACACCTCTACTCCGGAGCTGAGATTTCTTTTACATAGATGACCTCGCTTCAAATATGTTACCTTACTGATAGGATCTTTTCTTGTAGCACTATACCTTGTGGGATTTTTTTTTTTAATGTACACCTAATTTGAGAAGCTGAAGAAAAAAAACTTTGAAGCACTCACTTTGAGGAGTACAGGTAATGTTTCTAAAAATTGCACAAAAGAAAAATGAATGTCGAAATGATTCATTCAGTGTTTGAAAGATATGGATCTGTTGAAACAATGAGTTTCATACTTGTTTGTAAAAAAAAAAAAACATAAAGGTTGAAAGTTACATGTTTTTTTTGTATATAGAAATGTGTCATGTCTAAATGATCAGATTTGTATGGTTATGGCCTGGAAGAATTACTACGTAAAAGGCTCTTCAACTATACCTATGCTTCCTCTATGTTTCTGTTACATAGAACCCTCTTCTGAGGGAGAGTAACTCTGTATTCTGCAATTTGAGAATACTGTTCATTCCTATGCCGAAAGTACTTCTCTGAGCTCCCTTTCTTAAACTCTTAAGCCATTGCAACTCCTTTTTCTTCAGAGATGATGATTGACATTTTCAGCACTTCCTGTTCCAGTAAACCCAAAGAATATAATTCTGAACAAGAAGTGTTTGTAACAAGGGATCCTAGCTACCAAGAAAACAGGACTCATCACGAGGACACACACACAAAAACGTTCAGCCTTCTTTCCCCCCGACACCTCAGTTCAATGGGGGGGGTGGGGTTAAACAAGGATTTCAGTTGAAATGCCTTGTTTTACTTTGGTTTGGATTTCTTCTTTACTATTAAGAGGCCAAAATAAATGTGGAGCAACTTCTCAGAAGTCATATTCTGTCCAGAAATCAAGTTAGCCAGCAGAAACTGGACAGCTGGGGGGATACTGAGCAAATCTCCCTCTAATTCTTAAATTCAGAATCTCAGCCCTTCCCTTCCCGTTACATGCGACGTTTCTGGTAGCTGACGTTTACCTGTACGATGGCGGGAGGGGACAGCAGCTTCAGTTTTTCATATCCTCATGACTCGCATACAGATGGTTCAGCTGTATTAAAATTAAGTGCTTTTTGGCCAATAGGTAGTATCTATACAGTAACAGTCTCGTAAGAATTCCCGTCACTTTCCTTATCTGAAAGGACTCCAGTCTTCCACTGCAGATAATTGGAGATTTCACCCAGTTTTCTTTCCCTTTAGTTTGTTCGTTTGCTGTTGGGATGGCCGATGAGCCAGTCTCCTTTTCCATGGCCAGTCTGAAGGCCCCCTTTGGAAGCGCTGTTTACAGTCATCCTTGCCGAGGTAACATTCTGTCCTCTGGAATAGCAAAGCTGAGCGGTTACCAAGCTGGGTGTGTAGGTTTCCTCTGCTTCTTACGTGAACCACCTACTCGTAAATCATCCGGTCCAGGAGTGGGGTGAATTCTTTAGTCAGTGAACATTAAACTTGATACCTGTGCATTCAGTTCTGTGAATAACTGCCCTTTTGGCCTTTCGGGGAGGTTTCTTCCTCCTCGGCCTTCACTGCTCCCTGTAAACCCAAATCAGTGTCAGCTGAAAGGCTCCAGTTGAGCCCAGCCAGTATTCGTGGTGGCCTTCGGTTAAGATGAGAGTCCTAATTTCTAGCCAGTGGGGTCCTGGTCCCAGAGCCATCTCTGAGAGTCACACTGTTGCATTTTTTAGTATCAGCTCACGACCCACCAACCTCCCCATCATACGCCTCCCACCGGCCAAGGGAAAAAGAGACACTAGACCTCTGAGGGCACTATCAGACTGACATGGCCAGTACAGAGGAGAACTAGGGAAGGAATGATGTTTTGCACCTTATTGAAAAGAAAATTTTAAGTGCATACATAGTTAAGAGCTTCTATCATGACAGGAGAACTTTTTTCCATATGCGTGCATACTCTCTGTAATTCCAGTGTAAAATATTGTACTTGCACTAGCTTTTTTAAAACGAATATTAAAAACAATGGAAGAGTTCATATTCTATTTTCTAATCGTGGTGTGTCTGTTTGTAGGATACACTCGAGTCTGTTTATTGAATTTTATGGTCCCTTTCTTTGACGGTGCTTGCAGGTTTTCTAGGTAGAAATTATTTCATTATTATAATAAAACAATGTTTGATTCAAAATTTGAACAAAATTGTTTTAAATAAATTGTCTGTATACCAGTACAAGTTTATTGTTTCAGTATACTCGTACTAATAAAATAACAGTGCCAATTGCAAATGTGTCTTTGCCTTGTGTTAGGTCCTCGGAGGAAGACGAGGCTGAGGATATGGTCGTAATTCCTCCCTCTTTCTTAAGCTGCTGTCATCACTGGGTAGGTGTGCGGTGGAGAGGGTGACGTGAGGCATTGCCTTTCCTACTAATTTTGGGGGTGGCGAGAGGGTTGTTGGTCTTGCTTGAGAGGAGATTCTGAGATAAAAGGCATCTGATGTCAATCAGACCTCAGATGATAAATGATAAAAGGCATCATTTCAACATCTGATGTCTTGGCTGGTTCCGTTCATGTTTACTCCTCCTATCTGAGCGTTGCTGTTTGTAAGAGATGAGGTAACTTTTGTTTTTCAACAGTATTTGGCATCTTTGTTGGCTCACAGAGCATTATCCATCCATTTCTGTACAGTTTTGCTGTACACTGGTTAGTTGTCTGAAGGTGGAAAGTTCATTCGTGTTTCCTGTAGTTCATCCCTGTTAGAAACTCAGAGGTTTGCACGGTGCCCAGTCTCAGATAGATGAGGCTCAGCAGTTGCCCCAGAAACTAGTTCCTCCAGGGCCCAAGCAGGTGAAGCCCTCTGCCCGCATCTGCACGCGTGGCTATCAAATCCTTCCAGCCCTAAGGGTTTGCAGAGCTGGAAGAGAGCTCTCGGCATTAAATCCAGAGCTGTCGCTTAGCCCAGGCAGGGACGGGTAACTCCTTTCCTGTTACTGCCTTCTTGCTTCACGGATGGGGACATCTCACCAGGACTCTCCTTTAGGACTTAAGAGTTGAGGTTCCAACGCATTGTGAATGCTAGTGTGTGAGAGAGAGAACGTTGGTGTGTAAACTAGCAGTGATGAGCTGAGCCTTGTAACCCAGACAAGGCTGCCCAGGTCCTCATCCTCCAGAGCGTTCTGGGCAGACGTGGGCAAGTCTGGCGAAGCGGGCTGAACCGCTGCCTTCCCTGCTGTTTGTTTTACTATTAGATGCTAAAGGTCCTGACAAGTTTGGGGTCCGGTAGCTGTGAGACTTACCTGAAGCAGTCATACTGATTAGAGAAAAGCCTTGGCTTCACATGCTGCAACGAGGCAGACCTGGAAACCACCAGAAGCACGGCAGGAGCCCACAGGTGGAGGCGCCTAAGGTGAACGGCATCTAGTCACTGGCACCCACCCCTGCACAGGAAGCCCTGCAGTCAGCAGGCTCCCCCATGCCCACGGCTACTAGAGGCAAGAGATGAACTTGCAGCGGGTAAGGGGCCCTTAGAAGTGAAACCTCTGCTTCAAAATGATCCTGATGAGGTTTTGGCTTCTGCAGTCAGTCACGTTTTCGCTCCCCTAAAAACCAGGTGAGCGAGGGACCTGCCTTCCTGGAAACAAAGAGCAGGTAGTCTGCAAAATCTTTGCACGAGATGGATCAAGCAGGTGCCCATCACCGTGGAGAGGACTGCCCAAAGGGGTGCCGTCGTGTGCTCCAGCCTGATGGGAGAAGGTGACCCCCAAAAGCCAAGACCAGGAGCGTGGAGAACGATGCCATTCTGGAAGTTTCCTTATTGCTTACTGCTCGTCCATTTTAATGGACTTAAGACTTCTCCACTTCTCTCCCTTATTTTGCAAATAATGAATCTCTTGCAGCTAACACACTAGAGGGCTCAAGTGTCAAACACGTCTTCCACAGGAACGGCATGGGGCTTCCACCTCAGACAAGCAGACAGAAGAGGTGGGGTGCTTCCAGCAATGCCCCGCATCTTGATGTTCCACATCCTCTACACCCTCATCTCAAATGTGTAGCCGTTCGTGTTTCTACAAGTATAAGAAGTATTCTGAATGGACTGAGGCGCAAAAAGCATTACGACGGAGTTCAAGTTGCTGGACCTTTAAAGGTATTCTTCTGAGACTAAACTCCGCCCTGCAAGTTCCTGGAGTGCCGTGGTTTGGTTGGATTCCTCACACGGTGTCAGTCACCATGGACATCAGACAATTAATTCGCTCTTACACAGCAGGAGTGTGTGGCTCCTTTGTGCTCCAGGGCCGTCGCTTGTCTTTTCAGAGAACATTTAACTCCCGTATCTGCTGCTTTAGCCTCGTTTAAAAGGAGATAAAGTAAAACACCCTGGGCTGCATACACCTCCCGGTCCTAATATTCAAATAATGCTTCAAAAGAAGTGGCCGGGCATCATCAATTCATCCGTGTTCACGGTTTAGACAAGTGTCACAGTGGACTGCTGTGGGAGCCCTGCCAAGGCCACGGGTCCTTTCTCCAAGGAAGTACCACTGTCACCAATGAACAGACCCTTATACAGTAGTGCCCAGTGGTCCTTCCTGGAAACTGTGACAAGGGGACGGTTCTAGCTCAGATTTTAAACCAGTGCCTTTTAGGAAGGCACTGCTCAAGGTTTTGGTTGCTTTCCAGTGGGACTCTCTACCTGCCAACTTTTCAGTGGATACCTTTCAATAAAAGATCTCATGGAACTTCAAAATAATATTCTGTCTTTGAGAGGCCAACCCGATGAGCCAGAACGGAGGAGGAGAGGGAAGAGATGGGGGAAAACAAACCAAATGAAAACCCAGGACGGGGACAGCTTCCTAGAAGCAGCAGCAATAGAGGACCTGCTCCCAAAAGGCACGTGCAAGGAAGGTGGTGGAAACACGTCACCGCACCTTGGGGGCACCTGCCGGAATCAAATTCTTCAGGTTCACCTGTCAACTGCTTTTGTTCTTTTCCAGCAACCGAAAGCTGGATGGAGGGGATGCCGGTTCCTCTAGCTGTGGTTCCCCCCAGTCTTCCCCTCCCGCCCTCCCCTCCCCAGGTACCTTGACCGCCAAAAGCCAAGCGTGGGAAGAAGGCAGAAAACCCCCAGCTCCCCCGACCACTTGGTCCTGCAAATGCAGACTCCAGCACGCAGGCAAGTCTTCATAGCATTATATTAAAGTGAAACCATTTTCTTAAAAAAAAAAAAAAAAGGAAAGAAAAGAAAAAGGCGTGAGTGTTAGTTTTAACAAGGAGGTTACACGTTCTGGGCAGCTAAGCGCCAACCGCTGACCCAGGAAGTGCCTTGCTTCTGGGATCAGCCGGAACCTCTGCCGTCACAGGAGGAGGGGGATGGGAAAGCAGGCCTGTGCAGACGCTCTGGTGGCTGGAGATCGTCTCATCCTTGATCTCGAGGTTAGCTGAACATGGTGTTGTGCTGCTGGGTCACCCGGATGAACGTCGCCCTCCTGCTGAGCTCTTTGAGTTTGGCGGCCCCTACGTAGGTGCAGGTAGACCTCAGTCCTCCGAGTATGTCCAGAATAGTGTCCTTGACGTCCCCTTTGTAAGGCACTTCCACGGTCTTGCCCTCAGAGGCTCTGGAAGAAAAAGGGAGGTTTTTTCTTTCAATCTGGTTCTTTTCCCTTAAGAAGCCGGCCAGAAGGATTCCCAGCCGTAGCCCAAGGCACTCGGGCAGCGACACGCCACCCTCCAACCCCACGCCCGCATCGGCCTTGCTGCACACGCCACGCAGGTCAGGCCAGCATCTCAGAGGAAGGCACTCCTCCTACCCAAGATGCGTGACCTCGCTGCTGGCTGCCCAGAGCCCGTCAGCAACCCTGGAAGAGTCACAGACCCGGACCGTCACCCCGGAGGGCAACGTCCTCCCCAGCAGTGTGCACTACTCCGTCCCCATCGAAAACCGGCCCCGCCTTGCCAGTCTCTGTTCATGTTGTACACACACCTCCAACTGACCCAGAGCCCCAGCATACCTACGGGACAGCGGAACAGACCTCCTGACCACTGCCCACCAGCGTCTCTCCTGCTTGCTCTCCCTGATCAACAACGGAACAAGCCCAGAGCGTCCCTCCCCAACCCCTGCCAGCTCTCCAGTCGGGGTCAGACAGAGCACCTTCACAGGGGACAAGCCGGAGAGGAGGAGGGAAGGGATGGAGAAAAGGGACAAGTCAAGCACTGCGAGGTGACGTGGAAACTTCCGCTAGTAAGGTTAGTGGCTCCACTCACACGGCCTGTTTTCCCAGGGCCCTTGTTGGGTGCCCCTGCCCCCAGGCCCCAGCTCACCACCCTGCGTCTGCACAAATCACTATGGCTGTTGTCCCGGGCGTGGCGCGGGGCTCCTGAAAGGTGGAACCAGAGCAGAACTAAGGACTTTCTCAGCACCGGAGGCTGCAGGGCTTTGGTTAGCGTCTTCTGAGTTTTCAGGGGGACACTGAGAAATTCAGAAGAGCTGGCACGTGGCACCAACACTAGAGCACATCTGTCCTTGCTGAGTCTAACACTGCTGATTCCACGTCACGTCCCCTTACTGCAAGATGGAGATACAATCCAGACTTGCTTTAGGAGGGACATTACAAGAAGGAGCTCTCCAATCCATGCATCTAAGGGTCAGGCCGTCTGGAAATTTTAACGATTAACTAAATTCTGGAACTTTCTTTAGCTGGTCTCTTCAACTGAAAAAGTAGCATCTCTTGATCAAAAAGTTATTACCTAGAATTTCAAAAGCGTAGTAATTCTTGAGCATTGCAATCTACACCTGCGAGACTACCCTCGGGTGAAATCTAGCAACTTAAACCATCCAGCAGACCAAGGGCTGGCCTAGTTAGTGGCTGGTTTACAGCACCACGTTCACGAAGCCGGCCCCTGGCCACACCCAAGGTGACTGGCGTCACTGCACTCTATGACCAGAGACCAACACGTGCATGTGTGCCTGAAGTGATGGCCCTTTCATCTTTTAAAAGCGGTTTCCACGGCCTTCCCGAGGCTTACTGGACATCCTCCAGTTCCTCAGCATTGCTTCTTTGCAAAGTGGTGATGGCATCTTTTACAAGTCACTTATCGTTGATGCCCAAGTCTTCTCATCTGTAAAATGAAGGGCTCTGATCTGTCTCCCAAGGACAGCAAGAGAACTAAGTGGGTAATGAGTGGGAAAGAACTAGTAAAGCATAAATAACTCTGCCTTAATTAAATACAACATCAAAGACGGAGAATCATTCTCAGGAAGACATCAGGTGCTGGGAGGGAGGGAGACAGACAGAGACAGACCTAGAGAGAGAAAACACAGATGCAGCCTACAGGGCTCAGGCTGCCTCTGGATTAAGATACTTCAGCACTTTCCTTCCTTGGCTAAGATTTGAATCCAATTCTGGTACTGAGTCTTGATACTCCCAAATCTTCTGTTTTCTTTTTTGTTTAAACCCTGCTGAAATCACAGGAGAGGATTTTTTTTTCCCCAGCTCCTTGGCTTCTGTTCACCCTCGAGTCTGGTCTGGCCTTCCCTACCTACTTTTCTTAGAACCCAAAACAGATGCATCGGCTAGAGGGCAAAAAATGTCCTCCAGGCAAAGCAACTGACTGTCACGGAATCGCAACGGCTCCACTTCCGGACCAGCACATAGGAGACAGGCATGGGCCCTTGAACGGTGACACTGGTCACTGGCAAAGCATTAAATAAGCTTCTTGGCCAGAGGTCCAGGTCGGATGTGAGACAGTAAACCCCTCCCCTTCTCTCCCACAACACACTGTACAGCCTCCTCCGTCAGTCACCACACAGGAGAAAGAGGCCTTCGGAGGCGGTGTGGACGGGGCGTGTCCCTCTTGCTTGGACTGTCTGCAGTTTCCAGAATGAAGGTATAAATGTAGTCCCCTGCTCTCCTCCTTCCCACCGTGCTGTTCGCATACCACAACATCACTGATACTGAGATCCCCCCCAAAAGAGGACTGAAGTCAGCCTACCAGTACCCAAGGAACAGAGCTTCAGTGGGGGGGGGGGTAACCCACCCCTCCTGCCCTCCCACCCACCTGAAAATCTCAGTGGAGTTGAGCTGTGTACCTCTAGGTTGGCTCAAACCTTACACAATCCATCTGACTCCCACACCTTCACTGTAAGCTTCTGGGTGTGGAATAAGTGGTAGGAAATGGAGGTTGTCAGTGCATGGCAGGGGTCTTGAGTTTCCATCCTTCTAAGGACATCCTTCTAAGGATGCAGGGCCTCCTGTCCTATGCACAGCTTGTCATCAGTGCAAACTCTGATGAGAAGCAATGACAGACTCTGGAGCAGGGTGAGACAGCAGGTATATTCTGTCACAACGGTCTTAAAACACACGTGCACACAATTAAAATGCAAGTGGAGCGGATAAGCAGACATGAGCATCCCTTCTGCACAGTAACATAATTAAATGCCTAAAAATACTGCCTGTGTCAACTGCTTGAGCCCAGAGGCAGGGAAGAGTCCTGTGGGAGCCACTGCAGGTGACACACAGCACTCTTCCCAAAAGGCCTGACCTCTGTGAGGTGGTCTCGCCCACCCCTGTATCATATGCAGTGGGAAACCCATCTTTCTGCCTGCCACTTATAGCCTGACTCATCTCAGGCTCCACACCAGCTCTATCAGGACAAGGCCTGGAAGTCTGGAGGGTCCCCTCCGGGGCTGGTTGAACAAGAGTCATACCTACTCACACATACCCCTAGTTCCATTTCCAACTTATCCCCAAGTACTTCTGCTCTGCACTGCCTTTCTGGGGCCCCAAACACTGCAAAGCCTGGTTGGATGAAAATTATAGCTACTTTCAAAGAGGCAAGATATGTTTTCTAATCAAAGATGACACAAACAAATGGAAAGATATACCATGTTCTTGGATTGGAAAAATAAATATTGTCAAAATTACTATACTACTCAAGGTAATTTACGTATTCAGTGCAATCCCTATCAAATTACTAATGGCATTTTTCACAGAACTAGGACAAAAAAATCTTAAAATTTGTATGGAGACACAAAATAACCAAAGCAGTCTCGAGAAAGAAAAAGTTGGAGGAATCAGGCTCCCTGACTTCATAGTACGGGCACAAAAATAGAAATATAGATCAATGGAACAGGACAGAAAGCCCAGAATAAAACCACACGCCTATGGTCAATTAATCTACGACAACGGAGGCAAGACTATACAATCGAGAAAAGACAGCCTCCTCACTAAGTGGTGCTGGGAACTGGACAACTACATGTAAAAAAATGAAATTAGAACATTCTTTAGCACCATACACAAAAATAAAACGGATTAAAGACCTAAATGTAAGACCGGATACCATAAAACTCTTAGAGGAAAACACAGGCAGAACACTCTGACATAAATCACGGCAAGATCCTTTCTGACCCACCTCCTAGAGAAATGGAAATAAAAACAAAAATCAACAAATGGGACCTAATGAAACTTAAAAGCTTTTGCACAGCAAAGGAAACCATAAACAAGATGAAAGACAACCCTCAGAATGGGAGAAAATATGCAAAATATGTGACCAACAAGGGATTAATCTTCAAAATTTACAAACAGCTCATGTGGCTCAATACTGAAAAAAACAACCCAATCAAAAAATGGGCAGAAGACGTAAACAGACATTTCTCCAAAGAAGACATACAGATGGCCAAGAGGCACATGAAAAGATTCTCGACATTGCTAATTATTAGAGAAATGCAAATCAAAACTACAATGAGATATTACCTCACACCAGTCAGAATGGCCATCATCAAGAAGTCTACAAACAGTAAATGCTGGAGAGGATATGGAAGAAAGGGAACCCTCCTACACTGCTGGTGGGAATGTACATTGGTACAGCCACTATGGAGTACAGTATGGAGGTTCCTTAAGAAACTAAAAATAGAGCTACCATATGATCAAGCAATCCCACTCCTGGGCATATATGGTTCGAAAACATGGTTCGAAAGGATACATGCACCCCCAATGTTCATTGTAGCACTGTTACAATAGCCAGGACATGGAAGCAACCTAAATGTCCATATACTCCATAAAGAAGATGTGGAGTATATATATACAATGGAATATTACTCAGCCATTAAAAAGAATGAAATAATGCCATTTGCAGCAACATGGATGGACCTAGAGATTATCATACGAAGTGAAGTAAGACAGAGAAAGACAAATCATATATCATGCAAATCTAAAAAAAAGAGATTGAACTTATGGTTACCAGGAAGGAAGGGTTGGGGGTAGGGATAGGTTGGGAGTTTGGGATTGACATGTACACGCTACTATATTTAAAACACATAACCAACAAAGACCTACTGTATAGCACAGGGAACGATAATATTTTGTAATAATCTATAAGGAGAAAGAATCTGAAAAAAAATAGATGAATATGTCTATATAACTGAATCACTTTGCTGTACACTTGAAACTAACACAACATTGTAAATCAACTGTACTTCAGTAAAAAAAAAAAAAATTAAGCCATACAGTTTTCTTTAATTGAACATCTTAATTAAGAAATATGTATGTGTTCTAGCTCCTTCCAGTGGTACTATAATACAAACAGACTCGCAGTCTTTGAGACCCACTTCCACCCCATTTCTGTAAGGAGCCGGGGAACGCAACCTCACTGGTGACGGCGCTGCCCACCCCCGCTCCACCCACCCTCCATACCTGTACTCCGCAACCCCTCCTGCGTGTTTCTTCATCGCTGTCTCTGAGCTCATCCCATAGAACAGCTTGAGCTTCTGTCCATTCCTCTCGATCACCTCTCCAGCACACTCAGTGTGGCCCGAAAACATCCCTCCCAGCATGACAAAATCTGCTCCGGCTCCTGCATTCCGAAGTGGGGACGAAAAGAAGCAGCAGAGAAAAGAGCTCAGAGAAAATCGGCTCCGGAAAGATGCAGGTGCTACCAACTCACCCTCCCTCCTCCCGGCTGTGATCAGAGAAAAGCTCAACCTCCCCACTTGGAAAAAAGTTAAGGGCAGAAGGGCACTGGATGCTCCAAGCAACAAGTTAGCCTACTGAAGCTTGGGTGGCTAGTAACAGTGGACAATCCTTAATGGTTATTGATGACTTCCTATCTATGACCACCTTCCACAGGTCTAACTCTCTGAAAATCAAAGAAACATTAATAATTGGGCAGCACCTCAGCATGTTGTCCAATCTCATACGTAATACAGTAACTCCTCTGCCATGTCCCCATCAGGCATCTGGTCTACCTGAAGCTCTCAGCACTCTCACACAGTGTAGATATGAAGGGACCTCAGAACAGACGGAACCTCCTGCACTAGAGCTTGGGCGTGAAGGAGAGGAACCTGTAAGTGTGTACGTCATACACATACACACACACATATGTGTGTGTACATCCTGTAAAACTCTACCCGCACCTCTGCTGTGATAAACATTTGACTTCCAGAGTAAACAATACCCCATATTAATCACCAAATGACATGAAACTTCCAGGATAGGTACACAGGAGACGGGGGTGTTGAAACTGCCTTCGTAGGTTACGTTGGATCAGGACCACGGATAGTTGGAACGGGGTGGGGCTAACTCACTGCTGTGTCCTCAGTGTTTATTATAGCACATGGCACATGGGAGATGGGCAGTAACTAGTTAGGAAAGTGAAAGGCACACGTGGAAGAAACAGAAACAGTCACTATTCCCCATCCTCAGCGAGTCCTACTGAGGGTTTATATTCAGAATAGGAGGACATCAGCGTACAGATGCTGTTAAGTAATCACGATGAAGGACAAGGAGAAGCAAACACAGGATCCTCTGAAACGTGACCTTGACTGCTTCCATCTGGTCACTTAAATATTTACAAGAGGACTTTGGGGCGTGCATCAGGTGTTCCAGTCCCTTCCGTCCAGCATTACGGAAGGCAGGGGCTACAGGGCTGGCCCCTGGGCCTGGCAATCAGGCAACCAAGGCCCAGGACCTCTCTACTTGGCAGCAAGCTTTGCAGACTCTTCCCTGCAGGGTCCCTAACACGACTGCTGGCTCCTTGACCGCCCCCCTGCCGTGATTATAAGGGGGCAGAGGACAACTGGTGTCTGGCCAGGCCTCCCAAAAACCACAACCCCAGGGGCAGATGTAAACAGCAGGAACACAGAGCACAGATCCACTCAAACAATGCTTTGAAGCGCCTTCCAATTATTTTCCTTTCTGAACACTCTCGTGTCCCTTCCTAACCAGCATTTTGCCCCGACCTGGTCCCTCTCCCTCCACAGGCGTGGCTGCATTTCCTGGGGGAGCGCGAGGAGGGAAAGCTGCCGGAGTGGGAGTCCAGACACCACTTGGGCAGGGTGCACCGTGTGCCCTATCACAAGGGAGCCCGAGACAGAACACCCATCAGTAATAAGTACACGCAGCACAAAAATCAACAGTAGAGATGTCCCTGCCAGCACACATGGCCTCACCTCACAGGTGGGGTTCCCCAGCTGTGCGGCAGCTCAGAGCACAGCACGCAGAGATGCTGGACCTCCCAGTGCCTCCCCAAGAAAACACCTGGCTGGGGCGCCGTGGCCCAGCCCTGCGGGGTCACAGCCAGACGCTGCCGCCCCTGGTGCGACACAGACTCCTCAGCCTGTGGTGAGGAACTGCATCTAGGGCTCCCGTCCCTCCCTCAGGAGTCCCCCACGTTAGGCTCTGAAGACCCCCTCGCTGAAGTTTCGGTGTCTCAGACCCGATACAGTCCTCTTCCTCGGGTACCCTGAGCCTTCCCAGTGGTGATTTCTGGGCTATGACTTCACCCACTCCTGGCCCACAGGGCAACACCCCTCCATCTATCCCTGGGCACTCGGCCTGCTCTGCCACCAACCGGAACCAAACTGATGCCAGGATCTGGGCCAATCAGGGGCTGAAATCGGCGGAGAGGAAACTCAGGATTGGCCCTGAACTTCCTAACGTGTCTGCCACCTCCTTCCGGCACCCCTGCAGGGAGCTCCCTCCCCTCCCCCTCTGTGGCCTCTTACCAAAGGCTTTGGCGACATCTCCTGGACACGTGCAGCCTCCATCCTTCAAAAAGGAAAAAGCAAAGAGAGGCTGTCAGTGGGAGCCTGGCCGGCCGTCCCCCTCCCCTGGGGGCACTCGATGGCATCTGCTGGTCCAGCCCCCTCCTCCCACCCCTGCCTGCAGCCAAGCACACAACCCTCAGGGCCAAGGCCCGACGCTCCCCTCACCACCGCACCTTCTGGTCCCCAGGCCCCGTCAGTCCGGTCTCAGGTCTGCACACCCACTGCCTGTCCCCCTCCCCACCCCGATCCCGGGCACCTGCACCCCTCCTGGGATGCAGAAGCAGGAACTGCTGAGCGGGCAGGGCGCAGGGGCTGGACCTCATCCTCTGCCAGCCCCTGCTCAACACGCCTGGCCACTGGCCAGCCACATAACCATCATTCAGTGGCATCGTTCCCCCGCTGCTTGGTGTGAAGTGACGTTTATTTAGCACAAAAGCGGAAGTACTTTATGAGCCAGAGAGGACACTGAATTCGCTCCTTTATACTTCCAGACACTCCACGTGTCTCTTAGTCACCTTCCTGTACGGTATCCAGTTACCTCCAAGTCAAACATGCATTCCTGACACCCACTGGACCCACACAGGACCCTACACTGGTTCAGTGCCTGGTAGGGTTGCCCGACACCTTGGGCTGCCCGGCACGGTTTGGCCGTGGGGCTTATGTTTCAACACCAGGGACCCAGTACAAAGGTACTAGGACACAGACCCATTGTGTTTTCTTACAAGCACAAGAGGCACAAAATAACCAGGCTGCTTACCTCCTATTGGCAATGTGGCCCGTGTGAGGTCCGAGGAGGAAAAGGCCAGAGAGGTGGCCTGGGGTAGCAGCCTGCCCAGCAGGGAGAGGCAAGAAGCAGAGGCACCGGAAGCCGGGGCAGTGCTCGGGGCCGGCGTGATGTGACAGAGCCCAGAACGGGTCTCGGAGGGAAGTGCCTGTCCCCAGGAGGGGGGACACACTTTGGGAAGGACACAGAAGACCCAGGCCACCCGGGCTACCTTGTGTGATGATGGCAGGAAGGTGCGTGCGGCCCTGGAGTTGGAGGGCGTCTCTGTGGAACTGGGACAAATCACTTTACAAATAGCATCTCCAGCTGAGGACGTGGGTCTCTGTGACTCAATCCTTTTCCGACATGCTTTTAGCCCTGTCCCTCCGGAAGCTAGACCTCAAAATACTGCTTCCTTGCAATTCTGATCAAAAAGCAGGTGTGAAGGCTCAATCGCTGGCTTTTATGAATATTTACTGACAGCAATTATCTCCTCCTTGATCAAGTACATTATTCACCTGTGGCTTCCCTGACCCTGGAGGGCCACGGGTTCATGAGCAATTGTTTCAGAGGCAGAGTCTCTCCACAGAAGGTACCTGGCCAAGGCCCTTCACGTGAAGGCAGTCAAGGCTCTGTGGATCCTGCTGGTGCTTCAAATCTCCAGCATATTTACTTTCTCTTTCAAAGGTGCAACCCCTCCATGCCCTTCACTTGACCTGCCATTATTTTTAAAGTGCTTTATCTTTTTATCTAAACCAGTTCTTCACAATAGGGTTTCAAACTTATAACCTCAAAAGATTAAATAAACTCATGCTCCCAATAAAAAGGTCCCTAACATGATCTGACTTTAAAAAAAGTGTACTCGGGGCTTCCCTGGTGGCGCAGTGGTTGGGAGTCCGCCTGCTGATGCAGGGGGCGCGGGTTCGTGCCACGGAGCGGCTGGGCCCGTGGGCTGTGGCCACTGGGCCTGCGCGTCCGGAGCCTGTGCTCCACAACGGGACAGGCCACAACAGTGAGAGGCCCACGTGCCGCAAAAAAAAAAAAAAAAAAAAAAGTTACTCACGTGCACACACACGCACCAAAGTGTGTCCTTAAGTCTTCTGCTCACTCACTAGTGAGTGATTAGCTCGTGACTACTAGGGTGGCTCGTGCTGGCTTCTGAAAATGCCACACTCATGTAGTCAGCGATGAGGCCTGACTCAGAAAGTCTGTGCTCTTGGGGCCCCAAGAAAATGAGGTCTCCTCCCAGGATGGGCCAAAATGTCCACAGTTAATAGGACTTTGTGATGTGCCACAGAGAGGAAGCCATACATAGGGCCTTGTCTGTTCATTGTGCTGTGGTGGGATTTATGAAATATAATGCAGAGCAAACGCGCAGGACTGCAGTTTAACCCAATGCAACCCAACGTCACATAACGCTTTACGGCCAAGGAGTCCTCTCCCTACTACCATTTATAGGTAATTTCCAAAAGTGGTTAAAGCATCCTTTCATGTTCTCAGGAGGCAGAGCAGTATGGGGAAACCTCTGCAATCAGACACGCTTACTTTCATACACGAACATGCGTAGCTGCACGGAGTTTTTAAAAAACAACATGCAAATATTCCAAGGGTTACTTGTTTTCCAAGAGTGTTAACATATTTTAGTAGAAAAGTCAGCATGCAGTGGGCAGAGGGAATTGGAATCAAGCACTGGCTACGAACAAGGGATTGTTACAAACTTCATTTTTCTGTTCAAACACCACAAGAACCTGAAGCTGATATTTTATAGGTGGGGAAAGACAAAGAGGGAGACTCAGAAAGGTTGAGTGACTTGCCCAAGGTCACACAGCTATAATAATGGAAGAACGAGACTAGAACCCTACTTAAGAGTAAACTCTGAAAACGTCTAGCAGCATACATATAAAAACATTAGCAGTGGTTATCTTAAGATGGCTTTTCTATAGAAGCAAAAATAAAGAAACGGGACCTAATCAAACTTGTAAGCTTTTGCACAGCAAAGGAAACCATAAAACAAAAAAACCTACGGACTGGGAAAGGATATTTGCAAATGATGCAACCAACAAGGGCTTAATTTTCAAAATATACAAACAGCTCATACAACTCCATAACAAAAAAACAAACACCCCAATCAAAAAAATGGGCAAAAGACCTAAATAAACATTTCTCCAAAGACATACAGATGGCCAACAGGCACATGAAAAGATGCTCATCATCGCTAATTATTAGAGGAATCCAAATCAAAACTACAGTGAGGGGCTTCCCTGGTGGCGCAGTGGTTGAGAGTCCGCCTGCCGATGCAGGGGACGTGGGTTCGTGCCCCCGTTTGGGAAGATCCCACATGCCGCGGAGTGGCTGGGTCCGTGAGCCATGGCCGCTGAGCCTGCGCGTCTGGAGCCTGTGCTCCGCAATGGGAGAGGCCACAACAGTGAGAGGCCCGCGTACCGCAAAAACAAACAAACAAACAAAAACAAAAAAAAACTACAGTGAGGTATCACCTCACACAGGTCAGAATGGCCACCATCAAAAAGTCTACAAATAACGAATGCTGGAGAGGGTGTGGAGGAAAGGGAACCCTCCTACACTGCTGGTGGGAATGTAAATTGGTGCAGCCACTATAGAAAACACTATGGCAGTTCCTTTAAAACTAAAAATAGAGTTACCATATGGTCCAGAAATTCCACTCCTGGGCATATATGCAGACAAAACTCTAATTTGAAAAGATACATTCACCCCTATGTTCACAGCAGCACTATTCACAATAGCCAAGACATGGAAACAACCTAAATGTCCATCGACACATGAATGGATAAAAAAGATGTGGTACACATACACAATGGAATACTCCTCAGCCATAAAAAAGAATGAAACAATGCCATTCTCAGCAACATGGATGGACCTAGAGATTATCATACTAAGTGAAGTAAGTCAGAAAGAGAAAGACAAATACCAGATCATATGACTTATATGTGGAATCTAAAATATGCCACAAATGAACGTATCTATGAAACAGACTCACAGATACAGAGAACAGACTTATGGTTGCCAAGAAGGAGGGGGATGAAGAGTTTGGGATTAATTAGCAGATGCAAACTATTATGTATAAATGGATAAACAACAAGGTCCTACTGTACAGCACAGGAAACTATATCCAACATCCTGTGATAAACCATAATAGAAAAGAATATGAAAAAGAATATATATATGTATAACTGAATCACATTGCTATACAGCAGAAATTAACACAACATTGTAAATCAACTATACTTTAGTAAAATAAATTTTTTGAAAAAGATGGCATTTCCAGTAATCTTTATTTCCTTTATATTTCTAACTTTTTCTAGGCTAAACCTTTTTGGTTGGGGAATTCCTCAAGCCTCAAAATAAATTATTTGAATGACTTTGTTTAGGCGTTTCCAAATAATGGTCTAACCGTTTCCTAAACAACTACATTAAATCAACAAAATAAGAAATTTGCCAATCAATCTTTCCTTCTTTGCAGAGGGTCAGTGAGTGGATGAGAGCCCTACTGACTGGGTGTAGACAAGGAGGGGGTCAGGGGTAACTCTGAATCAGCTTGACCTCTATCATTCCCTCCTCAAACTAGAGAAGCACGCTCTCTAGGTCTTTATCAAATGCACTGGTTAAAATTTTGGCCTTGAGTAAAGAGACAATAGTGATCCCAGCCAACCTCATCACAGGACCTTTTTTTAGGTCCTGTGAAGCACTACAAAGTCCAAGCCATTCCGGGTATCAGTGGACAATGAACTCATCTGGTTGTTCCAATCCCTCCCCTTCCTAAGGGTTCACTGGGTTCTGACTCTGATCCCTTCACTTGAAGACATTCTTGGGGACCCTGCGGGGAAAAGGTGAGCTATAAACACAGGTTAAGCTGAAGTCCCCCAAAGCAGTGTGATGGGAAAGGAGCAGACCCGGGATGCTGGGCCAACCTTGCATTCTCGGTGACTTCAGCCAGCCCTTCACCCTCGGAGTCTCCACACTTTCTAAATGAGGGTGGTCAAGGGAAGGAGTGGAACACGGGAGATGAACAGACCTCGGTTTGAGAGCTGGCTCTGCCCCCCACCAGCAGTGTGATGCTGAACAAGTTACTTTAGGTCTCAAAGCTTCAGTCTCCTCACTGGATGTGAGAGTTAATTTTAGGCGTCAACTGGGCCATGGAGTGACATTTGGTCAAAAAATTGTCCTGGATGTTTCTGTGAGGGTGTTTTGGGGATGACAGTAACACATGAATCAGCAGACTGAGTAAAGCAGATTGCCCTCCCTAATGTGGGTGGGCCTCACCTAATCACCTGAAGGCTTGAATAGAACAAAAAGGCTGAGATTTCCCCAAGTGAGAGAATTCTTCCTGACTGACTGCCTTAGAACTGGGACCCTGGACGCTGACTCCAACAGAAACACTGGCTCTCTCTGGTTCTCAGGCCTTCAGACTCAGACTGGAATCACACCATCGGCTCTCCTAGGTCTCCAGCTTGCCAACCCACCTGCAGATCTTGAGACTTCTCAGCCCCATCATTGCATGAACCAATTCCTTATAATAAATCTATATCTACACACACGCACACACACACCCTATTGGTTCTGTTTCTCTAGAGAACCCTAATACACCTGTCCAACGAAGAGAACAGCTACCTAATACCTAGATTGTTCCAAGGATTAGAGATTATAGGTGTACCGTGCCCAAAAGACAGCAGCTGCTCAATACATGTCAGCCATTACTTCCTCTAATGCTGTTTCCACCTTTAAAATGCTCTCCTTTGTGTCATGTCCCTAGCAGATGACAAGACAAAATGAACTGGTCACACCTTAATCTTCACCTACCCAGGAGGTGTCCTGGATTTCTCAGTCCTCTGCCTCTCAGAAGCCCACGTGGACCACAGTTCACGTCCAGCCTCTTGGGTGTAACCGACCCCCTGCTGTGGCTTCCTTCTGAACTTCAGTAGCACAGACATGCTAATTCAGCAACGAAAGTGTAAAATGAGACAGCTGGAAGGAAACTGGACAAGGTGGCAGGATCCTAACAGTTGATGGGTTTCCAGTGGGTTTAGGACTCTTGGCAAGTGGGAGAAACCTGCTTGTGAAACTCCATTAGACAAAGGGACAGTGAGAAAAACAGCTGCTTTGAACCCCAAGACACTCAGCTGCTGGTCAGAAGGAATGAACTGACGTCAAGGGTGCAGAACCTATATAAGTCTGTGAACTCACAGGGTCTGCACTACAGACTGAACTTCTAACTCCATCTAGGAAAGCTCTGGCCATCAATGGAAAAATAAGAACCTTGGAGCATCCGTATCACCAGCCTGGGCTGTCACTGTTCCTGAGAAATTCACAGAAGCTGTTCCCTGGGTGCCAGCAGACAGCTCTGGCTCTGGTACACGGACCCGACCTGTGTGTACCGACCCTCGACTCTAGAAGCCAGTGGTTCTCAAATTTGGGAGCACATCTGAAGTACCTAGAGGGCTTCTTAAAAGATTCCTGGGCCTCACCTTCAGAGTTTGATTCAGTAGGTCTGAGACGAGGCCCAAGAACTTCTAACAAGTCCTCAGTTGATAATGATACTCCAGGTCTGGGCACACACTTAGAGAACTGCTGACATAAGCTGTAAAATGATGGTGGGTAAGGAGATCCCAAGTTGATTTTCAGAGTCACTTGTGGTGCAAGCAGAGCCTCCACCCCTACTCCCCAGATGGTCCTATAAACTAAGCAACTGGGAAATTTCTAGAAAGACACAAGTATGGGATCTCAGAATAAGTTCATAGTAAAACTTCATTAATTTGACCTCCACTGATTCAGAAATGGTGGCCACTCAAGGAAGATATATACGGTCTAAATTGTTATTAAGACACTTGATGGTGAATGGAGACTTATAACTAATTACATATGGTGCTCTGGAGGGCAAACTATGAAGAGTCTAATTCAACAGGATGGGGTCCAGGAACGTCTATGGTGAAAAGTCTCCCTGGTGAATGTCATGCAGCCGGCCCAAGACGAGGCTACGGCGAGCATTTGAGAACCATATCGGAGGACAGTGCTGTTTGGTGACTCCAGTGAGTTCAATCACCACACTCTGTAAAGGTAGGATGATGGCTC
Organism: Delphinus delphis; assembly: GCF_949987515.2. Classification (NCBI taxonomy): domain Eukaryota; kingdom Metazoa; phylum Chordata; class Mammalia; order Artiodactyla; family Delphinidae; genus Delphinus; species Delphinus delphis. Next base: position 12,504,029 of record NC_082692.2, on the reverse strand, counting down.
TATGTCAGCCTTTTACACATGAGTTGTTCAATAAATGGGTTTTAATTTGTTCATTGGAGCAAAAGCTAAAAGGAAAAGATATTAATTGGAAGGTCTTAGAACTCTGTCAGCAGCCAATAAATCTTCGGTCACTTATTCCACCTTCTAGCACACAGTAGATGCTCAATGAATACGTGCTGACTGAATGGGTGGATGGATGGATGGATGGAAAGTCTGGATGAAGAACTAGAAGGAGCACAGGAAGTGTGCGCTGGACCACGAGTCAAAGAACTAGATCTTCCTTTTGGTTGTAACAAGGCACGTGCTGGGAAGCAATGGCTGCAGGGCTCCAATGCCACAGTAAGACTCAAATGAGATGGTGCCGCACATACGGATTTTTAAAGAGTATTATACCCTCAAAGCAGGTCCGGAAATCAAATCTCACCAGCTGAAATGCTGAGCCAAAATCAACAAGCGATCATTCCACCAGGATATGTAATTTACTACATCTGGATTTTTACAAAATAATCTGTCAGTTACTTAATGTGGGAGCGCGGCTTAGCAACTGGACCAGTGAAAAAGTCTGAAGATTTAATTTACTCTATTCAATGTGAGTTCATTGTTACAGCACCACTAAAAATACACCACCACTTCAGAATTTATATATATATATTGAATATACAGAATTTAATTATATATAATACACATGTATGTATGTATCACCCACATAAGTGGAAGCCATAGCTCTGTCCAAGTCCATCCAGTTATATCTGACATGTTCTGTCCTATTCTGAGCATCTCATCTAGAAGGGAAGAGACGTGGTAACTATGTGAATGACGGTCATGTCGATAAAGGTGGAGTAGAATAACAGATAAATGGAGGATTAACTTGACATTCAGTCCTTGACAGTTAGTGGCTGAGTACTGAGGTGCTGTACTTCCAGAAGCTTCATGATCACTGACTCTGCTTCTGCGCTCATCTCCTTCCCATACATTTCTCCACCCACAAAAATCTAACTTCTGCCCCCAACATCCTACTCAATCTGCCCTCACTACGGTAACCGGTGACAGCATCTGACACCACTGCAGATGTGATTAGCGAAAATGAGGTCACCCTGGAGTAGAATGGGCCTCTAATCCAAAATGACGGATGTTCTTATAAAAAGGAGAAATTTGGACACAAAGGCAAACCTGCACACAGGGAGGACACCACGTAAAAACTGGAGCTCTGGTGCCATAAGCCAAGAACTACCAGAAGCTTGGGAGGCCCGGAACAGAGCCTTCCCTGGAGGCTTCATGGCCTGCTGACGCCTTATTCTTGGACTTCTGGCCTCCAGGATTGTGAGACAATATATTTCTCATGTTTGAGCCACCCAGTCTGGGGCACTTTGTTACGGCAGCCCCAGCAAGCTAACACGTGGCCCTCTCACTTTCTCAAAGCTCCCCACGTATCCCCCCGTCATGCTATCCACCACCTCGAGCTGAATCCATAGGGAGTAGGGTCGACTGTCACCAAATGCCGTGACCATGTGCCTGGCTCCCTCCCGAGCCCACAGGATGCCAACAAGGTGAAGGGCAGCCAGGGAGCAGGGGCCTTCCCCAGATGCTCCCAGACCCTTCCACCAGCCCCACTTGGACACTTACCGAGATGATGTGCCCCTTCAGGCCGTGGGCTGAGTCTGCGCACTCGATCACAGCACTCAGCTGCGGGTACCCCACTCCCGTCTTGGTGCGGGTGGTACACACGGAACCTGGATGGAGGAAGAGGGAGACCCCAAAGAGAGATGGTTATGAACGAGCAGAACGGGATACAAAACGAACCTCCATCACCGTCACACAGCCCTGCCCCAATTTTCTGGGGGTGAACTTTCCACAGTGGCGGGAGGGGAGCCATGGGGCTGCCCCACAGTTCAATGGAGGTGGCCACCATCTGGCCTTAGGTCCCTTCAGGGCCTCATCACCGTCATCTGCTATTGTCCAGGACACTCCACCCTACACCTTGTCACTCTCTTCTATGACATCAGCTCCCACTTACTGACCCTCCATCCTTAAACTCCATTCTTTCCCACCTTCCTTCACTTTCCACGCAACCACAAGGGAACTTCAGATGCCTCCCATGACCTTGAGCCTCCCTGACCTTCAACCTTTGTCAAATTACTAACTTCTCTAAGCCTCGGTACCTCGCTTGTAAAATGAAAATAAAAGCACTAACCTCATAGGGCTGTGAGGGAGATTAAATGACAAGAGGGATGAAAATTGCCCAGCCTTGCAATAAGCCCCTGAGAAAAGGGAGCCGCACTCAGGGCATTCCTGCAGCCTCCCTCTGACTCGGCTCTGTCGTCTCCATGCCCCAGCCTCCCGGCCCCCACCCGCTCGTGGCCCATCTCCCACCCAGTCCAGCCAGGACTCTGAGGTCAGCTTCCATTGCAGAACTCACAGCAGCCACCTGGATGCTTTCATCCCCTAGACCTCTGCCCTCCCCAGTCAACTCCAGTCCTGGCTGACTGCCTGCAGGGTATTAGTCCAGGGAGGTCCACTCTGAGTCACGCCAAGAGCACGGGCCTCTCCAGCACAGGGCCCCTTGCTCAAGTCTCCCCCTCCCTCCCAGCAGGTGAGCACCTGCCCCGAGACCACCTGGATCAAGCTCCGGACTGTCTCCCCTGCTCTGCCCGCTCTCTCCTCCTGCCCCTACTCGGCAGGCTCCAGCCATGCTGCCCTTTCAGCTCCTCCCACCTCGGGGATCCTCTGTACAGGGTGTTCTCTCTGTGGAGCGCTCCCCTCTGCACCAACCCCCTGGTCCAGCCAACCCTTTCTCATCTTTCAGGCTTCATCTTAAATGTCACTGCCGCAGGGAAGTTGTTCATCACAGCCCTCATTTCAAAAACAGCATTTAAATCATTATTTGCGTAAGAACCAAGGATCTGTTTTCTCTGCTGGAGGGTAAGCTCCCTGGATATTCAGTGTGGTCAATCCAGTGCTGAGAACAGAGCCCGGAACATAATAAGGGCGCTATAAATAGTCACAGAAAGAATGCGTGAACTCGAGAATGAATGAGTCACCCACGTCCCTGTCTCTACGGCTTCACCACTCACTCACTCAGTCCCTCCTGCAGGTCTGGTGGTGTCGCCTCTGGGGTGCCCTGGGGCCAGTGTAAATGCTGGGCGCGAACTCCTCCCTCCCACCGAACCCTCGGGCGAGGCTCCCCACCACCACCAGTGGCTTCTCAGCTTCCCACAGACCTCTCCCGGGGGGAGGGGGGTGTCTTTAGGGACAGGACTGGAGAACCACGGCTACACCCTGAGGCCTGGCTCCAGCAGGGAAACCAGGACTGGGGAGCCACCTTCTCCAGCATCGGGCTGCAGGGCACAATACGGGCCACTCACTACCCTGGGGCCAATGACCTTCTCTCCTGACCAAGGCACCCCTGTCCCAGGCACACACTGTGCGAGGCACAACTGGAGTTGTATAACCTCTGGTTCTGGCTCAGAATTCGCTTTTCTCCTTTCCCACTCATCTGCCAGACCCTCAGCGGAGGGCAGGGGCCCAGCTGCAGTGGCCTGGAGCTCTGTACAGGCGAGGGCCAAGGCGTGGGAGTGGTCTTAAGCCCCAGGTTGAAAGGAGAAGCTGGGTACCAGCCCAGAGCAGGGGGTGGGGCGAGGGGTGCATTTTTAATGCTTTTTCCCAAGTGCCAGGAGTTGTTCCATAATGAACCTTTTTTAATCCTGTCATCTAGACAGTACCCAGTGTTTTCATGCTGAAGAATTCGTGAAACGTAAGCATCCCCTCCAATAAATTTACTGAAGCGGCTCCAATACATCAGGCTCAAAGAAAGCCTCTTACTCCCTTCAGTCACGCCTGTTCTAAACAGACAGCCTGGGAGGCACACAGCGACAGTGGAAGGACAATAAATCTTCCGGGCAAAGAGACTGCATATATAGAGGACGTTTGGGAAGGAAACGAGGGCGGCTGAATGCTCAAGATTACATCAAGAACGGCTCTGAGCGCCGAGAAGACCACTTCCACATCTCACATCCTGTACACCCACCCAGCACGATGGCAGCTAGGAGACAATTAAATAGGTGACCGGTGTGTGCTCTGCTTTGGGGGAAAAGAGCCTTCCCGGCCTGTTATCAGCCTAGTCGACCCTATTACAAGCCTAATCTATTACAGCCCATTCTAGGCGGGCAGAGCGCCCTGTAAGCAGGAACTGGGCTTTATCCTCTCTGACTTTTCAATAATGACAGACACCCAGTAAAGACCAAAGTGAAAGCTCGGGGCCTTTCACAAGCGTACAGGGCTCCCCCTCCCCAAGAGTCTCTTCATGTCCACCCTAGTTCCTCAAGGCTGACAATGGTGCCAGGTCACAACACAACGATGTCTTCTGCATCCTGGCAGTGCTTTCCCAAAGACTCTTCTCATACTGGTTTATTATTTGCTTCCTTTTTTGGTAGTGTCTTCCGGGGAGACGATACCTATAAAAAATCTTTGCTACTTTTTATTCCCGGATGAAAATGTGTATCTCAGGACTTCGCTGGCAGTCCAGTGGTTAGGGCTCCACACTCCCACTCCACGGGGCATGGCTTCACTCCCTGGTCAGGGAGCTAAGAGCCTGCATCCCGCACAGCACGGCCAAAAATGAATACATAAAATATGGGTTTCTTTAAAAAAAAAAAATGTGTATCTCATTCTTTCCTTCTCTTCAGTTTTAGTGTTTGGTTACTAATGGATGTGCAAGGAGGAATTTTACAATGTGACAATGAAAACATTAAAAATATGGAAGCTCATGCTCCTGTCTGGCCAAAGGGCAAGGCCAGCGTCAAGCGGCCCCAAGAGAAAATGGAAGCGCCCAGTATAGGATAGAAAGGTTCCTCCTCGTTCCTCAGTTCAAAATGCCAATGGCAATCCTGGGAGAGAAGGCCCAGGAGGGTGCTGCAAAATCTGAGACGGAGATGTACCAGGGGAGGAGCCAGAGATGAGAACCGCCTAAGCCACAGGTCAAGTTCGAACGTGACCTCACAGCTGCATGCCTATTTGCAACGTTTGGGGTCCCTCGAACATTCACATAGACTTGCCCCCATGGATTCTCCACCCTTCACCTTCCTCTTCAAGGTGAATGGGATCATTCGTGAGACCTCATTCTTTTCTTCCCCGTTAATGTTCTGAAACCAAGAGCTCATTCAAACCACATTCAAGTTCATTCAGAACCTCCCCAGAGGCATCAGAAAGCAGCTCAATGAGACTTCTATTCAGGAGCCTCTTCTGATCAGAAGCTCAGTGATAACTTCCAAAAGAAATGTGCTTTAAACTTGAGGATGGATCATTCATGGGGTACCTTCTGGGCATCTCCGGTCCCTCCAAGCCCCAGATCCCAATTCTCGCCCCCCTCCGCCCACAGCCCCTGCTGTGCTCCCAGCAAGTCTTACCTGGTCCAACGCCCACTTTGATTATATCTGCTCCTGAAAGAATAAGCTCTTCCACCATCTCTCCCGTCACCACGTTCCCTGCCTGGGACAGAAAGAACACAGCTCGAGATCATGAACTACTCCTGGTGGAACAAAGATAAGTGACGGAGGAACCCCACATAAGGAGGGGCATGTTCTGAAGCCACCAGGCAGCCGGGGGACAAAAGAGAAAATGGGAGAAAACAATGGACCAATCCCTGAATAGACTTTCAGTCTGAAATTGGTGGGCTAGAGTTTTCTCCAGGTTTCCTTTCTTCTCTTTTAACAAGAACACAGAATTGGACACCCGGGGCTACCTCTGGGTGAGCTGATAGCATGAGGAACTACAGAATTACATGACTTTAGAACTCCAAGAGACCTTAGACTATCTAGGTCAGGGCTTGTTGAACCTATCAGTGATGGACAAAACAAAATCTTCCAGAGAACCTAAATACATAAAATAAGCAATGAAACACTGTCTCTGCTGATTAAAATCTTTATTGTTCACAGTCTGTAAACCCCCTGAGGAACTTCTATGGAACCCAGGATTAGAGAACTACTGGTCACCTCACAGTTGGGAAAATACCTGGGTATCCCACTCTAGGGTTAGTGGTTCCCACCGAGATATGAAAGGGCAGACAAACCCAACAGCGCTGGAACGTACATCATTTGCAGAACAACATGAAGCTGTGGTCCTAATAAACACACAAGCCAGGAAGTGGCAGAATCTAAAAACCAGAAGGATGCATCTGGTTTGAAAATAGTGTATGTTCTTTCACCGCAGGAGTCTGGGAACACAAAAATAGCCCTTTTTATTACAACTCACTGCCCTGTGGATCCTTCAGCTGGTACATAGGATATTGGCAAGATGCCTGTTCAAATTTTCACAACTATGCAAAGTCTTATTTTGGGAAATGCATCCCTAACTTGTGCGACTGATTCTTTGGCATTGAAGCCCCAAGTGTCTTTTCGCTGAATTGATTCCCAGAGGGAATTTCTTTCTCCACCTAGACAAAGTGACTTTTAACTTTGTATAAAAGGATCTTGGAAAAGGGCAACGAGGAAGGCTCAAAGCTACTTTAATTCCAACAGCATCTGATAATGGAAAATGACAGACAGCCCAGAAAAAGGACTGGAACATAGGAGAATATAGTACATGATAAAGATGGCCTTACATGTCATTGAGGAAAGAACAGTATTTCAATAGACAGAGGTGGGGAAAGGGATCTTTGGGAAAAAGATACAGATTATTACTCATACTTTTCACCAAAATAAGCTTCAAATGGATTAATGAGTTAAATTAAAAGTTGTCTCCCAGATTTAGAAGAAAACTTTGAATACTTGTAATAAGCAGAAAACAAAATATATATATATATATATATAGATCCATCTATATGAAAATTAAAAACCTGTGTACATATAAACACACACACTCATACGCATAATCAACAAAACTAATAAGCAACCTGGTGGAGAAAAATATCTGCAATTATGACCAAGAGTCACTAACATTACAAGAGCTCTTCCAAATCTACAAGAAAAATGCTACCACCTCACAGAGTAACTGCCAAAGGACATGAACAAACTAATGAAAGAAATAAAAGTGGCCACAAACATAGGGAAAGTGTTCAACCTCACTAGTAACCAAACTTAAATGAAGACACCAGCGAGGTACCACTTTTCACTTAAATTATCAATGATTATAAAGACTAAACACTGAAGAGAAAACAGACGCTCATTCTCTGCCGGTAGAATGTCTACTCCAGAACAAGTTTTCCCAGAAAACAATTTGTCCATGTAGAGAAATGCAAATGTATATATATCCTTTGATCCAATAACTTCCAGGATTTTCTCTCAAGGCAGTAATCACAAATGAGGTCAAAGATTTAACTACAAAGATGTATTATTTGTAACAGTGCAAACCTGCAAATATAGTCCCCAAAATGGGAATGGTTCGACAATCTATGGCCCATCCATGTGATGTTTTCTTTTTTTTTTTTAATTAATTAATTAATTAATTTATGGCTGTGTTGGGTCTTTGTTTCTGTGCGAGGGCTTTCTCTAGTTGCGGCAAGCGGGGGCCACTCTTCATCGCGGTGCGCGGGCCTCTCACTATCGCGGCCTCTCTTGTTGCGGAGCACAGGCTCCAGAGGCGCAGGCTCAGTAATTGTGGCTCACGGGCCCAGTTGCTCCGCGGCATGTGGGATCTTCCCAAGACCAGGGCTTGAACCCGTGTCCCCTGCATTGGCAGGCAGATTCTCAACCACTGCGCCACCAGGGCAGCCCCATGTGATGCTTTCAAGATTGGTTTGATGCCATGGGAAAATGCTTAAATGCTTTCAGTGTAATGTTAGGGGAAACAGAAAGAAATAGTAAGATCTCAATTTTGTTAGACAAACATAGTATAGATGAAAACATACACCAAAATGCTGACAAATTACGTCTAGATGAAGGAATATTCTGACTGTTATTAATCATTCTTCTTTACAATTTCCTGGATTTGACAGTAGAAATTGTATTACTTTTATAATTGTGATTGGTTTTTTTAGGGTGTTTTTCCTTAAGCACAGGACCAGCATGAACTCTGAACCTCAAAAAGAACTTAGTAGGGGACTTCCCTGGTTGCTCAGAGTCCTCCTGCCAACGTAGGGGACACAGGTTCGAACCCTGGCCTGGGAAGATCCCATATGCCGCAGAGCAACTAAGCCCATGCGCCACAACTACTGAGCCTGTGCTCTAGAGCCCGCGAGCCACAACTATCGAAGCCCATGCGCCTACAGCCCGTGCTCCCCAACAAGAGAAGCCACCGCAATGAGAAGCCCGCACACCGCAACTAACAGTAGCCCCCACTCGCCGCAATTAGAGAAAGCCCGAACGCAGCAACGAAGACCTAACGCAGCCAAAAATAAATAAATTTTAAAAGAAAAAAAAAGAACTTAGGAACCCAAGAAGCAAGATGCCCTCATTCTTCCTCCCTGGTTGACTTGCTAAAAATTCAAAATATATTTTAAAAATAAAATTAAAGTTAATTATAAAAATAAGTTAAAATAAAACACTTAAAAGAAGCTACTCTAAGCGCCCTACAAGGTTTCATTTTCATTGTGGATCCCCCCCTCCCAAACCTGATGCCTCCTACAAACCATTTGGTTTTAAAAGGGCCTACTTCACACCAAATAAATTAATTCAAATCAGCTCAGGATGAACATACCAGGTACAACCGTATGAGGTCAAAGTAGGTTTAAAAGCATGGAGGAAGCTGATGCTATTTTAAGAGCCCAGAAGCTCCCCCAGGTGTCCTCGTGTCCCCTGAACCGCCTGCGGGATCCTGAACCAGTGGTCAGACGCAGTCACGGCAGAGGGCTGAGCGTGGAAAAACCCAGAGTGATTACAAAAGCCTTCCAGCCTGAGGCCCACACAACAAGAATGCAGATGACCAGGAGGGGATGGAGAGTGTTCACTTGCAGGAACAAAATCTGTCTGTTCAAGTTTGAAACCAAGAAGGGCAAAAATAAGGGCAGAAAGGAAAAGACAAATTCAGAAATGAGAGTGCCCAAGGGAGCGCCGTTGGGCTCCGGGGAAAGCCCAGCCCATGGCCCAGGCAGCCTGCGGGCTCCGGGTGGGGGAAGCTGGCAGGGGGTGATTAGCAAGGAGTCAGCTTATCTTGGCTGAAGCAGCTCCTGTGGGCAGCGGATACCAGAGGCTCAGAACGTGACATCCGGCTCAGTCATGACCGGGCAGCCAGGACAACAGAAGTTACAGACCCTCAGCTGGGCCCCAAAGAAGGCAAGGGGAGATTTCCGCTAGGCAACCCCTCTTCCTGGGGAGGCCAAGCACTGTCCAGGCGCCCCTCTGGCTCGTCCATGTCCAAGACAGGTATGAGGGTCCAGGCAAAAGGCATGAAAAGGGACAAAACAAACCTTTCAAGTACTTCTGTAGCATTTTAAAAAGTCCTCTGGGCAAGAACCAGCCCCAAGTCCTCCAGCTTTCCTTTAGACCCAGACATCTATAGCAAAATAAGTTCAGAAAGCCCTGGGGTTGAATGATGGCCCTCCCACTCGCCATGAAATTTTAAGAAAATAGCTTCAACTTTAAGTCTGCATATATCCTGCTATAAAGGGGGACTGATCAGACCCACCCATCGTTGTCACTGTAAGGTTTATAAAGGAAGTTCAATAACCATCTCCAGAACTTTTTCATCACCCGAAACTGAAATTTCATACCCATGAAACGATAACTTCTCTACCCACTTTCTACCAGCTCCTCTGAGGCCTTTTGCCAAGAAAAATCCTCTCTGCAGAATGATCTAAGGCAGAGGTCAGCAGGCTAGATCTGGCCTGGGGGCCAACACCTGATAGAAGGTGCTGGAACATTAATGCCAGAGCCTTCTCCCATGCCCACGAAGGTGTCCCTTTACCTACCCATGCAACCAGGGACTAGGAGATGCTATCAGGGCAATAACCACCTTGCACGGCACAAGAAACTGAGTTTACCGTATGACTCTCAGAGACAAACATCGGCTGAATCTCTGCGGCCTGTCATAGCTTCTGCCGCAGTTTCAGTTCACACCAGTTCCAGAAAGAGGGTGAAAACAAAATCCAGGTAGCTCGGCCTGAGAGGGCCCTTGTGCTTCAAGGAGGTACGTTCAGCTGCCCATGGCTGACACCTGTGAGGAACACTGAAGGGCGTCCGCCTCTCGGGAAGAGGCACAGAGCAGGCAGGGCCTCCACAGGGCTCAGAACCTTGTCTGACCACGACAGCTGGAGAAAGAACCCAGGCAGGTGCCTGAGCCGCTGGCCACACATGGAAATGCCAAGGACGTGCCAGTGGCTAGCTGGGGATCGGCCAATGGTGGCTGAGTTGACATTCCCCAGGGGAGCAGAGCTAGTCTCATCTGAACAGATTAGGTGTCACGGGCCTATGTCCTCGGGACCAGATCAGAAAGAGCCGCCAGGGACTTCCCTGGCGGTCCAGTGTTTAAGATTTCGCCTTCCAATGCAGGGGGTGTGGGTTCGATCCCTGGTCAGGAAACTAAGATCCCACATGCCTTGAGGCCAAAAAACCAAAACATAAAAACAGAAGCAATATTGTAACAAATTCAATAAGGACTTTAAAAATGGTCCACATCAAAAGAATCTTTAAAAAAAAAAAAAAAAGAGCAAGCCACCAGCACAAAGGCACTTCCCAGACCCAAGGTAGGGACCTCTGCATAACAATGAGCCTGAGCTGGCAGGTGGCCTGGCTGCAGCATAGTATAAAGGAGAGATGCCAGGCCCTGGCGACAGGCGCTGGACCCCAGGCCCACCTCGCACTGGCTGCGTGACCCTCAAAACTCTCTCGACCCAAGATGAAGTTTCCCATCAATTTAAAGTACAATAGGTGCCTTTATCTTACACAGGACAAGTTATTATTAAAAGAGAAGAGCCTGGTCCACGCTAGTGCCTTTTTTCCACAGTACCTGGAATACACCCAAGAACACATCATTCCCTTTCCTCTCTGAAAGCCACCAGGCAAAGGCCCAGAGGACTTTTCACACTCTTCTCACACCCAGCATCTTCACAGGACCCTTTTCTGCCAATGACATTTTCTAAAAATCCCCGCTTCCCCCCTCTCGACCTGTGGCAGTGCTTGCCTTAGGTGAAAGACAAGAAAAAAGGCTCCACGTAAATCCAGGATGTGCTGGGCACCAGAAGCAACAAGCCGTCGCCCCTGATGCAGACACCCAGGAATCGCCAGCCTCTACCAACAACACTTCTGAGCTGCGCTTCCGTTCACTGCAGTGTAACCATCACAATAGCACTCAGCACCCGTGTTATATACCTTTCAGTTTCCAAACACTAGACAAATGCATCCTCCCAATGCCTCCCAGAGCCATGAGAGAAGTCACCTTTCTAAAAACCAAGGACATAGGAGTACCAGAGGTTTCCAAGTGAATCACAGATCTCAGGGGTCAGTGCAGGCAAAGCACAGCTGAGGAAGAAACACCTACCTCGCCAACCAACGAGGGAAACCAACACGAACAACGAGAACATATTCCCTGGGCAGCCGGCAGGCGCTGCAGAGGCCCCTGCCATTGGTGGCTGCCCGGGGGTCCTTGGGAACTCTGCGTCAATCTCCCCCTCCCTGCCTCACTCCCCACACCCCAGCAACCCCCAGGCCCTGCACTGGCCACCATGCCCTTTCCCTGCCCCGCCAGTCCACACCCTTCCTGCACCGCCCGTCTCCCTGGGGCCTAGTGGAAGGAGGGAGCTTCATCACTAAAGTTAACAAGGACAGAGCATGTTAACAGGTCTCCAGAGCCTGGACTTTGAATTCTGACCAACCTGACCTCAAATCCCAGCTCTGCCGCTCAACGTGGGTATGACCTTGTGCAAATCCCACAGCCAAAGAATCAGGAATTAGGACTCCTCATCTGTGGTAAACTTGGGACAACGGTTCCTACTCTTTACAGAGATGTTGTAAAGAAGAACAAAGGTGAGCCTCCTGAAACACGGGTATTCAGCAAACGGTGTTCCTGTTATCAAAAACACGACAATGCTGGCAGCACCATCATGGGCGGGGGGTGAAATGAATCTTGCTGTTTCCCACCCAGCTCAGACACGGTACAGCTGGTTGACCTTGGGACAATGCTTGACGCTTTCTTCTCACATGACTGGAAAGCATAAAAATACTTAAAAATTTTTGGAAATCCTTAACAGATGATTCAACTCCATCAGCAGAAATACTAATTCCTGTCTCCCAACTTCCTTAAAATGATTAAATGTGAGGAGAAATTAAATTTGTAAAAGGAAGACACGGAGAACAGACTTGTGGTTGCCCAGGGGGAGGGGAAGGGGGAGTTGGGGAGGGATGGACTGGGAGTTTGGGATTAGCAGATGCAAACTTTATACACAGAATGGATTAACAACAAGATCCTACTGTATGGCACGGGGAACTATACCCAATATCCTGTGGTAAACCATAATGGAAAATATGAAAAAGAATATATGTATATATAACTGAATCCCTTTGCTGTAGAGCAGAAATTAATACTTTGTAAATCAACTATACTTCAATAAAACAAATTTAAAAAAAGAAAAGAAAGAGAAAACTGGGTTCAAAAAAATTTGTAGAAGGAGAGTTAGGTAAATTATCTAGGGGTCAATCAATAATTGCTATGTTAATTAAGACTAGTAAAGACACACAATTACAATATAGATTTTCCAAAAGCCCAAATTTAACCCTGAAGCTTCTAGTTCATTTTTCTGTAAATCTATGTTTCCCAGCAATAAGAGATATACACATTCCAACTAGCGAAGGTGTTAAAAATTAGGAAAATACCCCCCAAAAGGCAGGAAAAGTCAAACATAAAGATGTTAGATAAAACAAGACACCAACTGATTTGCAAATAATTGTTGACTATTCTGAAGTGTTCACATTGTGGATTTCAACTCTTACAGCAGAGTTTTCTACTGGCGAGGAGACTGGGGCAGAGATGACATAAATATGTTCAACAGAAAGCCAGTTATGTTTTCATTTTTAAAAATATACCCTTTGTTAAGCAGTGACACAGACCTTGGTTTAACGGTCTCACATGGTAAGAAACACTGGATATTTAGCAGAGACGAAGACCTTATGGCATTGATCTGGATTTTATATGTATATTTTTAGAGCAGAGCCAGTTTTCAGATCTTCATAGCTGCTGCCTCTCCTTTTCCTGCTGATTCTCAACTAGTCTGCTAAGAAGAAGGCAGCAAAAGCTACGAAGAGAACACAGCTCCCCGGGCACCCCACACACGTCTTCTCTGCTTCCCCATCCAGAGGAGGTCGTCCCACCATACCTACCATAATGGTGTGTTCTGGAAATCTGGCCCGGACGAGCTTCACGAATTCCACAAAATGCTCCGAGTATCCATTGGCCACATCCAGGCAAATAAACTTGACCTGCGGCACGGCTTCCAGGATGCTGCTCATCTTTTCCAGATCATTCTTCCCACTGCCCGAACTCACGGCTACATGCTGTACCAAACAAACCAAGAGGCGTAAGACACGAACAGTAACCCTGCCTCCATCCATGCACCTGTTCTGGGCACAGCACCGTGATCCTCCGAGGTTCACCCTGATCAGACAGACACACAGTGGACCGGCTCAAGAAACATGCAGCAGCAGAGGTAAAGGAGATTCACTTCTTCAGTTACCTGAACTGACTCCGCCGTCTGTCCCACCATTTAACTGCACATATCCTGAGCCCTGGACCTCAGCCACACAATCTCGTGCCTGGCTCTTGTTTCACTTCCTCAAGCTCTCCACGTGGAACTCGGAACCGTGGAGCTGCTGGTGCAAATTCTCCTCCAGGAGGAGAGGAGAGGTAGAGAGAGCCAGGGTGGCTGGTCTGGCTCAGGTTCCTCGTGCCAAAGCCGTGGCCATCACCCTGAGCATCTCGCTTAGGCGGCAGGAAGGAGGGAAAGATGTCTAAAACCCCTCTGATAAAACCCCTTCCTGTTTTCCTTTTCACGCCCGATGCAACATTATCACAACATGCAAATCATAACCTGCACGGGTTGCTGCCAGTCTTAGCGTCTCCATTCTAGAGGCAAAATGTCCCAAAGTGCGAGAATGAATGAGCCCCGAAAGGATCCTCCCCATCTGCACTGGGACGTGCTTACACCTGAAGCCAGCACAGTCTCCTCCGTGACACCCTCTCCCCCAAGCTCCTCAGCACTGGCGCTCTCCAACCCACCCCGCTGCTCCGCTCAAAATCTGCTCTTTGGATTTTAGTAATTTATGCCTCAACAAAACTAACCCATGGGATTGTGGCCAGAGTCGGCATCTCACCTTTCATAAGATATTTATATTTTATTAATTTATATAATGTTTATATTCTAACTCATATCTCTAAACTATAAGCCACAGACGAGGGACATATCTGAAAATCCTTTGTTATTCCCTCCAAATCACAACAGTGTAGCTACAACTCAGATACTGAATGTAAGCGCACTGGTAATGTGATACATATTCACTCCAATTTTCACTCCTCCTGTTTACGGTCTGACCTGTGCCCCAAATCCACACGTTCTTTCCCTCCGAGTTCTGCTACCAATTTTATTTTCTCCTTCATTTCTGTTAAAGTTTAGCAGGTGAAACTCAAGATTGGTTAGTTTCCCTCTGTGCCACTGAGTTTGTACCATGTTCCCTTTTTAATGAGCTCTAATTTGGTGGGAGTGGAGCAGTAAGTGAAATGAGGACACTTGGTAATGAAAAAGCCAAGGTTCTGATGAATCATGCACTGCTGGAAACTCATGCTCCCCAAACTTCATCCAGAGAAGAGGGGAAGAAGGTGAAACAGAGATAATCCATTAGAATAAAATATGGCAAAAAGGAAGGACCCACTAGTGAGCCAGAACTATTTTATCTCTGAAACCACCTTCTCAATCAAAATCCACACATAGTCAAGGCACAGAAAAGAAAAAAAAGGAGCCAGTGTAACTTCAAAAGTAGTACAATATGAAGTCATTCTCCAATCACAGATGATCTCACCATGTAGAAAAGCATCTAAATGCAGAGATTCCTCCGTGGCATTGACGTAGAACCACTGACGTGTGCCAGGATCAGAGTCTGGTGTGTTCTACCGGGACTTCTGTTATTTTCAAACTGCTTTTTTTTTTTTTTTCAGTAACAGTGTTACTGAGATATAGTCAAAAACAATTCACCTTTGAAAGTGCACAGTTCAATGGTTTTAGTATTTTTGGAGTTGTGCAACCGTCACCACAATCAATTTTAGAGCATTTCATCACCCCAGAAAGAAATTCCCACACCCTTTAGCCCTCACCCTCAAACCTCTCATCCCACAGCCTTAGGCAACCACTAGTCTACTTTCTGTCTCTGTCTCTACAGGTTTGCTTATTCTGGACATTTCACGTAAACACAATCATGTACACAGCCTTCTGTGTCTGGCTTTTTCACTTGGTAAAATGTTTAAGATTCATCCATGCTGTAGCATGAATCAATATCTCATTCCCTTTCACTGATGAATATTCCATTGTATGGATATACCAGATTTCGTTTATTCATTCATCAGTTGATGAACATTTGGGTTGTTTCCACCTTTTGGCTATCATGAATGATGCTACTGTGAACATTTGTGTACAAGGTTTTGTGTGAACATATAGTTCTGTATCTGTTGGGTCTATACTAGGAACAGAATTGCTAAGTAATATGGGAACTCTTAAGTTGAACCTTCTGCGGAACTGCCAAACTGTCTTCCACAGCAGCTGCACCATTTTACATTCCCACCAGCAATGTAGGAGGACTCCAATTTCTCCACATCCACGCCAACACTTTTTATTATCTGTCTTTTTGATTAAAGCCATCCTGGAGGGCATGCTGTTTATTCCGCTCCATTATATTCAGCTCCAATTATAACAACTTGCTATAATTAGGTATCTTTTCTGGTCAAAAGGCATGTTTAGAACGGACCGGTTCCCCGGAAGGAAACACTGCCAGGTCCTCTGCAAGTTCTCATGATAGAACACTTCACTTCTCAAGGGAAAAAAGATATTCCTTGCAGGTAAATCCTAATGTTTTTAAAAAAAGAATACAGTACAGGCTTCCTTGGCAAATTCTTGGCAATGATCAACGGCTGGGGGACCACTATTGCCTTCCCCCAGTTTCTCCTTAGGACTCTGTGTGTCTATCTGCTGCCAATTCAAATCCTTTTGACAACCCTAAAGATTTTCTTCCGAGTAGCATGGACATATATACACTACCAAATGTCAAATAGATAGCTAGTGGCCACATAGCACAGGGAGATCAGCTCGGTGCTTTGTGACCACCTAGAGGGGTGGGATAGGGAAGGTGGGAGGGAGACGCAAGAGGGAGGAGATATGGGGATATACGTATACGTATAGCTGAATCACTTTGTTATAAAGCAGAAACTAATACACCATTGTAAAGCAATTATACTCCAATAAAGATGTTAAAAAAATAAAATAAACAAAAATGGAAAAAAAAAAGATTTTCTTCCCCCTGCAACAAATGTAATTTATAACCAGGGTGGAGTCATACCTGCAGACATTCTGGGTGATTAGCGGCAAAGAGCTTCCAGTCATCCAGGGTGTAATGCTTGTGAATTGCTGTAAGCATGGAGTGCTAGGAAATAAAACAGCACCATTAGGACGAGAAGTCAAGGGAGTTCCACTCCCCCTTCCTCCATATGGCGAGGGTGATCCACCAATACAAACGCATCCGGTGTTCCAGGCCTTCAGGCTTAATTTGCTTTGAATATGCTCCTAGGAGGCCCGAACAGATGAAAGTGTAACTAGGGAAATCACCGTGTTTTCCACTCTAATCTGATCAGACAACACAGCATTCAAGATTTAGGAGGCAATGCCAGGAGGCAGGGGGGTGGAATAGGGAGAATTCTCAGAGCCCTGGGCAGCCCACACTTGACTGAGGCCGAGAGCAGCACAGAGCGCTGGTCCCCTGCCCATCAGCAGGGCAGCCTGAGGGCAAAGTTATGCTTAGTCAACCCCAAAGAAGCTCAACTTCTACCTGAAAGCTTTTCTTTGGGTTCACAATCTAAACATCTCCTGCTAAAAGCTAAACCCATCAGGCAGTTGGTATTCTTGAGGGAGGGAAGTACATAAATCATAATCCTAAATCTATGACTATCAACCCGGCAAGTGTTTACTGAACACCTACTTTGTGCAAGCGCTTCGCATACATTATTTCATGTGCTCCTCAGGACTTTGTATAGCAATAGTAGTTTCGTGGGCAGAGGTGGGGCTTAAGAAACTTAAGTTTAAGAAATTTAACAATCGCTTGGCCAAAAAGGGGCGAAGGCCAGAATCAAACTCAAATCTGAATGCGGAACCCAGGCTCCTCCTCCTGTATCAGGGCCTCGCTCCTAACTTCTCTCAGTCCCCGCTCCTCAAATTCTACGACTTTATTAATGCAAGACACTAACTCAGTGGATCTTAGAAATGGAAGATTCGTAGGACCCGCACATGATTAGCTATTTCAGTGCATACTGTCATTCGTGGGGAGTCTTTCCTGTGCAAATGGGAAGAGCACAGCAAGTTCTCCGTTCTTCACGGACTACTAATCTGATATGTGAATTCATCAGGGCTACTTATTGCCCCGATTCCATGCATTTTTACGCAAACACGTAATTCATTAGTAGCAACGGCTGATCACAGCAGAGGGAGGAGAAGACAGGGAGCAAAAAATACAAATTCCTTTTGCAATTAATTTATTAGCCTCTGGCCCAAAGCTCACTGGGGGCTAAGGGCGGACAGACGAGGCAACTGATCCTGGACTCAGACAGACCACCCCCCACTCCATTTTGTGACTTCATAATTTGTTTGAAAATCTCCCTTCTAATCACGGGCTAATAATGAATCCCAGCACCTCCTGAGGTTAGACATGCTGTCCACAGCAAGAAGCTCTTTCAACTAATTGGATTTATCTTTTCACTTGGCAGGCATTAGCTACGGAAATAGATGCACATACTCTGTGCATCAGAAGCAGACATTTCACATCTATGATGAATAAATGCACCGAACCTTGGACACAAATGCAGACACAGATGTGTGAGATGAAGATTTTGCCCACAAATAACTGTTTTTATTTTTCTAAAGCTAGGGCGCTAGCTACTCCCTTTACAGGCAACGAGACAGCAGCTGGTTCAAGGGACCCTGAGCTTGTACTAGTATCTGTCGGTGTAAGTTGGGAGACAAATCCCTTATTCTGGAGTCAGTCTGGGTTTGAAATCTTGGCTCAGTGACTACCTGCCTAAATGCCTTGAGCCAAGTGACCTCTCCTCTCCTTCTCTGCCTCGATTTCCTCATCTGTATAAGGAACCCACCTGTATGAGCTGTGACCGCATCATACACATTACAATCAGTGCTTGGCACCTAAGTTTTCTCCATAATGATGTAATAAATGCTACAGAACAGACGAAGAGGTTGTCTTCATTTTAAAGGTGCCGTCACTCTTCTATTAATACAACACTCATCCAACTGTATAATATGGCACAATGTCCAACTTCTTTTTGTGTCTCTAATTTCCAAAAGGATCACGAGCATTTTCAAGAAAGAAAATGGATGCAGGTCTAGACCATCTCCCTGAAGGCAAAGTCCAGACTCCATCCACCTTCTGATGGAAGAGAGAAAACGAAGTGCCTGTAGCAACACTCAGACTCAGAACCAAATAGTTCGGCCGCAGCGAATGACCTGAAGTGTCTCACTTTTCTCCTCTTCCCTGTGTCTGAGCAAGTCCAGGGTGGGCTACTGACCACCTGTCCAGTGTGCTTCTCAGAGGCAAAAAGCCCGTCGTCCTACCTGTGACATCACCACTGCCATCTCAAACGTCCCCACGGTGTCCATGTTGGCCACAATGATGGGAATCCCCGAGTAGGTCTGCTTCGAGTTCCGAAATGTGAAGCTTCGCTCAAGATCCACCTGTTGCAAAAGGGAAAAGAAGTCCTTGGCTTGTTATGTGATTTGGGTAGACCTTCTAGAGTTTGGAGCAAGTGGAAAGGACACAAAGGAAGTGTAGGTCCCTCGGTCCCTGGATTCTCTTAGGGGTTGGGCCAGGGGTTCCAAAGACAGGTGAGTCCCTGAGGAAAGGGAGGCCTGGGTTGTCATCCAGGTGCAAAAACTGAGCTGGGGTCCTTACAACCCTCAAGCACCAGTACAAGGCACTGCGTGCTCCCCGCTTCAACAGCCCCTCCCACCCCCCTGCCACCTCTGGCCCCAGCCCGGTTCATAATAGCCCGAAGCACCCACATACAAGTCACCTTTACCCCCTTCCTAGCACTGGAGGAACAGCTCCCCTTCTGGGAAAATCCACTCCACTCTTCTCTGCCAACCAAGGCCCTCCCTTTAATTCTCACCTTCCGAGAGAACCAGGCAATCCAAATTCACCCTGCAGTCAGCTGCAACCCGTAACTCCCTTAGCCCTTCAACCTTCTCAGCTATTTTGTAACTATCAGCATCTTTCAAAGAGCCAGGAGGAAGGACACTGCAGCCATGTCTGTGCACATAACCACTCGTTCCTTTGACTTGCGAACAGCTCCAATTCTACCATAACTCCAACCTCAGCGTATTTATGACCAACTCAAGCGACAGGGAATCCAGAACGAGAGCTAGGCCAGGAAGGCGGGCTCAGCAAAAGCAGTGGGTAGGGCCAGGCGCTGGCCAGGAGCTAGCAGGATCGAAATCGCTTCTTCCACCCAGGGCAGATCCCAGGCCTGTGTGCGCACAGATGCAG
Organism: Delphinus delphis; assembly: GCF_949987515.2. Taxonomy (NCBI): domain Eukaryota; kingdom Metazoa; phylum Chordata; class Mammalia; order Artiodactyla; family Delphinidae; genus Delphinus; species Delphinus delphis. Next base: position 12,484,362 of record NC_082692.2, on the reverse strand, counting down.
TGGCTCATCCTTCCCCTGCTCTGCTCTTATCCCAAGCCCCCCACCCCACCCCCCGGCAGGCTCAACTTCCCAGGCTGGTTTCTGGCTGGGTTTGGGCAATGGGGTCACTGGTGGGACATGGGAAGACAGTGGGGGAGGTGGCCCTGGGTGTAGCCAGAGCAGTTCTCCCAGACCCCCTCTGCCTTGGCCTGCATGGCCTTGGTCCCAGCTCAGAGTGATCCCAGGCCTTGGGAACCTCCCCTTTGGGAGTGGGTTGTCTGCTGCCAATCTCTGGGGTCCCTCGGTATTCCATCCGGTGTCTCAGCTGTGTCACAATGCCTTGGATTAAATTTCCTGTTTTAAATATTCAGCAATGTTCGTTTCCTCAGCAGGACCCTGAGGGATACAGCCCCTCCTGGAAAGGGGCACTTTCCCAAGGAGAACTGGCAGGACAAACACAGGTGAAAATCTTAAGCTTCTGCAAGAATTTGGACCTACATTAATCCTGGCTGACTGAGGACAGCAGCGGTAATCATTTCCTACCAGTATTTATCTAGAGGCTTCTTCTATTTTTTCGTTGGAGGTAACTTTCACCTTGCCATCAACATGTCAGAACACCAGGGGGCACCTCAGGTCCTTTTCACACCTCGCGCTCCCCCACCACAGAAGGCTTCCTGGGCTAACAAGGTCATAAACATGGCGGCACTGGCCTTAAACAGCAATCAGCGAGGGGAGATGAGATGCTGTCACTGCCGGAGCACTTGTGGAAGGCAGCTCATCCCTTTCCCCACTTCCTTCATTACCATCCTTGGTTCTACTGCAGTGAAGCAAGTTCGATCTGCATCCTGAAAGGTAACTGAGGGGATCTATTAGTTGCACCCTTCTGGACTGCTAATGGCGTGGACATTTTGGCTTTGCAGGCTTAAAACAATCGGAATTCCTTGGTCTCAAATTACTTATACTCCTTCCAAGAAACGTGAGGAAGGCTGCCACGCTCTGCACCCAGCTGAGCTCACAGTGGGTTTTTCTTGGCGCTGCAAAACAGTTCTCCATGGAAGAGGTCAGCCTTGGCAATGAACTCTTCCCCTCACTTCTACTCTCCTGCATACGGCGGAGCCTATGCGATCCTTAATTCTAGGAACGAGAAATAAAATATCTTCCCCGACCTTATCCACGCAGACGGAAGGACACAGACACACACACACCCCCGAGATGACCAGTTGTTCACGGAGAGAAATATTTTAAATATTCTAGCCACCAGAAACAAAACTTGGCACTTAACCTGCCACAGCTGGTCCACGCACCAAATATAGCACCTCCAAACACTCTCTCTGCTAAGCCTGGTTTGAAAGGGCACAGAAAGTAATAAGCCACCCCTCTCCGGCCTCAATAATGCATGTTTCTGCTGTTCTTTAAACATACCTTCGTCATAGTCCTGCAGCCCAACATTTGGGGGCCCCAAAATACAAATAGAGGCCCACCTGCCACGTTTCTAAACATCTCAACGTTATGAGCAACGTGTAAGAAGCTGCTACACAAATTTTGTTCTATCCTCCTACCTTTACAACACAATTTCATTAATGACCTGGAAAGCACCAGAACATGGTGCCACGGGAGCCAGCCCTGGCCCCTGTCTCTTCCCACGCACATCCTTCTGGGCCCACATGGACACCCCAGTCTGCACACTAAGCTCCATGGACACACGTCCATTCCCGCAAACAGCGGTCACCTGGCCACTCTGAGGTTAGAGGCGAGCATATCGGCCGCAAGGCTGGCCCTTGGGAAACACACCTGGGGAAGAGGCCCCCCGTGCAGGCCTTGGAATCAGCTCGAAATCATGTGGGCAGGAAATCCAGGATCCTGAGTATCTGGAGCATGGCCTAGAGGGAAAGGCCCAGCCCTCAGCCCTGCCCAGTGAGGAGGGGACGGGGGAGCAGAAGTGGAGCCCGGGGCAGGGGCCTCTTTTCCCTAAATCTATGGCTGGTGTGATTAAAGCAATTCTCTTATTAGATTATTCATTATCTGTCTCACCTGTAGACTGTAAGTCGAAGCGTAGGGGCAATGCCTTTCATCTCTGTGGTCCCAGTGGCTCAAAAAGGGTGGAATAAATTAATGTCTGGCTGAGGGCTAAGGATGAGATTGTCTTGGCCCCCAGCCTTTCAGGGCAATGCGTGGTAGGCCCCAACCCGGCCCTCTGAACATGCTCGGTCCCCTGGAAGTTTCACCGTCAGGTGTCAGGATTCAGAGATGCGCACGCAGCCACACACAGTACCAGAGAGCCACGGGGTTCCACAAATGCAAAGGCTCCGGTGGCCAGTCTGTGTGCACACCAGAATCACGGTGGGGTGACTCCCCAAATACACATGCTCAGGCCACCCCAAACTTAATAAATCAGAACCTTTGTGTTGGAGACCACGTGCATTTTGGAGTGTCTCCCCAGGTGATTCTGATGCATTCAGAGCAAGCCTCATCACACCCTCCAACGTCACAGGGCAAAATTTACAGAAGCTGGTACGGTTTGAACCGTCTCCCCAGAAAGGTACTGAAATACCAACCATCAGTACCTGGGCACGTGACCTTACTTGGAGATAGGGTCTTTGTGGATAATCAAGGTAAGACGAGGTCGTTAGGGTGGGCCCCATTCCAGTATGAACTGGTGTGCTTACAAAAAGGGGAAATTTGGACAGAGACACACAGAAAGGGAGAATGCTGATTCAAGAGGAAGACAGACATCAGAATGATGCGTCTACAAGCCAAGGAACACCAAGGTTATGTGTAAACACCCCGAAGGCAGGAGAGAGGCTTGGAAGATTCTTCTCCCTCACAGCCCTCAGAAGGAACTGCGAGACAGTACATTTCTGTTGTGTAAGTCACTCAGTCTGCAGTACTTTGTTACGGCAGCCCCAGGAATCTGATACAGAGCCCCGGTAATAAAATAACTAGCTCAGAGCTTGGAAGAACCCGGGCCTTCTTTCTCCCAGCCGATAGTCTCTCTACTCTGCCATGCTCTCATTCCCCTCGGGCCAGCCTGCTGTCCACTGAAGCTGGACCAGAACTCACCAGAACCGGTCCACTTGTCACTGGACTACTGGTGAAAAAACGACTAAGGAGTCTTAAGGAGACTGATAGCTCGTCAGGTCATGTCTTTTCTGTCCCAGGACAAGTAAGTGGCCAATTTTCCAGTGCAAATTCCTCCACTGTCTGACTTCCAAAGTTATGGTTGTGTTAAGTTTGCGGTTTTTTAAAAAAAATCTTCCTAGCTTAAGGACTAGGGTGGGACACTGGAATAAGAAATGGGTCCCAAGGAAGAAAATGCTCAGGGAGTCAAGGGACGATGTCACCTCCCCAGTGTGTCAAAGAAAGACAAAGCTCTTGCCCAATGGACAACCAGGTCACTTCCTCTGAAAAGATTACCCAAATGCTCCCACACAGCCCTGTGGCCCTTTATTCTTGTGGCCCAAAGCCTTGTGAAGACATGAGCATGGGCAATGGATGGGCAGTGAGGATGACTGCCGATCTGTTACAACCACAGGAAGGCAACCTGGGCCATCTCCACCTGCAGCCTTTGCCTCTGGGAGTTGACCTCAAATTCATTTTATGTGACACTTGTGGAAATCCCCTTGCAGAAGCACGAAACCTCCGAGTGAAGGGCACTCTGCCTTTCTCTCCATTTCCTGCTCACAGCAGCAGGCCCAGCTCTTAGCAAAACTGCTGCAGTGATAAATCTTGTCAGTTGTCATAACTCTCCCTTCCCAGCCAGACTCTGCTTCCACAGGGTATGCTTTACTCTCCTGGCTCCAGTGTTTTCTCTCCTGGTACCACTCAGATCTGCTCTCTGGTTAGGCTCAAAGTCCGGTCATTTACCATTTAGTTTCAAATTTACACTCAGGTATCCTTCTGCCTGGAGGCATACATTTAGGATTCTATCTGGTCGTACAATGCAAAGTTTTCATCTGCTTACAAGAAATTTCAGGCATCCACAAGCAAACTGAGAAAACCTTGAGAGGGGATTAGAGGTCCACCTAGATCCCTGGACAGCACTGAAGCAGGCAGCCAGGTGATACCGGGTGGCCAGCAGGCAGCTAAACCATGACGGGAACCAAATGGAAAGGCAACGCCAGTGAACTCAGGTTTCCAGGCAGGGACCTGGCAAACGTGGAAATATGAAAACACTTCTCAAGGACACAGAGACCTCACTGCTATGTGTACACGTAGACTGCAAGGTGTCATGGGAAGCTGGGACATTAACACTTTCAATCAGCCCAAATCATGAAACCAAATGATGCACGACAACGTCACACGATTCCCTGGGAAACAGTAATTCGTTTTATTACATAATCCTGAGTTTCACCTTCACAAGAGGTTTCCTGCTTCAGAAAATACACATAATATATCCTTGTTTTGAACATATAACTTTTCTTAAAGTAAGTTTCTCTCTACTAAGTGAATTGTGAATATTCAGACGATTGAGGCCAACAAATTACTAGTCTGCCCAGAATCCCCACATCTCATCTTGGCCTGGACTCAGGTACCAGCTACTGCTTAGACTTCAGGAGACCAAGGCCTGCGATCGCAGCTGTTTATTGTTCTTCTAAGTGTCTGCCCCCGCTCTTTAGCACCCGGGAGGACACAATAGGGGACAAGAACTGAGTTGAGCAATCCTGGGGGATAAGGGTTAATCATTCCTCGCCTCTTCCAGTCCCGGCTCCAGCTGCTGATCCTCCCGCTCGAGAAGGTGAGTTGGGAGGGCCTGGTCATTGGCTAAAGCAGCAGCAGGCTTCCTTAATTCAAACAAGCCCTCAGCTGGCGGCACCAGGCACTGCAGTTAGGAGTCAGGCGGGGGCACCGGCAGGCAGCCCGGGGCCTCGCAAGGGGATTTATTTATGGTCCGGGGAGCGGGACGGATGGAGCAGTAGGCTGGCTCGGTCTCCTGCTGTTTACTTCTCCAGCCCCCGCTTCCAGACCCAGCAGTCTCCTCCCCTTCGGCTCCAGCTCTCGGCCCGCCACGCAAAGCCACGGTCACCGGGATACACGACTCCGGGGGACTCTTGCCTTTGTGTGCAACTAGTTTATCCTTCACAGCTTGACCTTCCTCCTGCCCCCCTCCCTGGCTATGTCCAGTCTGGTCTCCACCGGTTCCTCAAGTTTCGCTCTCATTAAGGCAGGACCAGCAATAACGCCTCCACCCCTACTCCCGCACCTCAGTGCTCCCAGCTTCCCAAACGCTGGGCTGGACTGAAGCGGTCCGGTAAGTGGGTACCATCAGGCACAGGTCTGCAGCCCCACTCCCAGAAATCCACTGAAACGCAGAAAGTAAACCCTGAACTTTTGCCCCGGCGTTTCCCCGTTTTGCAGACGTTTTAAAAAAATTCCATTGCTGGACCTGTTACTAAAGCAGCCAGAGTTCCCCGCACTGAGAGACACTGCCCCGAAATCTCCTCTCCCTTTATACTTCGTCTCTGCTCTGTGTACCACCCCCCCGCCATCCTCTCTAAGTCACTTGGCCCCTTGGTCTTCGCTCCTCTGGGGTCTAGTTCTATTGCGTGCCTCCCCTCGTCCACCCGACCGGACGGATTTAGAATTTTAGGCCGTTGTCGGACCCCTTAAAGACACCTCCAGTCACGGCAGGGAACCAGCTGCCCTTCCCCCTTCTACAGTGGTGAGGAGGGCAAAGGGGGTCAGCGTCCCACAGAAAAGCTGGCAAGGCTGGCACATCCCAGCGCCTTGCACCCACCTCCCCCGCGCCACCCGGGCAAAAGATCCCACCTCGGCTCGGCTCTTGAGGCTGCTTCGCTTGGGTCGGAGCAGGACATCCTTGAAATCCAGCTTGAGGTCGGCATCTATGCGGGGCATGGCGCCGGCGGCGCGCTCGGGCCGGCGCGGCGGGAGCCCGCAGCTCCTCCCTGCGGCACGGGCTGGGGGGCGGGAGCAGCCGGGGCTTGCGGGGGAGTGGGGAAAGGGGGCGGGGCGGCAGGAACGCGTGGCTTGCTGTGCTGCGGCGGGTGCTCGGCCGGGCGCGCACGCCGCGCCCTTAAGGCCTGCGGACACCTGCAGCCGCGATCGGCCCGCCCCGCGCCCTGGGGGCTCCGCCCCGGCCCCGCTCCCCCGCCCCGCCGCCTGCCCCACCCCCCGCGGCCGGGGCCCAGGGGACGGGGGAGGGGGAGGACCGACGAGTTGGGGACAGACCAGACGCATGCTAAGAAACCCGCTTGTGTGACATTTTTAACCACCTCCCGCCCCTGTTGACGGCCTTGCGCATCGCGATGACCGAAGTGGCGGGGATTGGGGAGGAGAGGGAATGCACACCGTCTTGACTGTCACCGACGTCCCCTATAGGGAGACTGGGCATATGACCGCCTTACCCGAGGAAACGTCCTCCCCTTGAAAGGCTTCCCTTCTCCTTTCTCTAATTTCAAGCCCCGTGCGCCCATCGGGTGCTGAGTCACACCTCTCACGTGCCAAAAACTAAGAAATCCCTGGGAAGTTGGATCGAATTAGGAAAAGAGACTGGGCAGGTGAATGTATTTAGCAGCAGTGGGCTTGTTGAGGCAATTTTTGAATTCCCTTTGGATTTCAGGGGTTGGTTGCTTTGCATAAAAGTGTGATGGCTGTAGTCAGCGCAGATTCTGGGATTCGAGGGACCTGAGTCCCTCTGAGAGTTATGGGTGATGTCAGTTTACTTTTTTTTTTTTGCAGTACGCGGGCCTCTCACCCTTGTGGCCTCTCCGATTGCGGAGCACAGGCTCCGGACGCACAGGCTCAGCGGCCATGGCTCACGGGCCCAGCTGCTCCGCAGCATGTGGGATCTTCCCGGACCGGGACACAAACCCGTGTCCCCTGCATCGGCAGGCGGACTCTCAACCACTGCGCCACCAGGGAAGCCCGTCAGTTTACTTTTAACTCACTTGTTGACCACACGGAGCCGTCATTATGCATTAGGAACATGCTTCAGTGCTTGGCCTGCACCTGTTCGTTCACTCCACAACAACCCAAATGAAGGAGCTGGTTTGCAGATAAGGCAAATTAGGACCGTATAAAGGAAATAATTTGGCCAAGGTCTCAGTAAAGTTAAATATAAATCCCTCAGTCCTTAAAACTTACTACAACGTTAACTAAAGCTGCTTTTGTCCTGGGACCTCTCTGCCTGGGTTCAAAACCCGACCCCACCACTTTATAGCTGGATGACCTTGGGAGAGTCAATTTCTCTAAACCTCAGTTTTCTCATAAGTCAAAAGGTGAAGAAAAACGTTTAATGCTAACCTCTCCCAGGTTTTTGGAGAATTAAATTGTGTGTGTCTCCCATAGTTACTCAATAAATGGTAGCTACTTATTTGAGGTCACACGTAACATTATGGACTTTATGCTTTATATCCTCAAACTAGATTGCAACCTGCACAAGGCAGGGACCACCTTTCATTTTCTTCAGTTGTCTGTAGGCTCGACCTGTTCTCAATGAACTCATATTTGGTACAGCTGACCATAAAGACACATCAAAATATTCATTTAACACAAATTCTGCAAATGATAAAATTCTTAGCCATCCCACTTGCTCTCATCATCTTTGTCCCACAGGAAGTTCTTGAAGTTCATTGAAGGAAACGAAGGTTATCTGGGAGAGAATGAAAGTTGCCACAATTAGTTGAGCCTACGAAATATTTATGACCCTTATTGGATCGTTGTGAGGCCGCCAGCTGGGCCGCTTATTTTCAAAGTAGTGAAAGGGAACTTAATTCTGATCTTAAGTTCCTAATTAACAAAATAAAGGGCTTCCCTGGTGGCGCAGTGGTTGAGAGTTGCCCTGCCTGTGCAGGGTACATGGGTTCGTGCCCTGGTCGGGGAGGATCCCTACATGCCACGGAGCGGCTGGGCCCGTGAGCCGTGGTCGCTGAGCCTGCGTGTCCGGGGCCTGTGCTCCGCAGCGGGAGAGGCCACAACAATGAGAGGCCCGCATACCGCAAAAAAATAAATAAATGAATAAAAGTAAAATATAATTATTCTATGGTATGGTTATTTAAAAATGATCGTCCCAAGAGGGAAAAGAAACTAACCTTATTAAGCATCTACCTAGGGTTAAAGTTACAGGGGTGAATGTGGGCTTTATAGTCGTTATTACCTACGATGTCTTAAAGCAGCGGCCCCCAACCTTTTTGGCACCAGGGACTGGTTTCATGGAAAACAATTTTTCCATGGACATAGGTGGAGGGGGGGATGGTTCAGGCAGTAAAGTGAGTGATGGGAAGCAATGTGAAGCGGCAGATGAAGCATCGCTCTCTTGCCCACCGCTCACCTCCTGCTGTGCGGCCCGGTTCCTCACAGGCCACAGACCGGTACTGGTCTGCTGCCCTGTCTTAAAGGAAAAGTCTCCTTAGGGTGACATTGCTCGTTTACCGGGATGGTACTTCTCCTCTTGGTTTCCTGCCCACTCCCTTTCTATTAGGATAGAGACAGAAGCTCACTTTGCACATTTCATTTCCTTTCCTTCTGGAATGTTCCATCATACCTGCCCTCTTCCCAGGCACAAAATCATGTTCCAGGGGTCTCAGCTAAGAACTTAGAAGGGTAGAGGGGAAATTATTTTTTCTCTCCTACAATTTGTTAATTTAAGTTACAATCTTACCTAGTCTGTATGCAGTGTTGAAATAGTCACAAGAACATGAGGCTCAACCTATTTATAATTTAAACTTATTAGATTTATGAGTTATTTAAACACATGGGAAGATTTTACTTAAGTCAAACAATTGAAGCACTAAACGGAAAATGAATATATTAAACTTAAATATGCAGTGTAACATGTTTATAGAAATTTAATTACATTTATGAACAGGACTAAACATTTTCAAAGGCTTCTTTATGGTAAAATTTGCTAAACTTAGAATAAGATGATTAGGAACCTAAATTTGAAAACTTAAAGAATTTGGGGTTTTAAAAGTGTAACTTTTTTTTTTTTTTTGGATTTTAGCAGTCGTATTCATTTCTATTGCTATGTAACAAATTACAAAAAAATTAGCAGTCTTAAAAACACAGTTTCTATAGGTCAGAAGTTTGGGCCTGGCATACTCGGGTTCTTTGCTTCAAGGTTTTATCAGACTGCAATGCAGGTGTTAGCTGGAACTGTGATCTCATCAGAACCTCAACTGGGGAAAGACCCGCTTTCAAGCTCTCTCAGATTGTTGTGAGAATACATTTCCTGCAGCTGCAGAACTGAGGATTTCAGATTCTTGCTAGAGGCCTCTCTCCGCTCCTAGAGGCTACTTACAGATCCTTGCCATATGGGATTCTCCAACATGTCCACATATTTCCTGAAAGCATGCTTCTTCAGAGCTGGCAATAGAGAGAATCTGAGTTTGCTAGCAAGATGGAGTCCTGTTTAACAAAATGTAATCACCAGAGTAATGTTGCATCACTTTGCCATATTCTGTTGCGTAGAAGCAAGTCATAGGTCCCACCCACACTCAACAGGAGGGAATTATAAAAGGGCATGAGCTCCAGGAGGTGGGGATCGTGGAGGCAACGCTAGGACCTGTCTGTCACACCAGTTTTTCTACTATTTTTTTTTTTTCTGTTCCAGGATTCAAATCAGGATTTCAAACAGCGTTTCATTTAGTAGTCAGCACCAAGAGCATCCTTAGTCTCTTCCAATCTGTGACAGTTTCTCAGACTTTCCTTATCATTCATGACCTTGACACTTTTGAAGAGAGTTGGTCGTGTATTTTGTCCCGCAATTTGGATTTGCCTGATGTTTTCTTAATGTAAGACTTGGGTTATGGGGGGGTGGGTGTAGGGGGAGGGGGATGCCACAGAGGTGAAGCACTCTTCTCATTGTATCATATCAGGGGTTCATAATATTAATGTGACTTATTACTGGCGATGTGAACCTTGATGACTTGGGTGAGGTGTGTCCGCCAGGTTTCTCCACTGTAAAGTGACCATTTTGCCCTGTCCATGCTCTATTCACTAGAAGCAAGTTACTAAGCCAGCCCACACTCAAGTGGAGGGGATTTAGCTCCACCTCTTGGAGAGAAGAGTGTCAAAGAATTTGCTGATATATGTTAATACCACCGAGCAATAAATACCACCGAGTAAATAAATTTGGGGAGATATTTTGAGGCTGTACAACTATCCTATTTCTCACTGAAGTTTCTTCTATTAATTTTAGCATTCATGACTGATAATTTTTTATCATTTGCTTTTTCCCTCCTCTACTAATATGAAAGTTATATTCTCTGTTTCTATTTTTTATTCACTTCCTAGAAATTATAACATGTGTGTTTAGCTTATTAAGTTCGTTAATAAACTTAATTTTAAATTATCAAAATCTTTACCCCTGTCCCCCAATAATATAAGGATCTGAGAACACTTTAAGTCCATTCATCCCATTCCTGACTTACATGCTATTTTTGTATGGTATTTTGAGTCTCTCTGTCATTTATTTATTTTTACCCCAATAGATCATTAGATAATATCATTGCTGCTGCTGCTGCTTTTGTTGTTTTTAAATCACCATCTAATTACTTTTACCTATATGTTACCACTTTATCCTTCTTGCAACTCAGTCCTGCTAGGTGGGATGGATCTCTTATTCTGAAGAATATTCTTTAGAAAATTTTTTAGTGAGGTTTTGCTTGTGACAAACTCTCAGTTTTTATTTATGTGAACATGTCTTTATTTTGTCCTCATTTTTGAATAATATTTTCCCCAGGTATAGAATTCTAGGTTGGTAGTCATTTTTGTCAGCACACTGAAAATCTTTCTCCAATGCTTTTGGTCTCCACTATTGCTGTAAAGAAGTCAGTTGTAAATCTAACTGTACTTCCTTTAATGGAGGTAGTACTGCATTGAGGCTACAACTTCTCAAGCATCTCCCCCTCTTTCCTTTTTTTGACTATTCTGCTCAATAGTCAAACAGCCCTCTTTGCACTCAGCTGACAAGTGGGGAGAGGTTGGGACTTGAGTGTAGATCTTCCTCGTGCTAACCCTGAAGATTTAGTCCTCTGGGGTCCCCACTTAGTGTGGGCAGGGTCTTCTAACAGACCCTCTTCCTTGCATGGGTCAGATGCTGAATTGAAGTAGAGGTGAGTGGTGTCAGCAGATGCTCCCAGGGAACACGAGAGGCTGATGCTCAATTAATGTGCTTACCTCTCCAGGTACTGACTTTTGGGCAAAAACTGGCCCATGAGCTTCCAAGTGCGTTCAGTTCTACGATGTTGAACAAGCTTCAGGTTGTTGTTATTTTAAGTCCAGTATTTTTCATTATTTTTAGAGGGAGGGTTGATCTGTACGACCTAATCCATCATTAACCAGCAAATAGAACTTGACAACAGTCACTTAATCACTAAGGTTTATGGATTAACAGTGACTGGACCAGCTGAGTCATTTGTCAGACACAAGTTTGAAGGCAAGTCACATTTGGTAAAGTATGGCTACTGGTCCTTTCCATTTCTTGAGTCATTACTCTCTACTTGCGCCTACACTAAACCCTTGAGGTGCATTGTCTCCTTTGATTACCAAAACACAGCTATGAAGTGCAGCCTATTTTTATTCCCATTTAACAGATAAAGAAACAATGTGAAACAGAGCTGTTCAAACTAGGATCTGCCTGACTACAGACTTCCTCTAGGCAAGCCCTCTTACCTATAGTGCCTCCCAAAGAAAAACAAAAGTCTATGTCAAATTGGATAGAGAGACTCCTCTAATTAAAAATATATCTTGGGGACATTACTTCATACCTATGAGGATGGCTATTATTTTAAAAATGGAAAACGCTGGAGAAGAGGTAGAGAAATTGGAACACATGTCTTGCTGGTGGGAATGGTACAGTGTGTGGAAGATAGTTGGGCAGTTCCTCAAAAAGCTAAACACAGAATTACTGTATGATCTGAGTATATACCCCAAAGCACTGAAAGTAGGGACTCAGACACTTGAACATCAATGTTCATAGTAGCATTATTCACAGTAGTCAAAAGATGGAAACACTTCACATGTCCATGGACAGATAAATGGATAAACAAAACGTGGTATATTCATGCAATGAAATAGTATCCAGCCTTTAAAAAGGAAGTAAATTCTGGTACATTGTTTAACATAAATGAACCTCAAATACATTATGCTAAGTGAAATCAGCCCAGTCACAAAAGGACAAATATTGTAAGATTCCACTTACATGAGGAAACTAGAACAGGCAAATTCATAGACACTGAAAGTAGAAGAGAGGTTACTAGGGGCTGAGAGGAAGGGAGACTGGGGAGTTAGTGTTTGATGGGTACAGAGTTTCTGACTGGGGTGATGAAAATTTCCTGGAGATGGAAAGAAGTGATGGTTGTATGACATTGTAAATGTTCATAATGTTGCCGAATTGTATATTTTAAAATGGTTAAAGTGGTAACTTTTGTTATGTGTATTTTACCACAGTGAAAAATGTCATGAAAAAATAAATGAAGTAAATCATGTGTATTTTTTTTAAGTATCTTCTTGATATAATACATTTCATCCCTGCCTCACCACCACCCCACCATATTCCACCTTAACTCAGTTCTTCTAAAGCAATGTCATTCGGGGGTATACAAGAACATGGTCCTAATCCTATAACCATTTACTGAGAAATGGTCTATGTAGGTTTTCCAAGTTCCCATTTGAATTCAGTTAATGTATACTCTATTCTCAATGGATTTGAAATAGCACACCAAAAAAAAAAAAAAAGTCTGCACAAAAGGATATATAGATCACGGAATTAAGGAGAAAGGAAAATCATATGAGGAGAATAATAAAAGCCAGAGGTAAAATGATCACATACAAATACATCACATGCTCCTAAAGCTAAAAAAGACCTCCAGATTTTGGCCAACCTCCTAGAGTAATGGAAATAAAAACAAAAATTTAAAAAATGGGACCTAATGAAACTTAAAAGCTTTTGCACAGCAAAGGAAACCATAAACAAGACAAAAAGACAACCCTCAGAACGGGAGAAAATATTTGCAAATGAAGCAACTGACAAAGGATTAATCTCAAAGTATACAAGCAACTCATGCAGCTCAATATCAAAAAAACAAACAACCCCATCCAAAAATGGGTGGAAGACCTAAATAGACATTTCTCCAAAATAGACATACAGATGGCCAACAAACACATGAAAATATGCCCAACATCACTAATCATTAGGGAAATGCAAATCAAAACCACAATGAGGTATCACCTCACACCTGTCAGAATGGCCATCATCAAAAAATCTAGAAACAATAAATGCTGGAGAGGGTGTGGAGAAAAGGGAACCCTCCTGCACTGTTGGTGGGAATGTAAATTGATACAGCCACTATGGAGAACAGTATGGAGGTTCCTTAATAAACTAAAAATAGAACTACCATATGACCGAGCAACCCCACTACTGGGCATATACCCTAAGGAAACCATAATTCAAAAAGAGTCATGTACCACAATGTTCAGTACAGCACTATTTACAATAGTCAGGACATGGAAGCAATCTAAGTGTCCATCCACAGATGAATGGATAAAGAAGATGTGGCTCATATATACGATGGAACATTACTCAGCCATAAAAAGGAATGAAATTGAGTTATTTGTAATGAGGTGGATGGACCTAGAGTCTGTCATGCAGAGTGAAGTCAGTCAGAAAGAGAAAAACAAATACCATATGATAAGCACATATATGTAATCTAAAAAAATGGTACTGATGAACCTAGTGGCAGGGCAGGAATAAAGACTCAGATGTAGAGAACAAACTTGAGGACACAGTGGGGGAAAGGGAAGCTGGGATGAAGTGAGAGAGTGGCATTGACATATATACACTACCAAATGTAAAATGGATGGCTAGCGGGAAGCGGCTGCATAGTACAGGGAGATCAGCTCGATGCACTGTGACGACCTAGAGAGGTGGGATAGGGAGGGTGGGAGGGAGGCTCAAGAGGGAGGGGATATGGGGATATACGTATAGATATAGCTGATTCACTTTGTTGTACAGCAGAAACTAACACAACATTGTAAAGCAATATACTCCAATAAAGATAAAAAAAAAAGAGACCTCCAAATATGACATTCAGAATTCTAGGACCAAAATAGTGGGAGAAGAATGAAATGTGCTATGTATAAAATAGATAACTAATGAGAACCTACTGTATAGCACAGGGAACTCTACTCAGTGCTCTGTGGTGACCTAAATGGGAAGGAAATCCAAAAAAGAGGGGATGTATGTACACATATAGCTGATTCACTTTGCTGTACAGCAGAAACGAACACAACGTTGTAAAGCAACTATACTCCAATAAAAGTTAATAAAAAAAGAATGAAGCGTGGCTACACAATTCAGTGGCCATAAATATGAAAACAAAGTCCTGGATTCTTCCTGTCCCTGAAGTGAGATTTAAAAGGCATTTCTCTCATGGGTCTTTGTTAAGAGAACATTGTGGATGGAAACATGAGGAATTTCACATGAGTTTTTTCTTATGACATTTGTCTGTGTAGGTAAACCCACAGCATAACACAGGGAAAGCAATTCTGTAGGTAAAAGGTCCTATTATATAACTCAAATATTTCTTGAGTCACTAAGCTGTTTCCATAAATGGGACAAATTATCAACCTGTCCTCCAAGATTTCATCCAGGGACCAGGGTAGGTACTAGTGACTAAGAAAGAGCCAGCGCTATTTACAGGGCTTGCAAACTTGCTTTCTCACCTAAACCTGACCTGTCTGGTTTAACTAGCACAGTGTTTTTGTTTTGCTTTTTTTCCCCTTTCTTTTTTGTAATTGCAAGTGCATGCTATTAGCAGATGATATATTTTCCAGTTCAGGGCAGATCCCACCAGTTCCCACCATATTACCCCCAGCCTGATTTACATACTTATTTTGCTTGCCTGACCTCTGCAGACATTTATTTGTAACTTCGGAATGACTTCACACCTGTTAATTATTGCTGTATAATAAACATACCCCCTGCCTTTTATTGTTATTACTCAGCTGGTTAGGATTACTGTGCTCCATCACCTTGAGCATTTCACTGAGGTTTGTGTGATACAAAAGCCAACTAGTGAATCAATAACCTTTTTGCATGACATTTGGTTTGAGAATTTTAAGCGTTACAGACCTTAGGATCTTCTCATATGAGACATGCTTTTCTTTTTCTCATTGACCATTACTATAGGAGGTTGAGCCTAAATCAAAGTGTCCAACTTTTTCCCCCTGTGGCCTCTGTCCTCATTAACTATGCATTTGTGATGATGATGACAATCTCATTGCATACCTATTGATTCACTGGATTCGTAGAGCACCGTTCTCCAATGCCTCCAAGACTTTAAACAAAAAAGCGATCTAATTTGATTTCTACTTCTAGAATGTGTCTCTGGGGTTTGTAACAGAACCCAGGAGCACCAGAGAGCTATTTTAGGCAGAACCATGCCTTGGAGAGAGAGCAAACAGAATGACAAAGGTCTGAAGTATGTGACACGTGTTTGGTACACTACGTCAAATATTTTAGAATCTTCAAATAAAAGGTGCTGTTAAGTCCCTTGGTGATAACATTCGGCTGAGGTGCAGGAAGACTGGATTACTCCATTAGCTCAATTTTCTTCAATGTTGTGTTCCATGCTATACCCAGACTCTTCTCATTTTAAAACATTATTTAGTGTTCTTGCTAGCTTTGATGAAAGGAGAAAATCACCTATTCTACTTTCTTTTTTTTAATTTTTAAATTTAATTTTATTTATTTTTTATAAAGCAGGTTCTTATTAGTCATCAATTTTATACACGTCAGTGTATACATTTCAATCCCAATCTCCCAATTCAGCACACCACCATCCCCACCCCCCACAGCTTTCCCCCCTTGGTGTCCAGACGTTTGTTCACTACATCTGTGTCACAACTTCTGTCCTGCAAACCGGTTCATCTGTACCATTTTTCTAGGTTCCACATACATGTGTTAATATATGATATTTGTTTTTCTCTTTCTGACTTACTTCACTCTGTATGACAGTCTCTAGATCCATCCACATCTCAACAAATGACCCAATTTCGTTCCTTTTTATGGCTGAGTAATATTCCATTGTATATATGTACCACATCTTCTTTATCCATTCGTCTGTCAATGGGCATTTAGGTTGCTTCCATGACCTGGCTATTGTATATAGTGCTGCAATGAACATTGGGGTGCATGTGTCTTTTTGAATTATGGTGTTCTCTGGGTATATGCCCAGAAGCGGGATTGCTGGATCATATGGTAATTCTATTTTTAGTTTCTTAAGGAACCTCCACACTGTTCTCCATAGTGGTTGTATCAATTTACATTCCCACCAACAGTGCAAGAGGGTACCCTTTTCTCCACACCCTCTCCAGCATTTATCGTTTGTAGATTGTCTGATGATGCCCATTCTAACTGGTGTGAGGTGATACCTTTTTGTGGTTTTGATTTGCATTTCTCTAATAATTAGTGATGTTGAGTAGCTTTTCATGTGCCTCTTGGCCATCTGTATGTCTTCTTTGGAGAAATATCTATTTAGGTCTTCTGCCCATTTGTGGATTGGGTTGTTTGCTTTTTTAATATTGAGCTGCATGAGCTGTTTATATATTTTGGAGATTAATCCTTTGTCCGTTGATTCATTTGCAAATATTTTCTCCCATTCTGAGGGTTGTCTTTTTGTCTTGTTTATGGTTTCCTTTGCTGTGCAAAAGCTTTGAAGTTTCATTAGGTCCCATTTGTTTATTTTTGTTTTTATTTCCATTACTCTACGAGGTGGATCAAAAAAGATCTTGCTGTGATTTATGTCAAAGAGTATTCTTCCTATGTTTTCCTCTAAGAGTTTTATAGTGTCTGGTCTTACATTTAGGTCTCTAATCCATTTTGAGTTTATTTTTGTGTATGCTGTTAGGGAGTGTTCTAATTTCATTCTTTTACATATAGCTGTTCAGTTTTCCCAGCACCACTTAATGAAGAGACTGTCTTTTCTCCATTGTATATCCTTGCCTCCTTTGTCATAGATTAGTTGACCATAGGTGTGTGGGTTTATCTCTGGGCTTTCTATCCTGTTCCATTGATCTATGTTTCTGTTTTTGTGCCAGTACCATATTGTCTTGATTACCGTAGGTTTGTAGTATAGTCTGAAGTCAGTGAGTCTGATTCTTCCAGCTCCGTTTTTTTCCCTCAAGACTGCTTTGGCTATTTGGGGTCTTTTGTGTCTCCATACAAATTTTAAGATTCTTTGTTCTAGTTCTGTAAAAAATGCCATTGGTAATTTGATAGGGATTGCATTGGATCTGTAGATTGCTTTGGGTAGTATAGTCATTTTCACAATATTGAGTCTTCCAATCCAAGAACATGGTATATCTCTCCATCTGTTGGTATCATCTTTCATTTCTTTCATCAGTGTCATAGTTTTCTGCATACAGGTCTTTTGTCTCCCTAGGTAGGTTTATTCCTAGGCATTTTATTCTTTTTGTTGCAATGGTAAATGGGAGTGTTTCCTTAACTTCTCTTTCAGATTTTTCATCATTAGTGTATAGGAATGCAAGAGATTTCTGTGCATTAATTTTGTATCCTGCAACTTTACCAAATTCATTGATTAGCTCTAGTAGTTTTCTGGTGGCATCTTTAGGATTCTCTATGTAGAGTATCATGTCATCTGCAAACAGTGCCAGTTTTACTTCTTCTTTTCCAATTTGTATTCCTTTTATTTCTTTTTCTCTCTGATTGCCATGGCTAGGACTTCCAAAACTATGTTGAATAATAGTGGTGAGGGTGGATATCCTTGTCTTGTTCCTGATCATAGAGGAAATGCTTTCAGTTTTTCTCCATTGAGAATGATGTTTGCTGTGGGTTTGTCATATATGGCCTTTATTATGTTGAGGTAGGTTCCCTCTATGCCCATTTTCTGGAGAGTTTTTATCATAAATGGGTGTTGAATTTTGTCAAAAGCTGTTTCTGCATCTATTGAGATGATCATATGGTTTGTATTCTTCAGTTTGTTAATATGGTGCATCACATTGATTGATTTGTGTATTTTGAAGAATCCTTGCATCCCTGGGATAAATCCCACTTGATCATAGTGTATGATCCTTTTAATGTGTTGTTGGATTCTGTTTGCTAGTATTTGGTTGAGGATTTTTGCATCTATATTCATCAGTGATATTGGTCTGTAACTTTCTTTTTTTGTAGTATCTTTGTCTGATTTTGGTATCAGGGTGATGGTGGCCTCATAGAATGAGTTTGGGAGTGTTCCTTCCTCTGCAATATTTTGGAAGAGTTTGAGAAGGATGGGTGTTAGCTCTTCTCTAAATGTTTGATAGAATTCACCTGTGAAGACATCTGGTCCTGGACTTTTGTTTGTTGGAAAATTTTAAATCACAGTTTCAATTTCATTACTTGTGATTGGTCTGTTCATATTTTCTATTTCTTGTGATTGGTCTGTTCATATTTTCTATTTCTTCCTGGTTCAGTCTTGGAAGGTTATACCTTTCTAAGAATTTGTCCATTTCTTCCAGGTTCTCCATTTTATTGGCATAGAGTTGCCTGTAGTAGTCTCTTAGGATGCTTTGTATTTCTGCGGTGTCTGTTGTAACTTCTCCTTTTTCATTTCTAATTTTATTGATTTGAGTTCTCTCCCTGTTTTTCTTGATGAGTCTGGTTAATGGTTTACCAATTTTGTTTATCTTCTCAAAGAACTGGCTTTTAGTTTTATTGATCTTTGCTCTTGTTTTCTTTGTTTCTATTTATTTCTTCTCTGATCTTGATGATTTCATTCCTTCTGCTAACTTTGGGTTTTGTTTGTTCTTCTTTCTCTAGTTCCTTTAGGTGTAAGGTTAGATTGTTTGAGATTTTTCTTGTTTCTTGAGGTAGGCTTTTATAGCTATAAACTTCCCTCTTAGGACTGCTTTTGCTGCATCCCATGACAGTTTTGGATCGTCGTGTTTTCATTGTCATTTGTCTCTAGGTATTTTTTTATTTCCTCTTTGATTTCTTCAGTGATCTCTTGGTTATTTAGTAACATATTGTTTAGCCTCCATGTGTTTGTATGTTTTGTGTTTGTTTCCCTGTACTGATTTCTAATCTCATAGTGTTGTGGTCAGAGAAGATGCTTCATATGATTTCAATTTTCCTAAATTTACTGAGGCTTGATTTGTGACCCAAGATGTGATCTATCCTGGAGAATGTTCCATGAGCACTTGAGAAGAAAGTGTAATCTGCTGTTTTTGGATGGAATGTCCTATAAATATCTATTAAATCTATCTGGTCTATTGTGTCATTTAAAGCTTCTGTTTCTTTATTTCTTTCATTTTGGATGATCTGTCCATTGGTGTAAGTGAGGTGTTAAAGTCCCCCACTATTATTGTGTTACTGTTGATTTCCTCTTTTATAGCTGTTAGCAGTTGCCTTATGTATTGAGGTGCTCCTATGTTGGGTGCATATATATTTATAATTGTTACTTCTTCTTGGATTGATCCCTTGATCATATGTAGTGTCCTTCCTTGTCTCTTGTAACATTCTTTATTTTAAGGTCTATTTTATCTGATATGAGTATTGCTACTCCAGCTTTCTTTTGATTTCCATTTGCATGGAATATTTTTCCATCCCCTCACTTTCAGTGTGTATGTGTCTCTAGGTCTGAAGTGGGTCTCTTGTAGACAGCATATATATGGGTCTTGTTTTTCTATCCATTCAGCAATCCTGTGTCTTTTGGTTGGAGCATTTAATCCATTCACATTTAAGGTAATTATAAATATGTATGTTCCTATGATGATTTCTTAATTGTTTTGGGTTTGTTTTTGTAGGTCCTTTTCTTCTCTTGTGTTTCCCACTTAGAGAAGTTCCTTTATCATTTGTTGTAGAGCTGGTTTGGTGTTGATGAATTCTCTTAGCTTTTGCTTGTCTGTAAAGCTTTTGATTTCTCCATCGAATCTGAATGAAATCCTTGCAGGGTAGAGTTATCTTGGTTGTCGGTTCTTCCCTTTCATCCCTCTAAGTATATCATGCCACTCCCTTCTTGTAGAGTTTCTGCTGAGAAATCAGCTGCTAACCTTATGGGAGTTCCCTTGTATGTTATTTGTCATTTTTCCCTTGCTTCTTTCAATAATTTTTCTTTGTCTTTAATTTTTGCAAGTTTGATTACTATGTGTCTCGGCGTGTTTCTCCTTGGGTTTATCCTGTATGGGACTCTCTGCACTTCCTGGACTTGGGTGGCTATTTCCTTTCCCATGTTAGGGAAGTTTTCGACTATAGTCTCTTCAAATATTTTCTCTTGTCCGTTCACTCTCTCTTCTTCTGGGACCCCTATAATGCGAATGTTGTTGCGTTTAATGTTGTCCCAGAGGCCTCTTAGGCTGTCTTCATTTCTTTTCATTCTTTTTTCTTTATTCTGTTCCACAGCAGTGAATTCCACCATTCTGTCTTCCAGGTCACTTATCCGTTCTTCTGCCTCAGTTATTCTGCTATTGATTTCTTCTAGTGTAGTTTTCATTTCAGGTATTGTATTCTTCATCTCTGTTCATTTGTTCTTTAATTCTTCTAGGTTTTTTTTTTTTTTTTTTTTTGTGGTACGTGGGCCTCTCACTGTTGTGGCCTCTCCCATTGCTGAGCACAGGCTCTGGACGCACAGGATCAGCGGCCATGACTCATGGGCCTAGCTGCTCCATGGCATGTGGGATCTTCCCGAACCAGGGCACGAACCCGTGTTCCCTGCATCAGCAGGCGGACTCTCAACCACTGTGCCACCAGGGAATCCCTCTTCTAGCTCTTTGTTAAACATTTCTTGCATCTTCTCGATCTTTGCCTCCTTTCTTTTTCTGAGCCCTGGATTATCTTCACTATCATTATTCTGAATTCTTTTTCTGGAAGGTTGCCTATATCCACTTCATTTAGTTGTTTTTTCTGGGGTTTTATCTTGTTCCTTCATCTGGTACATAGCCCTCTGCCTTTTCATCTTGTCTATCTTTCTGTGACTGTGGTTTTTGTTTCACAGGCTGCAGGATTGTAGTTCTTCTTGCTTCTGCTGTCTGCCCTCTAGTGGATGACCACATACTCTACCTTCTAACATCTGTATCAGCTGGCTACCAGGACTGCTGCATTCTTGCTTTCAGTGACTAGGTGGCCTGGGACACCAGTAGGAAGAGTTAAGCTTCTCCTACAGCGGAGAAGCCAATAATGATAAGTAATTTGCTTTTTATTCCCTTGAGATTATGAAAATTTGGAGGAAAAATAAGGGGAGAGAGCAAGCAAGAGGAAGCATTTCAACATTGTGTTCTCATAGCACTCTCCCCCATCATGCTTTTGATTTATTCTAATTTTTAAAGGGAAGGGGTCCTCTTGTGAGAGCAGAGCACAGTAAGAAACCAAGCACTGAACTATTCTGGGCTCCCCAAGAAGCAGATGTTTTTTCTTCCAATACCAGAGGGGGCAAACTCAAATCAAATCTGGTCTCCTGGCTCTTCACATACCCCTTTGAGCATCTAAATAATTAGCTTCTCTAGACTTTCCAAACCAAGAGCTTTCTTCCCTGTGTTCTTCTTGTCCTTTCAGGGCTGCAGTTGTTAAATAGGGTTGCAAGAAAAACAGCCCAAAACTCAGGCCAAAAAAAGCTAAATATCCACATAGTATCTGGCTTCTGCAGATGTTTAATGAGACCATAATGTTCCCTCCTCCTGCGCGAATGAATGAAGACCTCAGCGCTCAGCTCAGGCTGGTGTACGTGCAGAATGTACAAAACAAGGTGACGGCCACTCTTCTTTTTTTTCTACTTGGCTGTTGACCCTTAGCCCATTTTCTTCATGAGCTGCCTTTATTTTTGCTTCTACTGATTCATAAAATCTCTTTTCCCGTACCTATTACTCCTTAAGTACTAAAAATATCCCATTTGTTAAGAATCAGTAAGATCTCCAAAAAATCAAAATCTCTCTTCTCCTGGACATATTGAATTATTGTGTATTATTGTGTGTGTTCATGTAGCTAATGTAATACTGGGCAGAAAGTAGTTTGGCACGGAACAGCCCTGAGCAGTGCTAACTCAAGTTTCTCATTCTTCATCAAAACTGAATTCAATTTATACCGGGGGTAGCCAGGGCAGGCAGGAAATATAAATGAGTTACTGGTTCTGGTATAAGATGTCATTTCTTGGCCACTTCTCTTAAGCTTGGAGAAGAATAGGAATAAGGTTGAGGGGATCCTAGGGTCACTGTCAGCATTTTTGGACAACTCACGCCTTTGAAGAGAGTGGAAACAGGAAGACAAAAAAAGCATTTACCCACAGATCAAGTGGTTCTTGTGTGGGAACAATTTTGCTTTCCCTGGGGATATTTGGCAATGTCTAGAGACATTTGTGGTTGTCACAGCTAGGAAGGTGGGATGCTAGTGCATCTAGTAGACAGAGGCCAAGGATACTGCTTAATACCCTACAGTGCATAGGACGTCCACCAGCAAAAAAATTATCCAACGTAAAATTTCAAAAGCGCCAAGGTTTAGACAACCCTGCCCTAGATAGATAAGAATTGTCACCTTCAATTTTTTTTAAGTATCCCTCCAAAACTACTTATTCTCTTGCATATTTTTAATTGAAATCTAAAACTCTTAATTGTAAATTTAGTTGCAAAAGATGTAATTCCTAGCTTATTTCAAGTGAAAACATTATATCATTTTTAAACATATCAAATGAAAACTAACAACAGGACTACTTAGTGTTTATCATCATTCAGTTGAAAAATACATGAAAAAAACTCTACTTTTAGAGTTGAAATTTCATATTGTTCCTTTTCGTCCTTCAATTCCTATTTCCATTCCATATCTCCCTCAGGAATTTATCCTAGTGTAATCCATTTCAAGCTTTATGAAATGAATTGCATTGGGATAAAACACTTTTCTTGATCACTCCATCACACTTCTCTGCCACAAAAATCATAGAAATCAAAATTTATACTTTATTATTTCCTGTGATCATAATGATCTAATCATTCACATTTTCTTTTGGGTTGAACTATGACTTTTATTTGACACAATTGATCAAAACAACTTAAATAAATTATGTATATAAATAATTATTAAGCATCAAAAGTAAAATTTCATTAAGAAGTACTTTTTATTAAAACTATCCGTCTGGACATTTCTCCAAAGAAGACATACAGATGTCCAACAGGCACATGAAAAGATGCTCAACATCACTAATTATTAGAGAAATGAAAATCAAAACTACAATGAGATACCACCTCATACCAGTCCGAACGGCCATCATCAAAAAGTCTACAAACAATTAATGCCAGAGAAGGTATGGAGAAAAGGGAACCCTCCTAGACTGTTGGTAGAACTGTAAGTTGGTGCAGCCACTATGGAAAACAGTATGGAAGTTCCTCAAAAAGCTAAAAACAGAGTTGCCATATGATCCAGCAATCCCACTCCTGGGCATATATCCAGAAAAAAACTGTAATTCAAAAAGATACATGCGCCCCTATGTTCATAACAGCACTATTCACAATAGCCAAGACATGGAAACAACCTAAATGTCCATTGACAGATGACTGGATAAAAAAGATGTGATAAACACACACACACACACACACACACACACACACGATGCAATACTACTCAATCATAAAGAAGAATGAAATAATGCCATTTGCAGCAACATGGATGGACCTAGAGATGATCATACTAAGTGAAGTAAGCCAGAGAGAGAAAGACAAATACCATATGATATCATTTATATGTGAAATCTAAAATATAACACACAAAACAGAAATGGACTCACAGACATAGAGAACAGACTTGTGGTTGCCAAGGTGGGGTGGTGAGGGGGGATGGAGTGGGAGTTTGGGATTAGCAGGTGCAAACTATTATGTATAGAATGGATATCAACAAGGTCCTACTGTATAGCACAGGGAACTACATTCAATATCCTGTGATAAATCATAATGGAAAAGAATATTTAAAAAAAGAATGTTTATATATGTATAACTGAATCACTTTGCTGTACAGCAGAACAGAGCATTGTCAATCAACTATACTTCAGTAAAAAAATAAATTAAAGGGCTTCCCTGGTGGCGCAGTGGTTGAAAGTCCTCCTGCCAATGCAGGGGACACGGGTTCGTGCCCTGGTCTGGGAAGATCCCACATGCTGCAGAGCGGCTGGGCCCGTGAGCCATGGGCGCTGAGCCTGCGCGTCCAGAGCCTGTGCTCCGCAACGGGAGAGGCCACAACAGTGAGAGGCCCGCGTACCGCAAAAAAAAAATAAAAAAATAAAAAAATAAAATAAATAAATAAAAAACTATTCATCTGGAGGGGCTGGATTATATTCAGGTACTTAACACAGCACAGGTGTATCTCTTGCTCATACGACTGTTCCATTCAGCAAGAGGCACTGCTCATGGTCATTACTCTGGGACCCAGCCTTTTGGAGGCTTCATCTCAACATGTGTTTCCATGATCACTGGGCAGGAAACAGGAAGCGTGGCAAATAGTGCAAAAGCTCTAAAGTCTCTGCCTGCAAGTGATACACGTCCACGCCATTCACACTTCATTAGCAATGCAAGTCACATGGCCACACCTCACTTCACAGGGGGGTGAGGCAGTACAAACCTTTCACATAGCCGAAAGTAAAGAACTAGAATTCATGTGAAGCCCTACATAGATATAGGACTCCCCTCCCCTATTAATTCTTGTACCTGTTCATGACTACTGTTTATTGCTAGAATGAGACAGAGTTCAGCATCAATTCCATTCCTATTATTGTGTTTGTCTTTGTAGATAGAAGTTATGAGAAACTTTGGTCATGTAAGTAGATGGGAATGAAGGAGTTTTGTTATAGCAATGTCGCCCATTTCTTTGATCTCTGTGTTAAATGCTAAAAATCTAACAGTGATCTATCACAAACATTAACTTATAACGACGATCTACCAGCTGATACCTTGATTATGTCCTTCTTTATTTTTCTGGAAAGCACAACTTAGAAACCAAAGTTGCCAAAGGATCTGTACCCTTTTCCAACACTCACACGAATATTTCAAAGAGCACCCGGGGGTTTTCTACCCCAGGACAATGCCACACAGTGAAGATCAGGTTGCGTGGAAGGATGCCTTTCTTTTGGGAAGGAGGGAACCTCAATTGTACAATTGTGCAAGGGCAGGGGTGAAAAGGGAACCTGATCCTCCATCACTGGTGGATGGAAATTGAACACAAGGATGGAAACTGATTCTGTCTTCAAACGATTCCTGTCTGCATGTGCCTTGGAATGCCGTTGGGTGACCCAGGGTCCAAGTACCCCAGTGTGAAGTGTGCTGCATTAAAATCCACTTCCCCAAACCATGAGAGTGTAAACTTCCTCCCACTGTTTCATGCACTATCATACTGTATATTTGAAGTTCTTAATTTTTCTTTCGTTCATTCAACACATATTGATCAGAAGGACCAGAAATTTAGGGATGTGTGGTTTAGGGTATCCAGATTCTTATGTGGCCTTTTTCTAACATGCTTTCTGACAAACCATGTAACAATGAGAAGAACACTCCACCTTTTGGGGCCACAAATTTTATCATCTCTAAATTAAGGGTTAGATTACATATTCCCTAAGACCCCTTTTTGCTTTAACATTGAATCCCTTATTCTTTCCCCCTTTGTCTTAGTCAGTTCAGGCTGTCATGACAAAATACCACAGCCTGAGTGGCTTAGACAACAAACATTTATTTCTCACAGTTCTGGAGGCTGGAAGTCTAAGATCAAGGTACTGGGAGATTCAGTTCTTGAAAAGGACTCCATTCCTGGCTTTTACACAGCCATCTGCTCATTGTAACCTCACATGGCGCAGAGAGAGAGCTCTGGTCTCTTCCTCCTCTTATAAGGGCACTAATACTATCATCAGAGTCCCATCCTCATGACCTCAACTAAATCTAATCACTTCCCAAAAGCCCCACC
This sequence comes from Delphinus delphis, assembly GCF_949987515.2. Lineage (NCBI taxonomy): Eukaryota > Metazoa > Chordata > Mammalia > Artiodactyla > Delphinidae > Delphinus > Delphinus delphis. Next base: position 12,458,501 of record NC_082692.2, on the reverse strand, counting down.
TCCAAATACCATCACATTGGATGTTAAGGCTTCCAGACATGAATTCTGGGGGGACACATTCAGTCCATAACAGTCCTTAATGATTTTTCACAGTAACTGAAACAGGAAACCCTCCAAAAATGCACATCTATTTCAAAATTCAACGATTTCATTCCTCTCTGCTCCATCACTGGGCACCTGGTGATGAATGTCTTAATGATGATGGCAGGGCTGCTTACAATAAGCAGAGTCTGAAAGTCTTAAGTGCAGGAGAAGGGCTTCCATAATCTGCAGACCAGATAATTAGCCTCTAAAGAATAAAAAGTTGAAAGTAACTATTTTAAATCCCCCAGCACCAAAGCAGTGAGTTTTGCACCATCCACTGCTACTTTTGGGTATTGCTGCCACTTCTTTGCACAGCTATCTTCAAATTTTTTGATGGATTCTACGTTGACATGCTGTTGACGTTTGCCAACACCTCAAGTTCACAGTCATTGTAATAAACAAAGTTCAGCTGACTTGAGGAATACTTAATACATTAAAAAAAATTTTGCACAATTCCTCCAGAGATATAATTATTATTAATTTTTACATTTGTAAGTTGTATCTTACATAGGGTCAATAATTTCATGTCAGTCCATTTCTACACTAATTATCATTTACTGTGTATATACTCTATATACACAATATAGTATGCCTTGTGCATTGCACCTGTAATCTGATTTTTCCTTATGCAGACCACTGAGCTAGGCAGTGACCTCCCTTGGAGAGCATGACAGGTGGAGAGCATGACAGGTTGAAATCCTAACCTCCAGTATCTCAGAATGTGACCTTATTAGGGAATAAGGTCATTGCAGATGTAATTAGTTAAGAAAAGTTATACTGGAGTAGGGTGGGTCCCTAATCCAATAGGACTGGAGTCCTTGTAAGATGGCCATGTGAAGACAGAGACATAGGGAGAATGCCCTGTGAAGATGGAGGATTATAGTGATGTATTTATGAGCCAAGGAATGTCAGGATGGCTGGCAGAGGAAGAGATGAGGAAGGATTCCTCCTCTCCAGAACTGTGAGACAATACATTTTGCTCTTCCAAGCTACCCAGTTTGTGGTACTCTGTTATGGCAGCCCAGGGAACGAATACAGAGAGCTTCAGTGACTTACCCAACGCCAGTAATGAGTAGATGGCAAGTTAGGGTTTGGATGGAGGTCACCAATTCTGAACTCCAAGTTTTTAATCAGCACCCCTCACTGTCTCCTTGAGAACAGTTTCTGCTTTCCATTATACAAAAGAACTTTCCCACTTTTACATATCCTTCATAATTACCTCTTATTCCTCATGTCTGGTAGTAATGTAAAACAGTTTACCAAACTATCACTTTATGGATAGCAGCCCAGAGGGCGTCATACATATTAAATATAGATGCACATTTTTAGCACCTTTGAGAGTGTTTTTGTGCGCAGGGAGACTATTCAGAGATTTACTTTGTTTTTTAAAGTCAATATTTAATGTATTAAAATTACAGATTATAAAATCTAATTTTAAACTTTAAAATTCAGTTGATTCATTATTCTATTTATAAGTCAAATTAAAAAAATTTTTTTTACAGAGGCCTATCAAGGAAAAAAGACCCCAGGGACTTCCCTGGTGGTCCAGGGGTTAAGACTCTGCGCTTCCAGTGCAGGGGGTACAGGTCTGATTCCTGGTCCGGGAACTAAGATCACACGTGCCACGTGGTGTAGCCAAAAATAATAATAATAATTAAAAAAAAGAAGAAGTTTGATCCTCACTTAAAAAAAAAAAGAAAGAAGGATCTCAGCCTTAGAATTTTGAAACTTCGCCATTTCTAAAAACTCTATCACAGGAAAGGAGGAAGAGTCCTGGGGACTCGTATGCCTCAGTTCCTTAATCACCCACATTACAGGCTTTCTCTTGCATCTGTATCCCCATGACTACCTTTGAGCTCTTCCAAGGTTGGCCTGCGGTCAGCAGGGGAGAAGGACCGGGGAAGAAGAGAGATATGATGTCACTCAGTAGATGGGGCCAAAGTGGAACTTTTAGACCAAAGGTAGCAAATTTCAAAAAGGCTGTTTGAAAGGGGTGCTAAAGATCAAGAGCTGAGAAAGGTTACTGCGTTTGTCCAGCTAGACTTTTAGGATCTATAAAAGGGTCACGATCTTTCCCTGGAGGAGGAAAGTGTTAAGGACCTCTCTGTTAGCTGCAATTTTAATATTCAGACTATGAAATGTGGAGTTCGTTAAGAGGGAGGGGGTTCATCTCCTCATCATATTTCCCCCTTCTGTGGATGTACAAGGGCAAACATTTGTACCTATATTTTACTAGGCTATGATAGGCTCGTATAATGGTGGCTTCAAACTACTCTCTCCTCTTGGTATTCATGCCCTTGGGTTTTCCCTTCCCCCTGAACCTGGGCTAGCCCTGGAAATTGTTTTAACCTATAGAATGCTGCAGAAATGATGCTGTGTCCAACTCCAGATTTAAGCCTAAGGAGATCTAGCAGCTTCCATTTTGTCCTCTTGGGAGTACTGACCCACTGTTAAGAAGACAAGCTACCCTGCTGGCAAGACCAGGGGGAGAGGTCACGTGAAAAAAGAAAGGTCCGGAGAGTTAATGGAGAGAGAGAAGCCCAGCCTTCGCCGCTGAGCCCTGCTCCCGTCTGAGCCACTAGCTGAACGCAGCCATGTGAGTGACCACTGGCAAGACAGCGGAATCACGAGCAAATAAAATGATTCTTGTTTTAAGCCACTAAGTTATGGGGGTGGTTTGTTGCTCAGTGATGGATAGTTGGCACTGGCTGTAAATGTGCCCTTCCAAGGATTAGAACTGTTCACCTTTATTGTAAGAGACCATTATGGGTTGAATTGTGTCCCCCCAGAAGACATGTTGAAGTCCCAACTCCCAGAACCTGTGACTTTTTTTCCTTGGAAATAGGGTTGTCGCTGATGTAATCAGGTTAAGGTGAGGTCATTAGGGAGGGCCCTAATCCAGTATAGCTGGCCAACTTAGAAGAAGAAGAGAGAGACACATAGGGAGGATGCCAGGTGAAGGTGGAGGTAGAGATTGGAGTGACGCATCTACAAGTCAAAGAATGCCAAGTGTTGACGGCTGTCCTCAGGCGCTAGGAGTGAAGCATGAAACAGATGCTCCTTCAGAGCCCTCAGAGGGAACCGGCCCTGCCCACAACTTGATTTGGGCCTTCTAGCCTCCAGCACTGTGAGAGAATACATTTCTGCTGTTTTCAGCCACCCTATTTGTGGCACTTTGCTATGGCAGCCCTAGCAAACGAATACAGAGAGTCTTCAAGACAACAGACGTGGCGAGAAGAGGGGAAGGAGGGCGGGGCCAGCACACAGGGCCCTGAGCCTGAGCCCCTCCTTCAAGTCTGCACCTGAGGTGCCTAGCTCACCTCACCCTGGCCCCTAGCAGCGTATTATGAAGTAAAGATGATAAGAATCCTAACTAACATTAGCTCCGAGGTTTTCTAGTTTATTCCTGAAGTTACTTCTTCTGTATCTCCATGGAGTTTCTTCCCTGTTCACCGTGGACTCCCCTGTCTGTCAAAGATGGAACAGGGTCAACTCTTCTCCACCTCGTGGGCTGAAGCCACCACAGAGTGGTGAAAGCTGCCTCCTCTAAGTGACTTCAGGGCTGTCAGGGCCAACTTCGCTGCCGGTAGTTAAGAGGTAGCCACGGTTTGCTGTCTCTGGCTCTCCATTTGCATCATGGGCCAGACCTGCCATGAGATGTCGCTATTCCCAAGGGTGGTGAAATGAACACATAGTCATCAGGAGTGATGAAGAAAAACTGCCTGGGTGAGAGGCAGTTATTTTTCCCCCTAATGTTCTTTTACAGAGAATCAGACTTCTGGCAGGAATAAATATGTTGGGGCACCCACACCCACTCTTTACAAACCCTGGAAGATAAGTTACCTTTGGTAATGACAGCAATGTGTCCTCCAGGTCCTAGAGGAAGAGCTGGACTCTGGATCTCCTCCTGATATTTGCATGTATTTTGAGCCAGTTGAATTGTGGCTCCCTGGCTTATAGATGCATCACGCATCATCCCTGGAAGGGCCTCAGGCCATTTAAAACAAATTTACTTAACCTTTGCTTTGAGGTTTCATTTTCTTTCTTTCTACTTTGCCAGAGCTCTGAGGGTGGTACAAATTACATGGTTGCCATTTGCATACATGTTGGAAAACTTGTTCTTTAGAATGAGAACCTTGGGCTGAAACTATGTTAAGAGAAATTTCCTAGCAAGGAAATTCCCTAGTGAGACTATTTCTGGAACAATTTTTTGCTGTAATAATAGGATTGCCTTCCTGCAAGGGAGAGCCTTGGGCCATCCAGAGACTAGAAGTATTACAACTAAGTCATGGGAGTATCGCATTGACCAAGGAAGTTTAAAAGAGTCAGTTGCCAGGTTGGGGGGGGGCAGGTTTGATAACGTCACCGCTGGGTGCTGTGCGGGATGGCACTGGGTTCCCTGAACGACACCGTGTACAAACAGGGCAAAGCACACGATGAGAAGCTGCTAGATTAGAAAAGCCACACACAAGCAAGCATTTTTTTTATCTGTTCCCTTGTCCCCTCTGTGCCCAAGCACGCTGCTGAGTGTTATGCATTGTCTTGGACAGGGTGGAGGACATAGGGGCCATGGAAAACCCATCTGGCTGTACCTAGAATTTGTGACCGGATGGAGGAAGCAGCCCGCTGAAGCGCGGGCAGCCTTTTCTATCACAGCCCCCTTTTGTGAACTAGAGGTAGGGAGGGGCTGGATGAGGAAATGGCAAAGGCGCCAAGACCCAGGGCTGATGTTCTGTTGGGGAAGTGCCTTTAGCAGCTGCATCAACCTAAGCTTTTCCCTTTTAAGTCAGCAGTGACCTGATTTATCAATACCAAGCAAAGCCTTCCGGAGAACTAAGTAACTGTTACAAATCCAATAAACTAAAGTAAACCCAAAGTTCTCTTAGAAGTTTCAATACTGAGAACGACTTTCACCTTGAAATCATACGTTTAAGTCGATTGCACAAACACACATTTCAAATTGTAGTGAAAAGGCTGTCTTACAGGCAAAATACCAAATATGCAGACACGTTCTTAACATAAGGGTATTGACACTAGTGTTCTGATTCTCTTAAGCATTTCTGTACTTAATTCTGAATTTTTAATTCCCCCCAGGTTGAAAAACACTTATTCGTTTAAGGAAGATGGTCACCCTACCAGTTCACCAACATTCTCTACTGAGGGAGACTTACAGCTGAAGGCTGCCTGGATTCTCATTTGTGACCCTGATGGAACGTGCTTGGTTCTTGCTGTTCCTTTATGACTCCATGACAACAAGAGAGCAGTGGTCTCCCTGGATTTAAATTATGCACCTGACCTAATTCTTCTCTACTCCAGCAGGAGTAGACGGGAGGCCCCAGCTCCCACCTCACTGATAAACTTTAGATGTGTGAATGTTTTCTTCTTGTAACCCTGGAGATCTTCGAACGTGATGTGTTCCTATCACGTTCGAAGGTCTCCAGGCCTCATGGAACCTTCCATTCTTTCATATTTAAAAACGAGATGACATAACCCTTTCAGATATTGAACATTATAGATAATTAAATTTTGTATTTTTAGATGATTTTCAGTGACTGAAGGTTATTACTTATGAAGCTGGTCAACTGATATTCTCTTTCAGTCAGTCAGTGCTTTTCAATTGTTAATTTTCTACATTCTGTATTCTTCACTGATTTAATAAATGAGCCAACAACAGCAATAACAAGGCTCAATAAAAATGCATTCTATTCACCTGCTTTTATAGATTAAAAAAAACCCTGTTAATTCTCACTTTTTGCATCTCACTATAGACCCCATGGTTTTCCAGATTTAATATATATCAGAGGGCACAGTCATTATTCTCTTTTTGAGGCTTAAATCGTGTCAGCTTTGGCAAGTGAGACCTTTTCATACGACCTTTTCAACCTGTTTTGTCGCCTAACGTATGATCTCACTTCTGGCCAACTTTTAAAATCTTTGAACTTGATGGAATCCTGAAAAGTTTTTTATAAACTTCTCGCCTGTTGAGATCATGCCACTCTTACAGATATTACAGTGGTAGCGAATTGAATTTTGGATTTCTCTCATGGCTTTATCTGATTGAAGAGGTCCAGTTTTCAAGGTCATTCTGCTGACAGGACACACCTGGGTTTGAAACCCAGCATTACCACTTGTCAGCCATTCCTGGGCAAATTTTGCCTCCGTTCTGAGCCTATTTGCTCGTGTAAACATGCAGATAATATTGATACCCATTTTAAGAGGTTTCATGAGAGGATTAAGTAAGATAATGTATATGTAGTCTTTATCACTGTGCTTGGAACATATAATTTAATAAATGGTACCGTGATGTTATTGTTAATATTATTTTATGTAAAAATGAACTCAGATGAATTAATGAGTAATGTCAAAATGTGTGTTCATGTTAAAGACTAAACATGTATCACAACCTAACTGTCCATCAACAGAGGAATGGATGAAGATGTGGTGTATATATACAATGGAATACTACTCAGCCATAAAAAAGAATGAAATAATGCCCTTTGCAGCAACATGGATAGACCTAGAGATTACCATACTAAGTGAAGTCAGTCAGACAGAGAAAGGCAAATACCATATGATATCGCTTATATGTGGAATCTAAAAACAACGATACAAATGAACTTACTTACAAAACAGAAATAGACTCACAAACATAGAAAACAAACAAAACAGAAATAGACTCACAAACATAGAAAATAGACTCACAAACGTAGAAAACAAACACAGAAAACAAACAAAACAGAAATAGAGTCACAAACATAGAAAACATAGACTCACAAACATAGAAAACAAACAAACAAACAAACTCACAAACATAGTAGGGGAGGGATAAGTTAGGAGTTTGGGATTAAAATATACACACTACTACATATATAATAGATAACCAACAAGGACCTACTGTATAGCACAGGGAACTATACTCAATATCTTGTAATTACCTATATTGGAAGAGAATATAAAAAAGTATACATATATATATATATATATATATATATATATCTGAATCATTTTGCTGTACACCTGAAACTAATACAACATTGTAAATCAACTATATTTCAAAAAAATTTTTTTTAATTAAAATTAAAAAAAAAGACTAAACATAGACTTTCACATACATTTCACTCTTCCCCAACCTCAGGCTCCTGCCACCCCAGCTCCTGAGAAGTGTTTGCCCCCCTTGGAGAAAGTCTAGCATGAAATGTTAGGTGAGCCAACGCAGACTGTGAAAGAATTCACAGAAATATTAGCAAGAGGAGAAGAAGAGTTTTTATTCACTTTCCAAGAGAGGAAAGGGGCCAGACGCATGGAGTGGCTTTGGCACCAAGGGGTGGGCGTTTGAATCTTTTATTGGGCTTCAAAGGGCAAACAGCAGGAAAGAGGGGGTGGGTTCATATCTGTTTTGGTCCCCAGCTGTATCCAAGCTGGCTGTGCTTCTATAGGATGTGGTTTTTCTGAGAATCTGTAACTTTCTGTCTTCAGTAACTTTCCAGCCCTTGGATGTCTGAAACGGACTTACTAGGGGCCCTGGACAGGCCGTCCCTCGATTTTGAATCATGCTAGGTAGGTTTCCCCGAGATGTTACCTCATGTTGAAATTCCACAGCCTCCGCGAGAAGTAAAGAGTTTCAGTGTGCCTCTGGTTTTCTGAGGTGAAATTTCTTCGGAGGGAGAAAAGACACGGAAGCCTGGCGGGCCTACGAGCTGGGAGGGGGGTTGGGCGCTGGGGGCAGCCGGAGGGCAGTTTGGAGCTTTAAATACAGAAGCTTCAGACTTGAGTCGCGTGTTTCCTATTCTCAGTTTCGCCAAGGATGTCTCTCGTTTCCTCTCGCCTCGTTCTTTGCATTAGTCAAATGCTGTCTCCTTCAAATCCATAACATTTCATCCTCCCTTTTGCTGTCTTGGAAACAGCTCCTAATTTCCAGCTCCTCTCTTTGATCTCTCTGCCTTCTTTCAACCTCTTTTTAAAAATAAAAACAACATCAAATGAAAATCCTAAGAAGTCTTCCTTGAAAAATGCAAAGATTTACAAATATGCATATTTACTAACTTTCTCTTTAGGAATGAAACGGACTCCTCCTTTCTAACTTTTTTTGTCGGTGCATTGTTTTCTCTGTTTCTGATCAAATGCAAGACCACCTCTATTTTCTTTTGTGGCACCTAGTATGTTTGATCGACTGTATTATTTCAGTACATTTATGTTAATGTTGAAATTAATTGGGGGCATCTGCCCCGTCTCTGACTGACAGCTTCACGTAGAAGCTTAATATACACACCTCAACCACACACCACTCTGCCACAGGATAGAAAGAATTCCACGTGTCAGGTGGTGAGCTACCCATCTTAAGGAATATCTCATATAGTAAAATTCTGGTACAATTAAGTCTCATTTAAGGCCCAACATACAATAAGCTGAGCTTTGAGAAGACTTAGGATAATTCTATTTCACATCTGAAAGCATTCTCAGAGATCACCAAAGCCTTAGATTCTTGGGGGATAATTCATTGAATTAAGAGAGGAAATTAACTCGAGAGCCAAAGCAACTTACCATTTTAAAAAGGATGTAGAAAATTCCTCTAAAACATGACAGATGGATAAAAATTCATGTGCACACATCTCCATGTCCATTACTGGTGTAGCTAAGGACACCGGCACACAAAGCCTCTGGGCTCTGTGGCGGATCAGCGGCAGCGGATTGGGGTCCCTCGCCTGGAGATGTGCCCAACTTGTTCTCTTGTCATCAAATTGAGAAGTGGCCTAGTGGACACGCTCCCTCTAGGTCAACGTGTAATAACGCAATAAATCATTATCCAATAAAAGAGTGTCACTCCTGGCTGAAAAACTGCTAAGCAGAACTCAATTTTTCCGAGCAGACTGGTAAGAAAGGCCGAGGACACTCATCCTTAGCATACAATGTAGTGTTTTCTACAGCCTCTCCGTATTCATTATCTCTTCCTGGTCTTGGATGCCGGAAGCCTCTTTTTAATAACTTAAATCTTCATGTGTCACATCCTGTCTGAATCTCAGGGTTTCTGGAAGAAACTGAGAATAGGATTCAAAAAGCCAGGTTTCCAGTAGTCCTGTATCTTTGCAACCTGTGTTCCCTTTGCTCTGGAGAAAGGACACCGACAGTCAGTGTGCTGTATGCACCACTAGAGGGCACTTTGACACTTGCTTTCGAATCTACAGTTTTTCAGACGCCCCAGATTGCAAATATCTGTATCTGCTGTTGTGTCTACTCATTAGTAACGTTTCATAGTTGCTCTAATGAAATGCTCTCCCTGTCCAACAATGACACTCTGCGATTCTTAACAAATATTGGTTGATGATGGGGATAGTTGCAAGAGAGTCTAGTTAATTAAGAGGAAATTGATAAAGGTGTTACACTCCAGTGGTGGGCAGAATTTTAAAGGCAGGGATTAGAAAAAAGACTCAGAAGAGATGCTGCCTATGCTTTGATTGTCTGCCTTAGTAGGAAAGCACCCGGAATAATACTGTGATTTACCAGACAAATAGGGCAGACTAAAGGGTAAGCCCCATCTGACACAGACGTATGGCTCGCAGTCATCAGATAAATTCAGACCCTGCTGAGGAGGAAGGACAGACAAACACTGGGATTATATATATATCCCAAAGAACTTGGGTTAAATAGGTCTATTGAATACTACAGGGAAGAAAAGAAGGGCAGTAAATTTAAAAGGGTTTAAGGTCAGCAGTGTTCTCCTACCCCCTCCCCTAATAGTCTAGAGATCATCTGAGGCTGGGGCTAAGCAAGCATCAGAAGTAGAGGTGGGTTATGATTCCTTCTTTTAGACAGAAATGACTAATATTTGAAAGGACAGTGAGTTGTCACCATACACATACTTACTGAGAAACTTGAACAAACACTCAACACAACAAAAACAAAGAACTGGGAGTTGGAAATTTTGGAGAATGACCACAGAGCACTGCATAAAAGAGATACACATCCTTATGGTGGCATGTGATCTTGAACAACCCAGCCTCACCACTCTGACTGCCTGTCTCAATACAATTCTCTCCATCCCTTCCCGTTTCCAGAACACAGACCTCATCCCTGACCTCTTTGACTCTAGGAACAATCTATTCACTTAGAGTCTCAACTTACACTCCCCTTGACAAAAGTTCCATGTATCACCTGTGACCCTGGGCATTACGGCTAATTTTCAGGTTACCTCCTCTCAATGCCCCTGATCTGTATCCTCATTCCCATAGACAGCTTCAGTTGCAGTGGTCTCCCTATCTCCAACCCTGTCTGTACTGGCCTTACAGGTGAGAGTTTTGGAAGTCAGGGACACCTGTTTTTCGTGTTCTCTCATAAACCTAGCAGAGGGTTTTTACATAAAATCAATCTTTTGGATTTGAAGTAGAACTTAATGGTCATCTGGTCTACCCTTCTATTAGACAGTTAATGTTGAATGCTCAATGACTATTAGGATCCTATCAACCTTTAAAATTTCCTTTATGAGATGTTTAAATAAAACTACTAAAAACATTTGTGCATAGGTTTTTGCATAAATACACATTTTCCTTTCTCTGGATAAATATCCAGGAGCGCAGTTGCTGGGTCACATGGTAGACGTGTGTTTAGTTTTTTAAGAAGCTGTCAAGCTGTTTTCCAGAGTAAAATTTTACATTCCCACCAGCAATCGACGAGTGATCTAGTTTCTCTGCATCCTCGGCAGCATTTCCTGGAGTCACTGTCTTTTACTTTAGTTATTCTGTTGGGTGTGTAGTGATCTCCCTGTGGTTTTGGTTTGCGTTTCCCTAATGATGTCGAACATATATTCATGTGCTTATTTGCCATCTGTATGTGTTCTTCAGTGAAATGTCTGTCTATGAATTTTGGATTAGTCTTCTAACTGGGTTGATTGTTTTTTTTAAGGGCCATTTATTTATTTTTGGCTGCACTGGGTCTTCGCTACTGCACGCGGGCTTTGTCTAGTTGCGGCGAGCGGGGGCTACTCTTCATTGCGGTGCGCGGGCTTCTCATTGCCGTGGCTTCTGTTGTCGCGGAGCACAGGCTCCAGACGCACGGGCTTCAGTAGTTGTGGTTCGTGGGCTCTAGAGTGCAGGCTCAGTAGTTGTGGTGCACGGCCTTAGTTGCTCCGCCGCATGTGGGATCTTCCCGGACCAGGGCTCGAACCCGTGTCCCCTGCATTGGCAGGCAGATTCTAAACCACTTCGCCACCAGTGGGAAGCCCTGATTTTTTTTAACCATTGAAACTATAGAGGTCTTTATATCATTTAGATATAACTCCTTGTCAAAGATGTGGTTTGCAAATATTTTCTCCCAGTCTCTAGCTTGCCTTTTCATCCCCTTAACAGGGTCTTTCACTGACAAAAGTTTTTAATTTTGATGTTCAATTTATTAATTTTTTTCTTTTATGAATCATGCTTTTGGTGTCAAGTCTAACACACTGCCTAGCCCTAGATCCTGAAGACTTTCTCTGATGCTGTTTATCTAAAAGTTTTATAGTTTGATGCTTTACATTTAAGTCCATGATCCATTTTGAGTTAATTTTTGTATAAGGTGTGAGACTTAGGTCAAGGTTCAATTTGTTTGTTCACGGATGTCCAATTGCTCCAGCACCATTTGTTGAAAAGGTATTTCCATTTTTTGACTGATTATAGACAGTACTGTATTTTTTTTTTTTATAAATTTATTTATTTATTTATTTTTGGCTGCGTTGGGTCTTAGTTGCTGCATGCGGGCTTTCTCTATTTGCAGCGAGTGGGGGCTACTCTTCGTTGCGGTGTGCAGGCTTCTCATCACAGTGGCTTCTTTTGTTGTGGAGCACAGGCTCTAGTAACTCAGGCTTCAGTAGTTGTGGCACGTGGGCTCAGTAGTTGTGGCTCACTGTCTCTAGAGCACAGGCTCAGTAGTTGTGGCGCACAGGCTTAGTTGCTCCACGGCATGTGGGATCTTCCTGGACCAGGGCTCAAACTCGTGTCCCCTGCGTTGGCAGGCAGCTTCTTAACCACTGCGCCACCAGGGAAGTCCAGTACTGTATTTTTAATTTTGTATTTTTAACTCAGCACTATGTTGAATATAAGTAATAAAATCAGAGATCCTTCTCTTGTTGCCAGTCTTAGGGAGAAATTAGTCTTTCAACATTAGGTATAATGTTAGCTGTAGCTTTTTGTAGCTTTTGGTACTGTCTTTGCTTTTGTTATCAGGGTAAGACTTTTTTCATAACCATGATTGGGAAGTGATCTTTCCTCTTCTCTTTTCTGGAAGAGATTGTGTAGAATTGGTCCTTTGGTCCTGAGATTCCCTTGCTAGTCTGCCTTCTTTTCTCCACCTTTCAGAGTTTTCTTACCTTTGTCGTATATATAACGTCCAGGGGTTTCAGTCGCATCAGCAGAAGGGATAGTGAAAAGTACTTCTCCATCTTCCCAGAAGAGTTGTTCAGTTTTCCCATATTTTAAATGAGAATGTTGGTCTATAATGTTCTCTCAAGATCTTTTAAGCTCAGTAAATTATGTTATTCATGATATATTAAATCCTCATTTGCTTTTTCTTCGTGTTTACTGGGGCCCTGTAATCATTATGCCATAAACATGTTTTCTAGTTCCAACTTTATAATGTACCTACTCACCACCACATGCTTTCTGCTTGGATGGGGAGAAACAAAGCAAAGTTCTTGAGATGGTATCACTGTTTCCTTCAATAAAAAGCCCAGCCCATTGCACATTTTATGAGGTGGTGATTGCTTTGGGAGGAACCCTGCTTTAGAATGTGGAAGGTCCAGGAACTCCCAAATGAGGTGGAGAGTCAAAGAATTGAGAACCCCTTAGAGGGTAAACTATCCTTTACCCAGAAGCACAGGCTTTATTCACTAAAGACATTTCTCATAACATTAAAATGCAAATTCAAACACTGCCTGTAAAAACTGACACCAGCATATGTTTTCAGAATTCTTTGTCTTTCCATTTGCAAGCTCACGTCCCATACAAGACGGTTCAGTCTGAAACCAGCTCCATTGGCATGTATAGCAGTGTTAAAACTTGTTCAAATGTTAATGCAAGCGATTGCTGTTAATTTCCTGTTTACCCTAATACAAAAAATGTGAAACTCTATTCATTCAGCCAGCATTTATTCTCCTCCCAGATAGATCTCCCACCAGTCTCTCATTGCCTCCCTCCTCCTGCACTTTACCCAGACTCATTCCTACAGAAATGCCCTTCACTCTATTCATTTCTCCCATGCTTCCACTATCTTTGTTCAATTATTTACCAATGGGTTTTAAAACAAATATCATAAAATTTTATATTGATTATCAAACACCAACATTTAATCTTAGCAGAATAAAAATTATTCCGTATTTCAATCTGTTTCTTAGTTGTTTTTTTTTTTTTTTTTTAGGTACGAGGGCCTCTCACTGCTGTGGCCTCTCCCGCTGCGGAGCACAGGCTTCGGATGCGCAGGCTTAGCGGCCATGGCTCACGGGCCCAGCTGCTCCGCGGCATGTGGGATCTTCCCAGACCGGGGCACGAACCCGTGTCTCCTGCATCGGCAGGTGGACTCTCAACCACTGCGCCACCAGGGAAGCCCATTTCTTAGTTATATTTTTATAGGGATGATTTTTTTCAATATAGTAGTCTAACTTTAAAATTTGAGATATAATTCATATACCATAAAAATCACCATTTTAAAGTGTACAATTCAATGGTTTTTAGGATATTCACAGGTTGTATGAGGTCCATGAAGGTACTGAGGGAGTTGATGAATGAAGAGGTGCAGGGTGGAGTCTGAGGGAGTGGGCAGCCATGTGATGTCCTAAAGGATACAGAAATAAAGGAGAGAGTGTAGAGGTGATAATGAAAGTCCTGGGAGGATGTGATCCCTCCATACCAAGATGGAAATGCAGAAGAGCAGAAGGTCCCAGCAAGTGGAGAAAGTCAGTCAAGGAGTCCTTAGCCTAACACAGTTTAAATCAAACTGGGGGGCAAAGTGCGTTCACGCACAAAGCAACTGGGGACCCCTTCCATGTAACTGTGCTGGTGAATCTCAGGGTAGGGACAGAGCCCATCACTCCTCTGCGGGTAAAATTTGCCTCAGGTCTACTCACAGTTGGCACAGTCATGGCCTCTTCTCCTCGGAGCCATTGGTCATACTATCTTTCCATCCTAAATGCCACCCCTAGAACCTCCCATGTTTCATTGCCCACCTCATGTCCTCTAGGAAATATTCCCCAGTGATCTGCCCACAGTGAGTCTTCTTACTGCATCATTAAGGAAATCTCACCATACGGAAGTCATCATATATTTGCCAGCAGTCTGATCACCAGCTGCCAGATAACCTTGACCTTGCAGCCTAATTCATAACCTGCCTCATCTGTGTCAGCAGCTTTCATTATCAACATTTCTTTCCAAGTGATCATTTAAAGGATCATCATCAGTGTAACAGTCTGCTAGCACTGCTAAAACCAAACACTATAAACAGAGTGGCTTAAACAACAGATACTTATTTTCTCACAATTCTGGAGGTGAATGTCCCAGATCAAGGTGCTGTCAAGGTTGGTTTTTCGTGAGGTCTCTTTCTGTCTTGCAGATGGCCGCCTTCTTGCCGTGTCCTCACATGGCCTTTCTTCTGTGAGTGTGCAGGGAGAGAGAGAGAGGAGAGAGATCTCTGGTATCTCTTCCTCTTCTTATAAGGACATCAGTCCAATCAGGTTAGGATCTCATCCTTATGACCTCATTTAAACTTAACTGCCTCCCTAAAAGCCCTATCTCCAAATACTATCACATTGGGCTTTAGGGTTTCAACATATGCATTTGCGGAGGGGGAACACAATTCAGTCCATAACACCAGGAAAAGACTGGGGATCCCTGCCATAGAAAAAAAAAGATCTAGAACATATACTTGACTTCTATATTTCCATGGACTTAAGGAAGGTAAAAAGTTGTCTCAATGGAATAATTACACGTACACACACACGTAGAATAGGTCATCTTCAAACATTTTTCACATATATCATAGTAATTTTGATAGTAATAGTAATGCTATACAATAGTAATAGTAATGCTATCCAATTCCTTGCATTTTAAAAATATTTATTTAATTAATTAATTCGTTTATTTGGTTGTGCCAGGTCTTTAGTTTTGGCCGGCAGGCTCATTAGTTGCAGCTCGCTGGCTCCTTAGTTGTGGCATGCACGTGGGATCTAGTTCCCTAACCAGGGATCGAACCCAGGCCCCCTGCATTGGGAGTGTGGAGTCTTAACCACTGTGCCACCAGGGAAGTCCCCAATTCCTTATATTTTTAAGACTGTCACCTAAAAGGTTTTATCGTAAGTTTTAGTTATTGCAAAAGATTAAATGTCTGGTTTGATGTATGGCAAATATTGAAAATTTAAAATAAAACTATGAACATTACTCATTTAATCATCACCATTTAAAATACACAAGTTCTTTTTTTAATGAACGTAAATTTTAAATTTCTCCTTTTTCTCCTTGAACTTGTATCTCAATTCTACTTCCCCACAATATCCTGTTGTAATAATACATTTTATACTTCAGAGTCATTTACTGATCACCCTATCATATTTTTCTTCAACAAAAAAAATAAAATTAGTTTTTAAAAAATTCCTGTGACTAAAGGTTAAAGTATTAAACATTAATCTGGATTGAGTTACTATTAATTTATTATTCCTACACAATTGATCAAAACAACCTATATATTTCATATACTTTGAAAAGGATAACTACATGTAAAAAGTAAACTTTTATTGGAAATTCATCTATTAATGAGATGTGTGCTTCCTCCACTGAGTTCATATACCTATAAATGAATATTATTTCTAGGGCTCTCAGACACAATTAAACATTAATTTGATTCCTATTCTTGCTTTTATAACTAAGTGTAAACACTGGACAACTAGCTCATATAAATCGTTGGATGAGAATTGGTATACTTTTGTTTTTGTTTTTGTTTTTCTTTGCGGTACGCAGGCCTCTCACTGTTGTGGCCTCTCCCATTGAGGAGCACAGGCTCCAGACGTGCAGGCTCAGCTGCCACGGCTCACGGGCCCAGCCGCTCCACGGCATGTGGGATCTTACCGGACCGGAGCACGAACCCGTGTCCCCTGCATCGGCAGGCGGACTCTCAACCACTGTGCCACCAGGGAAGCCCTACTTTTGTTCTTGCAAATCACTCAGTTCTTTGAACTCAGAATTGCATGCTAAGAATCACATGATGATCCCTGCCCCTGCCCCTCCTCCCCTCCTCCTTTCTCTCTCCCCCCACCACCCCCTCTCTTTCTCATATGCCAGGTTCTCTCCAAAGCATGTTACATGAATTATTTTATGTAGTCTCCTAGCAACTCTATAAAGTATGGCCTTTTATTATTCCCATTTTACAAATGAGGAAATTGAGGAGGAGACTGACCCTCCAAGTCACAAGTTTAATAGATGGGAGAGCGTGAATTCCAAGCCAGGCAGAGCCTGCACCCAGAGCCTGCACCCCTAGCCACGACCCGTTACAGTAGGTGGCGCAAGAAAGTCCAAGTCTGTCTCAGTGCTTGGAGCATATACTTGTCGGCCAGTTCTCTAATGAGAGTGAAAACCCCAGAAATAGGAACATTCCATAAACATTGTTTAAAAGTTCATTCAACGCATCTTCAGTCTCCTGGAGATCTGCTACCCAGCAGCTCCTGAACAAAAGACCCAGCTGCCTGGTCGGTGATCTTTAGAAAGCTAGCTGGAGGAATTGTCATGATGTAAAGGTCCTTTCACAGTATTTTCAGGGATTGTCAGGCAGTGTTTTTCACCCTTTCCATCCCAGCAAAGTACAGACTGGCTCTGACTCTCCGTCCTGGACAGCCTCGTTATGTCCTACCTATATCCAGGGCTTCAAATGCCCAAAGAGTTGGTCTAACTCAGCCTCATCGCCCCCTGCTGAGGTCCGGTCTCTAGGCTTCAATTTCTACACCAGGCACCACTGAAATGCTGTTTGATTAAGTCAACCCTGTGTTAGGATCTCAGGGTACTGGATGGGTGTGAGCAACATATTTCTCTGTTTATTTTCTTTGGATTCTAGCAGTTATATCACGGGCAGTGTTAATGTGCTGGGGCTGCCGTTGCCTACTATTCAAGAAAATGAGGATTGGAGATGTTGGCAGAGGTCCTGTGCGCATTAGGGAGGGAGGGGGGTGAAGGATGTGGTTGGAGTCATGTTTGGAAGTAAGAAGAGCCAATGGAAAAGCTTGGGTCTTGACTGTGCCTGACTGGCCAATGAAATGATCCCATTTGGGTAACTGGCTGTGCAGGCCTGGAGTCTGGCTAGCAACAGCCCTGTACATCTGGCCACACTTTGGCCTGTCTGTGGCAGCTGATTTTGGGCTTCACGGCTATTAACCAGAGTCAGGAGTAATGTCTTTCATTCTGAGACGTCTAAACCCCCAACCACAGGCCTGTGTTCCTCCAGGGCAGAGGGCAAATGCAATTACATCTGTGACCAATTTACACAGCTGGGAGCTCAGCCTCCTGACAGAAACATTTATTTGAGATTCAAGTCTCCAGGGCGCTGGGGAGCCAGACAGGAAGTGAGGTCCCTCAAGCCTTTGTTGCTTGCTAGTCTGAGCCTTGAAAACAAAACACAACAACAGAAAATGTCAACTTTGGCTTTTATAAGCTAAAAATGAGACCACTCTCTCTACAAACAAGGAGGATTTTCGAGGCAGAGAGGAGAATAAGAATATTCAAATATGACCTGGCTGCCATTGAGTAAGGAAGACTCATCCACACCAGTGTGGGCAGGTCTCATCGAATCCACTGAAGGGCCAAAAAGAACAAAAAGGCAAAGGAAGGACATATTTTATCTCTCTCTTCTTGAACTAAGATATACATCCTCTCCTGTCCTTGGACATCAGAGCTCCTGGTTCTCAAGCCTTCAGACTCTGGGACTTATGCCAGTGGCCCCCTTGTTCTCAGGCCTTTGGCCCCAGGCTGAATTAACTATCAGCTTTCCTCATTTTCCAGTCTGCAGATGGCAGATTGTAGGACTTTTTGGCCTCCATAACCATGTGAACCAATCCCTATAATAAATTTCATCATATATATATATTTATATGTGTGTGTGTATGTGTGTGTGTGTATATATATATACATATATATATATACACATATATTTATATGTGTGTGTGTGTGTGTGTATATATATATATATATATATATATATATCCAGAACAACATATATATATATCCCATTGGTTCTGTTCTCTTTAGAACATTTACTAATATATCTACCAATGGACATTTGGGTTGTTTTCACTTTTAACTATTATGAACAATGTTGCTTTGAATATTAGTGTATAAATGTTTATGTGGACATACATTTTCGTTTTCATTTCTCTTGGGGATATATGTGGGAGTAGAGCTGCTGGGTCATATGATAATTCTGTTTAACTATTTGAGGAACTGACAGTTTCTCAAAGCAGTCGTACTCTTTTATGTTCCAACCAGTAATACATGAGGTTCCAATTTTCTCTACATTCTTGCCAACACTTGTTATTTTCTTTAAATTACAGCCATCTTAGTGGGTGTTAATTGGTATCTAATTATAGTTTTGATTTGCATTTCCTGATTGCAAATTATGTAGAGCATCATCTGCTTATTGGCCATTTACATATCTTCTTTGAAGAAATGTCTATTCAGATATTTTGTCCATTTTTTAAATGGGTTGTCTTTTTGTTGTTGAGTTACAATAGTTCTTTATATATTATAGATATGAGTCCCTTATCATATATATGATTTACAAAAAATTTTCTCTCATTCTGTGGGGTCTTTTTCATTTTCTTGATGATATCCTCTGGAACACAAAAGTTTCAAAATTTAATTGTGCCCAGTTTGTCTCTTCTTTATTTGCTTATGCTTTTAGTATCATATCCAAGAAACCACTGCCTACCCCAAGGTCACAAAAATTTACACCTATGTTTTCCTCTAAGAGTTTTAGTTTTAGCTATTGCATAGGTTTTGATCTATTCTGATTTGTATATGGTGTTTGATAGGGCCCAAATTCTTGTTTTAAATTTATTTTTGCATGTCTACCCATTGTCCCAGCACCATATGTTGAAAGACTATTCTTTCCCCATTGAAAGGTCTTGGCATCTTGGTTGAAAGGCAATTGACTCTAAATGTGAGAGTTTATTTCTGGACTCTCAAATCTATTTTATTGATCTATATGTCTGTCCTTATGCCAGTACCACACTGTTTTGATTACTGTAGCTTTGTAATAAGTGCTGAAGTTGAGAAGTATGACTCCTCCAACTTTGTTCTTTTTTTCAAGATTATTTTGGTTGTTCTGGATCCCTTCAAATTCAATTTCAATATGAATCTGGGGTTAGCTTGTGAATTTCTGAGAAGAAGTCATCTGGGATTTTGATAGAGATTGCACTGAATCTATAGATCAATTTGGGTAGTATGGCCATCTTACTAATACTAAGGCTTTTGATCCATGAACCTGCGGTACCTTTCCACATTTTTAGTTCTTATTTAATTTGTTTCAACAATGTGTGTAGTTTTCAGAGTGTAGCGGGTCTAACCTTTTTGGGGGGTTAAATTTATTCCTAAGTATTTTATTACTTTAATGCTATTATAAATGAAATTCGTTCTTAATTTCATTTTTGGTTTGCTCATTGCTCCTGCATAGAAATACAGTTGATTGTTGCATAACCTTGATGAACTCATTTATTAATCCTAATGGTTCTTTAGTGGATTCCTCGGGATTTTCTATAACCATGATTAAGTCATCTGAAAATATAGTTTAACTTCTTCCTCTCTAACCTGGATTCCTGTATTTCATTCTTGCCTAATTGCCCTGGCTAAGGCCTTTTGTATCTCAGCTGTCTAAGGAGCTGAATTTCTGTTATCAGACATCACAGAAGTGCTCCAGCTTCTTTAGCCAGGCAGCTAATGCTTAATATTCAGCTTACCCCCAAATCGAGAGATACATGCTCCCCAGGGTATATTTCAATAGAGCAAAACAAGTCTCTGGCACTAATCAGGCATGTGCTTGGTCAGTTTACTACAGTGTTCCCAGGTAGGGAGTTGGGACACCAGGAAAGAAAGAGAACGGGAACAGCTTCGGATGTAGAACTCTTTCTGTGAGGGCTAACACCCTTAGGACTGCAACCAGAGAGGGAAATGGAGGAGCTCGCAGAGGAAGAGATTGGGGCTCACGCAGACAGAACTGCAGCCATGACCTGGACAAACCTCCCGGCTCCTGCCCGCCATCCGCACTGCCCACTGCAGGTCGACACAGAAAAGAAAATCACTGCTCTTTCAAGCTACTAACCAAGTAAGTTCTTTTCTTCTCAGACTTAGAGTCAACAAATTCTGTAGGCCATCCTAATTAATGAGGAAAGCTCCAAGTCAGGCATGTTTTTCTAATGTTTTCAAGCATTCTGTGCTTCTAGCACTTCCCTGATTGGCTGGGATCTGGAAGGTATCCAAAGAGACCTCTGAGATTGTACATACTTGTGGCGGCTGTTTGCTGTGAGGTGGAAACAGACCCTCCTCCCTCACTGGAGGTAACCTCACGGCCCCCAAGACTTCAGCAACAAGATGAAATAAACGTCTTGGTTTGCAGGCAAACTGTGCAGAGCAGGCTTTGTGGGGCAGCCCTGCAAAGGTGGAAGAGCTATTCAAAGGTTGCCAGAGCCTGAGAATAAACTGGCTTTGATGAGGCTTATGGACACAATCCAGTTTTTAGCAAAATCCATGCCCAACCTCCTTGAAGTGCCCCATTGAGAAAACGGCTTGAAAATAGGTTGAATGACATGGGGTGCAACATCGGTAGAATAGATTTAATGAGCCAAAAAATGCGGTTTCAAATGCCCCTCTGAGTGCCACTGCCTGGCTTTGCCAGCAGATGTAAAAATGTGCACTGGGGAAAACTCAGAGAGACACAAAGCAGTGCTTATGCAAACTCTAAGCCAGTCAGTTGCATTCATGTTCAAGTCCAGAAAATTTACTCATGTGTAGAAAGATATGTCTGAGCTGAAGGGGGATTGTTTATGGTCCTGACTGCACGGTAGGGGTGGGGGCAGGGTGTGTGCTGAAGGAAATCTCTCGGATCTCCTCCAGAGAGTTTTTGGCTGTGCTTTGCCTTTGGCTCCCAGAAAGGGGGGAGGAGGTTGTTTACGGTACAGTCAGATCCTGATTATTCAGGGGCTGATTATCCATTTCATGGATTCACTGGCCTTGGGCCTCTCCTCCTTTTTAAGGGTTTCCTGACTTTTGGGGATGCTGTTACTCAGCTGATGCCAAATAGTAGAAAGAATGAAAAGAGACTAAAAATATTTTTACCGTATATGAGCAATTCCTATAAAGAATTTGATCAGGAACAGGGAGCAAACTGCGTCATTACAATAGAAGCTGAGGCTTGTTGGGGGGATTTCTTTCTCTGTTCTCTGTATGTGGTGTCTTGAGCCCCTACTGCTGTTGGGACTCCATAGCAGATTTGCTGGGGAAAGCTCTGGAAGGCAATGCTCATGAAGTGAAGATGAGGAGAGAAAGCAGCCAGCTGGGCTCACAGTAAGGAATGTTGACTACAGAGAGTCAAGCAAGGCAATGGACCCTGAAGAAACATTTGAGCTCTGACTACACTTGGTCTACAGCTGCTTATGTGTCACCAGTAGGATTCAAGCTCCATCAAGCTCTTAGACACCAACTGATCAGACATTTGGTAACGATGACTTGAGGGGGGTCAGGAACAAACGCCCAGAGGCCAGAAGCAAAAGTACAGATCTGTGAGGACATCTGGTGAAGCCAAACCCCAAGAAAGTCATGGAAATGGAAAATGAAGATAGTCATTTCCACAGGAGAAGTTGCATTAACCATTGGGAAGGAAAGGGGGATGACCTTTCATAAAATTAATGGCAGAAGAATCATATGACTTAAAAAATACCTTCCTTTAATAAAGATTTCTTAGAAGGAACTAGCTCTTTTATGTTAATATACTGAAGGCTAAGAATTGATTAGTGTCATTACTTTGAATTGTAATCTCTTCATTAACCTCTCTCACTTTCCTTTATTAGTGACCATTTATATTTTTTAATTTCTATGATACATTTAATTAAATGATTGCAATTATACTTTAAATTTGTAATTAGGATTTTTAAATAATTCACAGAGCTTTTCAAAGAGTTCTTCCCTGCTCTGCCACTCTTGTCCTTTCCTCTAATCTCACCACTTAATTCAAAATGAAAGTTTTTATTGCAATTGAAACAGAACAGGAATTATATTTCAGTCTTAAGTCTTTAACCTTGCTCTTGATTTTCTTCCTGTTGTTATCAAGTTTAAGAACATTCAGGGCTTTGGGTTCAAATATCTATTATTTTTACTGGTGAGGTTGACAGAAGACAAGGTGTGTTATAAACTAGAAAAACCGATCCTAAAAGCTTTCTCCACCCCTCACTGCTAGGATGTTGCAGGAAAAAACTAGTTTGACAATAATAATAGTCCTTAAACTTCTTTAGTCCCAGTTGACTTTGAGATTTTAATAAAATTTATGGATTTTCCTCCCAGAAAAGTCCACATGAACACAAAAACACAGATTCCTTAAAGCTATTCTACTCTGGTTAGTCTCCCGAAGCAAAATTGGTTCTACAGCTGCATCCATGGGAGATGAGCTTTAAGGAGGATTTAGAAACTTTTTCTTTATAGTCAACATAAAGAAATGAAGGATTGCCAAAAAATTAGGAAGGGAATGCAGTGGGGGAACTCAAAGGAAACAGAGGTGCAAAAAATGAAAATAAGTAAACTCATAGAAAAAATGCAAAGAGAAGATTATGGGAAACCTCTTGTGGTAACACTACATGGGAGTTTATTCTGTCTTAATCTCAGCGGCACCCAGGGAAGGGAGGACCCCAGAGTAAAATGATCTGCAAAATTGCTTTTCGGACGCAATGCAATGATGCTGACAACAATTTGAAGCAAGCATGTGAGAGGACGGCTGGGAGGAGAAAGTCTGAATTCAAAAGACTCCAGCAGGAGATGCCCCGTGACAGAATCCGACTTGACAGGCAGAGGCATGTACTTCTGCTGTCATCTCAAAACAGAAATCTCAGGCGACATATTTAGTATGCTCTTGAGAATCCACCGTGTGTCAAAGGAAGAGCAGGCATATGGTCAAGCCAAAAGGCAAAACCTGCCTTGAGTGGTGGAGATGACTCAGACCTTCGTTCCTATTCCTAATAAAAGAAGGCAGCTCTCTCCTGCTATGGGATGGCTTGGTTAACTACAAGTGGATTGAAGATGCATCGGGAGTGCCGACTGTCTTTAGACAAATTGTACCTTGGGGTCTTGCCACAGAGCTAGCCGCTGGTCTAGCAATAGCCTATATTTAAGGGGTTTGGCAAAAACATGTCTAATTAAGCAGTTTGAAACTGATGGGTCTGTGTTGAGGAGTCTGTTACTGGATGCTTCCGAAAATAGCAGCAAATAAATCCAGGGCTCCTAAGAGTCATGCTTTGCTCTAAGTACAGGGTGTTGCTGTAGTGGTTGAGATAAAATTCACAGAAACATTGCTATGAGTTTTCAATGACAGCATTATTTCACATTTCTGTGCAACTGATATTGTCTTGATCAGGAATAGAAAATGCTATGTGGAGATTATTCAAAATGTCTGGTCAGAAATCTGGCCAAAATAGCCTTATAGATTTATTCCCTGAGACCTCCCTTCGCCCCCAAACACATAGCAATAATATATAAAATAGGCAAACAGTAAAGAACATGTAAATATAAAAACAAAATTAGAAAGACATTGTGTGTCATTACTGCTAGCTACTGTTAACAATCTCTGAAATCTCAGGGGTAAAATACAATAAGAGTTTATTTCTCACTCACATAAAGTTCAATCAGATGTCCAGGGGCTGCCTTCCATGCAGTGACTCAGGGACCCATGCTCCTTCAATTCTGTAATTCTTCCATCTCTGAAGAGTACCTCACTTCCAGCCGATGACTAAGAGAAACAGAGAGCGTGGGACATGATGTGGCAGAGGTTTTTTCTGAGACAGGTCTAGAAATGTCATGTATCACTTCTGCCCACATTCCTTAGCCATAACTTAGTCATATGGCCATGCCAAATTGCAAAGGAGGTTATAAATGTAGGCTAGTTTTGTGCTGTGAAAATAGAAGAAACAGGGGCTTCCCTGGTGGTGCAGTGGTTGAGAGTCCACCTGCCGATGCAGGGGACACAGGTTCGTGCCCCAGTCCAGGAAGATCCCACATGCCGCAGAGCAGCTGGGCCCATGAGCCATGGCCACTGGGCCTGTGCATCCGGAGCCTGTGCTCCGCAACGGGAGAGGCCACAACAGTGAGAGGCCCACGTACTGAAAAACAAAACAAAAAAAAAAATAGAAAAAACAGATTTTAGTAAACACAAAAATGTCTGCCTACATATTAAGACATTCTTGTGGTCCAAACACCTCCATGGGGGTACATGTCTCCATAGACCAATGGCAGAACAAAAACACAAAACAATAAGCAGGAAGTAAAGTAATTGGCCACTACACTGTAGGAATGCAAGCATAAAGAGTAGCAAAAAGATTCAGCTCCTGGAAAATGAATAGTGCTAACAGTGATTCCCATAAATTGAGAGGCTGGGATAGGTTCACTGCTGGAGTCTGACTCAAGAAAAATATATATTGAAAAATGCTGCTTGATGGAACCATATATAAAATACTGCATATCTGGGGAGGTAGATGGACAGAGACACAGCCTCTTAATCAGAAACGGAGGAAAGCTTCCATTATATCTGTGATTTCACTGTTATCATCAAAGGGCCAGAGAGGTCCATTCAGACTTTGTAATGAATAGAGGTGACTGTAATAACAGAGGCAATTGCAAACCCTGTAGACAGGGAGGGGTCAGAATAGAAAGAATGATTTGGGAAAAAAAGTCAAAGACAAGATTATCCTACAAATCCCAATTCCAAAACATATCAAGGAATATAACACTAAGCAAACAAACAAAAAACAGAATGACGACAAAAACAGCTTCCAAAATTGACAATCAGGAAATAAATTGATTCTGGATAAACTTGTAAAGGACATTCTGAAAAAGACCTAAAAATAGTTATGCCTGGAATACTCAGCGAGATAAGGAAATTATATCCATGAAGTAGAACAGATTATATTTCTAAAAATCAGCCAAGCATAAATAAAACAGGAAGATATAAAAAAGAATTAATTAAAATTTTAGAAATAAAAATATTAATTTAAACAAAAATTATCATTGAAAATTTTTAAATATTGGGAGTTTACAAAAAGTGAAATTACTGCATATTAAGGACTGAGGATGCAATTTAAGTGGTAGACACAAATATCACAATTAAAAACCAAGGAAGACTGAAAAGAAATAAGATTTAACTCTAGAGGCTAGGAACACAATAACAGAGTAAACCTAAAGCTAGTAGAAGAAAGGAAATAAGGAGAGGATGTGAGGGGAAGTGATGTTTTTTTACCAGCTTGTGATACCATTTAAACAAAAGGAGCGTATTTCATTCATTTTTTTTTTTTTTGCGGTACACGGGCCTCTCACCGTTGTGGCCTCTCCCGCTGCGGAGCACAGGTTCTGGTCGCGCAGGCTCAGTGGCCATGGCTCACGGGCCCAGCCGCTCCGCGGCATGTGGGATCCTCCCGGACAGGGGCACAAACCTGTGTCCACTGCATCGGCAGGCGTACTCCCAACCACTGCTCCACCAGGGAAGCCCCGAGTGTATTTCATTCTTCATTTTGCTGGCTGGAATGTGGAGGTGATGATGAGACCTGGATACACCATCTGAGAGTGTGGGATGGAAGCCATGAATTGAGGATGGTAGGATGAGAGGGACTCTGGTTTCTGACACCATGAAGCCTCTGGATCCACCTGGAATGCTTAAACTGTTAGGAGAGAGAAAATACATTCCTATCATGGTTAAGCCACTGTTCTTTTGGCCTTCATACATTTCACACGTATAAAGATACATCCAAAGTAATAAAATTATGAAGATTCAATTCAGCAGTATATAAATCTGAGGGAGGATGGGTGCACTGTTGTTTATCTTATTGTTATTCTTTAAACTGTATGATTGATGTGACTCTTTAGTGTCCTCAAGGATGGCTTTTGTATGCAGAAATAATGATTCATGTTTAGTTGTTCCTTAAGAATTAATATTCAATTATTAACATAATTTTAAAAATCTAGTGTACCTTAGAAATGTTATCATTTTATTTGTATGTCTAACTGATTTTTCTAATAACTTTTTAGGGAACTTTGTAATACTTGTTTTCTTCCACAAACTTAAAACACCTTTCCTATAGAGTATACCACTCCAATAGTCCAACATTTATAAATATATTGTGCTTTCTTTCTAAGTACATTGTTAGAATTAACAACAAAACTGCCTCAAGAACTTAAATAACTCTTCAGAAATATATTAAATTAAAAGTACTGAAAAAATTGTTTTAAAAAATGTCTTCAATACATACAATGTCAAATTTATATAAATAATTTATCTTCTCCTTCCTCCTCCTATCTTTTTTAGGATAAATTTTCAATCATGTACGAGAAAGAATAGAGTATCCATCACTCAGATTCAACAATAAAAATTAAATTCTTTTGTCCTTTTGTTTATCTGTTTCTTTCCCCCCTTTCTTTATTTGCTAAAATATTTTCAAAACAAATCCCGGAGAGCTTAACCCCCTGTACACTTCAATATAGCTCTCTAAAAATATAGATATTTCCTTAAAGACCTCAATATCATTATCAATCACAACAAAATTTACAATAACTTTTTTTGTATCACCCAATTCCATGTCCATAACCACAGTTGCCCAATAATCTCAAAAAACTCTTTTTACACTTGCTTTGGCCTAATCAGGATTCAAGCAAGGTCACACAACACATTTGATTGTTTTGTCTCCTGGGTCTCCTACACACCAGAGTACTCTACCCTCCCTTTTCCTTTCCTGAAGAAACTGGGTCAGTTGTCTTGTAGATTATTTTCTATTCTGGATTTACATGTTTACTTCCTGGTATCATTTAACATGTTTCTTTATCCCCTCATACTTCTTGTAAATGGAAGTTATCTCTAGACTCTTCAGGTTAAACTTAAAAAAAAAAACCAAACACTTTATACAACCGTCAGAACGGGAGAAAATATTTGCAAACAAAGCAACAAACAAGGGATTAATCTCCAAAATATACAAACAGCTCGTGCAGCTCAATATCAAAAACACAAATAACCCAATCGAAAAATGGGGGGAAGATCTAAATAGACATTTCTCCAAAGAAGACATACAGATGGCCAACAAACACATGAAAAGATGCTCAACATCACTAATTATTAGAGAAATGCAAATCAAAACTACAATGAGGTATCACCTCACAACTATCAGAATGGCCATCATCAGAAAGTCTACAAACAATAAATGCTGGAGAGGGCGTGGAGAAAAGGGAACCCTCTTACACAGTTGGTGGGAATGTAAATAGCAGTCATTCCCCATTCCTGTACAGCCACTATGGAGAACAGTATGGAGGTTCCTTAAAGAACTAAAATTAGAACTACCGTATGACCCAGCAATCCCACTACTGGGCATATGCACTGAGAAAACCATAATTCAAAAAGAGTCATGTACCACAATGTTCATTGCGGCTCTATTTACAATAGCCAGGACATGGAAGCAACCTAAGTGTCCATCAACAGATGAATGGATAAAGAAGATGTGGTACATATATACAATGGAATATTACTCAGCCACAAAAAGGAACAAAATAGTGCCATTTGCATAGATGTGGATAGACCTAGAGACTGTCATACAGAGTGAAATAAGTCAGAAAGAGAAAAACAAATATCGTATAATGTTGCTTACATGTGGAATCTAGAAAAATGGTACAGATGAACTTATTTGCAAAGAGAAATAGAGACACAGATGTAGAGAACAAACTTATGGATACCAAGGGGAGAAGGGGGGATAGGATGAATTGGGAGATTGAGATTGACATATATACACTACTATGTATAAAATAGATAACTAATGAGAACCTATTGTATAGCACAGGGAACTCTACTCAGTGCTCTGTGGTGACCTAAATGCGAAGGAAGTCTAAAAAAGAGGGGAGATATGTATACATATAGCTGATTCACTTTGCTGTACAGCAGAAACGAACGCAACCTTGTAAAGCAATTTATACTCCAATAAAAATTAATTTAAAAATTGCATAAAAAAGCTTTATGGAGCTATTCACACACCATACAATTCACCCACTGAAATGTCCAATTCAATTATATTTAGTATATTCACAGGGCTGTGCATCCGTCACAACAATCAGTGTAAAATATTTCATCACTCCCAAAAGAAATCCCACACCCGTTAGCAGTCATTCCCCATTCCTGCCTCTCGCCCCCAGCCCATTCTGTTTCTATGGAGTTGCCTATTCTGGACATTTCATATAAATGGAAACATATAATATGTCACTGTTTGTGAATGGCTTCTTTCACTTAGCATAGTGTTTTCAAAGTTCAAACATATTGTGTCCTGTATTAGTACTTCATTCCTTTGCTTTGCTGAATAATATTCCATCATATGGATATACCACATTTTTATCCATTCATTAGTTGATGAACATTTGGGCTGTTTCTACTTTTCTGGGTACTTTTAATCATATCGCTATGGACATTCTCATACTAGCTCTTGTGTGCACATTCGTTTTCATTTTTCCTGACTATATACCTAGGAGTGGACTTACTGGGTCATATGGTAACTCTGTGTTTAATACTGAGGACCTGCCAGACTATTTGCCAAAGCGTCTAGACCACTTTACATTCTCACCAGCACTGTTGGCGTGTTCAACTTTTTTTCAAGAAAACTGTGTATATATCTACAATTTTAATATAAAATGATCATACAAATTGAATGTTACTATACTCCAGCAATATCTAACTTAAAAATATAATAGAAAATAGGAAATCTTCCATATCAGCAACAGAAACCAAGGAACAAACTCAATAAAAGATGAGAAATTCTGTTTTGGAGAAAAATTAGAAAACATTATTGAAGGAACTATGGAGAAAAACATCCCATGAATTCAAAATTTTAAATATAGGTTTGTCTTTTACCAAAGATCTGCATCCAGGAAGAGATGAGTCCAGAGCCAGGGACTAACATACCTCAGATCTTACAGCTACTACATTTGAAAAGAGATTTTAAAAAAATACATTGTAAAAAGAGAGTGAGAGTATTTGTTCAACATAATGAAGGAGAGTTTGATATTGATCATCTCTTCAAGGGAGTAAAACATTAAGCGTATTTTTGTTACTTGATTGTTTTATCTTTTAGAATACATGATAAAGTGTTATAGATTACTGAAGGGTTTTATCTCCTCACCAAAGTATGTAAACCTTTAATAATGGAGAAATAATTATACCACGTCATGGATGATATGGCTAAACGTCTTAAAGCTATTCTCTTAAAATTAGTCTCTATATCAACCAAAATCCCAACAGGATGGTTTTGACAAACTGATACTGAAATGTGTATAGAAAAGTAAGGGACCAAGATACAGATGTTTAGTATATGGCTATTCAACAATGACTGTGTAATACAGGTATAGGTATATATAAATAGTCCGATAAAACAGACTAGAGACCTAGAAACAAAGGTGATCCTATGTGGAAAATGGTATTTGCCAGGGTTAACATTACATATCAGTGAGGAAAAAGTCTTTCTATTCAATAAATGGTTCTGGAAAAACGGGCAATCTGTACAGAAAAAATACTTAGGACCCCATCCAACATTAAATATAAAATAGATCCCTGGTGCAGTAAATATCTAATGGTAAACAAGGAAAATTTTATTTATTTATTTATTTTATTATTATTATTTTTTTTTGCGGTACGCGGGCCTCTCACTGCTGCGGCCTCTCCCGTCGCAGAGCACAGGCCCCAGTCACGCAGGCCCAGCGGCCATGGCTCACGGGCCCAGCCTCTCCGCGGCAAGTGGGATCTTCCCGGACCGGGGCATGAACCCGCAGGCGGACTCTCAACCACCGTGCCACCAGGGAAGCCCGGAAAATTTTATTTTTATTAAAAAAATAAGAGAACATCTTTATGTTCTATAAGTATGAAATAATTTTTAAGCAATGTATCAGATAAGCACAAACAATAGAGAAAAAATAAGTTCAAGTATATTAAAATTAAAATTTCTACATAGTAAAAGACCAAGAGCAAAGATCAAAACAAACTTAGAATGGGAGAAGGTATTTCCAGGAAATACAAGTAAATAACAAGAATTATATAAATAATGTATTTATAACTCAAAAAAATCAATATGTAAAAGATAAACTATCCAGTCGAAAAATAGGCAAAGGATATAATTAAGCAGTTCACTGAAGGGGACATCCAATTGGCTAATACACATACAGAAAGGAATTTAAGTCTCCCTAATAATCAGGGAAATGTAAATTAGAATCGATGGACAAAAATTAAAAATTCTTTTAATTCTATGTGATGGCACACAGAACGGTTATGGATACCGTTCCTTCACTCAAGAGTATTTCATAGGAAGAGTAATTTACCAAAAAACTCCACTCTAGCTTTTGCTACTTTTAACTGGGAGGATGCTTTTGGCACCATCTGACAAATAACGATGTTTCCAATAGTTTCAACAACAAGGAAATCTCTTATCTTACTCAATAGGAAGTTCAGAGGTGCTTGTGTGGGCTTAGTTATTGGTGACTTCAGCGGTTCAAAAATGTAAACAAGGACCTTGCTACTCCCCCTGTCCTTAATGCTGTTCCAGCGTTAGCTTCGCCTCGTCCTCTAGCTGGGCCCCTTTTGTGGGAGGAGGGCTGTCAGCAGTATTTGGGGCTCAAGCTTCATAATTCACATCCACTGGGGGAAAAGGAGGCTCTTCGTCATCATGGAGTAAAGGGCCTTCCCTGTGGTCTGATAAAGCCCAATTGGATCACTTGCCAACTCTGGACCCTGTACCCCTCCCAGACTTGAATATAGGAAATGGGTTTGCTGGAATTAACTCAGATGTCTGGAGCTGGGTCAATTCCTAGGCATGTTGCTGTGGATGAGGATTGGATTGGGTGCTGTGGAAGTCCATTGCACCTCCTGTGGGCATATGACTCCCAAACACCCCAGATATAGACCTACAAAACCCCAGAAATAGGAACGAAAGGCAATATCAATTTTAAATACAATTACATGACACTTGACATAAGCTTTCATTAAACTGTTTTAGTCATTCCTGAAGGCAGGACAGTGAGGAATCTCTGAGGAGGGTGAGAAATTGAGCTTTGCATGCATCTCGGCTTGAGAGGCAAACCTTGGAGTGGTCGACTCTCACAGCCCCGAACAGCACTCAGGGGCACCATCTTTCCTTTCAAAGATGATATTGATAGGAGAAACATGCCACTGTACTGCAAGCTTTTTTTGCTTATATGCACTGCTGGAATGTGAGATCCTTAAATTGCCTGGAATGGGACCACAAGCACACTGCCAGCACAAGTACTGTCATTGTAACCAGAAGCTGTATTCCTATTCCGATTCCAAACTTGACCCACGTCTTGAGTGTTTGTTCCAGAACTTCAGTGCTCAGTCCATTTCTAACAGCTCACTTCCAGAGTCCTACTCGCACCAAGAGGAGCATCTTGACTTTTTGAGGTGTTGCTGAGAAACACCTTCTCAACTGTTGAAAGTTCAGAAACTTCTCTGAATTTTGCATAAGCAGCGATCCCCTCCCCCCAACACATAAGAAACATTAGACACCCACTCACTCAGAATCTCCAAACTGTTCTCCTTGGAGACTCTTTAGAGCCTTTGCTGGGGGTGGGGGGGTGGAATGAGAGGGAGAGAAAAAGCCCAGTGGGAAGACCTCTAGGATTTTAATCTTCCTTCAACTACCTTCTAATCTGCCTTGATCTACTTTATATGTTGAGCTTCAGAAAAAAAAAATCATTTGCACAAAGTTTCAATGAATAAAAACATCCAAAAAAACCCCAAAAAACTGCTGACCTGTTCATATTCCTTTTTGCTAGATGGCAAGGAAGGCCAGAAAGATGACATTAAGATAACCCAATTTATCAGAGTCAGAACAAGGATCAAGTTCTGAGGACTCCTCATCTGCGGCTCAGTCCATCACATCAGTGTTTACTAAGATACATTCTGTGGAACGCTAGGCCCATAAAAGGATATTGAAAAATTCTAGGGGCTTCCCTGGTGGCGCAGTGGTTGAGAGCCCGCCTGCCGATGCAGGGGACACGGGTTCGTGCCCCGGTCCAGGAAGATCCCACATGCCGCGGAGCGACTGGACCTGTGAGCCATGGCTACTGAGCCTCAGTGTCCGGAGTCCGTGCTCCGCAACGGGAGAGGCCGTGATAGTGAGAGGCCCGCGTACCGCAAAACAAACAAACAAACAAACAAATTCTATGGACCAAGTAGGGGGAAACTTTACATGTTATATCCTCTTGGAGAATTATATCAACATCTTTAAGATTCTGAGTAGTGAAGAAACCTGTTTAATTTGGTATTTTCTAATCCAGTAGCAGAACCTGTTATATGAAAGACATCTATTAACATCCTCAGAACTAATGTTCCAAAGAATGTACTTTAAGAAACATTGCATTATATCATATAGCCAATAAACAATAAACTTTCAATTTTAGATGTATAAGCTACCTTAAAAACATGCTTTTACCATGGAGTATTTCAACCATATGCAAAACTAGAGAGACTAGTATAATGAATTCCATGTACATGTCACCTAACTCAGCAACTGTCATTAGTTATCTTTTTTCTTTGTGCCACCATCCATTTTCCCAACCACTCATGATTATTTTGAGGCAAATCCTAGACATATGATTTCATCTGAAAACATTTCGGTATGTATCTCTAAAGACAAGGGCTTTCTTTTTTTTTAAACATAACTTTAATATCATCATATCCTGAAAACTGCAACTATAAGCCTAATATCAGTGTTCTTATTTTCCTGATTGTCCGTAAATGTTCTAACTTCAGTTTTTTTGTTGTATTTTGTTTTTATAGTTTGAAATAAGATCCAAAAAGGTCCATATATTACCACTGGTTAATAATTTAAGCCTATTTTAATGAAAAGATTCTCCCTCTTTATACTTCTGCTCTTGTTTTTTGTTTTTTTTTTAAACTGGACCCTTTGTCCTGAGTTTCCCCTAGTCCAGATTACAACCCCACGGTGTCTCTTAGCATGTTCCTCTGTCCTCTGTACTTCCTGTAAGATAAACAAATTCTGGTTTGGTTTCTTTGGCAAGACTATTATATAGGTGGGTGGAATACTTCCACTGAGAGACATACAATGTCCCTTTTTTGATGTTATCAGCCACAGTTGATCATTGCCTAAAAACACTAATTCATTAGGCATTACAAATAGTGATGTTTCTATCATCCCTTCTTCATTTATTAGCTAGATTACTTCTGTAAAAATAAACTTCCTCTTGTTAAATACTTGGTTACATTGAGATACAATTCCTGTAGAAAGGGCAAGAAAAAGAAGTTTGATTCTTTCTACTGATAAGTTTTCAAAATAGTGCATTGGTTCCCTTGAGCTGGTAAAGAATTATCAGTGTGTTACTGTTCTGTTATTATTATGAACCATTACATTTAGACATATTCTATGTGTTTAAATAAACGTATTCTATGTGTTTAAATCCTTTTTAATTATCACACTTATTGATGCTCAGATTTGTCCCTTTTGCCCAATGCTCCTGAGTCCTTTTGACACAATCCACATAGCTTTTGATCGATTTCTGATGTTTTGGTAGGACAAGATGTACCAGGTTCTTCTTGTACATTTCTAGCACCAGACCTGGAATGATTTCTTCCAGGTGCCCTGGTTTTGTTTTGTTTTGTTTGTTTTAACTGGGAAATGTATTTAGAAAACACAGTATGAATATGATCTTTTAGAGCTTAATATAGATAAAATCTCCTGGGGCTTCAGTTAAATGTTTCATATGACAAAAGAGAAAAACATTTATTTTGAACTTGACCAATTTACTCTCCAAATCTGTTTTCTCATTTGTTAAATGCAGACCATAATCCTCACTCATAGTTTACAGATTAAACAAGTCAATACATGTGCAGTAGTTAGAATAGTACCAGTGACAGTGAGTACTTAATAAACATTAATTATGATTTGACACCTAGCATTAGTTTTATACTCAGATTTCAATATATGGTGATTTAAGATCAAATTATTTTTCTTTAACAACTCACAGTTCCCTTTGATGATCTGACACCCCAAATTCCCCTAACGTAGTTTGAGCAGTCACATTCCCAGGCAGCAGGGTTCAATTTCGGAAGCCAGAAGAAAGAGCAACCAACTCCAGGGTTATTTTTTGCTTCTTGGAAGGCCATCTGCTGCCATGACCCATTTCACATGGAAATTCATCAGCTGAGTGCAATTTCCCTTCAATCAGTGGCCCAGTAAATAGAATTACATTGCTAATTTTAAATTTCAAATGGTCAGCACGGGTTAAAAAATGCCCATTCATCAGTCAAGATTCTGCAGTTAATTGTGACAACAGAGGGTCCACCGCATGCCAGGATTTTGACAGAGAAGTGAGAAACAGTTTTGTTTTCCTTCACCTCTTAGGCTGCTGGCACACAGCAAACAGATAGTTCCAAATCTTTCCCTCTAAATTTTTTACTTTTTGCCTTGATGCTTCGGTGTATAAGTAAGGGAGTTTATCCTCCAAACTTAGTCCTTTCAAGACTGGACTGATCTCTTTAAGGGGAATGGGTTTGTTGATCTTTGAATAAACTTTATGAAAAGCCCACATTAAAAATAAATTCGTGACAACAAAGTGTTTTCAAAATTATATGGACTTGTTAGTTATACTAAAGAATATCAATGTGTTGTTGGACTGGATAATGTATCAAAAATTGCTTTGCAGGGATGTTATTAGGACAATTGGTGAAACTGGCATAATATTGTAAATTAAAGTACTACATCAATATTAAATTTCCTGAATTTGATTACTGCTTTGGTCTTAGACAATACACACTGAACTAGTAAAGAGTACAGAGACATGATGTCTGCAGAGTACTCTCAAATGGTTCAAAGAAAATTAGTGTGTGTGTGTGTGTGTGTGTGTGTGTGTGTGTGTGTGTGTGTGTGCAGAGAGAGTGCATGCACACACAGCACTCAAATGTGACACGTGTTAAAAACTGGTAAAAACTGCCGAATTTGGGTGAAGGGTATAGGGAAGGTCTTGATATCATTCTTAAAATTCGTCTGTAAGTTTAAATTATTTCAAAATAAAATGTTCTTTTAAATTAATTTGTTAAAAAATTCTATAAACGAAATCAAAAGCCCAGGCCCAAAAGGCTAAGAACATGAGCAGCTACTCAAAAGTCAAATTAATAATCAACCTAGGGCTTCCCTGGTGGCGCAGTGGTTGAGAGTCCGCCTGCCGATGCAGGGGACACGGGTTCATGCCCCGGTCCGGGAAGATCCCACGTGCTGTGGAGCAGCTGGGCCCGTGAGCCACGGCCGCTGAGCCTGCGCGTCTGGAGCCTGTGCTCCGCAACGGAAAAGGCCAAAACAGGGAGAGGCCCGCCTACTGCAAAAAAAACAAAAACAAAAACAAAAAAACAACCTATAGAGAAGTGGGTTAAGCACGAACATTTGAAGGTAATGATTTGAGCTAAGCATTAAGAAAAACCAACAATGCAAACCTTGATGCACTTCTGATACCAGTACCATATTTACAAATTGCTCCCCATACAGTTCTTCCAAGACGATCCCACAGATAACTTAAATTCAACAATCCTGAGACCTAAGATAGCTAAGAAAACGTGAGGGTAGCATCTGTCTTCTGTTGATGAAGAGGCCTGATAGACATAACTGGGAAAGTGGCTCACAAGCTCTAAGGTCAGCTCTGCAGCTGGAGATCATGTTAAGCAAGGTCCTGCAAGACCTGAAGACCTCGGCTTCTGAGAATAATGAAGCTGCTCTCTCAGACTGTGTGGGAGAGTTCCTGGATAAACAGATGAAGGACATAGCCTTTCTGGAATACCATCTTGGCTGTTGGAAGGAATTAGAAGAGCTAGCCCAGTGGGAAGCCCTATTTGAAAAGCCCGCTGCAGCCTCAGGTGAAGAGATTTAACTTTTGAAGGCAACACAACAAGTCTTCCCATTACAGTGAGTCCCAAAACCAGCTACTTAAGAGACTTGATATTCTCTATTTGTCAGAAGACTGCTTCCTTTTTATCTAGTATCCCAACCATCATTACTGGGCTTGCAAATAAATCTGCTTTGCATTGTACACATATTTTAAAAAAACAACAACATGATACCACCCAAGCTTTTCCCCAGATGTTCCCCTCTCTCTAATGTAGCACAGAGCACTATCCTCTTTAGTGGTTCTGCCCATGCAGTTTCCATGGCTGCTGAGTGAACTCCTGTTAAGGCTGTGCTGGGCTGCACCCCACAGGCCAGCAAGCCTTGTAGTTGCCCAGCCTCGAGACCAAAGAAAGAGCTGGGAAAGAGTGACAGAGACATCTTTGGTTTATTGGATAGGGGGATCTTACGCATTTGCAGCAAAAGGTCCTGGAGCAACACCTCACTGTAGACAGCAAACGGGACACAGCAACAACCATCACTACTCAGGGGAGAAGTTGGTCGCCATTTATAGGGGGAATTGACGTCAGGTTAGCTCATCAGTTACCAGGGAAACCAGCAGCTAGGGCGGGGGCAAGCACGTAGGCAGTTCCTGATTAAGACCTATAATTAAGGGAATTGGATAGTCATGTGAGTGAAGCAGGGACTAGTGGAGCAGGGGATGTATAGAGAATAGCCATCTTGAATGGCCTGACCATACAGGCTGGAAAGTCTTCCTTCTCTGATTCCTCCAGGCAGAGCTGGTTATTTCCTCTTCTAACTTAGGGAGTAACCATATTATAGAACACTTCATTTTGTATGTTTGTTGGTATGGCTAAACTTCTCAGAAGACTGAGTTCCTAGAAGGTACATAATGTGACTTACTCATCTTTTTATTACCCCGACAACTCTGGCATATTGTAGGCTCATGAGAAGAAAGAAAGAAAGGAGGAAAGGAAAGAAAGAAAGAAAGAAAGAAAGAGAGAGAGAGCAAGAGAGAGGAAGGAAGGAAGGAAGAAAGAAAGAAAGAAAGAAAGAGGGAGAGGGAGGGAGGGAGATAGAGAGAGGGAGGGAGGGAGGGAGAAAAGGAAGAAAGAAAGAGTGAGCAGATAAGCTCTGAGCTTGACCTGGATGAAATGAAAAAGAACATCAGTATAATTAGTATTTCTTTGTCTGATATATCTGAAGTCTGAACCAAGAGTGCCAATACAGGCACAATTATTTACCAACAGATCAATCTCCATGTCTTAGCTATAAGATATACAAGTTCTCAGGAGGAAAGTACTACTGAAACACATCTGAAACATGCATGTACTAAGTATCGTTTCTGCCATTGAGGCCATGTTTTCCTACCTGTTCCTGGTGAGAATGAAGTTCAGAGTGAGGAGGTTACATGCCTCAAACAACCAGACCCAGGAGAGTGGAGTCCTCTTGGAGTTCAGTTCTATGAAGAGGCCTCATGAAAGATGGTGCTGTGTCATGATTCCCGCTTCAGAGAGTATAAATATATCCACCCAGGCTGAAGATCAGTTGAGCAAGTTACCTAGCCTTTCCGGGCCTCATTTTCCCTCCTTGTAAAATAACCATAACAATACCTACCGGTACTGGTTAGGGTTGAGTTGCAGAGAAAAAATCCGTGCTAGCTAATCTACACAGGAAGAAATAGTAAGTGATTTACAGATTCATTGAGAGGCCAGAAGGAGCAGACTCACAGAAGCTGCACTTCAGAACCAAATCAAAGTGAGCTCCTGCCTCTTCTCAGGTCAGGAAGCCATGAGCTCCTGAGGATACCATCCTTGTGACTCAGGAGCCCTTACAATTAGGAAGCCACTGTGGTTAGAAGGCTGCTCGCTACAGCT
Organism: Delphinus delphis; assembly: GCF_949987515.2. Taxonomy (NCBI): domain Eukaryota; kingdom Metazoa; phylum Chordata; class Mammalia; order Artiodactyla; family Delphinidae; genus Delphinus; species Delphinus delphis. Next base: position 12,420,416 of record NC_082692.2, on the reverse strand, counting down.
AGTACCCGTAAAATGAATGCCCCATGCCATGCCTCATAACACTGTGTAGCTATGACTGGACACGGGAGCCTCTGATGATGATGGGGGAAAAGTACATACCCCCACTATCCTATGACCAGGCGAAACAGCAGGAGCAAAGCCTCCTTCTCATTTCCACCCTCCAAATCTCATCCAACTTGGGAAACCGAAATCTCCAGACAATAACCTCAGATACAAGGCAGTCTCGGAAATGTAGTTTTTAGCTTTCCAGCCTCTAAAGTAGAGAAAAGCATACCAGAAGGAAGTTGGAGTGAATGTTGAATGCCAATATTAGTATTTACTGCCTTTTAGAGCAGGGAGGATTAAACGAGATAATGTATATCAAGTACATAGCTCAGTGTCTGTCACACAGTAGTACTCAGTAAATGGTATTCATATTAAATCTGCACAACTTGGATACTCATCTTTGTGCTACAAAGCTGTACTATTACAGGTTTCAAAATTAAATAGAATGGTATTTTTTCCACCAGGATGGACTTTAAAACTAAAAATAGAGCTACCATATGATCCAGCAATCCCACTCCTGGGCATATATCTGGGGAAAACCATGGTTTGAGAGGATACATGTGTCCCAATGTTCATTACATTGCTGTTTACAAGGCATGAAAACAACCTAAATGTCCATCGACAGATGAATGGATAAAGAAGATCTGGTACATATATACAATGAACATTACTCAGCCATTAAAAAGAATGAAATAATGCCATTTGCAGCAACATGGATGGACTTAGAGATTATCTTACTAAGTGATGTAAGTCAGACAGAGAAAGACAAATATATGATATCGCTTATATGCAGAATCTAAAAAAAAATGATACAAATGAACTTATTTACAAAACAGAAACAGACTCACAGACATAGAAAACAAACTTATGGTTACCAAAGGGGAAAGGGGGCAGAGAGGGATAAATTGGGAGTTTGGGACTGACATGTACACACTGCTATATTTAAAATAGATAACCAACAAGGACCTACTGTATAGCACAGGGAACTCTACTCAATATTCTGTAATAACCTAAATGGGAAAAGAATTTGAAAAAGAATAGATATGTATATATGTATAACCGAATCACTTTGCTGTACACCTGAAACTAACACAACATTGTAAATCAACTATAGTCCAATATAGAATAAAAATTTAAAAAATCAAGGGTGGAATATGGCAATGGAAGGGTATTCCATGTTCCAAAGGACATCAGCCTGTACAGGTGGTCTGCAGTGTGCCAGGTGCTATGCTCCTGATTCATACTCCTTATCTCACTAATTCCTAACAATTCCATGAAGTTCTTGTTATAGAATTTCACATGGAAGCTAAATAACTTGTTCAAGGTCCTACAGCTGGTAAAAAGCTGGGGCTTCATACAGACCCAGATTGGCCAACTTTAGAGCCCATGTGATTTCCATTAAGTCATAGGTAATGTGCATGGGCACATTAGGGAGCAGCAGGACTGGCTAAATAAGATGAGCCCCAGAATTTTGTTTTGATCTACAGGATGCAGGTGATCAGCAGTACTTGTTCTGGTGTAGTTGGGTTGTTTAATGGAAAGGTAGGCAAAGGGCTTAGACTCCTGGTAAGCGCTCCACAAACATTAGCTTATTCCTAGTCTTATGCAAAGACGTTTATACGTTGACTGGATGGTAATATTATTAGCTGGCTTTGCACCTTATAGAACGTCCATTTCCAAAGAGTTTTGGTTAATGGCTAAATATTGATAAAGAGAGTTCTCTATGTGGTGTTCTAGATGGACATTGAAATTTCTACCATTTCACTTTCTCTAGCTTCTAGAAATTCCACCATATACCAGCATTGTGACTTTGGGTGAGTCAGTCTTTCTTGCCTCTGTTTTTTCATCTGTAAATGGGAATAATAACCCTACAATATCATAGGGTTGTTATGAGGATTAAAGGTTTAACATATACAATGCCCTTTTTGTTCTTGCTTTGGTTACTGTTTGTTTTACCAAAATGGGAATAATATATAATTTTTAATTTCCCTTTTCTTAACAATATCTCAAGAAAATAATTTAACATCATTTGGTATAGTGCCAATTCTTTTTTTTTTTTTTTTTTTTTTTTTTGCGGTACGCGGACCTCTCACTGTTGTGGTCTCTCCCGTTGCGGAGCACAGGCTCCGGACGCACAGGCTCAGCGGCCATGGCTCGCGGGCCCAGCTGCTCCGCGGCTTGTGGAATCTTCCCGGACTGGGGCACGAACCTGTGTCCCCTGCATCGGCAGGCGGACTCTCAACCACTGCGCCACCAGGGAAGCCCCGATTCATTCATTTTAATGGCTGTATACTATCCATAATGTGGATATACAATAATTTATTGGCCATCTCATTCTCCTGATCAGCATTTGCTTTTTTTACAATTTTTCACTAAGAACAATGCATTAAAAATCCTACGCATGTGATTATTTTGGGGAAACAACAACTTGGTGCACAAATTGGAGGTATACAGCTCAATAAATTTTTAAAAACTAAACATATTCATTTAATCAGCACTCAGGTCGAGAAGCAGAACATTACCAGGTCCCTAGAAGCATTCATTATGCCTCCTTCTGTCATTAACAGCTACCCTCTTGATTTCTCTGAATTTTGTTTTTAAACTGTATAAATGGAATCATGCATTTGGACTCTGTCATGCCCGGCTTCTGTTCTGAGATTCACCCATATTGATGTTTGGAGTTATAATGTGTTCATTCTTATTCCTGTACAGTATACCAATAAATGGATACGACCATTAATTTGTCCATTCTAATCTTCATGAATGTTTGGGTAGCTGCCAGTATGAATGGTGCTGTGGTCAACATTCTTCTACATTTCTTCTGGTGAAGATATGTACACATTTCTGGTGGGCATATACAAAGAGTGGTACATCTGTATCACAAGGCATACATATGTTCAGATTTAGAAGACACGGACAAACAGGTTTTCAAGGTGGTTGTATCAATTTAAACATCTACTTGGAGTGTATGATAGTTTTGATTGTTCCCTACTCTTGCCAAAATGTGGCATTTTTATTGTACGTAAGTTTTTTTTATGTCTGAGGGATAGATTGTCAGAAGTGGGATTGAGTCAAAGTGTGCACGTGTTTTAACTTTAACAGATGCGGCCAGATGGTTTTCCAAAAATCTGTATAACTGAACATTTTCACCAGGAACATAAAATACTCTTCTCCCTACATCTCTACCAACAATAAATATTATTGCTCTTTTTAATTTTTGCCATTCTGATGAGTACAAAATAAAATAAAATGTTATTTTAATTTATACTCCATACTATTAATTTTTATATTTTTGGCTACTGGATTTGATCTTCTATGGACTGTCTTTTTGATAGAGGGAAGGTTATTGAATATGTGACCAATAAGAAAGGATTAAAGGAATGCCTTTGCCCAGAGAAGAACACATCAAAGGCAAACTGTATTAGTTGTCTTTGAATATTTGAAGGCTCGTATTGTAAGGAATTTCATGTATCCTGTGAATCTTTTGAGGGCAGATTTGGGACCAATGAATGGAAGTTTTAAGATGACATATTTTAAGTTAAATTAAGAAACTAACAGTGTTATCCCATTGAAAAAAAAACCCCTCCCCCCAAACAAAACCTCTCTGTGAAGTTGTAAATTCTCTCCCTCCGTATGTGTCCACGATGAGGCTGCCCTGCTTACAAGTCAGAGATGTGTTGGGGGGATTCTTCTACTGAGTTGAAGATAGACTTGGCTAAGTGGTTCCAAAGGCAGGAACCTTGTGACTGAGAATCAATTTAGAAACTTTAACATGCAGATTCCTAGTATCCTGCCTTGAAGACTTTGCTGAAGAAGGCCTAGGAGAGCCCCAAGAATCTGTATTTTTGTAACACTAACCAAGTGATTCTGATTAACCTGTGTACAGACCAACATTTGAGAAACACTGTACTAGAGGACCTCTCTCTTTGAATTTCAAAATGATCGATTTTATCTGCTGCTATGTTATCAATGTTACTTAACACAAAATGTAATGAGTCAGATACTAGAGGACTATAAACAACCCCAGCTGCAGTTCCTCACCCCTCTGTACCATTCTAAGGAAATACAAGAAATATATTTTCCTCCTACAAATGAATGTGTCAACTATAATCCTCATGCAAACAAAAATACCCATGAAATTATGAGTTACAGCTTAATAATTTGTGGACAAAGTATCTCTGGAATTCTGCAGCTGAGTGTTGAGTGGGGGCTCATGAATTAACTCTCAGAAGTTCATGCGATAAGGAGACAAATCCCCTGTTTAAACGGAATCACCATTAAAGAGAATGAGCTTTGGAGTCACGGGTCAGACTCACTCTCACCTTCTCCGTATCTCTAAAGCGGGGACAACAATACAGCAGTTTCTACTTTAAGGAGATTTCCCCTCAGGATTAAAGAAAATAGCATATAAAGTGCATAGCACTGCCCTCAGCATGGAAGAAATACTTAATAAGTATTACTTCCCTTCCATTCTTTCCCTTACAGTGCCAGCAAAAGTCACCCGATTTTTAGTATAGTTTATGCTCTTCTTTCTACAATTCAGTAAGTCAGAAAGTAAGTTTGATCTTGATACAGCAGTTTAAAAAGATTACAAGCATTTCAAAATATTTGGCTCCTTCTTTGATAGCTAATGAAGGTACATAGTGTTTTAGTTCTAGAAGTTGATCAAACAGTTCAAGGATATTTAAAGGAAAGTATTTGTATTCAAGAAAGAGAAATATTTGGTCTTCATAGGAACATTTTAAAGGTCACAAGAGGAAGGCTATTTTCACAACATCCTCATCTGTTCCAAAAGGATTGAGTAAGTAAGCCCATTCTTTAACTTTCAACTAGCTGTTTTGGGTTTCAGATATTTCTTTAGGTCTAATATTCAGTTAGTCTTAAGCTTAATTTTATTACTAATTTCTTCTACTAAACCAAGATGCCCAAGTATCTACTAAAAGCGTAGGCAGTTGGTACTTGGTCAGAGTCTTGGGTCGTGTAAGGAGCCGTTACCTCTTAGTATAAGGGGAAATACCTAGAACTATTTTCCTTCGACTAGGTGAACAAATAGGTAAGTCAGGCTCAGTTTTAACCAAGTTCCCGGAGACAGGGAATTGGTCTTATTTGTTTCTATAAAATAAGTGCTTGGCACATAGTAAGTTCTCAATAAATGTATCTCAGATAAATAAATGAACGAATGAATGAAAGAAATCAGAACTAGGAGCTAAGAGTTGGAAATAAGGAAGACTGAGTGAAAAAGCAAAAAAAAACACACAATACTGATTGATCCGGTTCTAAGTATATGGAAAACCGGAAGACCCCAAACAGGCTCCTTATATCATGGTCCAATATGGTGGCATATTGTCAGGCAATGAATGGAGAAAATATTCTCCAGAATTCTTCTTGTAAGACCACCATATAGGTCTGGAAGAAATTCTGTAGTAAGTCCTTTGAGGTAGTAGATGAGAACCCCAAGGGACGTGGTATAGGCATAGTTGCCAGTACAAGGGAAGGGAGGAGGGATTTATTTATAACTCCAGAATGGTGAGGGGAGAAGAGGGAGTGTAGAGGAGCCTGAACTTGTGGAATGTCCCTGTGCTGCAACTGAATAACGTCTACAAAACACTCAGGACTGCTTGCTGTGGTTGAACTTCTTGCTGAAACAAGAAGAGACAGCTTGGCAGGCTGTTTAGGAGTCAGCAGGCCTGGAGATGAGAGCATTGAGGCTGAGAGACAGGAGGAAACAAGGTGCAAGAATTTGCAGAAATTATGAGGAGGGCTTTGCATTATCTCAGGCCATAGAAGTAGGGTTTCAACGAGGTTATCAGATCTCTGATACCAGGGGGCAGGGAGACTCTGCTGACATCTTGGTTACATGAGTGGGTCTAAGAAATTACATTCTTAGAGGAAAGTTGAATGAGCCCTTCTATAGCTGGGTCTTTCCCTGTGCCAGGCATGAGGCTTAGTTTATTGAATTAACATCCATTGCCATCTTGGCATCCATCGTGTTCCCAAGTCATGTTATTATTAATATATATTGATAAGATATATGTAAACACACACACACACACACTTATTTTTTTCTCCAGGAATTTATAAATTTGTAGGATAGACAAGAGAAGCTCACCAATAATACCAGTGCAAGGAAATATCTAAATACCCCGAGTTACAAAGATACTACAGGGCTTCCCTGGTGGTGCAGTGGTTGAGAGTCCGCCTGCCAATGCAGAGGACACGGGTTCGTGCCCCGGTCCGGGAAGATCCCACATGCCGCGGAGCGGCTGGGCCCATGAGCTATGGCCGCTGAGCCTGCGCGTCCGGAGCCTGTGCTCCGCAATGGGAGAGGCCACAACAGTGAGAGGCCCACGTACTGCAAAATTAAAAAAAAAAAAAAAAAAAAAAGATACTACAAAGCCTCAAAAGAAGGAGAAGTAACTTCAGGCTGGAAAGGACTCATAAAAGAGGCAGCTTTTAAGTAAGCGGGACAAGGAAGCATGAGTATAATTTCAACAGGTAGAGTGTTTAAGTGAGGGCATTTCAAGTGTCTGGCACAGTGAGAGTAAAGAGATGAGGATGAGAAGAAGCATGTGTTTCGGGGAGAAAGCAGTGAAAATCTGTTGGGTCGAGCAGAAGGACCACAGGTTTCTTCTTCTGGTTCTTGACCCCAGGAGTCTAACCATTTTAGACTCCTATTTCTCAAAAGAGCCCAACCACACTGGTTGCCAAACTATGGCCAACACATAGTAGTGGCTGCACTTATTATTCACTCTGTGACTGACCTAGACCTAGTGCTTTTATTTTCAGTTCATTTCACCCATGTCCTTCAAGTTAAGCTTAAGTTCAGCTTAGATTTGTTACCTATGGAGGCTGAAGAGGAGAATGGATCAAAACCCCCCTGAAACACCCACCGAGGACTTATAGTATTGACTGGTTTCTACCACCATTTATTCATTCATCAAATATTTATTGAATTTATTTATTGAGTCTGAATGTTCTTAACTTATATAGCGAACAGTGTATTAACTGCAGTTCATGGTTTATATAAAGAGCCAGAGTGATTGCTATACTCTAACTAAATGCCCTAGGCCTTTGGGGCTTCATTTATCTCTGTTCTTGAGCTTCCAGATATTCAAAGATTATTGGTGCAGGGACACCCTTCCCTCTTCTCAAAATATACAAGTATCGCAAGCCCACAGAAACTGACATTGCTTCCACCAAGCAAAAGGAAATCATGTTGTCTTAAGTGCTGTGGAAGTTCAGCTGGAGAAAATCAGCAGCGTATCAAAGCAGATCTCCCATCCAAGCTCTCTTTCTGCCATCTGCACCAAATGAGCAGTTGTTCCTTTGGGCTTTCTGATGGTGCCAGGAGTCAGTAAATGTTGCCAAAGGCCCCAAATCAAGCTGGCGGGTTGAGGTTAGAGGGATAGCTCATTCCTCTGCAGGGAGAGGTTACAGCACACTTGGTACTTCCAGCTAGAGAATCCCATTTTCCTATCCTGGATCTCTGTGCACCAATGGCCTGTCCTTGGAAAGCTTGAATTTGGGCCTCAAGCCTTGTTTGTTTCCTTTCAAGTTTATGTTTCAAACTGAGTAGTGAAATCTGCTCGAAGTCCATATTATCGGAACTCAAGCTTTTGTTTTACGAACTCAGATGGTCTGTGTTTCTGGAAATGATTCCACCCCAAAGGAAAATGAACAGCCTATTCTGCAACACACGCTTTGCTTTCAAAAGCCTCATTATTTTAAAGCATTTCTCCAAGATCCCTCTGATGTAGCCCAATTTTGAAATCCTTTGGTTGTGTAGAAACATAAGCCTCCATAAATAAAATTGAAAAATTTTTCAAGTTGTGAAATTTTAGACGTAATTTTCCATTGTCCCCAATCTCTCTATTGCTGTTAAGGTAGAGGCCCTGTCATTCTTATTTAGCAAGTTTGGGCTCTACATTTTTGGATTTTCAAGTGTTTTCTCCATCCTCATTGTACCCTTGGGCATCTTTCTGAAAGCCATTTGTTTGGCTATGAGCTTCAGGATGGCAGAATTTTGTTGCATGAATAAATGAATGAATAAATGTTTGTTCCCCAAGCATGAATCAGCCATTATTCTAAACACTTCAATTCAACTCAATTCAATTTTAATTTTTATAAACCAGTTAAAGAATGGGAAACTGGACAGGGTGACCATAATTTTCTTTGACTCCACAGAGGTCCTGACGTGTTGGGAAGGTCCTGCCAGAGGAGCAGCCTTGGGTCACTATTACTGGTCAAGCATATAGACTTCGAGCTACAGGAAAGATAGGACAGCCTTCAAGCTGAGAATGCTTAATTCTAAAGCAAGGACTTGACCTTTCTTGTCAATTTTTTAACTTAAAGAATTTATAACTCTGGTTTGTTGTATCTGTGGTTTCTGTGGTGTAGAGGTGAAAAGGGAGGCTGATCTTCTAGAAAGGACAGTTAAATGCTAAGATGGAAAAACCATCAGGGAATCCAGTCCTTTCAGTGATGTTGGAACATGTGGACATGGATGGCAGTCTACCCAGGCACATCGCCCCCTGCCCCATGACATTACTGGCTTCTATATGTTCAAGACCAGGACATTGCACAAACAGGAGGTTAGCATAGGCCCAAACGAGCATAATTAAAATTCCACAGGAAAGCTAGACCTCACTGACACAGAAGCACAGGAAGCGAGAGGATTGGGAAAGAGCTGTATTCAATGGTGGTTGTAACAGGACAAGAGTCAGGAGCAATGTCCCCAGTCATACAACACCCTGGACTCCCCTGAATCTCTCCCTTAACAATGTGTGTCTTTGTTTCTGCACGTATAAACAGTGGTTCTGATTGCACGTTTTCAAGGGGTGTCTGGGGATTGGTGCAGTTTGAAGTACTATGAGAGCATAAGATGAAAAAACCAAATTCCTGAAGCCGGGTATACCACAGAGCCCATGAATCCGATACTTCACGTTGTGCCTAGCAGTCCCCCAAAATGGTTATAATTAGCTGTAATAATCCTGATCGCCAATCACCATCATCACAGAAGAGCAAACACTCCATCTGAAACCCTAGAGGAATGCTAGCTCTTCATATAACAAAGTCCTAAAGAGTTCTTACTTCTGCTTCCTCCTACCCTCAAGCCTTCCAAAAAAAAAAAAAAAAAAAAGAATCAAATTTCTCAGGCATTTCTGTTTGGAACCACTTTACTAGACCTAAGCCTCTATAAGTTTTAGTTCAAGGGCCTCAACTTTCACAGTGTGATTTAAATAGATTCTGAGTTGTAGTTTTCTTAATTAAAAACACACAGCCTGGAGAGCGCTTAAAGGATGAAAAAGAGTTATTCTAGCAAGGATGTGTATCTTGAAACCAGAACTGGCACCGGGGCAGCGGATGCTCTGGGCCCCAACTCTCTCCTACCTTTTCCCTTCTAGCTTCCGCTATAGGTTGCAAAGTTTCCCTTTCAACAGAGCTACCTGCCCTCAGCCCAACTCACGACTTTCAGGGCATGCCTTGGCTTATCCATGGTTGAGGAGACCTCTCTGAGAATCTCTCTTTGCACAGCACTGGTCTTTCTGTTATTGCCTTAGTCTAGGCTTAGAACCACCAAGTGTAACTCACGAGACCCCCATCTTCACATGGTTCCAACTCAGTCAATGCCATTCTCACCCAACTGAGATTTCACTGGACACTGTCTGACAGCCATGTGATACTTTTTTCTTTGTTATCCTGGATTTGTCACAAACCTCTAACATGTCCAAAGCGCTCTCGTGACATTTTCCTTACCATTCCCATTTGGATTAAAGAGATGCCTCAAACCTACCGTCTGTTGCTTTTCTAAATTGCTTGTTTCTAAAGTATAATAATTCTTTCCACGGCCAACTCTGGTTGCTTTCATCAAAGGAGGTCTGAATGGTTTCCCTGTAATGAAAGAAGTATGCTGAGCTCCCATTTGAGAATCCTGGGCCCCAAGGCAGTTAATTACCAGCAGAGAGTCTCAGTGAACTCTATTGTCCTTGTGTTTCAAAGAATCACATTGGGTGGAAGGCAATTTTCTTGAGTGGAAAGATGAATGCTCTGAGATCCCTGGAGCCAATCCTACCTCTGGCATCACCATAAAAGGAGATAGCTTCTAACCACAGAAGACCATTCAATACCCCACCACAGTCCCAGACGCAAAAGCGGGCAAACCTGGCAAAAGCACACATTTTCCTGTTACATGCAATGAAAACCATCTGCAGGCAGTTCATTTTGACATCATCCAATTGGGAAGAAAACTTAATTTTGAAGTCTACTTATTAATTTTGCTCACTAACCTCAAATCACTTTGGATGTCAAGCAGTCATTCATTATACCACACATAGCACCCAGAAGACACAAGGCGGTCTGCATGCCCTCCCCTTCTTCATGCTCTAAGTAGCCCATCTATAGGCATAGTTCCATTCAGCTCTACTCACAGTAGGATGCTCGGGGCAAGAGGCTGGACCACTAGGTGGTACTTTAGTGATGTGGCCCTCTGATGCTCGTGCACTTTATTGTATTTTAAAAAGAAAACATCTTATATTAATAATAGTCTCTTTAAGCTGATAACAACTTAATTTTGAACATATACAAAGTTTTACATATATATACTGCCCCCATTTTATGATTTTGATGTCACAATTGACATCTTTTTACACTGTATGTCCATTAACAAATTATATTGTAGTTCTAATTATTTTTAATACTTTTGCCTTTTAACCTTCATTCTAAGGTTATAAGTGATCTACTTACCACCATTATGACATTAGAGTATTCAGGACTTAATATCTCTACTGATGAGTTATATACTTTGATATGTTTTCCTGTAACTAATTAGCATCTTTGTTTCAGCTTGAAGAACTCCCTTTAACAATTTCTTTTAAGGCCAGTCTAATGGTGATGAACTTGTCTTTAGCTTTTGCTTGTCTGGAAAACTCTTTCTCTCTCCATCAATTCTGAAGGACAGCCTTGTCTGATAGTATATTCTCGGTTGGCAGGGTTTTTTTCCTTCAGCACTTTGAATATATTGTACCACTTCCTTCTGGCCTGTAAAGTTGCTGACGAAAAATCTGCTTATAGTCTTATGAGGGTTCCCATGTATGTAATAAGTTGCTTTTTTCTTTCTTCTTTTAAAATTCCTTCCTTCTCTTTAACTTTTGACAATTTAATTATAATATGTCTAGGTGAGGGTCTGTTAGGATTCATCGTGTATGAAACTCTCCCTACTTCTTTCACCAGGTAGGGAAGTTTTCAGCCATTACTCCTTTGAATAAGCTTCCTGCCCCTTTCTCTCTTTCTTCTCCTCTGGGACCTCTATAGTGTATACATTGGCCCGCCTGATGGTGTCCCATAAGTCCCTTAAGCTTTCTTCCCTTTTTAATTCTTTTTACTTTTTGCTTCTCTGACTGGATGAATTCCACTGCCTTGTCTTCAACTTTACTGATCCTTTCTTCTTGATCTAGTTTGCTATTGAACCCCTCTATTGACTTTTCCAGTTCAATGGTTTTATCTGTCAGCTCTGTGATTTCCATTTGGTACTTTTTAATATTTTCTGTCTCTTTGTTGAAATTCTTTTCTTGTTCATGCATTATTTTCCTGACCATGGTGAGCATCTTTATGACCTTTTTTTTTTTTTTTTTTTTTTTTTTTTTGCGGTACGCGGACCTCTCACTGCTGTGGCCTCTCCCGTTGCGGAGCACAGGCTCCGGACGCGCAGGCTCAGTGGCCATGGCTCACAAGCTCAGCCGCCCCGCGGCATGTGGGATCTTCCCAGACCGGGGCACAAACCCGTGTCCCCCTGCATCGGAGGCGGACTCTCAACCACTGCGCCACCAGGGAAGCCCTATGACCATTATTTTGAACTTTCAGGTAAGTCAATGGTCTCTGTTTCATTAAGGTCTGCTTCTGCAGTTTTATCTTGTTCTTTTGTTTGGAACATATTCCTCTGTTTATTTTCCTCAATTCTCTGTGTTGGCTTCTGTGCATTAGATAAAACAGCTGACTCTCCCAGCCTTGACGCAGTGGTTTTGTATAGACGGTGAACCTCATCAATCAACTTGGCCCAAGCTCTTGGTTTTCTCTCAAATCTTTGCGATTGTCCAAGCTGCCTTCTTTATTCTTGGTGCCTCCCAGGAGCTTAGGGTATGCCAAGATCTGTGACTGTCCCAAAGGGGAGAATGGCAGTCAGCACCTAGATGCAGGTTGACTGGAACTCAGACTTTCAGAGAGCAGCTGGGAAAGCATGTAGTTAAGTATCTTCTAGGGAGAAACTGGAAGATGGGCATTTTTGCTTGCTCTTTCTGGGCTTCATCCAGGCGGATAGCCATATGGTGTAGAGCTCCTGTGCCTGTTAAGAACTGCTTCTTTGTTTTCCGTAGTCCTGTGGGATTTATAAATGTAAGCCATTTTGGCTATCAGAGGCAGGCAATACAAGGGCCCATTCCGTGGGCAGCAGCCACAAAACGTGGGGCACCAGACATGTATACAAACTCCTTCCAGGGAGATACTGACGACTTGGAAAGGACAAGAGGGAGAAGGCAGGGGAGGTATCCACAGGCTTCTCTGGTCTCCAGGGAGGATCCTGGTGGTCATTTATTAAGTAGTTATGCATTGGTGAGATTCCCTACAGACTAAATAACAATCTGCTCCATTGGCCACAGGTTCTAAAACCCAATAGCCAATTCCAGAACCTCCATCAGAAGGTCTGTTTGGTTGTGGGAAGGGTCTTGGTATCCAATAGCTCACATCCAAACTTTCTGCTGGTGTTCCACAGAGAAGAAGTCCACCCATATCCAGAGTAGACCTAAGGTAGTTTCAGAGTCACCAGCAACCTGGTTGTATAGATACAAAATGGACTGAGACCCTTACTGAGAGGCAAAGTTTGAATCATAGAAGACATATTTCTTTTAAAGTAGTATGTGGAGGAAAAAGAGACCCTTTCTTATTCTTTTTCTTTTTCCTTTTCCTTCTCTCAAGTGTCTCAGATGGGACGTTTTTGATCTGTTCCGTAAACATTAAAAGAAAATGATTCTTTTTTCAAGGGAATGGAATCATGGGATACATATTAAATTTGCTTCTTCTGATCTTGCCTAAATAAATCAAGAATGAACAAGGAGTCTAGGTTCCAGGATCTAAAGAACAGTATGGTAGGATTCTACAACCACAAAAAAGCTGGATTCCAACATATTCATTTCTGTTTGCCCCTTACGCCATCCTTCCCCAGGAAGCAAGATGATGGTATTAATGGCTGCCTCTCTGGAGCACGTGTTGAACATATGTTCTTCAAAATATAGTTGCTGGTACGGGATCAAAATATAGTTGCTGGCTTGCGGGATCTTAGCTCCCCGGCCAGGGATTGAACTCGCACCCTCAGCAATGAAAGCACAGAGTCCCAGAGTCCTAACCACTGGACCACCAGGGAAGTCCTCTGGTCCTTAAGTTATGGTAGGGACCAGTCACTAATACGATGAGCTGCATACAAGTTTTGAAGAAGGAAAGGGAGGATTTAGAGAAGTTAACATTTACTAAGTGCCTACTAAGAACTTTCTTGTATGTTGTTCATTTGTTGTCAGAGCAAAGCAGAGTGTGGCAACAAAAAGAGGACTTTGGAACTGGCAGGCTAAAGTGGGACTCCTGGTTAATCTGTACTAACTTACTGACCTTAGGCAAGTAACTCTTGGACATAAGACTCCTTGGCTGAAAAACGGGATTCGTACAACAATCCCACTCCATACTGTTGTATGAAGAATTGAGTTCCTAAGAGGCATTCAGTTTTGTTCTTACTTCCTTTTGCTGATGAGGAAAATAGAGAATGTGTTATAGGCTCCACATGTATGTTTTCTAAAGCCAGTCTACAGCTCTAATGAGACTACATAAACTAAATGGTACATTTCAACCATTTCAGTAAAACTGGATTCCAGCATATTTCTACTTTCATGAAAATAAATTTAGGTTAATTCCCTTCTCTCCTAGTTGCCTGAGGGGTGCAACTTTACATATCTTCAGGGATGGGATGACGCCTTCTCAAAGATGTTTGACTGGGTCCTTTGGAAGAGATAACTTGTTTTCCCTGGAGAAAACCATGTATAGATATTCCAGTTCAACGTACTAGATTTTGATGGTGCCATTTGTAATATGGAAGATTCATTTGCCTAGGAAAATTAGCTGAAATCTTTAAACCTCTATTTTAAATTGCCTTTATGGCAGCAATGCATCAACCAGAGTATTTTTCCTTTCTGGCTTGTGTGTCATTTTTAAAGTCTCCAAAAAAGCAGACATGTGGTATGAAATCAGAACTAGCAAGGGACAAAACTGCCAACACAGAGGACATGTACCTTTGGGGTTCACCTGTCTCCTCTTTGATGCCCTTCTCTCTGCTCTTACATTTTCTACTTTCTTCTTGTCATCTACCATTTAAAAATTTTCTATAAACACAGGGAGTGCCTATCCTGTAGTTCTGTCTCCGCAGCCTTTTCCCTTGACAAAACCTGCGATTTATTTCATTTCAGCTTTGCCATAGTTGGAAAAGCTACGGCAGACTAATTCATCTTATTGACTCATAAATGGCTTACTCTATTACCCCTTGGGGGTGGGGGAAGGGAGGAAAGTTCGGGATCCAATATTATTGATGTAGGTTGGAGATGCTATCTCATTTTTATCCTGACAACAACCCTATGAAGTCTATATTTCAATTTCCTCATTGACAGATGAGAGACCTGATGCTTTGAGAGGTAAAGTTCCCCAAAGTAGGAAAGGTCATAAATGGCAGAGGTAGAATCTGACTCCAGGTTTTTAAGATTCCAGATCATGTACACCATTCACCACTGTACCATCTGAGGCATTTACATTTCACCTGGAGTCACGGCTTTGACCACAAAGGTCATGGAATCCCCGGCACAAAGGCAGGCTGGGGTGGGGAATCACACCCCTCATTGAACCAACTCCCCTGAACTAGCAGATCTTAGTAGAAACCCATTTGTTTTCTCTCTCCCATTCTAACTCAAGAAATGCCCTTTGTTTTAGAAGTAATACCGTGGGGGCAGGTTCCTTGACCAGTTACTCTTTTCCTTTGACTAACCAAGAATCCTTAACCCACTGGGGAGGCAGAGCAGAGACGCAGGGTGTTGAGGAAGGTGGGGAGTAAGAGCAAAGTCCCCTGCGGGGGACACAGAAGGCCCCCTTGGAGAGGACTTAGTTAAGCCTGTTTTGCACTGAGCATAATCACAGGCTCTGCCAAGTGTTCTAGAAAAGCTCCTCTTCCAGCCAGACCTCGCTTAAGAGGGAAGAAAAGGGCTTCCCTGGTGGTGCAGTGGTTAAGAGTCCACCTGCTGATGCAGGGGAAGTGGGTTCGTGCCCCGGTTCAGGAAGATCCCACATGCCACGGAGCGGCTGGGCCCGTGAGCCACGGCCGCTGGGCCTGCGCGTCCGGAGCCTGTGCTCCGCAACGGGAGAGGCCACAACAGTGAGAGGCCCGCGCACCAAAAAAAAAAAAAAAAAAAAAGAAGGAAGAAAAACTGAACTCTCTAGAGATTTAGAGAACTGAACTGATAATCAGTTCTGTGATGGGAAGGAAACCTTGGGTGTTTGGACAGCAGTCCTTAATTCCTGAGGTCAGGGAGTGTGGACCAAAGATCTGAATCAAATCTCAAGTTGGGAGAGAGCTCAGCATTTCCTTCTCAACAATGCTGGTCCATTGCTCTTTCATTAAAACATTTGGGGATTGAGGGGCAGGTGGTGCAGGAAGGGAAAGGAAAAGAGGGGCATGGAGTTTTCAAGGAGTCTGTTTTAGGATCAACATAACAGGTTGTTTGTGTTAAGTTTGTGTGAAGTAATCTAAATGGACTCAGGTGGCAACATACTGAATATTTCAACTTCTCTTCTCTCCTTATTTTTCCCCTGTGGCTAGACAGATGGCATGCAGGAGTGGGGTGGGTTAACTGAGTAAAAATAGGTTATTTAAAAGAAACCAAATGCTGCTGTAAAGAAGAGTATGCTTTGTGTAGACAAATGCTGCTTCCTTGAAACTCAGGACTTGGGTGCTTTTATTTAAAACTCTAGAAAATAAATAGGCAGGTTTGCATGTGTTCTGGGATTTACTGCTATCCTTTCAACCCTCCAGACAAATTAGGGGGTGACTTGGTGGACTGCTGGTATCCGTGGGAAAAAAGTGAAACACCTCCCAACACCAGAGACAGTCACCTTCTCAAAAGAAGAACATGTTCAGTGCCATCTATTGTCCCTGAGTTTCACCTCAAGAGCTTTACTTCACTGAATCCAAGTTAAAAAAGAAAAAACAGGTGTGTGGTGGGGAGGGAGTGGGGAGTCTGTGAGGGGACGGAGTAAAATGTTAAACAATGTCAAGAGGATATAGACAGCAAAATCTAGACTGTAGAAAAATTCTGGCTAGTCCAGACTGTGAAGAGATGACCAGGTTTCTCTTAGAAATAAAGTTGTGCCCATGCAAGAGAGGTACAAAGAGAGAATTTTATACATCAAAGGGACTTAAGAGACATGTCAAACAATTGCAATGTATGGATCTTATTTTGATCCAGATTAAAATATGAAAATAAATGAGTAGAGAGCCACCCCCCCAACTCTGCAGGGGACCCTCAACACTAGCAGGGAAACAGGAAACTTCCACAAGCCTCTTGGATACCTTCATCCACCAGAGGGCAGACAGCAGAAGCAAGAAGAACTACAATCCTGCAGCCTGTGGAACAAAAACCACATTCACAGAAAGATAGGCAAGATGAAAAGGCAGAGGACTATGTACCAGATGAAGGAACAAGATAAAACCCCAGAAAAACAACTAAATGAAGTGGAGATAGGCAATCTTCCAGAAAAAGAATTCAGAATAATGATAGTGAAGATGATCCAGGACCTCGGAAAAAGAATGGAGGCAAAGATCGAGAAGATGCAGGAAATGTTTAACAAAGAGCTAGAAGAATTAAAGAACAAACAGAGATGAACAATACAATAACTGAAATGAAAAATACACTAGAAGGAATCAACAGCAGAATAACTGAGGCAGAAGAACGGATAAGTGACCTGGAAGACAGAATGGTGGAATTCACTGCTGCGGAACAGAATAAAGAAAAAAGAATGAAAAGAAATGAAGACAGCCTAAGAAACCTCTGGGACAACATTAAACGCAACAACATTCGCATTATAGGGGTCCCAGAAGAAGAGAGAGTGAACGGACAAGAGAAAATATTTGAAGAGACTATAGTCGAAAACTTCCCTAACATGGGAAAGGAAATAGCCACCCAAGTCCAGGAAGTGCAGAGAGTCCCATACAGGAAAAACACAAGGAGAAACACGCTGAGACACATAGTAATCAAATTGGCAAAAATTAAAGACAAAGAAAAATTATTGAAAGAAACAAGGGAAAAATGACAAATAACATACAAGGGAACTCCCATAAGGTTAACAGCTGATTTCTCAGCAGAAACTCTACAAGAAGGGAGTGGCATGATATACTTAGAGGGATGAAAGGGAAGAACCGACAACCAAGATTACTCTGATTACTCTACCCGGCAAGGATCTCATTCAGATTCGATGGAGAAATCAAAAGCTTTACAGACAAGCAAAAGCTAAGAGAATTCAGCACGACCAAACCAGCTCTACAACAAATGCTAAAGGAACTTCTCTAAGTGGGAAACACAAGAGAAGAAAAGGACCTACAAAAACAAACCCAAAACAATTAAGAAAAGGGTAATAGGAACGTACATATCAATAACTACCTTAAATGTGAAAGGATGAAATGCTCCAACCAAAAGATACAGGCTTGCTGAATGGATACAAAAACAAGACCCATATATATGCTGTCTACAACAGACCCACTTCAGACCTAGGGACACATACAGACTGAAAGTGAGGGGATAGAGAAAGATATTCCTTGCAAATGGAAATCAAAAGAAAGCTGGAGTAGCAATGCTCATATCAGATAAAATAGAACTTAAAATAAAGAATGTGGGCTTCTCTGGTGGTGCAGCACTTGAGAGTCCGCCTGCCAATACAGGGGACACGGGTTCGTGCCCTGGTCCGGGAAGATCCCACATGCTGCGGAGCGGCTGGGACCATGAGCCATGGCCACTGAGCCTGCACGTCCACAGCCTCTGCTCTGCAATGGGAGAGGCCACAACAGTGAGAGGCCCACGTACCGCAAAAGAAAAAAAAAGAATGTTACAAAAGACAAGGAACACTACATAATGATCAAGGGATCAATCCAAGAAGAAGAAATAACAATTATAAATATATATGCACCCAACATAGGAGTTTCTCAATACATAAGGCAACTGCTAACAGCTATAAAAGAGGAAATCAAGCAACACAATAATAGTGGGGGACTTTAACACCTCACTTACACCAATGGACAGATCATCCAAAATGAAAGAAATAAAGAAACAGAAGCTTTAAACGACACAATAGACCAGATAGATTTAATAGATATTTATAGGACATTCCATCCAAAAACAGCAGATTACACTTTCTTCTCAAGTGCTCATGGAACATTCTCCAGGATATATCACATCTTGGGTCACAAATCAAGCCTCAGTAAATTTAGGAAAATCGAAATCATATGAAGCATCTTTTCTGACCACAACACTATGAGATTAGAAATCAATACAGGGAAAAAAACACAAAACATACAAACACATGGAGGCTAAACAATACGTTACTAAATAACCAAGAGATCACTGAAGAAATCAAAGAGGAAATAAAAAAATACCTAGAGACAAATGACAATGAAAACACGACGATCCAAAACTGTCGTGGGATGCGGCAAAAGCAGTCCTAAGAGGGAAGTTTATAGCTATAAAAGCCTACCTCAAGAAACAAGAAAAATCTCAAACAATCTAACCTTACACCTAAAGGAACTAGAGAAAGAAGAACAAACAAAACCCAAAGTTAGCAGAAGGAATGAAATCATCAAGATCAGAGCAGAAATAAATAGAAACAAAGAAAACAATAGCAAAGATCAATAAAACTAAAAGCTGGTTCTTTGAGAAGATAAACAAAATTGATAAACCATTAGCCAGACTCATCAAGAAAAAGAGGGAGAGGACTCAAATCAATAAAATTAGAAATGAAAAAGGAGAAGTTATAACAGACACTGCAGAAATACAAAGCATCCTAAGAGACAACACAAGCAAGTCTATGCCAATAAAATAGACAACCTGGAAGAAATGGACAAATTCTTAGAAAGGTATTACCTTCCAAGACTGAACCAGGAAGAAATAGAAAATATGAACAGAGCAATCACAAGCAATGAAATTAAAACTGTGATTAAAAATCTTCCAACAGGGCTTCCCTGGTGGCACAGTGGTTGAGAGTCCGCCTGCCAATGCAGGGGACACGGGTTCGTGCTCCGGTCCGGGAAGATCCCACATGCCACGGAGTTGCTGGGCCCGTGAGCCATGGCCGCTGAGCCTGCGTGTCCGGAGCCTGTGCTCCGTAAAGGGATAGGCCACAACAGTGAGGCCTGAGTACCGCAAAAAAAAAAAAAAAAATCTTCCAACAAACAAAAGTCCAGGACCAGAGGGCTTCACAGGTGAATTCCATCAAACATTTAGAGAAGAGCTAACACCCATCCTTCTCAAACTCTTCCAAAAAATTGCAGAGGAAGGAAAACTCCCAAACTCATTCTATGAGGCCACCATCACCCTGATACCAAAACCAGACAAAGATACTATAAAAAAAGAAAATTACAGACCAATATGACTGATGAATACAGATGCAAAAATCCTCAACAAAATACTAGCAAACAGAATCCAACAACACATTTAAAAGATCATACACCTTGATCAAGTGGGATTTATCCCAGGAATGCAAGGATTCTTTAATATATGCAAATCAGTCATTGTGATACACCATATTAACAAACTGAAGAATAAAAACCATATGATCATCTCAATAGATGCAGAAACAGCTTTTGACAAAATTCAACACCCATTTATGATAAAAACTCTCCATAAAGTGGGCATACAGGGAACCTACTTCAATATAATAAAGGCCATATATGACAAACCCACAGGACACATCATTCTCAATGGTGAAAAACTGAAAGCATTTCCTCTAAGATCAGGAACAAGACAAGGATGTCCACTCTCACTACTATTAATCAACATAGTTTTGGAAGTCCTAGTCACGGCAATCAGAGAAGAAAAAGAAAAAAAAAGGAATACAAATTGGAAAAGAAGTAAAAGTGTCACTGTTTGCAGATGACATGATACTGTACATAGAGAATCCTAACGATGCCACCAGAAAACTACTAGAGCTAATCAATGAATTTGGTAAAGTTGCAGGATACAAAATTAATTCACAGAAATCTCTTGCATTCCTATACACTAAAGATGAAAAATCTGAAAGAGAAATTAAGGAAACAGTCCCATTTACCACTGCAACAAAAAGAATAAAATACCTATATGCAAAGAATAAAAAGAATAAAAGACCTGTATGCAGAAAACTATAAGACACTGATGAAAGAAATGAAAGATGATACCAACAGATGGAGAGATATACCATGTTCTTGGATTGGAAGAATCAATATTGTGAAAATGACTATACTACCCAAAGCAATCTACAGATCCAATGCAATCCCTATCAAATTACCAATGGCATTGTTTACAGAACTAGAACAAAGAATCTTAAAATTTGTATGGAGACACAAAAGACCTCGAATAGCCAAAGCAGTCTTGAGGGAAAAAAACGGAGCTGGAAGAATCAGACTCACTGACTTCAGACTATACTACAAAGCTACAGTAATCAAGACAATATGGTACTGGCACAAAAACAGAAACATAGATCAATGGAACAAGATAGAAAGTCCAGAGATAAACCCATGCACCTATGGTCAACTAATCTATGACAAAGGAGGCAAGGATATACAATGGAGAACAGACAGTCTCTTCAGTAAGTGGTGCTGGGAAAACTGGACAGCTACATGTAAAAGAATGAAATTAGAACTCTCCCTAACACCATACACAAAAATAAACTCAAAATGGATTAGAGACCTAAATGTAAGACTGGACACTCTAAAAGTCTTAGAGGAAAACATAGGAAGAACACTCTTTTTTTTTTTTTTTTTGCGGTACGCAGGGCTCTCACTGTTGCGGCCTCTCCCTTTGCGGAGCACAGGCTCCGGACGCGCAGGCTCAGCGGCCATGGCTCATGGGCCCAGCTGCTCCACGGCATGTGGGATCTTCCCGGACCAGGGCACAAACCTGTGTCCCCTGCATCGGCAGGCAGACTCTCAACCACTGCGCCACCAGGTAAGGCCGGAAGAACATTCTTTGACATAAATCACAGCAAGATCTTTTTTGATCCACCTCGTACAGTAATGAAAATAAAAACAAAAATAAACAAATGGAACCTAATGAAACTTCAAAACTTTTGCACAGCAAAGGAAACTATGAACAAGACCAAAAGACAACCTTCAGAATGGGAAAAAAAATTTGCAAACAAATCAACGGACAAAGGATTAATCCCAAAATATATAAACAGCTCATGCAGCTCAATATTAAAAACCAAACAACCCAATCCAAAAATGGGCAGAAGACCTAAATAGGCATTTCTCCAAAGAAGATATACAGATGGCCAAGAAGCACATGAAAAGCTGCTCAACATCACTCATTATTAGAGAAATGCAAATCAAAACTACAATGAGGTATCACCTCACATCAGTTAGAATGGGCATCATCAGAAAATCTACAAACAATAAATGCTGGAGAGGGTGTGGAGAAAAGGGAACCCTCTTGCACTGTTGGTGGGAATGTAAATTGACCCAGCTACTGTGAAGAACAGTATGGAGGTTCCATAGAAAACTAAAAATCGAATTACCATATGACCCAGCAATCCCACTACTGGGCATATATCCAGAGAAAACCACAATTCAAAAAGACACATGCACCCCAATGTTCATTGCAGCACTATTTACAATAGCCAGGTCATGGAAGCAACCTAAATGCACACTGACAGACAAATGGATAAAGAAGATGTGGTACATATATACAATGGAATATTACTCAGCCATAAAAAGGAATGAAATTGGGTCATTTGTAGAGATGTGGATGGATCTAGAGACTGTCATACAGAGTGAAGTAAGTCAGAAAGAGAAAAAGAAATATCGTATATTAACTCATATATGTGGAACCTAGAAAATGGTACAGATGAACTGGTTTGTAGGGCAGAAATTGAGACACAGATGTAGAGAACAAACGTATGGACACCAAGGGCGGAAAGCGGTGGTGGTGGTGCTGTGATGAATTGGGTGATTGGGATTGACATGTATACACTGATGTGTATAAAATTGATGACTAATAAGGACCTGCTGTATAAAAAATAAATAAAAGAAAGTAAAAGAAAGAAAATAGATGAGTAAATCATTCAAAAAGTACTTATGAGGCAATGGGAAAATGTGAACACTGACTGGATATTTGAACGTATTAAGGAATTATTTTCCATCTGTGAGATGTGATAACAGAATAGTGGTTATGTTTTGAAAACGAGTCCTACTCTTTTAGAGGTGTGAATCTTTCTAGAGGAGATTAAAGTCTTGGATTTGCTTCAAAATACTGGGGCAGGTGGAGGGAGGAATGTGTTCAGGGAGTGATTGGAAGTATACGTCCAATGAGATTGGCCTTAAGGGGATAATTGTTGAGGTTGGGGATTCTTTATATTTACAGTTGTCTCTACTTTTGTATATATTTGCAATATTCCATAATAAAATGTTAAAGGCAAAAACCTATTGTATCATGCTGGGATGTTTTGAACAACAGAGCTGCCTTCTCTAAAAGCCTGACAGCGTTGGGTAAGTATCCCCAAAAGACTAAGAGAATATCCTTTTAAAATCATTTTTGTGTTAATTCAAACAAGCTCCCTGTCTTGCACCAGAATCAAACCACAAACAGTCCTTTTTTCATTCTACTCATAGAAAATATATGAAGGAACTGAAGAGGATCTGAACACAATGGAAAGGGAACTCACTGCAGTAAGGACATTCTAAGTTCAAGGTTCAGATCCCCAGAGGACTGAAATGTACAGCCGCCCCGGGCAGCCGGTCATGCCCCAGTCCCCACAGCTGTTTGGACAACAGCTGCCATTGGTGACATCTAGGCCTGCCTCGTGTTTGTGTCTTTTGACTTGTGTACATTGATATGTCACAAAACTCAGAATAGTTTGCTTCCTGGTTGAAATAATGAACTCTTTTGCAATGGATTTTGTCCCAGGTTTCCTGAACGAGCACCACATCGTTAAACGGCTCATAGAACAGAGTAAAAATGCCCTGGGTGTCTTTAAAATGCATTTGAGGAACTGGGCCTGGTTCCTCTTTATAGACATCTTGAGGAAGATTCAGTTACATCTTCTGGGTGGTGACTCTAGGCTGCTTCCAAAAGAACAAGAGAGCTTTATCTCTATGTTGGGCAGAATAACAGGGCAATCAAAGCTAAGCCTCTTGGAAAATACTGACCCAGAGACCAGCGTTAAGGATTGAGCTGAGACGTTTTCTGGGACAGATTGTGGACAACAAGAAAGAGCCAATAATAAACAGGAACCCAAAAAGCCTGGAGCCACCAGACTGACCACAAGGCAGCCTCCCATGTTTTCACCACCAGGAGCTAGAGAGGCCTCAAGGTGGTATTGTTTCTGTTTTCCATTGAAGGCTTGACCCACCAAGTCCCCAAAATAAAAAAAAAGAAAGAAGGAGAGACAGAAAAGGATCAGAGAAAAGAAAAGAAGACTGTCCACCAGCAAATTCTCGTCAAAGGAGGGTAATGGGTCTGTCCCTCCTGGGACTCTGATTCTGCATCTTGATTTTCTTCCAAAACACTTCCCCATTTCACTCCACCCACCACTCGTCTTCACCAAAACAAGCTTAAATATACCTCTGAGTGAAAAAGCAAACTGTAAATTGAGTTGACACTCGTGGGTAGTTTGAAAAAACTGATAGGGAATTCAAGAATACAGTTCTACATTTTTTCCAGTTTTTTTGTGGTATAATGAACATACAAGCTTGTATCAGTTTAAGGCATACAACATAATGATTTGATACCTGTGTATACTGCAAAATGATCAGCACAGCAAATTTAGTTAACATCCATCACCTCACATAGTTGCCAATTTTTTTTTCTTGTGATGAGAACTTTTAAGATCTATTCTCTCAGTAACTTTC
The DNA here is from genome assembly GCF_949987515.2 of Delphinus delphis. Classification (NCBI taxonomy): domain Eukaryota; kingdom Metazoa; phylum Chordata; class Mammalia; order Artiodactyla; family Delphinidae; genus Delphinus; species Delphinus delphis. Next base: position 12,396,208 of record NC_082692.2, on the reverse strand, counting down.
AAATATACAATACAGTATTATTAACTGTAGTCACCATCCTGTACAGTACATCCCCAGAACTTATTTATCTTATAACTGGAAGTATGTATCTTTTGACCACCTTCACCCATTTCTCTCACCCCAGTCCCCCGCTCTGGTAACCACCAATCTGTTCTCTGTTTCGATGAGGTTTTTTTTTTTGTTTTTTTTTTTAAGATTCCACATGCAAGTGATGCCATTTATTTTGCCTTTCTCTGTCTGGCTTATTTCACTTAGCATATTGCTCTCAAGGTCCATCCATGTTGTTGCAAATGGCAGGATTTCCTTCTTTCTCATGGCTGAATAATATTCTATTGTATATATATGTATATCACATCTTCCTTATCCATTCATCCACTGATGGACACTTAGGTTGCTTCTGTATCTTGGCTATTAAGAATAATGCTGCAATGAACATGTGAGTGCAGATACCTCTTTGAGATTCTGTTTTAATTTCTTTTGGATACATAACCAGGAGTGGAATTGCTGGATCATATGGTAGTTCTATTTTTAATTTTTGGAGGAACCTCCATAATGTTGTCCATAGTGGCTACACTAATTTGCATCCCTTTTCTCCACATCCTTGCCAACATTTATCACTTGTCTTTTTGATGATGGCCACTCTAACAGGTGTGAGGCGATATCTCACTGTTGCTTTGATTTGCATTTCCCTGATTAGTGATGTTGAGCATCTCTGCACGTACCTGTTGGTCTAATTCTATATTTTTTGGCATCTGGAGAAAAGGTGCACCTGTATTATATTTTAAGCTCCTTTAACTTTTTAAAAATACACTTTTAATTTTAGCATAGTTTTAGATTTACAGAAAAATTGTGAAGATAGTACAGAGAGTCACCATGTACATCATACCCATTTCCCTCTATTACTGACATCTTACATTTGTACAGCACATTTGTCACAGTTAGTGAACCAATAATATTGTTATTAAATAGAGCCCATGATTTATGCATGTTTTCTCAGTTTTTACCTAAAGTCCTTTTCCTGTTCCAGGAACCCATCTAGGTCACCATATTACATTTAGTCTTCAGTACTCCTTAGGCACCACTTGGCTGTAAGAGTTTCTCAGACTTTCCATGTTTTTGGTGACCTTGACAGTCTTGAGGAGTGATGGTCAGGAATTTAGTAGAATGTCCCTCAGTTAGGATTCAACTGATGTTTTACTCATGATTAGATTGGGGTTATGGGTTTTGGGGAGGTAGCTCTTTAACTTTTTCATCTTAACTTCTGAACATCAGATGGTTGTTTCTTTAGCTCTCTTCAAAGCCAAATGGCTTTAGGCATCAAGAAACTTACCCTGGGCATGTGTTGCTCCTGTGCCCCGCACATTTATTATTATATGCCTTCAAGCACCTTTTGCTGTTTACTCTGCTGAAGAATAAAAGCATTTTTAGAAATTGGGGATGTGCTTGGCAATAGCTGCTGCAAAAAAAGGTGTGTATAGAACTCACTTCTAATTATAGTTGCTGTGCAGGGAGAGTTAAAAAATAAGTAGCAATGGATTATTTTACTCACAAACATGAATGGCATGTAAATTCTCTTTTCCTGTCAAATAGGGGATCTGGATTTTTTTTCTGAAATCATTCGTGTCATTTTCCATTTTTAATTTTAGTTGCTACAGGAATTAGGTTTATCTTTAACTCTGTTTCCCAGTGCTCTTTTTGTACCAACCAGGTTTGGAAAGACTATACTAAAAAGTACACTAGATTGCATCAAAAAGAAAACTCCAGACCAATGTCACTTATGAATATCATAGGAAAAAATCTTAAATGAAATATTAAAACACACAATAGATCACCTCATTAAAAATATATAACAAGCAAGTGGGAGTTATTCTGAGAAAGCAGGGCTGATTCCTTATTAGAAAATTCAATAATATAATCCTTTATATTAAGAGAGCTAAAGAGAAAGATCATATAATCATCTCCACAGAGGTGGATAAGGCATTTGATCACATGAACTTTCACTCATGTTAAAAGTACTCAATAGAATAGAAATTGATGACTACTTCCTTTTTATGATCGAAAGCCAAAATTTTAGTTCATGTGGTAACATTAAAAACTTTTCAATAACGTGATTAACAGACAAGGATGCATTATCTTTACTACTGTTTTACACTGGGATGGAAGTACTAGCCAATACAATTAGACAAGAAAAAGCAATTAGAAGGATAACAATTGGAAAGGAAGAGGCAAAACTCTCTGTAGGCGACATAATTTTATATATATGCAATTTCCAAAGAACCAGTGAAAAACCACCTTAAACAATAAAAATAGTTTCAGATTACAAAATTAACATATAAAACCAATAACCTTCTCATACACTAATTAAAATCCAATATAAGATACAATGGAAGAGAGGACACTGTTTTCAACAGTAAAAAGACAAAAACAAAAAAACCCAGGCATGAACCTAAACACTCAGAACTTATGCGAGGTCATCTCTAAAACACTGCTGAGGATACAAAAGAAGACCTGAAAAACTGGAAAGTCACACCATGGTTTTGGGTAGGAAGACTCAACCGCCATAACATGACAGTTCTCACTAAGTCAGTTTATAAACTTAATGTAATCCCAATAAAGTTAACATTAGGGCTTTTCCCTAGAACAAGACAACTAGATTATAAATTCATCTAGAAGGGCAAGAAAATCCCCAAGAATCGTAGGAAAACCCCAAAATGCAGAGCAGGGACAGGGGGCTAGCCCTCCCAGAAGTAACATATTATGAAGCCTCTATATTAAAACAGTGTGATATTGCACATGAATGGACAGATAGACCCATGGAAGAGAAGAGAAAATACAGAAATAGACCTAATTAAGTACAGAAATGTAGAATGCAGTGAAGGTGGCATCTCAAAATAGAGAGGAAAAGTTGGATTTTTATTGGTGGTCCTGGGATAATTGAATGACCATTTAGAAAAAGTTAATGTCTTTTTCACACCATATACCTGGATATATTCCAGGTAAATGTAAATATAAAAATGAAACCATACAGGTACTAGAAGCAAATATGAATAAATTCCTTTATAGCTTGGGGGCGGGGAAATTTTCCTTTGCTATGATTTGGAATCAGAGCAATTAAAATTATTTTTTATTTCTTAAAAATACAAATTTGCATAGTAAAAAAGACTTTAGTAAAGTAAAATGGAAAATGACAAACTGGGGCGAATAACAGTAACTGAGATCGCAAAGTGTAATCAACGCCCTCCAGCCGAAGACCACCAAGCACACACCTGTGGATGAACAAGTTTGGATTTAAGCCCCTTGTAACAAAGGAGACTGTCCACCACGGGGTACCACAGTGGGATTCAGGAAGGCAGTCTTGAAAATGACTTTTTACAGGAGTTGGGGTTTGGTTAGGCAACTCTGGAGAGGGTTCAAGGAAGTAGGGCTTGGCTCTGGATTGGATGCTGTCAGGGAACAGTAAGCAAATCTATTATTGACTATCTTATTAAACCTTATCTCTAGGGCGGAAGAAATGAATCAAAGCTAAAGCCACAATTGGTAGAGAAGCAGCAGTCGCCCATGTTAGCCAGTATAGGAAGATGTGTGTGTGTGTGTGTGTGTGTGTGTTTTGTTTAGTTTTCTGTGGTTTACACAGTAACCTTGTTTTTGTCTGTGCTTAGAAAAGACTCTCAAATGGTGTTTTGTTTTGTTTTGTTTTGCTTTGCTATCATGGTTGCAGAGTGACCTTGTCTGAATCATACTGGTGCTCTACCAGATTTTTATATCCAACGGGGGACACCCATCTAGCCGTCAGTACCTAGCAAACCCCTGGCAGCACTGAGGTCCAGCTGAGGCAGGCCACCTCTCAAAGGTCAGGGACTGCTTCTCTTTCTCATGCGGTACCCCTGATATATAAAGAGTTTCTAAAAAGAGAGACTAGACTAAAAACCTGATACACCTGAGCAATCTAAAACAGTTGCCACTAGTCACATGTGATTATTTAAATTTAAATTAATTAAAATTAAATAAAAAATTTAATTCCTCAGTTACACCAGCCCCATTTCAAATATTCAACAGCACATGTGATTAGTGGCTACTATATTAGATAGTGCAGGTATAGAATGTTTCCATCACTGGAATTATATTAAATAGCACTGCTGTGGAAAAAAGTACTAGAGAAATTGAGAGTTCACCAAAAAAGAAATGAAAATATCTTTAAATCATATGAAATGTTACTCAAACTCATTTAAATAGAAATGCACATCAAAACTCCACTGGGAGCCATTTCTCTCTAAAAGACTAACAAAAATCTAAAAGTTTGACAAGGTACTATATTGGTAAAGCTGTGGGTAAAGCTATATGGTACAAGCTTCTTTATACACTGCTGGTGGGGATGCAAAATGGTAGAACCCTTACAGAATTTGGTATTTGGAATTTGGCAATATCTAACAAAATTACATGTGCATTTACTCTTTGACCCAGCAACCTCAGAGAGTCCCACCAAAGATTCCTGGGAAAAGATAAAAAGACATATGTACAAGGCTTGTCATAACTGGACTACCTTCAATAGCTAAAGACTGGAAACAAATGTGGATCATTAGGAAACTAGTTAAATAAACTAAGGTACACCCACATAGTGGAGTACTATGCAGCTGAAAAAGTACTAAGAAACGTCTCTCTGTGCCAGTATGGTGTGACCTCCAGGATATATTTGTAGCTTGAAAAAGAAAAAAAACAAGTAGAGAAGAATATGTACGGCATGACACTGTTTAGCTAAGAAATGGGACACACACACACATACACACATGCACACATACATATATTCTGCTTTTTTTTTTTTTTTTTTGCTGTACGCGGACCTCTCACTGTTGTGGCCTCTCCCATTGCGGAGCACAGGCTCCGGACGCGCAGGCTCAGTGGCCATGGCTCACGGGCCTAGCTGCTCCCCAGCATGTGGGATCTTCCCGGACCGGGGCACGAACCTGTGTCCCCTGCATCAGCAGGCGGACTCTCAACCACTGTGCCACCAGGGAAGCCCATATTCTGCTTTTATTTAAAAACAAAGAAGCAATGGAAGGCTAAACATTAAGAAATGGCAATTTTATTAGGGAAAGGGAAAGGTATAGAAGCTAGATTTCTCTGAATAAACACTGTCTTGTTTGTTTGACTTTGGAACCATGTAAATATTTTATACCTAATTGCAAAACCTGGAATTAATTGAACAATTTTAAATTGAAAGTAATAAAATCTAAGAATTAAAAATAAAAGCAATGAACCTGAATATACATTCAGGTGGCAGAAAGCACACAGTGAAAATCATTCTAAGTGATTTTACACACAAGAGTTTGACAATATGTCCTTGACAGAAGACACACTAAGAAAATATAAGATCTTCCAAAACACACAGACAAGACTCTCTTAAACTGTGTTCAAGAATCCTATTGTTAGGGACAGGGTTGATATTATTATTCTGAAACTGTTGGGCGTGTTTTGTGGGAGACAGCAAATGAGTAATTTTGTTATTTTGAATTCTAGCCTTTCTGTTGTTTTCAGATTCAAGATTCTCCATGTGGGAAAAAGAAGGTCCAGATGAAGATCAAAGAGGTTAGACCAGAATCTGAATTGGAATTATCAGCATAAACTCATGATATATTTCATCTTAAGAAAAGTATATATATTCCAACTTTGTTTACCAAAATAGCCTAGAAATAATGACCACCTACTACGAATGAGCAGCCTTAGAGCCCAGATTAATGTTTCTAATAGCATCTCCTAGAGTGCACTGGTTGTTGGTATGGGGCAGGAAATGTATCAGAGGAGCCAGAAACAACTTGTCATACCAGATAGCAAGGAAGGTATCAAAGAGTCACATCAAATGATTCAGGAGCCAATTAAAGAGGCTCCCACTGGCCAAAGATGGGACAATTTAACCATCAAAACCAAAAACAACAGCACTGGGTTGAAACACATCAAATATGTTAAATCCGTAAGTTTATAATAATAACAAACAAACAAGAACCTAATTGATCATCATTGGAAGATTCTAGGAAACAACTATCTTATTTTGTAAACTGGTTAAGCATTAATCCAGCCACTCCCAAGGAACCATGCAATTGATAGTCAAATAGGAGATACAGGGAATTTTCTCTTCATAGAAATATTCTTGCTATAAGTATGAAGGAATGATAGAATTGAAATGAATCAACTTGCGACACCTGATGAGTGAATGAATCTAGGCATTGAGCAGCAAGGCTGCCTATATCACAGAGACAACCAGACTTTATCTGCTTCCTGTTGGAAGAGCACCCCTGCCCCCCATGAAGTCATCTAGCCCTGCAGAAATAACCAGAATCTGAAGCAGCCTCTAGACCCAATAACCAATTTACAGGAAATACAGAAGACACAAGAACATGTTAAACAACACAATGGGGGTGAAAAATCCACATTGTACAAAATTCTACAGGAAAAATGAAGACCTAGTTTCTTAGTAAGTAAATTACAAGGCACAGGGATTGGGGGAGAGAATAAAGAAGAGGACACATGTAAAGATTAAAAGAGATTTACAAGTTGTATCAAATCAATGGCAATGGGTACACCTTATCTGAATCCTGATTCAAGCATAAAAACGATAAAAAAATTTTTATAAGACATTTGAAAATTTGAACACTGACTGGATATTGGCTAATATTAGTAAATTATCATTATCTTCAAGTATGATAATGGCATTACAGATATGTTTTTTAAGTTATCTTTAAGAAACACATACTGAAATATTCATAGATAACTAATGTGATGGGTAGAAGTGAATGGACGTACAGAATCTATATCCTCTATATCTATATTATAGATAAAACAAGGCCATGGGTCTTCCCTGGTGACACAGTGGTTGAGAATCTGCCTGCCAATGCAGGGGACACGGGTTCGAGCCCTGGTCTGGGAGGATTCCACATGCCGCGGAGCAACTGGGCCCGTGAGCCACAATTACTGAGCCTGCGTGTCTGGAGCCTGTGCTCCGCAACAAGAGAGGCCGCGATAGTGAGAGGCCCGCGCACCGCGATGAAGAGTGGTCCCCGCCTGCCACTAGAGAAAACCCTCGAACAGAAACGAAGACCCAACACAGCCAAAATAAACAAAATAAATTAGTAAATTCCTACCCCCAACATCTTCTTAAAAAAACAAACAAAAAAACACAAGGCCATGAGTTGATAATCGTTGAAGGGTGTTGATGGGTACATGGACTCATTATACTATTCTTCCTACTTTTGTATATGCCTGAAAGTTTCTAGAATAGGAAGTTAGAGCAAGATTTAAAACAAATAAGGCAAAATAAATAATCTTGATGGTGGGTATAAAGATAGTCATCATTTTCTATTCTGTTTTTGCACTTTTGAATTGCTCATAATTAACATCAAAGCCATTTGTAAAAGAAACCATGATGAGAATAGCTGAGGAGATACTTAATTTGAGGGAGGGTGCTATAAAATCTTATTTCTTAAAGAAAAAAGAACTAAAGTGAATAAGCCAACTATTCACACCTGCTTGCTCCTGGCAGTGGGCATAGGTGTTTGCTTATTATTGTTTGTTCCTTTTGTTTGTTAAGATTTTTCCATAAGTTAAATAATAGCTGTTTATTTAAAAAAAAAACGTGACTGTGTCATACCGAGATCACATTGCCCTCTGGGGAAGCTGCTGTGTCTGGTCACAGAGATCACCAGTAGATTCAGTGCCTGGAGATTCTGTATCTGTGAGAAGTGGAGAGAAAAGGACAGGGTGTCTGGGGAGAAGGGGGCACTCCCACACCCCCATTCCACTGCATACTTTCTCATACCCTGGAGCTTTCTCTAGGAATGCTAAAGGGTCCTCCAAGTTGTCGATGAGTAAATAAACACAAGGAAAAGATACCTCAGGGGTTAAGCATTTCCCTCTACTGCCTGAGTGGGTGCCTAAGGCACCCTCCTTTACACACACCTCCCCACCGTGGTGGTCAGCACCCCGGGGCTTTGACCTGAAAACTGCACTCTCAGCGCTGCCCTCTCTCCTGGGTCAGGCAAGTTCCAGCATTGCTAGGTTCATCCAATTATCCACTGGCTGCTGTTCTTGCATAGTTTACTCAGACTTTTCCTATTTGTTTGGCTAACTCCAGAGAGCACTTCAAAGTAAGATCTGGGAAACTTCAGAAGAGTGTCTTTCTGGAGGAACAGCAAAGAATATAGTTAAAACTTTTGGCTTCAAGTGGTGAGACCAAGCACACTTCCCGTTTTGACAAACAGAATTTGAGATGAACCTTTGGGAATGTTGAGGGGTGGGGAGGAGGGTAATTTACCCCGAAGGTTGGTGACTTTAGGCTCTGCTAAACAAGTCTAGGGTCAGTAAGGGAAGATTCTGCAGTGAGCCTGGAGTGCGGACGCCTGAGGCGGTTGAAACTGTGGCTTTGCTCTGAATACAAGACAGTTTGTGGGGGGGGAAAAGCCATCAGATATTCCCATCTCAGCTGGTTTTGTTCTATCCATCTCTGGAGGGTCATAACGCATGAATTTATTTGGGAAGGCGGGACAGTGTTAAACAAGGCATATTGTCAATTACTCTCTGTTGTTAATTACTCTTCAATGTTCATACACTTTTGAAATTAACATGTTAAAAAGTGACAACTAAAAGGCCAAATTTCTAAAGGGAAGAAAAAGTTGTTTTAGGATCAGACCAAGCACATTTATTAAGCATTCACTCATTCATTCATTCATTCATCTTTTAAATATTTTTAAAGCACCTACTATGTTTCTGATTGTGCTACCAGGTTCTATCCTAAGGTTACCCACAGGACACAGTAGCCACTTACAAGGAGAGGCATTGGGTAAGGATGTGCTCAGTTTTACCTACATTAAATTAAATTAAAAACCCGTTGTTATTTAAACATTTATATAACTACAGGCAGTCATTATCCGGGTTGTTTTCCAAAGGCCAAGTTTGACTCCGTGCGCCTCTGATTCCTGAAACAAGGCACAGCAGCAACATGAAACATCTCTTCAAAACAAAGCACACCAAAGAAACTATTACACAGGAGGTTTAGTTAAGGGAAAAGGAACAGAGAAATAGCTGGGAGTACAAAGCTCTTTATCTCGGTTTCCAAAATGCAGTGGTTTAACATTTAAAAAGGTTACTTTGGGGAATATTTTCTCCTGAAATTTTCTTTCACGCATTTACAGTCAGGAAGTACAATAGAACCATGAACATCTTCTACTGTCCGGAGAGGATTTTCCTGCTTTTACTTATGTATTAGATTAAAATAGTGCTTTACTTCTCTTCAAGCCTGAAGACAGGATTACATTTGAGTCTAGGTCTTCCGTTTCAAAATGTGAATTGTTAACCAGGAGATAATGAGACCTGACTTTTAACCAGGCAGCCCTGACTGTTGAGAGGGCTGGCATCTTATGTCCATAAAGTTCCCCGAGGTAAAATGAGCACCAGAGGTCTGTAAATATCAACACTGTTACCTCCTTCCCCCTTACGCTGACAAACATTTTAGTGGTTGTTTTTCCTGGTCAGATACAGCTGCCTTAAGAGATTTCAATATTTATTTCTTTACTTATTTCTCACCTGAGTTTTCTGAACTTTTCATCCCTTAAAAAAAAGGAGAGCAAGCAGAAATAGACAAGATCAGAACCCCTTTAGACATCTCTCTGGTTTAATTTGTTGACAATCTAAACCCCAACGGAAGATGTGTCCCCAGTATTGTATATCTTACCAACATGTCTGAATCATGTTTCCTATTTCATGAAAATGCTAGGATTGTACCAACTTCTCTTTACACAATTTACAAAACAAAGTGATCCCACAGACAAACATTAAAAGAGTATTGACCACTTAGATTCCTGATATTGAAAAAAAATGTTAACTGTTAGCAAAGTCGAATAGTGAGTAGAGGGATTTCTTGTGTGTGTTCTGTAGGAATAAAGTGTTATTAACACAAAATGTTATTATTTCAGAACTGCAAAGAGCCTCTGGGTGATCCAGCCACCTCATTTTGCTATCATGGAAAGTGGGGACCAGGGAAGTAAAGGGACTTTCCCAACATCACATCACTAGACTTCAGTCTTTCTATTCCTTGCTGAAAGATACCTCTAACAGAGACAAAAGAAGGAAATGGGTAAAGAATGTTCAAAAATAAGAAGTCTCTTAAAATCAGGCCTTACTGCAAACAGCACCTCTTCAGAGAGGCCATCCCTCAACAGTTCCTTACTCAGCTTTATTTATCTAAAAAGAACTAAGCTCTTCCTGAGTTTATGGATTTATTACATTCCAGGGTCTCTCACACTAGAATGTAAGCTCCAGGAGGGCAGGAGTTCTGTCTGTTTTGCTCCCCGTTATACATACTCAGCACCCAGAAGTGTGCTTGGGCCCCCAGGTGATGCACAATAAGTAACTGTTGAAGTGAATGAATGAATAAATGAAATGAAATCTGGCTGCCACCAGAGGTGAGAACTGAGGACTTATGATAGAAGGAGCAAAAATAAGATATGAAAGCCTGTATGATATCATACTGCAATCAAAAATAATAATAAACTGGGGCTTCCCTGGTGCAACAGTGGTGGAGAATCTGCCTGCTAATGCAGGGGACACAGGTTCGAGCCCTGGTCTGGGAGGATCCCACATGCCGCGGAGCAACTAGGCCCGTGAGCCACAACTACTGAGCCTGCGCGTCTGGAGCCTACGCTCCACAACAAGAGAGGCCGCAGTAGTGACAGGCCCGCGCACCACGATGAAAAGTGGCCCCCGCTTGCCACAACTAGAGAAAGCCCTCGCACAGAAACGAAGACCCAACACAGCAAAAATAAATTAATTAATTAATAAATTCCTATCCCCAACATCTAAAAATAATAATAATAAACTGAGTGGACATTTTGAGAATCTTCATACGAATTCCATCCTGCCTCCTTCCTCATGAAGGCTAAGATTCTGGATATTGCAATTCTCCTAACATTCCCAAACCTTTCCTCTTACGGTCAAACTCCTGGCATTTAACCAATTAACTAATTTATACATACTAGATATTTTATAATGATATTTTAGATATTAGAACAAGAGGTGTCAGCAAGCAGAAGGTGAAGCAAAGGACTAGAACTAGATAACTCACAGCACAAATATTCAGCTCTTGATGGTCCTGAGTTGCTTGAATTGTATTGGGATCTCAAGATGCTGCCAGTGTTGAGGTCCTTTTCCATGGGTTCCAAAGGAGCCAAAATTTGTGTGTTGCTTGTCATCTAGTACTGACTATAAACATTCAATTTAAGTTTATTCAAAAAAATTTAAGTTATTGAGCATCTACTCAACAAATGACTGCGCTAGGCATTTTAGGGAAAGATATATGAAATAGGTTAAGTTCTGATGAAAAATGTTGGCTGCCTGATGTATTGCTTGCTTGGCACACTGCCTGCAAGATGCCGGTGGCAAATAATTTTTTTTCTTGCAGCTGTGGAGCAGAAAGGATAGGGGAGGGGCCCTTTCTGTTGGATTAATAATAAGGAGATCATCAAATCTGAGTTAACAAAGGACAAAGATGTCGAATCTGAAAGAGTTCCATAGGACTAAAGAGGCTTCCAATGACCTGGATGACAAACATTTTCAACCAGGGAAAAATATGAAAAACAAAAATAAAACAATAAGGTGATGAATAAAGCGGTTTTAAAAAAGGCATAAAGGATTTAAAGATTGCTTTCTTCACATTAATTCTTAAACATAACTTTCACTGGACCACCTTGATTTTATGCAAAGTCAAGAAAAGGAGGAAAGGAAGAATATAGAGTTTTAAAAAAATTTTTTTTATTTATTTATTTTTGGCTGTGCTGGATCTTCATTGCTGCACGCGGGCTTTTCTCTAGCTGCGGCGAGCGGGGGCTACTCTTCGTTGCGGTGCGCGGGCTTCTCATTGCAGTGGCTTCTCTTGTTGCGGAGCATGATCTGTAGGCGTGCAGGCTTCAGTAGTTATGGCACGTGGGCTCAGTAGTTGTGGCTTGTGGGCTCTAGAGTGCAGGCTCAGTAGTTGTGGCACACAGGCTTAGTCACTCTGCAGCAGGTGGGATCTTCCCGGACCAGGGCTTGAACCCGTGTCTCCTGCATTGGCAGGCAGATTCTTAACCACTGTGCCGCCAGGGAAGTCCCTATAGAGTTTTCAGATGAAAATAAATGCTAAAGAAAGATGAAGCTTTAAACAGATGAAGACAACAAAGAAGTCATCGGAAAGCCCCACTGAGAGCAGACTCAGTAAGAGACTATACATGTGAGGGGCTGAAAATGGGAGTATTCATCCAGCAGCAAAGGACCCAGAAAGACAGGAGGAAAAGGAACTGGATCATCATGGAAACCAAGACAAATTTCGACAGCCTTAAAGGTGCTGTTGCCTTAAGTTTCTAGAGTTTGTTATTGGTTGAATTAGGTTCAAGTGGCTCCACAGGTAGCAAAAGCCAACTGGTAATCAAGAGACAATGCTGCAACAAAACAAAGTGTATCTTGGCCATGGCATAACAGACATCTGCTGTGTGTTTGTTCTTGGATACAACTCTACAGCAGGACTCCTGACCCATTTCTAACAGCATGGCACCAGTGTATTAATCACAATGTTTCTGGCTGTAGGTAATAGGAAAACCAAATAAAGCAGCTTTAATAATAAGAAAAAATGTATTACCTCCCACAGCGGTTAAGTCAGGAGGTAGTAGGAGTGGGCTAGGGTGGGCCGGGTCTCCAGGATCAGAGAATTCAGCTGCTCAGTGTGGTCAGGATGACCTGCCTGATCTGCCACACTCTGCATGTGTGCTAGCTCTCCTCATCTTCACAAGATTGCAGTAGCAGCTCCAGGCATCACATCCTCACACAATACCGAAAGCCACAAAAGAAGAGGGCACATGAGCCCCCCTAAAACCGCTTTTTCAAGAAAGAACACAAGCAGAAGCTTCCACACCTTCACATCTTTGACTGGTAAGAATTATGCCAAATGTCGCAGTATTTTTCTTTCTCTATCTGGTTTATTTCACTTCGCATATTGCCCTCAAGGTCCATCCACATTGTCACAAATAGCAGGATTTGTTTCTTTTTTATGGCTTAACACTCTTCTATCATATATATCTCACATCTTCTTTATCCATTCATCTGCTGATGGACACTTAGGTTGTTTCCATGTCTTAGCTATCGTAAATAACGCTGCAATGGATGTGGAGATACAAATATCTCTGACATTGCGTTTTCATTTTCAAAGGTCATTCTTAAACCAACCAATGACAAGAGGAATTGGCAGGCAGGGTATGGGAGAAAGGCTACTGGGTAGGCAACAATGGTGTCTGCCATCACCTCTCACACACAATAACAGTCACTCTTTTGTTGTGTACAGTTCTGTGGGTTTTCAGAAATGATATAGTTGTGTAACCACCACCACGATAAGTAAGATAGAGAGGAGTGTATTGCGAAAGTGGTGGATCAACCAGCATGGACTTGCTATTGCAGTATAAACAAGAAAGAAAGAAAGAGAGGAGTCATGGTTCTTGTATCCTTTGCCCTTTATGAACACACTTCCAGGAAGATGACCACGCAATGTATAAGTCTGACATAGGGAGGGACAAATAGTATGTTATAGGGGCTTGAAGAAGGGAGAGACTCCTATGCTGGAGCTACAGCCTGTCCTTGTGACTGTTTCTGGTTCCCAGGACACCTCGTTCAGGTAGCCACTCAAAAGGCCATCTCTGATTGCTGCCCTGTGGTTGCCATGATGGTTAACTTTGCTTCCCAGAACTCACAAACCTTGTTTTATTTTGCCCATCCTTCTGTCATCCCCCAGTTAGCCAGCTGGGGTAGTTCAGGTCCTCTGTCCAGATTCAGGACCTGTTTTCAGTCCAAAGAGGGAGGCTGGGTCTGCAGAGGGCCTAATTCCAGGGAGGGATGGCTGGCTTCAGGATGGCATTATGCTAACTTGGTTTGCCTTTTGATCTTCATTATGGCAGGTAGATGATGCTGACAAACTATTGTCTCGTCACAGAGAGAAGCATGGCCTCTGTGATGAATTCGAACATAATAATACGGTAAAATGAAATAATGATTATAGTAAGGACAGCAAACACAGTAGCTAACATTTACAAACCAAATGACTGTCCAGTGAGAGCAGCTTTTCAGCCCTATTCAACAATACTTATAGTGTTTAGAGTCCCGTGAATGAGCTCAACTGTGGCTAAAACCAGTCATCTAACCCAGCTTGCTTTCATGCAGGGAGCTGGCGCCAATGCTTGTCTGTACTGCCCAGGGCCAGGACTTGCCCGTACAGTGCCTTTGTGCAAAGTAGAAAAAGTCTCCCCTTCCTCTTGATACTTTTCCATCTATTAGAAAAGGATTGTAATATGCAGTAAAATTGTAATAGTTAATATACAAATCCTTGGGGTACGAACTGTGAATGGTGCCCCTTCGGTTACAACCAGAACAGCTGTAAACAGCAGCCTTGGGACCCACTTGTTTGGGGCATGAGAATAAGTCCTGTTGTCTCAGAAATGTAGCAGGTCTGGATCAGTGGTTTGAAGGATACCTGGCAGTTTATTCATTTATTCACTCATCACTTATGGAGTGGTTCCTATATTCCAGGTGCAGTGCTAAGTGCTATATGAGCGTTATCTCATTTAATCTTTGCAAAACAACTGTGAATAGGTATTATTTTTATCCCTACTTTATAGATGAGGAAATCAGAGTTATTGCTTGCCCTAATTCACACTGTTCGTGACAGAGCTTAGCTAGAATCTTGATGGAGCTGATACTAAGGTTACCACTCTGCTTCTGAATATGAGCTCTGACTACATGTATTTACATAAAATAATTCTGTTGGAATTGATGTTGGTAATTCTTATATTCATATTATTGTATCTCTTCATTTTTAATATATTTTGTTGGATTTCTCAGAAAAAAGGAATGGACCCTGTGATTCTTAAGGTGTTGCAGAAGATGAGGATGGAAACACTTTAAACTTGCAAGTATTAACGGGAAAAAGGATTTATCTTTTCAGACCAAATAACTGAAGACAAGTAACTCTTTCAGCAATAGAGGTGAATTGCATGGGGCTTCTGTGTTGCTGGCTTCAGTGGAGATGGGTCTGATTGTACCCAATTAGGGGGATTAGCTCTCCAAATTGGAAGCATGCTGGCAAAGACTCAAGCATGAGAGCCTGAGCTTTCACCGTGATAATCCTTTCAATCTTAGGAGAGACGACATGGCAGCTTCCTCCCGAGCACAGGCCAAAGAAGAATCTAGTAGCCAAAGACCAGGTTGTCCTTTCCTCTTGGTTTCTGTAGTCATGAGAGCTTAGCTTTGGGGCCAATAAAATACTCTTGCTGAAGTCCTGCTGTCTTGCTGCCTTCTCTTAAGGAAGCTGATTGAAGTGAATGAGAAATGAAAAATTTTGCCCAACGGCTTCTTACTGGGTTCTCTTACATGAAGGATTCTTAATTTAACTGATTTCCTCTTCCTAATTAGATTTAGCAATTAGGGTTGCCCATTAACCTAGAATTTTCCTGTAAGAGTCTCATCCTCCATCATGTCTGCCTGCCTCACAGCACTACAGCCGTACAATCGCAGTTAAATCCGCATCTCCTCTTCAAAGCAGAGGAGATATACATAGCCAGATCCCGGTGGCTGGCTCTTGAATCCAGCTGGATTCGAGAATCATGTGCAAAGCACTTTGCCAGCCACTCTGAGGCGATGGAAAGATGAGGGCAATCTGGGATTTCTAGGCTCCCATGAGTCACTCACTTATTAATTTTAAAAATGTTTATTGAGTACCTACTATCCGTTAAGCACTGTTCAGACAATGGGGATACAGCAATAAACAAAGCAGACAAAGTCCCTGTGCTTTATGCAGACAGACAATAAAGAAATAAATAAGTAAATATATAGTATGCTAGATAACGGTAAGTACAAAGGAGTAACTACTGTAATCCAGGCATATGCATTAAAATGCAAACGAAAACCCTCTGATGCTGTGTGTTGGTGCACAGTGCTCTCAGTTATAATGGAAGAAGAAATTCATTTTGACAGAGAAGGGAAGATTCGTGGAAGAATCTGTGCAAGTGGGGAGATTTAAGCTGGAGCCTGAAGAAAGTTTAGGTCAGGTGAATACAGCCACGATGCAGAGGCAAGAAAAAAAAGCTCTCCAGGCATTAGGAAACATTTCAGCAAAGGTCCAGGAGTGCGAAGAGAGGGGATGCAAACCACATTCAGAAGAGCTGAATAGTTTACTCCAGTCTCAGCACTGGTGGGATAACAGGTGGAACAAAAACCCAGTCTAAGAAGGTATGTAGAGGCTAAGTGATGAAGGATTTTGACTTTCAAGGAGCATGGGTTGAGCTCTGCTAGCAGTGGCAAGTGCCCTGAGCAGATGTGTTTATAGGCAGCAATGTGTCAAACAGTAATATGTCAGCTGGATGCCTTGTCCAGAGGTACCTGGGGCGGTGCTGGTCCTGGTGGCTGACACCCAGTAGCACTGAGATAAGCAGTCTTTGGTTTTCCTTCAACAGGGGCATTATCTTATAACTCAGATGATTCAGGATAGCAAGCTAGACATTTACATTCAAATATGATCTTTCCTTCATTTCTAAGCCACTGATATTCAAGTTCAAGGGCAGTAAACTGAGGCCCTGACATTCACTTCCTTCCTCTTACAGTATAGTTGAGCAACTTGTGAGCTGAAAAGCTGAGATCTACTGCTAACCCAATGATTTCTTGCACCAAGCCTCAGTGAAGGCTTCCATTAACAGATGTGGCTTGCATCGTCTCTTGACAAACTGCATATACAGTCAGCTCTCTGTATCTGTGGGTTCCATATTCTAATATTCAACCATGAATCAAAAACATTTGAAAAAACAAAATTCCAAAAAGCTCCAAAAAGCAAAACTGAAATTTGTTGCATGGTGACAACTATTTACATGGCAGCTACATTGTATTAGGTACTACAAGTAATCTAGGGGTGATTTAAAGTATACGGGAGGACACGCCTAGGTTATATGCAAATACCACACCATTTTATACAAGGAACGTGAGCATCTGCAGATTCTGGAATCTGTGAAGGGTCCTGGAGCCAAATCCTATGGCTACTGAGGGATGACTGTTGATGGTCAGAGACATACAGTAAGGAATGGATTCTACCATCTTCACTCTCCTGACATTGCACTTTACCCTCATGTAATAAACACCCTCATAAGTAATAAACAGCCTCATAAGTAATAAACAGCCCTAAAGAGAAGAGAAGGAACAAATACTTTCATGAGTTTATGTCACTATCACCCCCCAGCTGACTCTCCTTTGCTAACTCAGCCAACAGAGATATTTGGTTCACCTGAGTTTAAAGAAAACTATTTTCCATTCCTTTGTTCTTTCTTCCTCCGTATTTTCCTTCCTTATATTTATTAGGCTCATTTTCTTGTTTCCTCTCTTTGTTGCTGCTTACGGTGTCTGGCAAGGAAGAACAGAGATGCTTGCATGGGGGGTTTTAGACATTGTTGCCACACTGTGTATATATAATGTGAGTCCTTTCCTATCTTTCCTCAATGTCTTGAGCGAAGTACCCATTTCTCAAGAACGCTTTGTGGAGTTGGCTCTAGCATGCTGGCCTTTTTCCTGGTGGGTGTGGGCCTGGAACGGGGGCTGCCCTCCGAGCGTCCACCGTGCTGGTTACAGAAAGGGGATGCAGTGCACACACATTCTCCCCTCCAACTCAAAGGCCTAACCAGCCCAGGCTCTTGCTCTCTCCTCAGGGATTACTGGTGGTAACATGAAGCCAGCTGAGTTGGGCTGGCGAAGAAATGGGTATTAACAATGATACTTTGAAAATGCACAAGCTAGCCAAGATGTAAGTCCTTCAGTTGTTTTCAACAATCCTTTCAGTCGGTCAAAAACACAGCACTGGACATCCCAGACTCCTAATCCCATCCCCTAATCTACCTGTATACCTTGTTTGTTTAAGGTATTTTTCCCCCCTAGTAAACACATGATGATTTAAAAAATTGCTTCATGCGGTGGAGCTGGGCTGTTTCAAAGCAGAAGTATAAGAACCACGAATAGCGAGGATTCTTGCAATCAACAGCTGGATCCTCAGACTCAAGGGGGTGGAGAACATTTGGGCTACCATGCTCACTAAAAGAAACAAACAAAGAAGCAAAACCATTTCTTTGCCATTAAGTCCCTTCAGACGTTCTGGGTGAGACCATCTGAGGCCCTGTGTGACTCTGCCGCCATGTTGGATGGGGCTTCAGAACCCCACTGGCCTGCATCTGTGAATTAATCCCAGTGTGGGTGTCAGGGATGGGGGCTTCCTACACCCCACCAAGCAATTCTCAGATATCAGCAGGGTGTTGCGAATTCAATTCAGTTCTAACACCATCTACACGGAGACAGCATCAGATTCCATGGGGTAAGGGTTCAGTCCGCAAGACTGCTCTCCCCCAACTTCTGAGGTAAATCGAAAGCCCAGGTTGTTACCTATGCTTCTGACTGGCTATAAACCAGAGGCTCCCATAGCCCCCTCCTCAAGTTTGATTAATTTGCTAGAGCAGCTCATAGAACTCTGAGAGACATTTCACTTACTAGATCACCAGTTCATTATAAAAAACAAAAAAACCCAGGAGCAGCCAGAGGGAAGAGATGCTCAGGGCAAGGTGTGTGGGAAAGGGTGCCGAGCTTCCATGCCCTCTCTAGGCGCCCCAAGTCTCCACATGTTCACCAACGAGCAGCTCTCTGAACCCTCTCCTTCTGGGTCTTATGGAGGCTTCATTACATAAGCATGATTGATTAATTCACTGGCTATTGGTGATTGATTCCAGCTCCAGACTCTCTCCCCTTCCCAGAGGCTGGGGGATGGGACTGAGAGATCTGACCCTCTAATCTCATGGATGGGGACCCTGGCAAGGTGAGGTCCAAAAGTTACCTCATTAACATAACCCAAGACATATTTATTGCTCTCATCACTAAGGAAATGCCAAGGGTTTTAGGAGCTCCGTGCCAGAAATGGTGACAAAGACCGAATATATATTTTTATTATGAATCACATCACAACTGACTGCTGGCTCTCCGTCTTTCTAGCTCCGTGACCTTTAGAAGTCACTTCATCTTTCTGTGCCTCAAGTTTTCATCTATAAATGAGGCCAAAAAGAGTACCTACTTCACGGACACATTGTGAGGATGAAACGAGTTGATTCCCCTAAAGCCGTTAGAATGGTCTAGCCTCTGGTGCTGGACCTCTGTTGACATCCATGCTAAGGGACCCTACCAAAGAGTATTAATTAGTACTGTGCATAAATTTAGGTTAAATACCAGAAGGGAGAGGGGAAGCTTGGTGGCTTCTCCAAAGGAAAAAGAACTTTCAAACATCAGGATGATAGGAAGAAGGAAAAGCTTTCCAGAATCAATTACTGAAAAATGAGGGCGGGGTTCATGGCTCCCACAGACTAGAGTGTAGGGTACCCCTTACACTTTCCCCTGCAAAGAGTCAGAAAGCAGAAGAGGGGGCACTGAGAAAGATTTGTAATTCTGCTTTAAGGTTCCTTTTCCAGTATAATGGGTTATTTGTATACACTTGCTCTTGGCAGAACTTACATAATACCTAAAACCCAGTAAGGTCATGGTTATACACATGCAGAGACTTGGGCTTGAACAGATAACCTGAGTGCCATTTAGAAGGCACTGCCCGACCCCAGGAGTGTCATGCACGCCCCCCAGTGATAAGCATTGTGTGGCATGGGCAGGAGTGGCCTTTGAAGAAGCTTAGAAATGGTAGCTCCCCTACCTAGGAGTACTAGGTAGTACCCCCTAACTCTCTCCACATACACTCTCCTGGCCCGTATCAGCGGCAGCCTCCAGTTTTGAACACAAAGGACATTTCTTCCATGAAATCACTGTATAAAGCTGGCCTCTTTCTGTTATGAATAATCATGAAATTGGGGGTGAAGGAGAAAGGCAACTCCACATTTGAAGCTACAAAAAGCCTGTGATTCATTTTTAGTCTCTTTATTAAGCAGCCTAGTCTCAGTTAGATAATTTGCAGCAAAGTTCTACCCTGGAGCAAGTTTCCTCAGTCATGTTAAATTCATGGGGAAAATCCTCCCAGGATTTAGAACTGAAAAATAGACAGCTTTAATAACAGAAACGTTGATGTAAAGAGCAGAGAAAGGCAGTATGTTCTAACCATTTAGGGAAAAAATGGGTAAGATGTTACTAATAAGCCCTGCTATATTTTTATCCTACCGTTCTTTTCATCTGAAGGAATATTGACATGAGCTTTTAAACTCTGAAAGATTATCTGACAGATTCTATCTTTAGGACAAATTATCAGCAAGAGTTTTATTTCGCTATTACCTTTACTCAAAACTCAGAGGACACATGCTTACCGGAGCCCAGATGAGGAAATGAAATCTACAGACAAGAGTGCCATAAACAGAACAGCAGAACCCAGCTACTTCGAGGTTGCCTTGGTGGACATTGTCCTTCTCGAGTGTGGCTGGGATAGAGATGAATAGGGCCCACAGCACGCTCCTGGATGTAGTCCCAACCTAACTTCCCAGCCGCATCTCTCACCATCCCCTCCAACCACAGAGCCTATATTCCAGTTACGCTGAACTACCCACTGGTCCCAAATATGCTGCATGTTTGAACACCCTCCTTCCGCCCACACCGCCTACCTGGGCAAGTTTCAACTCATCTTTTAAGAGTCATCTGCAATGTGACTTTCTTCCAGAAATCTTTTCAACCCTAAGCAAATTGAGTGGCATCTTATTCCGCTCTTCCATAGTACCCAGTATCTGCTTCATTATGGAGCGTAGTGCACCGGAAATCTTAGTTTACAGTGTCAGTTCCCCCTGTGATCCTGAAAGGGCAGGGACTTCACCTAGGATATCCGAACCCTCCAGTCCAGCGTTTCTCAACAGCAGCAATATTGACATTTGGGGCCAGAAAATTTCTTGGTGTGAGGGCTGTCCTGTGTATCATCCCTGGTCTCTACCCACTAAATGCCAGTGGCACACCATCCTCGGTGTGATGAGAAAGAACCATCTTCAGACATGGCCCAGTGCCTCCTGGGGAGAAAATCAGCCCGGATGAGAACTACAGCTCTAGCCCTAACAGAGAGCCTGATATATACCAGGTGCTTAATATATATTTGCTGAGTTAATAAATCAATGTCCAAGTTAATGAATAAAAACTGAATGAACCAGGCTTCCCTGGTGGCACAGTGGTTGAGAGTCCGCCTGCCAATGCAGGGGACACGGGCTCGTGCCCTGGTCCGGGAAGATCCCACATGCCACGGAGAGGCTGGGCCCATGAGCCATGGCCGCTGAGCCTGCGCGTCCGGAGCCTGTGCTCCGCAACAGGAGAGGCCACGACAGTGAGAGGCCCGCGTACCGCAAAAAAACAAAACAAAACCGAATGGACCACAGATAAAGAAAGATCTTACTGTATCTTTCACACACTCACCAAACTTAGGATCTTTGTTCCAGAAGTCTCTTTATGACTTGGTTCTACTTTCTTCCTATTTTATCACCCTTTGTCCCTCACCTGCAGGCTCTTCCACATCCTCCGCTTTGTCTTCCTTCCCGCCAATCCAAATTCTGTACTGAATGCAAGGCAAAGAACAACTTATCTACTTCAAAAAGCCTTCCCCAAATGCACCCAATGCACAGTGACTTCTTCACATTCTTTAAACATTTATGAAAAGTTTTAAGCATATATACATATATACATACATGTATGTGCAATACTATTGGTCTTAGAAATATCATCTTTTTGTTTCACATGTGTATAGGAGTTTTCTTCTCAACCAGAGGAATCGCTCCTTGATAGAAGGCTTGCTTATGCTTTTGAGATTTTGCTTCCCCTTAGCATTAGCACAAGTTTATGAACAACAGATGTTTAGCTTTTGCTTGAAGTGTATTTTCTTCCATAAACATCTGGCAGGTGTGTTAAATCTGTGTAATTGGTATGGTCTTGACATAGTTTCGTTTTTAAAAGGCATAGGGCTAACTCTTTAACATCTTGCAGTTTTTAAACAAACTCATTTCAAGGAGATTCTGCAAATATGAATAAAAGTAATTTGCAATGTTATAGGATTTCTGTGAGAAGGCAGTAAATACGATAAGCAATGAGAAAGGCAAAAATAGCTGCATCTGGTCTTAAATTCTGACTGTGCTCAAACTCCACGTAGGCTTCGTTTTCCACTGGTTGGTAAACCTATCTTAAAAACATTGGCTTCCTGGTTTATTCTGAGCTCTCTCAGCGCCAAAGCATCCATTGCACCATCCTGCTTCAGGCTTACTTACAGTGACTCATACATGCACTCTCCCAAGGCCTGTGTTTGGAAATTTGCTCAAACTTCTGGGCTATAGGGCATTTCTTTCTCACATTTTTCTTGGAAGAGTTCATGCTTTGCCCAAGAGTAGTCACCCGTGGGGATTCTGATCCTCCGTGTTCAATGGCAGGGTTAAGGGGACAACCCCAGAATGTACCCACATTGCATCTGAGCTCGACATCTGCAACAGGATCAGTGTAGACATATAGGGTGGGGGAAATGTCTCTAGCTTCACCACTCCTTTTTGTAACCCTTAATAAAAGGATGAAAGAATGCTTTTGTTCACATCTCATGGATCGTGACTTTTGGCAGAACAGCCTCGTGAGGCTTCCGTTTCTCCAGAGTTCCAACGCTGATTCCTCTCTGCTGTACCTTTTGACTCACCCTCTCCACGGCCCCCTCCTCTTTGCCTACCGAGTCCTCCCATTTAAAATGCAAACGCAAACGCTTCTCTTGAGCCCGCCTCCTCCTATGGTACCATCTTGACTTACTCCACCTTGTCACCAATGCATGTCGGCCCCCCTTTATCACTTTCATGCCCCTGTCTCACTTTCATACACAGCTCACTACAATCTGGCAACCTTGGAGTATGCCCGCAATCTCAAAATACACCCACTCTTTCTTGGAACCTGGGACCACCTGATATTGCCACATTTGTACGGCCTTTTCTGGCCCTCCAGCTCCTTGATTCTGCTGGCCTGCCTGTTTGGACGGAGTGGGCGCGCCCGTTTGAAGTTGTCTCCGGGCTTGGCTTTCAGTCCCTTGAGTTTTCCTCGTCCCTTTGTCTTTCTCAGACTCCTTCCTATTCTCACCGTCCACCTTAGGTCTAGGTCATTTCAGGGTTCCATCTTCAGCTTTATTCATTTCCCCCCTTAATGCTCTCCCTATGATGACTTCTTACACTGTCATGTCTTCAAATATCAATTAAATGTAATGGCCACTAAATGCTTCTCTTTACCTTTTCCATCCTCTGTAAGTTCCAGCCCAAGTTTTCAACAGACCCCAGGTTTGCCAGTCATCAAGCATCTCAAATGCATCATGTTCAAAACCAGATTCGATTCCCTTCCTACCCCCATGGCTTGCTCCCCTGTTTGTCCCTCTGTTAACGACTATTTGTTCCAAGATGTAAGCAGAATTGGTGTATGACTCCTCTGTCTCACTAAATACTGCTCATACTTCCAAAGGCTCTTGATCTGTTTCATTTTCATGTCGAAAGATGATCAAAACTGAGTTCTTGCCTCTGTTCTCTTCCTGCTCTTGTGTATGCTTTCCTCTGTGGCTCTCTGTGTTCCCTGTGCAAGAAACCAGATCTCATTGCCACTCTCCCATCCCCAAAGTTCCTGGTTCTGAAGGCAGTGGAGAACCAAGTCCAAGTGAAGCCTGGAATTCAAGGTCGCTCACCACGGTAACTCTAACCACGTTCCCTTCAGAACTTCATTTCTTACCACTTCATTGACCACAGGGGGAGGGACCAGCCTCCCAAACTGCGTTCTAACCCTGTATGCACCATATACTTTCTTTTCCACCTGGTAAAATTCAACTAGAATGTTAAGGCTCAGCTCAAAGGGTCTTTGTGAAGCACCCTTACCCTTGGCTCTTAAGGAGAATTAACCATCACCTTCTGTGCCTACACAGCACTTTTCTTTTAGCTCTCCTAAGTCACCTTGTAATACAGTAGTTTTCATGTTAGTCACTGAGCTTGAGGAGTCCATGGTGTAGTGGGGTGAACGATATCTTATCCATTTGTTGGCCTGTCATCCATCCATCCATTACTCTGGCCAGCATTTTGAGACTACCACATTTAAGATCCCCTCCAGTGTTAGTATTCTATCATTTTGAATATTATTTAATTTCTATATATAGAGAAAATAGTGTAAATTACAGGTTTAAGTACATGACATGGGCATCCTGTATCATTCGTGTCTTGATCATTATTAAATTTCCAGTGCTCAATAATAACTTAGCAGGTGCTCAATAAATGTGATTGAATAAATAAGTTAGTTCCTAGAAATTGATGGGAGGTTGACTTAGGAATACGAATAGTGGAAAACAAATCTTGTTTTTCTCGATTTTTAAAAAGTTGTTTGCTTGAAATCATTGCACTTGTACCGAACTGAACCTCTGTAGCAGCTGAAATTACTTGACTGTGACAGATAGTTCTGAGTTACATATATTATGTGCACTGTTCTCTACTCCACAAAGTATTTCCTGAGCAACACAAGTGAGCACACTCAGGGCAGCGAGGTCCCAGCAGCAGCAGGCTAGCCGCCCTATAGAATGCAGCCCTAGAGTCTGTGGGCTGAGGCCATCTCTGCTGGGACCCAGCCCGGCACTCACCTGTCCTGACCACGCAACGCACTAGCGGCATCATCTGGGTTTAGAGTTTTAACTTCCAACTTCGCCATTCCCTTCCTTCTCCAATACTTTACAGTCCTTTTCCCAATTGTTACTTTTCGTCTGCTTGTGTGTATTACCCTATTTTCACCTACATTCCAATCCTATAAACCAGAAAACATAGCTGAATGAGGAACTGGGTAAAGAGTCTCCTTGATTAGAGCCAATACCTTAAACATTTTCAAACTTTCCACAAAGGACCACATTAGATACCAACCATGACGTTATCCATGCTCTATTAAATGAATAAAATCTGGCTTAAATGACAATAACTGTGAAGATACAAACACCCGTGTTTGCTTTAACATCTTTATTATCCTGAATATAAAAGACAGAAATCCTTTAAGATATAACAGAGTTCTTTATATGTGAAACATTATTTTTTTACAAGTGAAAAAATAAATACCTCTTGGAATAAAGGCTTATATGCTAATATGTGCCATAAAAAAGTAGAGTTTTAATATCTGACAAAATGTCTGTGCAAAGAAACAAATGCATAAACACATTACTGCTACATTAAGGCAATATGAAAAGTATACTCAGAAATCTCAGTAAAGTGACAGTGTAGGTTTCTAGCTTTAACTTAGCTAGTATTGCACCCAATAAGGTCATCCAGGTTCCAGACATCCTAGAAAACCAACAAGCTGACCAGGTTCCAAAATGCCCAAGTGGGAGTGGAAAACATGATTAAGAATATAGAAACAAAAACCCCCCGAAACCCCTCTAAAACATATAGAGGGACAACAAAAAGTTAATACTTAAGCATTTACTACCAAAAAAAAGCTTACGATATCTAGGATACCTACTATAAGGCTGTAAAAGGCTTGATGGCTCAAGCAAAAGCAACCCCACTGGCTGAAGCTGGAGCAGGGTGCGTCGGAGAACTCACGAACGACCCCTGCTTTGTACATGGCGAAGCTTCATCTCAGCGAGCAATGCTCTTCCTTCCAAGGAACATGCGCTCCCTTTTCAATCTTAAAATATTCCACCAACTCAAGAGGCCCAAGGAGTGCTGACTACTCCACAGAAATCGTCTAACCAGACTGGTAGCATTTTATAATTGAAAGGCTTGGGGCCAGGGTAAGGAGAGGGGGAAAGAATAGGACACCATCCACGTGGAGGGATCTATTTTCCACTGGTTAGACCGGTTTAAATCTGACAACTTTGTGTCCACTTTAAAAAAGTCCCCGAATCAGGCTTCCCTGGTGGTGCAGTGGTTGAGGGTCTGCCTGCTGATGCAGGGGACGCGGGTTTGTGCCCCGATCCGGGAGGATCCTGCATGCTGCGGGGCTGCTGGGCCCGTGGGCCGTGGCCGCTGGGTCTGCGCGTCCAGAGCCTGTGCTCTGCAACGGGAGGGGCCGCAGCAGTGAGAGGCCCGTGTATGGCAAAAAAAAAAAAAAAAAAGTCCCCAAATCGATTTTTAAATATGTTTGCCTCCCAATCTTTCTTGAACAAGTTAGAAAAACAGAAATGACATTAAAATGACAAGTATCTCTTTAAGAAAAATTTTCCTATTAAAAATGTCCAGAGCTCTGTGACCCGTACAAAAAGAACCAAGTAAATCCTTAAAATGAATCCTTACAAAATTGGCTGCAAGTAGGAAACTTACCTTGGGGTACGTTAAGGAGACTTAAACATCATTTTCTAAAAGGTACTCACTTTTGGGCTATGCTGCCACTTAACTGACGTCAAAGATCTTCCTGATTTCTTTACTTGATCATAAAAAGAAGAAAAGTCCAAGGAACGTGTCTGGGTCCCAGAGCTCTTCCTGGTCACCAACCCGGAGGTGCTGATTCTATGCATGGTACATTTTGGCGGTAAGGAGTAGTCATACTGTTTCTAGTCTTCCTTTTTTTTTTTCCCCCTAAACGTTGCATGGCAGATGGGCGTTGGAGTATTTATTCTCTCCACAATCTATCATGTTTATAGTTTATACCAGTGCAGTTCATGGAGACATGGCATGTCCGGTAAGTGCACAGCAGATCAGATCACAGTCAGGTTGAGAAGACTGGTGTGGGTCGGCAGGTAGACGTGCTGGACGTGGTCCACCCGTGACCTGCAGACAGGACAGGACTGGAAAAGAGAAGCCGACAGTATGGGTTAGGACACTTCCAAGGGTCTGTGTCTTCAGTGTTCACCCATGGTACCTATTACAGTGCTTTTTCTAAATACGCTGTGGTCACAATTATTTCTAGCTTTCCACTGGGAGGGCTCTTTGCTTTCTAACAAGTCTGACATTTTATACCTGACAAAGGATTAAAAATAAATACTAGGAAAAAGTATAAATGAATGAAATTAATCAGGTTTTCAGTCAAACTCTTAAACAAGGCACCGTGAGTAAAGTGATTACTGAAGACTTCTTGCTGTGCAATGAGGCTGTGGTCCCTACATGGGCTGATGATGAAGTCTCAGGCAGGGATGCAGGAGACCCTCCCGGAGACTGTGTCCTTGGCTCAGCTGGCTCAGGGTGCATCACGGGGGGGGGGGGATGCCACGTG
This sequence comes from Delphinus delphis, assembly GCF_949987515.2. Taxonomy (NCBI): domain Eukaryota; kingdom Metazoa; phylum Chordata; class Mammalia; order Artiodactyla; family Delphinidae; genus Delphinus; species Delphinus delphis. Next base: position 12,368,989 of record NC_082692.2, on the reverse strand, counting down.
GCCGGTGAGCATGGCCGCTCCTAGTCACAGGTCACAGCTCCACACCCCTGCTGGCCTCTCAGCAAGCATGTCCCTTCCTCAGCCACACGGGGCGCCATAGGCATGAGAATCAGACTATGTGGATGAAAAAGGCAAATCCACGACCACTCCTAGGGAAATCACTCGTCTTAGGAGCGTGATCTACTCTAAGGAAGACATGGGCATCCTCTTGGCTCATTTGTAGCCCTAAAAATAGTTCTGAAATTAGCAGCTTCCGAGGGACTAGATGTTATTTAGGGCTAATTTTACGTAAAATCACAGTGACAGTTAGCCAACCGTTCTGGGAAATGAAAACAAATTGAGAATATTGTAAAAGGAAATGCAAGGTGCAAGAAAGAAACAGATACTATGTAAGAGGTGCTTTTATTTTTTCTACTAATATTAAAATTAGTTTGACTTGCTAAGTGAGAGCTAATCCAAGGGGACCTTGGAGGCATAGGCAGTACCAGAAGGAAATTAATCACAAAAAATGAGGCGACAACCCACCCATGGATAAGTGAGAGTTAACTATCACTCAAAACTCTAAGAATTCTTTCCCAAATAATACAAGTAAGCAAAAAAGACCATCCTCCGACGTGTCAAGCAGCAGAGACAACATGAAAAGGGAAGAGAAGGAGGTGACCAGCCTCCAGGAGGCCTGGGTTCCACTGCCCGGCTCAGCCACTAACTAGATGTGGTACCTTGTGAATCTGAACCTCATATCCAGGACTTGAAAGAAGCCTGTGATTTAGTAATTACATTGCTGAAAAGAGTGTGCTAATCCAAACTGTTTCCAAAGGGCAACACCTTCCAAGTCACAGATACAAAGACCCTCTGGACGGAGATGGACATTCTCCATCTGTGCCTCCACAAGTCAGCACCTGGCCCATGCCAGCCGGCTGACCCCTCACCTGGAGCCGGGAGAACCCTCACCTGGAACTGAAAACGCCCCTTCACCTGGAGCTGGAAAACACCCCCTCACCTGGAGCCAGGAGGACCCCCACCTGGAGCCGGGGGACCCTCACCTGGAGCTAGAAATGCCCCCTCACCTGGAGCTGAAAACATCCCCTCATCTGGAGGCGGAAGGACCCTCACCTGGAGCCAGGAGGAACCTCACCTGGAGCTGGAAACGCCCCCTCACCTGGAGCTGGGAAGATCCTCACCTGGAGCTGGGCGGCGCAGCCCTCGCAGCACACAGTGTGGCCGCAGGGGCAGAAGGCTGAGTTGATCTCACCCTCGCAGCACAGCACGCACAGCATGGCCTCCTTGAGCTTGCGCAGCTTCTCCTGGAGGGCCCGGGTCTGCTGGCAGCCAAGGCCCTCGCAGCTGCCGCAGCTCATGCTGCTCTCCGAGGACTTCAGGGGAGAGTTTGGAGGGCTGGGGTCGCTTCTCGGCACGAGATCCAGCACACCCGCGTTGTACAGAGCCCTCCTGGCGTGGTCATACGCCTCCTTGGAGGTTCTTTTAATATCGAAGACATACTTCTTGCCCAGGTTGATGTTTTCGTTCAGAAACAGAGAAGCCAAATGGCCCTTCAGGTCTCGGCTGTACTGCATCATGACGGCACTGGTCACCGTGTCGCACCTACGGACAGAGATGTAACACCCACCTCAGTACTGACAGGCCTGGGCGTCCCCACGAGCCAGACCTTAAACACTGCTGTGAATAATGATGCTCATGGGAGCAGACATTAAATATTCTTGTTTGTGTGCTTGAAAATGAATTCTTCCAGTTTCATAGGTGTTAGGTATTTCAATGATTCTACCTCTGTGCTTCTCAAGTGTCTGCAAAGGAAGGAGCCCTGATCAGGCAGCTGTAAACCAGAGGGCACCTCCACCTCCAGGGACAGAACTACAGTCCAAAGCAGCTCATGGCAAGAAAAAGGAAATTCTTCTTTGTAGTCTTGGCTTTATGTTAAAAATTGCTACAAATTTTCCATTCTGCTCCACAATGTGTGTGTCTACTTTAACATAAAAAAAGGGTTGGTTGCCTGCCAATTAAACTTCTTAGCTTTTAAAAAACTTTCCAAATATTTGAGTCAAATCACAAGTCTACTTTAAAGCACCCTTGGAAATAAGGCTATCAATACAGTTATCGAGACTACACACTGAGGATTCAGGGTAGCAGCTCTCCCAGGAAGGAAAGACGACTTGGGTCATCTTGCGGGAAAAGGGCAACAGCAGCGGCTGAACAGGCCCCTCCGCTCAGTCACCTCGGGGAAGGGGAGCTCTGAGGAAAGGGTTAAGAGATAAGCAGTAGAGCGAATCCATGCATCTCTCTCTCTCTCTCTGTCACTCACCCTCACACACACACACACACACACACACACCCCCTGAGGGAAAAGCAGGATGATGTTGAGAAGGACCCCACTGCTATGGTAGAAATGAAGGGTTCGAAAACAACCGATTTCTTAAGCTCTATACAAGGTTCACTGACACAGTGATACCAGGAACCACAGGAGCCTTGCTGTCACCTGGAAATCTCAGCATTGTGGCAGACGCTGGGGTTACGGGGTGCACAGGGGTACGTGCCTGTAAAAAGCATGCGTCTCGGTGATGGCTCGGTAGAGCCCGCTGGCTGCCCGGGTGCTGATCATCTTGAACAAGAGCACGATGCTGTTCCCAGACTCCTTGGTGATGGTGAGGTACACGTTCTTCCCTGACTGGGTAGCCATCTGCACGACAGGGTAAGCGATCCTGAAACGTGGGAAGAGAAAAGTGAGCAAGCCCAGGGGAGATGGGTCACCATGTGTGTGCTTCTGCAGGGTTCCCATGTGCTCAGGGCCCAGCCATAAAGCCAGACACTCTGCCTGGGACCATCAGCTAAGCACTCTGCTCCCTAGGTATGAAGGCTCTTTGAAAAGAGTTGGAGAGGAGCACTGGCGCAAGTTTTGGAGTGAGTGTGAGTGTGTGTGTGAGTGTGTGTGAGTGTGTGTATGTGTGAGTGTGGGGTGTGAGTGTGTGTGTGTGTGTGTGTGTGTGTGTGTGTGTGAAATGAGATTTTTATAGCCGTGAATGACATGTGAAAAATATTAACTCTGTCACATCAGTACACTTGAGCCTATATTTAAAAAAAAATATTGGAATGGTTATCAAGGCCTGAATAAAATGAATGTACCTACCAAAAATGAAATACATTATTCCTAAAGGATGACTGTCTAGTAAATCCCTCCCCATTTCCTATTTTCACCATCAGAGCTACAAAAGTACGTACACACGTAGGTCTAAACAAAAATTTAAGACTTGGGTTACCTATTAATTGGGCTGAAGTCATCTTTACAAATTGAGATTCCTTCAGGTCCAACCCCAATGAGGAGTTTCTGCCCTTCGCTGTCCCTCACAGAATGCCATTCTGTGCCGTAGTTTTCCATTGCGGACACAATCTGCAAAACCTGGTATTCAGCCGAAGCCTGGCTGGTCCCCTCCAACTCCTTATGCTTTGCCACAATGCTGCAAGACACCAAAAGGGCAGAGAGGCATACAGAAGGATTAACTGATGTAGTCTTCAGAGATAAATCGGTATCATTTTTACTAGTGAATTATACTGACACTGTCATTTACGAATCACAAAAACTCAAAGCTATATACTATTGATATTTCATTTATTTAGCAAACTTATTGTAAAAGACTTTTAAGACACTGTTCAAGATCTCAACTATTAAATCATTAGGAGAAAAAACTATGGGGGATGCCAGATGGGGATGAATTAAAAGAACTATGGAAAATCTCTAAAAATATACATAAGAAATTTATACGTAGCAATGTCTCATGCCATTTGTCTAGATTTGCTTTCTAAGTTTCATTATAATATATCATTATATGGGATTGATTAGGTCATTTGCAACTGAAAAATGCAGGATCTATTTTATCTATTGGGGCGGACAGCCTCCAATACCATCCTTAAAGGTCCCCACCTCCTGGTATCCATGCTCTCATGTAACTTCCTTCACTTGAGTGTACGCTGGAGTAACGACTTGCTTCTAATGTACAGAATACGGCCAAAGTGATGTGCTGTCACTCACTTCTGAGATTAAGTTATAAAGCGACTTTGAATCCGTCTTGGGTGTTTGCTCTTGCTCTGACTCAACTGTTTGTCCTTGGGGAAGCCAGTCCCCACGTTATCAAAACAGCCCCCCCGAAGAGGCCGCCATGGTGAAGGCACAGGCCAGCCAACAAGTCACCTGAGCCAAACTGGAAGCAGATCCCTCCCTCGTGTGAGCCTTCAGATGAGACTGAACCCCCCCAGCAGCTTGACTGCAGCCTCCTCAAAGATCTGGAGCCAGAGAACCCAACCGGGCCACAGCCAGATTCCTGACCCAGAGAACTGTGAGATGATTTTGTTGTTTTAAGCCACTAAGTTTAGGGGGGCAACCCTGTTACCCAGGAATAGATAATTAAGACATCTTTGTTAGGTCTCTTGGTTTAATCCTTGCTGGGATGAGGAAAATGCCGATAAACATGACAGACTTTTTAAGAGATATACATTCTTAAAAGGTCAGAGATGTTACAATTCCTGTTATATAGTATTTTGTATAAGGGCATTTATTTGTGTGGATTATGTTTTGTGTTTGTAAGTTTCTCAAAGAAAAGGCTAAGAATCTGTTGAAAATAGTTGGTTATATTGGGCAATGGTCTAGTCTCAACCTTACAAATTACCTGTATCTATCATAGTTTGATTTTCTTCTGGAAATTCTTATAAATTTGCTAGATCTATGACAATAAACATGAGCCTGAACTGCAGCCTCACCTGTTCAAGGTGGCACTGGAGAGCTCCTTGGCACACAGCTCTTCATAGCTGTACTTGGCTGTGTTCTGGTTATAGTCGCCAAACTTGGTCTGGGCCAGGAGGGCACTGAGTTCCACTGCTTGCTCTGGTGAACACTGGAGGTGGCCTGCCAGGAGGGCCTCCTTGATATGCAAGAAAAAGATATGCCTGCAAAGCAATGTGAGAGTGAGGTTATGCTGAGGGACTAACTTGGTATCGGACCCAACCGCTTAGCAACTTCATAATCCCATTTAAGTAAGGAAAAGAGAGCAAGGAAGAAAGCTACCTTAAAAATGCTTACAGTTACAGACCCTTTTTTATCATGAGTAGTAAGGCAAAATAAGTCTAAGGATTGAGTTTCTCTGAAACAAAAAGTCTTAACCCAAACAAAACAAGTCTAACTATGACAAGTTCAGTAACATTCAAGTTACAAAATGTAAAATAATTATATACATGTTTCTGCATTACACTATTTAAAAGAAATGATCTTAATCAGAAAAACTTTATCTTGACGTGTAATTATTATCTTACAAGCCTCACCTTTATTCAAATGACCCTCAAATCTCTAGTTTTTTTTGATGCGCAGGCTCAGCGGCCATGGCTCACGGGCCCAGCCGCTCCGCGGCATGTGGGATCTTCCCGGACCGGGGCACGAACCCGTGTCCCCTGCATCAGCAGGCGGACTCTCAACCACTGCGCCACCAGGGAAGCCCCAAATCTCTAGTTTTAACCCCAACTTCTCTCCTAAGGATCATATTCAAATATCCAAGTGCTAACAGGCTTCTCCACTGGATGGTCTTCAGTATCCCAATTTCACCTTCTTCAAAGCCAAACTTTCTCCCCAAACCCACTTTTTCTCCCAGTGGAAACCAGAGACTGATTTGTTATTTTTACCACAGACTCACTTTTGACTCTTCATCTTCCTCTGTCTCTGAAAACTCTTTAAATCCAGTTCCGTTTTTCCCATTTTTACCTCCTCTATCCTACTTGTAGCTCTCAACTGTCAGAGAATTTACAATATCCTCTAAGCTGATCTCTCTTCTAGACTCTGTGAATCCATCTTCCAAGTTGCTTGCTTCTGATATAAACTTGCCATTTCTCCACTCAGAATCCTTCAAGGGATCCCCATTGTTTGCCGAGGAAGCACACTGTCAGCGTGAACCCAGGGTTCTCCACATCTGGCCCCAGATTTCCAGCCACATCTCCTGTCATTCCCTCCAGCCACTACGTCCCAGGAAAGGGACAATTCCTCCTTCTGGAAAAACCAAGTACATTCACGCCCCCCACGTCTCTGGTCTTGCTATTCCCTCTGTCCTGAAGGCCACTCCTCCTGTCCCCTCATTTGGATACCCTTTTGTCTATATCACATGCAAACTATCTATTCCTCTATTATATTTGACATGTTCTAACTTCTAGTATTTAGCTGCACCTGAGCTGACTTCATCAGTGCCTCTAACATCAGAGTTCTATAAATGTACGTAAAACTACACGTGTCTGCAACTAGTTTATATTCCCATCCTGGTTCTATTCCATCTGAGCCTGTCCTAATTGTATACAACACTGCATTCTACATTTACCGAAAGGTATGTGAGAATTAGAAATCCTGGAAAACTTCACATATTGTTGGCTGCCAATCCGTGTTGCCTAAGATTCTGAACAGAGTATCTAAACTGTCATAGGCACACTGGCCTGGATTATGAAATCTGTCTCTGGCAAATGTATAACCTTCCTTGGATGACTCAACACAGTCTCTCAAACATGCTGCAATGCCATACTATTCCTTCTGTTAACAAATGAATTATGATCATCATTGTAAAGCTCTGAACAGGGTTCCTAAATTCCTCCCCTTCAGCTGGATACCCTTATTCCAGTCCTCGAGGTGCTTTTATTTATATGCTAGCCTTGTGTCGGACATCCAGGTAGAAGGGATAACGTGAACAATGCAAAAAAAGGAGGCAAGGGAACTTGAGGCTAGAAATACAAGGAGGGGCTCTGTTGAGAGTCTCAAAACTTCAGGCTGACAAGAGCCATTTAATCCTCCTTTAAGACATGTTTAAATTCAACATTTTGTGCCTTCTATAATGATAAAGAAATGTTTAAAATTATCAGACTCTGCCAAACACTGCAGTTTTTTCTTTATTCAAAGCCCCCTATGAAGAAATCACAGTGAAGAATGCATAATAGCACTGGAAGAAGATAAGCATGGTTTTTATTAACCCAAACATCTGCTTGTCTTTAAAGTATTTCTGACATACTGCTAAACTGAGAAGGGGGTCCTTACTGGGGCAAAGAAATAACTACAAAAATAACTTGTTTTAAAATAGCTATCTGAGGACTGAGGTCTAGCCGTCCCTTAAAATCTTGGTGTTACAACACTGCTTCAGCCCTCAGAAAGCTTTTTAGAGGACTGTTCGGTAAACGTCATCTTGATTAAGGTACCTCTGTCTCTGCATTCATCAGTGGACACGTTAGTAGGGAACAAAAACTTAAATATATACTTCCATTAAAGAAGAAAGTATGTGCTGAAAGATTTTAAGGGTATCACCCAAAAACCTAAATATATACTTCCATTAAAGAAGTATGTGCTGAAAGATTTTAAGGGTATCACCCAAACTAAGTTTTCTGAATTTAATTACTGCTTATGTGAAAATGTCTTTTAACTTATTTCCTAAGTATTAAGTTAGAGACTAGTTTAGCCTGCAAAAGAAGAGTTTCAAAATTGATCCAATTTCCTTTTCCAAACTATCCAGGACCGACTTCTGGACAGACAGCTGTCAAAATCAAAGGCAAAGCAGCAGCAGTAACAAAATGTTAACAGGTGGTCAGCAGCCTGAGAGTAATGTGATCCTTCCTCGGTCTGGGAGTCAGAATTTTCCAAAAGGAGGTGGGGGACAAGAGCCTTTTCAACATACTCCACATTCTCGGCTGCACTGCGGTCGATACCCTGTGAGTACAAAAATCCTCCTCCTTATCATTTACAGAAACTTTCTGGTAAGGCCCTTCCTGCATTTTGCCATTTCATGGCTATCAAGCAACCTTTTCATTTCAAGTCAACAAATCTGCCACGCATCGCCACTGTGCCAAGCCCTATGCCGAGGTCCCAGGGTGGATATATCTGATCGCTCCTGTTTCGATGGAAGGTACAGCCTTTTGGTGTCAAGGAATGTATCCTATCAAAATAACTCTGGCTACAAACTGGCTCTTGGGTGATAAGTTTATGCTCTCCAGGAGAAGAGCACGTGCAGCAGTGACAGCAAAGGTCACGCGGTGGCAGGCCATCTGCAGACTCTATTTAATGTGCTCTTTCGAAGAGGGAGAATGGCAGGGCATGCAGAAACATTTCCACACGGAATCCAGTGATGGCTCAATAATTAGGGGTGGTTTTCAGTCAAGTATTTTCTCCTATTATTTTCTCTCCAACCATCTGGCCTGTAACTGTCTGGCTCGTGGATTCCCGCCCCCCCCACCGCACCTCCCATTTCGTAAAGTGGTTAAAAGTTACCAATAATATCAAAATGAGCAGATGTGGTCAAAGAAGTCAGGCCTGCAGTGAATTTTTTTTTTTTTTAACTAAAGATCAAAAGTGGTTGGCCTATCTAATTCAATTTAGGCTACATGTTAGAATCATAAACAGAAAGAAAGCCTTTGGAAAAAATGATTTCTTTGTCTTAAGCAAATGTCTATGAATATGTCCTAACAGACATAAGCTCATTTTCTAAACATTGTTCTGGTTGCACCTTGAAATTCATGACTCTTCAAGCTTTACCCAGTTACTAAGAAAACGGATACACTTTCAATATATGGATGGGGTTTGGAGCCCCAAAGTGAAACGTTCTAGCTAACTCATGTCTGCATTTAATGAATTCACACTTGCTGCAGCATTAGGGAAGACTTAAAAAAAAGGGGGGGAGGGATAAATATAAGGATATGTCATATTTTAATTTTAAAAAGAGTCACATATCCTTAATATATTTTTGTTTCAGAGTATGTACTTCATATTTCCTCTATGTTTAAAATGAACTCCTTTCCATAGCTTTACGGAATAAAGTTAGGTCATTTATCTTTTGAGAACTGTAATCAGAGCACTCTCCTCTAAACCCTGGCTTGTCTCATAAAGAAATCATCTAATAATCAAAGCAGAACTCTCTGCAAACCAATCGGGAGTTGTCGATCTGCTCATCACAGTTACTCTCAATTACTGCCCTCCAGTTATCTTCCCAGTTACATAATTTTGAAGAGCTTTTCATGACACAAATATAAAACAACTATCTCCACATTTACTATTAAACTCAAAATTAAGTAACTAACCTAAGACATCGCGAAAATGGCTAAGTAGCTATTTTTAAAAAGTCTCCAGTCCTAATAACTGAAGTGAATTTCTCCCCAAGAGACTGACTGAACTTGGCCCTCCGTTGTAATGGCTGGTTTGTCCCTCACAGAGCGAGACACCCACTGAGATCACCCATATGCCCGTCTCAGTCCAATGAGTCATTAAACCACAAGCTCGAACTGCCAAGTTATATTTAAAAATTATCAAGTCACAACAGAATTGCTATAGGTTTGTTTTGTATCTTAAATTCCAGTGAAACAAAAATCAGTTCAAGATAGATCACAGGCCTAAATGTAAAAGCTACAACTGTAACCCTTTTAGAACAAAACACGGGACAGTATCTTCACGACTTGGAGGTAGGTTCCCCTCAGGATGCAGTCAGCAAAAACCGTAAAAGAAAAAAGTGGATAAGTGACACTTCACCAAGGTTAAAAACTTCTACTCATCAAAAGGCATCAAAAACACAGGCAAACCACAGGAAAAAAAAAATACACTTATAAAACACATATCTGACAAAAGACTAGTATATATAAAGAATTTGTGCAGCTCAAAAATAAAGACAACAACTCAATAAAAAAGGGCCAGTGACTTGAATAGATACTTCGCAAAAGATGTACAAAAGGCCAATAAGCACATGAAAGTGTTATTAATCAACAGAGATGCAGAAATTAAAACCACAATGTGCTACCACTATAAACCCACCTGAAACCTGGCAGGGATGCAGACGCACTGGTCCCCTGTACATTGTTGACAGGAGTACAGAATGGTACAATCCCTTAGGGAAAAGATGTGGCAGTTACTTATAAGCTAAACAATTACCTCCTCTAGGACCCAGCTCTTCCATTCTCATTTACTCAAGAGAAATGAAAACACATGTCTACAAAAGACTTGTGCTTGAACGCTCAGAGCAGCTTTATTCACGACAGCTGGAAAACAGGTATTCATCACAGGAGTATGCATAAACAAACAGCAGCACGTTCCTACAGTGGAATACTATCCAGCAATAAACAGGAACGAGCCGCTGATGTATACAATAAGATGATGGGTCTCGAAAAATTTATGATGAACAAAAGGAACCAGACACAAAAGAGTACATACTGTGCGATTCCACTGACATGAAGTAGAACAGGCATCACTAAACTATGCTGGAAAAACATACAACCTGGTTGTGGGGTGGCGGTAGGGAAGGGGGGGGGTGGGAACGACTGCAGAGAGGCATGAGAGAACTTTCTGGAGTGATGGTTCATACTTGATAAGGGTTTTGTTTAAACAGGTACATCCATTTGCCAAAACTCATTAAGTGGTATATTAGGATTTAGGCATTTCATCATATATAAATTTTGTATCAATCAAAAGAAAAAAAAGAACTGTAGGCAAATACTGAGTTCTAGTTAGTGATACACATACTGAAGTATTTAGGGAGATGTGTACTCACACACAACTTATTTTGAAAAGCATGAAAAAATAGACTGATGGATGGATAGAGGGATCAATAAATGGATAAATATGTGATAAAGCAAGTATATTAAACTGTTAATAGTAGAATCTAGGTATTGGGTGTTCACTGTAAAAATTTTCAACTTATCCGTACATTTGAAATTTTTCATAGTAAGAGGTTGAGAAAATAACAACAGTAAAAATCCCTAGGGTCAAGGTTCAGAATTCAAATGAAGAGCCACACCTAAAATGAATCATCACATCTACCACACTTCATGGAAGGTTTACAATTGACAAACCTGTCAGAGCCAATAATTACCAAGTCAGGTCTCTATTCAGGTTTAAGGAAATCCTTCTCAAAGCCCAAAATGCAAAATGGGAATCACCGATAAATTTGCTTTCTCCTCGGCTCCAAGGCAGTTAAAAGATAAGGAGGGTACAGGTGAGGGAAATTCCTAAGTTCAAAAGTAGTTACAACTCACAGCAGAAAAACACTTGGAAGCATAAAATCTGGACTTCTAAAAAATATGATTACTCACAGTAGATAGCTGTCCCTAGGCAAACAACAGTCCGGGCAATCTTGTAGTTTAAGAGCATTAACTACAATCTCTTTCTCAACAATTTAGATTAGTGTGGAGGGCTATCAGGTCCAGAAGAGATCTGGGATCGGGCTGTAGTGGTACACGGCTCAGAGAATAAATAAACCTGGAACCTGACCCCACTGGTCACCCTGAATCTGCCCTTTGTGCCATTTAAATATTCAAATTTTATTTATAATGACATTCAAAATGAACAGTTCATTTTGGTTACATAAAAATCAATTTCTCAATGTTCTCTGATATTTCATACACATATATAAATATCAGAAATTCAAAAAGAGACTGAAGGGGCCCAGGCGGGCGGTCTGTGGCTAAAATAACCATATACCACCACAAACATCCCGTACTCTGAACAGAAAGAAAAACTTAAAAGATAAATAAGAATTCAGAAATGTAATTAATACTTTCTTTGGAAATAATATACACGTCTGTCTTTACCATTTTTTACTTTCCTGGAGCCTGTGTTGTATTTGGGCATACCAAAAACAAAAAAAAAAACAGTGTCATTCCACTCTTAGGCATGTAGTTGATATGAAGAGCATAATACTCCTGCAATGCATCCTATGGAATTTACCCATCCTGAATCACACAAAGGTAAATTCTGTAATCAACCTTTACCATCGTGACAATGTGTTTTGTTTTAAATTTATTTATTTTATTTATTTTACTTTTGGCTGTGTTGGGTCTTCGTTGCTGCGCACCGGCTTTTCTCTAGTTGCGGTGAGCGAGTGCTACTCTTCGCTGCGATGCGTGGGCTTCTCATTGCGTGATGATGTTTTATAAGACTTTGAATGTGATTACAGGCACTGGCTAGGGTCAATGTGATTCAGCTGTGTACTGATTTGAGATTATCACCCCCACCTGCCTATAGTTTGCATGTGGCATTTGCTTTGTGGGTTTCAGTGATGCCATCTTCCTTCGATTTTCACTTGTCTAAGTAATATTTGTTGAGAGACAGGGAAAAATTGAGTTTAATAAGTAGTCAGGACCTACAAATTGGGTGAAATTAGATAAAGTGAGCCTGTGGCTTGAAAACTATCTGAACTTCATAAAAGGTCCAGGAGCGTGGTAGTTCATTCTAGATAAGAACAACCACAATGAACAAACGCCTTGGAATGAGGTAGAGGGGGCGAAGGAAGGAAGCAAGCAAACAAAAGAATGCCAAGCACTGAGCAAATTCTTAACTGAGAAAAATCACTACAAAACATTTTTTAGTGGTGAGAATTCTTTTAGACATTCTCAAACTTTTCAAGTTATAGAAGCAAACTGGCAAACATTTCAATACCTGTAAGAAAATTTATATTATCACAGTATCAGTTAACCCTATTTTTTTTTATTTCCAAGTTCTTAATTCATTGATTCAACAAATATTTACACACCAAGCACTGGCTAGATTCTGGGTATACAAGGTTGATCAGCTCCTTGCTTAATGGAATTTTAGATTATTAGAGCGGCTGACAATAAGCAAATTGTCACATAAGTAAATGGAGTGTTACACACTCATTAAATGCTATAAAGGAAAGCTACACGATGTCTTGGGAGAGTTTAGTCTCCTGAGCACGCCTGGAGAAGGCTTCCCCGGGGAGTGATGAGTGAGCTGGGGTCTGAAGCCAAACGCATCACTGCTTGCGACTTTTAAGATCCTAATGAGATGCAATGTTCAGGATTATAGCATTTCCATGAACATGTAGTTCAGCACTCACGGAGCCCCTGTATTGGGATTGGTTTCTGGGATAGAGGATTCAGGTGTTGGTAAGTCTTAACCAAGCAGGGTGCCTCTAGCAAAGAACACAGAGCTCTGCTAAAATGCGGCAGTCAAGGAGAAACAGAAAGATTTTACTGGGAATGGATGGTATAATTACCATCCCTGAAGATGAAGCATATAATTCTCTAATCTCTGGTTTTGAAAATGTTGACAAAATCTGGTCTGAATTGCTGTGAATAACCGAAAGCCTCTGAAAGGTAATAATTTCAAAGATGATTATGATTTCAGATTTACTTCTGGAATATATTAATTTCACTTTTCGTTTTAATCCATAGCATGGCAAACATCTGCTGAAAACACCTGCTGTCGCCAATCTCTGAAAGGTGCCAGCTGAGTCTAAACAAAACTCTCTGGTTACTTTCCAGAATCCCCCATTCCAGAGCAAACATAATTATCCAGGTAAAGAATCAAATCTAAAATCAGGCCACATCAGAGGCCAGACTAACTCTATCTACCAATCTAAGCAGACATTGGATATATTTTTTCCTCTCTTCAGAGAAATGTATTTAGAAAAAGCATTAGGAAAATAATATGGAGAGGAAGCAGAAGCCAAGAAAAAAAAAGTCTACTGCTAGAAGGGATTTAAAGAATCTCTTCCAGGGTTTTCAGTTGGGCTCAAGTCTTGGAAGGCTGTACATGCTGGAGGCAGACTGCTGAGCTGGACCCAGAACACAGGGGCTTCTGCCTTGCCCCTAGAGCTCTGCTCTTACAGACGGGCCTTCCTGCCTGTCATTCTCACAGCAGCTTCCCTAATCTAATGCAAACTAATATATTAACTGGCCCCCAGTCAGGCCAGCTACTGTGAGCAGGCTGCTTTAATTGTCCACAGAGACAACTTGGCTAGGATATTTCAGCACATTTAATAAACTGTCCAGACACTTTCTGAGTATTAAATGGAAATGACTGATGACTTGACCTCATGACTTGATGAAGAGCTGGGAAAATATCACCTCTCATAACTGGACTGGCAAAGCTGAGCTTACTCACCATGTAAACAGATCGATTTTATTTTCATGGCATTTTATATGAATATTTTACAACAAATGATTAAATATCAAAAAAGTTTATCAACCAGCTTTATCTTGATAACATAATATTAGGGAAAATAAGTATTTCTGTTCCGTAGTATCATGCACATAAACACAATGCTAATTGTAACTACATTCGACGCAGCACGACTACTGATCCTAATGAAAAGGTACAATGCTAATTACAACGCACTTTATCTAGTTATTAAAGCAGAATGCTATATAAAGTTTAGGTGGCATTTTCTTAAAATTCTGTATTTATTTCAGACAACCCCACAAAAACAAGTAAAATACACCAATATTTTAAAAGTCAAAATCACATGAATTTTTCAGTATAATTTCAAAAGGAATGAAAATCAATTAAAATTACCTAGTCTAACTAGGTATGTGCAATGTTTGAGTGCTATTAGACATGAATCTCGAGTCAAAGTCAATTGAGTCAATAAAGTAGGAAATTTGATTCCAATTCTAATTCATAAAATATCTCTATTTCTTGCATGAATAGAATGGAGCTGATAATAGTTATTCACTCTATTACAAGAAAGCACAGGTAAAGACTAGTAGCAAATTGTAAAATCTGTAAGCATTTATAATACAGATGTACGTATTATATTATGACTGCAGCCACTGGGTTTTTTTTAAGATTATTTGATCGGGACCATTTTTTAAAGTCTTTATTGAAGTTTTTACAATATTGCTTCTGTTTTATGTTTTGGTTTTTTGGCCACGAGGCATGTGGGATCTCAGCTCCCCAACCAGGGATCAAACCCGCACCCCCTGCATTGGAAGGCGAAGTCTTAACCACTGGACCGCCAGGGAAGTCCCTCAGTCATTGTTTAAATGATGTATTTGGTCCTCCAAGTTTCTGCAGGTTTAAAAAATAAACCTGTGTCATCAAAATAGATTTGAATCTGGAGGCCCTGTAATAATTGCAAAATAATGATAAAGCCACACAATGAAAATTCCAAGGTGTTTTATATATATATTATTTTCTCTTACTCAACTGCAAGTTATCACACTGAAGTGCAAAGTGGAAGCATTCACAAATCCGCTTTAATTTAAAAAAAAATAAAAAAATAAAAAACCCAACCTATCCTGATTCATATAGACAGCTAAAACATCCTTAAATATGAAATCACTTGAATATTTTGCAACATATTTTCAGGAGCACTAAGAATTCAATATACTAGCTTCCCTCAGATACAAAATTGAACACTTCTCTCACCATTTAAAGCTCCATAAAAAGGCAAAGGAGAGATTTCAAATTCAAATAAATAGTGTTTCAAAATATGTGTCTATACGTCCTCTGGTAAACAACCAAAAAAATGACATGTTAAAAACTCTTAAAGGATATGGCTCACTCATTACTCATAATTCTCACACTCACATTTTTTATGTGCATGGCAAATTTCCAATCCAAAGGATTATGAAAAACATTAGAACTAAGATCCAAAGTTTACCATGTTTAAAAGTAGTCATTTTCCTTTTTCTTTTTCTTTTTTTTTTACATGCCACTATAAGATTTAGGTCTCCTGCATTTCAGCAGTAAATATTAAACACCAGTTTCCTAGCTTGGCTCATCCTTGAGAAAAGTATTACAGCCAGTCCAGGGGAGAATCCATTTTCTGTTTGAAAAAGGAAACCACATGCTCCAATTGTCTACCACTAGTGGTGGCTTTCTAGAAGAGATAAATTTAACAATCTGAACCCAACAATCATGTATAAACTATCTGTGGGGTAGTGTTAGATTACTACTGGCCTTAAAAGAGTTTTCTGACTAAGTTTTCAAGAAACTGAAAAACTTTTAAAATTCGGACAGAGCTCTTTGCTACACACTGTAACTTGACACTAGGCTGAAGAAGTTGACCAAGTTTAAGTAACCCAAGAGGAACTGTTTCCTGCTTTCTGTTAGAGCAGTCTGCAATGACCTGTAGTAACACTGCTGAGACAGAGGTTACTATCGGGCAGTAGATGCCACTATCAGGAAGTCAGTTAGGTCTTTTTTCTTTCTTTCTTTCTTTCTTTAATTTTTTTGCGTTGTGGCACTGATCTCAAGTGTTTGTAAGAATTCAACCTTACTCTCCCATTGTCTATAAAAATAAGAAAAACACCAGAAGAGGTGGAAAATGTACCCCAGGCCAACTATGCAGCTCTCTTTTCACCTCAACAAAAGAACTGTGCTATGGAAAACTTCTAAGTTATAACCAACTCACTCTGTATCAAAACAAATTTGCCTATGAACATCTCTGGGAAGGTGCAGTGGCCCTTCCTAAATGGAATCAGAGGTCTATTTGACATTGGTTTATTTTAGCGTCACTTTACCTAGTCTGCTCCTGTAAGATGAGATGAGGCTCCACGAAGAACTTGACTCTCAGTTTAAGCCGGTAAGGGGCTAGCCCATCCATCTGCTGGGAGATCCGATTTCTCAGATTTAGCCATAAACTTTCACCTTTGCTACCCGTAAACTGCAGTCCAAAATAATCAACTTCTATAATTCCCAATCGTCTGCACACCTAAAACAAAAATGAATGCAGTGTGGATGAGCAAGCGGTCCATGTGGTCAAAGCAAACCCAAAGGCTCCATCTGAGTCTAAGATTCCTGCCTATTCTTTTTTTTTTAAAAAATAACAAAGTTCAACAACGGTGTTACAATTCCTGTTGTCAGCTAAAACAACAGAGTTCTAAGGCTCCAGTGACGCGAAACCACTAGATGTAGTATAGAGGCACAAAAGGAGTTCTCAAAATGTAGCCTTCCAGAAAGGCTGAGGACGGGAATCCACGGGGTATTTTCCTTTTTATTCCAATCACTGGAATTCCCTCCACTAGCACAATCTGCACAGCTGATCTGGCAGCTTATTATCTGGACAATTTTAACCATCTGGACTCCAAAAAAGCAAACACATTGAGGAAACACGCCACAAGTGTCAGCTAAGCTTTGCAGGAGGTTTTCCAAACATCTCAGGTCGAGGGGGTTGGAGGGCACAGCGTTTCACTTGAGATCAAATTTTCTGCCACACCACTATGCACTGTTTGGAACCGTTCCTCCTCACTCCTAAGGAAACGCGTGCTTAAAGACAACCGAGGAGTCCACGACCCAAACCTACCGTCCTCTCGTCCCCCGCGAATCGGGAGATGCAAGGAGGTGCATAAGAAATGCTTCTCCATTTGAGAAGCATCAAGAGACAAGGGCACTGCTTGTCTCTGCCGAGCAACCCGAGCGACCTGCGACCGCCTCCAGCCACCTCATCCCGGGACGCAGGTGGCGCTGCCAGGCCCCGCGGGGACCCGACAGGAGGCATCATTCACACACCTGAGGCAGGTGTGCTGGGCCTCCTTCTTCCGGGAAAGTCCCGGGCTGGGGGGCAGGGGGGCAGGCCCGCCGCGCGTCCCCCGCGCCCCCCACCCCCACCCCACCACGCGCCCCCGGCACGCCACGAAGGGGCCGTGCGCCCCACGGCCTCGTGGAGGAGGGGGCGCAGGCCGGGCGCCTGGGGCGCACTAACCCCGCCGCCGCCGCTGCGCCGCCGGACCCCGGCAAGCGGCGCGTCCCGGCGCCACAGCGAGGCCCCTCGGCCTCGGGGAACCGGCCTGGACCCCGCGCCTGGCCCCTGGTCCTCACCTGGTTGAGGCAGTCCTCGCCGTTGGCTTTCGCCTCCACCTCCACCTCCATCAGCACCGCGTCCGGCCTCGTCACATAGCACAGCATGGCTGGGGCCGCCGCTGCCGCCACAGCCGCCTCGTCTTTGCTGTGCGCGGGGTTCAGACCCAGTTCCGGGCTCGGCGAGGCTGGCCCTCGGGAGGCTGAAGCCCTGCAGACCACTGCCCTGCAACCCGCAGCCGCCGCGCCCTCCCCGCCACCCCCTCTCCAGCCCGCCCGCCAGCTGGCTCTCCGAGTCCCGCGACGTCGCCGCACTCCAGCAGCCCGACTGCCTGCGCCGCAGCGGGGACTTCTCTGATATAGCGGCCCCGCCCCCTTCGGCTGGGGCCCCCGCCAATCACGGAGGCCCCGCCCCTCCGCCGCCGCCCGACCAGCCAATAGCAGCGGCCGTTCGGCCGCCGCCCGACCTCCCAGAGCCGGCTGAGTTCCCCCGGCCGCCGGGGAGGTGGTAGCTCGCGGGGGCTGAGCGCTGCGCAAGGAGGGAGGCCCCGGAACGCGCTTGCTACCTCTGCTCGCTGGGAGACGCTGCTCCGAGCCAGCGACCGCCCGGGGCTCCCACGTGGGCTCGCCTTTCTGTCGGACTTGAATATACAGTGATTAAACGCCTCCAAGCTACCGCCTTCAGAAAGAAGCCTTGGGTCGCTCCAGTAGCGCGTTTGGGGGGCGGGGTGGTGGTCGTCGTGGTGAAAGCAGATAGCAAAGAGTGCAACCCCAAAGCCTGAAAAGAAAATGATGATTTCCCTGGGGTTTGCCTCAGTGGGCTGTAGGAAGGCGGAATTTTTGTTCTTTAGTTTAGACCTCGTCATTGAGAAAACAAAATATGAGTATAAAAGTTTTTGCTGTCGTTCAGTAAGCCAGGGAGCTTGACCTAGTGCTTTCTCTATGAAACCTCTCCAAAGGCTTCTATTTACCCGTTGTGCAGAATCAAAACCCCGTACGGGCACTAAGGCCCTCTCTCAGGTTGTCCGGCCTATCTCACGTCTTAGCTCATTTTTCATTAAACATTAATGGAGCACCTGCTCCAATGCCAGTCCCTTCTCTCAGGCAACCAGGTGTTATCCCCACCTTCAGAGTAACGGACTTATCTCTGAATCTCAATAGAAAGTATTAATAATTGAAGGTCTACAAGTCTTCCCTCATTTACCACTTGTTTCTCTTAGTCAACGCGTTACTCAGCCTACCTCTGGTTTCTTTATAGGAGAAGCCAGAGATGTGGGTTTCAGCTTTGGACCGATGAAAACTGACTTCATATCTCTGCAGCTCAGTGTTTCAGCAGTCAGATGGAGACCACAATCTCTGCCCCGCCTTTCCCCAGCATTGCTGTGAAAAGCAGCAGAGATAATGTTCATAAAAGCACTTGAGGGCTTCCCTGGTGGCGCAGTGGTTGAGAGTCCGCCTGCCGATGCAGGGGACACGGGTTCGTGCTCCGGTCCGGGAAGATCCCATATGCCGCGGAGAGGCTGGGCCCGTGAGCCATGGCCACTGAGCCTGCGCGTCCGGAGCCTGTGCTCCGCAACGGGAGAGGCCACAACAGTGAGAGGCCCGCGTACCGCAAACAAAACAAAACAAACAAAAAGCACTTGAATGACCCGGTACATGATACATATAAGGAAACCTGTAACGTCAGCTCTGTCACTGCCTGCCTATGACTTCTGTCCTTATCCCTTTCCTGAAGTTCCAATTATCTCTGTCCTGGTTGTCTTCATTTCTGAAGAAGTAAGAAGGGTATCAGAGCAGAAGACTACTGGTTAGGCTCCTCCAATAGTCTTTCACTAAAGCCGACTCTGGCTAAAACGAAACCAAGTCCTGACCACCAGTGTTGCAGACGGGCATGCGCACTCACATCTTTCTTTGTGTCTTTTAAGAATACACCTCATGATATTGCGCTGCTGAAATAGTCCCGTCTTGTATCAGCTCTTGTTCCTCATTCACTTAATTTCAGTTTACTGATCTGGTAAATTTATCTGGGAGATAACATTTGGATAATTGTTATCTAATCTATGCTTAATGTCTAGAAATTTTAGATCCGGGAGAAGAGGTGAGGGGCAAGATGGAGGCCAAGTGTATTGGTTAACATTTTTGTTTATTGAGCGACTAAGCTGGCTAAACCAACGACGACTAACCAAAAGTTGGCTAATTTAAGCAAAAGGGAATTTGGTACACAAATTTGGGGAGCTCACAGAATCAGCAGGGACTAGGCATGAATGAATGGAAAGGGAGACATATTGATTGGCCAAGAACAAAAATCAAAAAACAAAACAACCAAACACCAGATATTTGGGATTTTACCAGGGATATTTCTTAATACAAACCCAGATTATGCTTTGGCTATGGGATGGTTGGTAAAGATTCCAGTTGGTTTTGAAATTGAATCACCAGATAAGACTTTAGAGGAGAAGGATTTCTTAAAACAAAACAATGCTAAAAATAGGAAAAAACGGCACTTGGGGAGGGGACAGAAATCATCATGACCAAGAAGAAAAGGAATACTGGCTTCTCTTAGCATATACAGGAAATGGGAGACCCTAATCTACCTCTCTCTTCCTTGTCTTTCTCTTTCTTTCCTAATTTTTTTCCTTGAGTAGAGAGATGGAGAGACAGGTTAGTCAGGAATGAGAAGGCTGAATTTGCTGGTTACTGGGTGAGAAAGCAGAATTATGTTCAAAGACCCGGTTCGGGAATAGAAAGCCCACAGTAGAATTGCTTCCTAGAGGATCCCACCGTCTGGTAATGCTAGGAAACGCCTGGAGCCAGTTTCAAGCCTCAGCTGGGTCTAACTCCAAAATAAGCCTGCACACCCAGGCCTGGGGGTGGTAACTATATTGGATTGAGCTGCGACTCACAGTTCCAGATTAGCCAGAGAGGTGCTACATGTTACTTGTGTCTGCTATCTTACACTCTCGATTAGCTATCATCTTTTAAAGATAGCATTAAAATTAACCAGCAAAGTAAAAGGATCAGTTGCGTGAAGGTAGATTTTAAAAATAGAAACCATAGTTTAAGTGGCTGTTCAAAGACACCCAGACTCCACACTTTTACTCTCTCATATATGAGGGCTCAAGACTGAGCACCAGATAATATTTGTAGGATAAGATGTGGTGGTCATCTGGCTGCAAACGAAGTCTGATCTGGCTGGCTGGATACCTCTCCACGTGCATTCCTCTCTAAATGCTGCACACACCACTGCAGAAATCCTGTGCTGGGTCAAAGGAAAGGCCCTTCTCCCTCTTCACCTCTTGAACGTTCATTTGTAAGAGCATAGAGGGAACAACAGTTAGTGACTGCCTAAAAAACTGTCCCTTGGCTTTCACACATTGTTCA
This sequence comes from Delphinus delphis, assembly GCF_949987515.2. Classification (NCBI taxonomy): domain Eukaryota; kingdom Metazoa; phylum Chordata; class Mammalia; order Artiodactyla; family Delphinidae; genus Delphinus; species Delphinus delphis. The sequence goes on along the minus strand of NC_082692.2, from coordinate 12,348,069 downwards.
AGCTAATTATTCTATCAGCAATGCTTCATCAGGCACAAGTGTGCTACACTGTGTGGAGTGAGCTGAAATCTCATTTGAAATGTTAGACTTGTGAAATTCAGGAGTAGTTTAATTTGCTGTTGGCCTACCATCAAAGCAGAGCATCTCATTTCCAAAACTGGCTGTCTGAAGAGTCAAAGAAGGAATGGAGAGAGAATAGGCAATGCCCGTGTTACAAACTCTGGAACATATTAAATAGCATTGTCTTAATTAGCAGGCAGTTGAAATGGTTTTTTTCCTAGTTGTGAGAGTTATGGTAATCTACTTAGAAAAGATTGAAAAGTACAAGGGAAAAAACGAAGTAGGTGTATTTTATCAGGCATTTCCAGTTAGTACTGATGTTTTACTTTTGTACTTTGCATGCAATGTGCTCTAAATTTTGATTGTGATATAATCAAATACTGCACATGAACTTCTGGAGAAATATCAAGAGAGCAAGAGACACTTGCTGTGGGAGTTCCGAATCTAAACCTAGTGTTACGAATATTAGGAAAATCATAAACAGAAAGAACAACCTCCATGAAAAAATTCCAACTATTACTGTTTCTCAGCTTTCTTCTTCTTTTTTTTTTAAATTTTCTGAAATATTACTGTTTTCTCTGTTTTCCTTCTTACTCCTAGTATGCCCTGATATGTCACACTTTATGACATGTTTACTTCTTTGGCATGTATCATTTAGTTGAGAGATGCTCAGATCTGGGAAATAATTTCCAATTTGGCAGGTTTTGTGTAACAACAAAACTATTTTGTGTAATACTTTAATACCTGTCTTCTATTTATGGAGATGATCAATGATCAGGCAGTTGCTTCTCAGGTCTGGTGATATGCAAGTGTTATTCCACCCACAACAAGGTGTACAATCATTCTGATCTTGAATGAGGTTGGGTAGATAGATGCTAGGGATGCAGCTGGGAGCCATGGAACAGAGGACAGACCCAGTGTGCCCGAGGTTCAAACTCACAAACCTGTCCTAATTGGTAGGTGTTCTAACCAGTTGCTCTGTAATGACACCCCCCTTCCCTGCCCCTCACACCATGTCTGAGCATACCTTTCTGTAAAAAAGGGGTTAGCATGATCTATTGTGTGTGTGCGGGGGTGACACAGAACTTAGTGGGTGTGGCCACTCTCAAAATCAGTGGCTCATGAGGTAGTACCAACTTTCCAGGGATAAAACGACAACTGTTAGAAATGCTATAGAAATAGCAAAAGGACATGAAATCAGTTACATACTTTGGAAGAACCACAAGCTCTTATTAAACAAGATAATGAAAACTGAGTGATTCGGGGTGAAGCAACTTCTCACTAAGCTTCAATCACACCACCTCTCCCCAGCTCACTTACTGTGCCTGACATTTGCATACATTATAACACTTGATATGCAAATCTTACCCTTGCCTCAGTTATTCAATATTTTGTCCTGGCTGTGATTTTAGAGATCGTGATGATTTGAAAATGACTTGAAAACAAAGGTTTGCTTTCTCCCTGGCAATCTCTCGGTAGCTATAAGTACCCAGCATCCTCTGTCCATTGCTTTTTCCTCCCTCTTCTCTCCCCTGGTTCAGAATTCTTGGGAGAGGTTGGACAAGAAGCCATCTGCATCCATGGATGAGGGAAAGCAACCTTGTCTCTCCCTATGTGATTTGATGGATCTGAACCTCAGACCCTAGCCCTCCATCAGAGCCGTTTTAGCTACCAGAGCCCAGGGACACAGCAGTCATTAGGTGGGGGTTGTGGGAATTTCTCAGGTTGGCTCAAGCAAAAGATGCTTCCCTTCCTAAGGCCCAGACTTCCAGAAGAAGAGTCTGAGCACGTGCGCCCCAGTGGTTGGTGTGAATCTGGTGCCCACCAAGAGTTAGGCCTAGATGGGCACTGTGAAGCCTAGAGAGCAAACCAGGTCTTGTGCTGACCTTAGTTTTTATGTAATTACCCTTGGTTATCCCTTAATCACATGTAAAACTTGTCCAAACAGCCCAGTCCTGTCTTAGCTTTGTACAGAATATGGTGGGAATGACCTCAGGATCTCCCTTGCATCTGAGTTTTAAATTATATAGAACCGGGCTTCCCTGGTAGCGCAGTGGTTGAGAGTCCACCTGCCAATGCAGGGGACACGGGTTTGTGTCCCAGTCTGGGAAGATTCCACATGCTGCAGAGCGGCTAGGCCCATGAGCCATGGCCGCTGAGCCTGTGTGTCCAGAGCCTGTGCTCCACAATGGGAGAGGCCACAGCAGTGAGAGGCCTGCGTACTGCAAACAAAAAAACAAAAACAAATTATATAGAACCACTCTTGGGACAGTATGGAAGCAATAATAGTAATTATAAGGAGTAATTCTAGAGAAAGGTGAGAAGTCCACCTGCCTACATATATGGAATGTTTACTTCTTATTTTCCACCTTGGAGGATCTGGTTTTTAATTTTTTTCAGTGTTTTAGTTAGCTCAGGCTGCTGTAACAAAATATCATAAATTGGGTGGCTTAAGCAATAGAAATGTCTTCTTTTGCAGTTCTGGAGGCTGGAAAGCCCAAGATCAAGGTGCCAGCATAGTGAGTTTCTGGTGAGGGCTCTCTTCCTGGCTTTTAGACAGCTGCCTTCTCCCCGTATCCTCACATGGTGGAAAGACAGAGTGAAGAAGCAAGCTCTCTGGTGTCTCTTTTCATAAGGGCACTAATTCCATCAGGAGGGCCCCACCCTCATGACCTCATTTAATCCTAATTGCCTCCAAAGGTCCCACCTCTAAATACCATCATATTGAGGGTTGGGGCTTCAATGTACAAATTGGGGGTGGGGAGGGACACAATTTAGTCCATAACATTTAGGAATGCACCAATTCCATGTACTCCCACACACATTTCCCATCTTAATACATTTTCTATATAATGAATAAGTTCAAATATATATCTATTCATATTGACCTGAGGAAGGAATTATTAGTAGCTCATCAATTGAGGTTTGGTTCACATTTTCACTGAGCAACATAGTAACTTGTTACCCAGAGTAAAACTCTTTCTAGCACATGCTTACAGGAGACACTAGTGTTTACTGAGCTGAGGGTCTGCTGTGGAATTTGCTTACTACTGTGAAATTTGAACATATTCTTTTATTTATCCACACTAAAAGTAATTTAAAAATTAAAAAAAAGTAAGGACACAAACCAACAAACAAAATGCTTATAACTGATAGTTTTGACAGTACGCAGTTCATAAATTTGCTCACTGCTATTATTATTATTGTTGTTGTTATTATTCATTGATAAGCTATTATTGCTATTATTTATTTGGTCTTTAGCATTCACTCATTCATTTATTCAACAGATGAAAGATATGCTAAAAAAGTGTTAGACACTAGGGATGGAATAAATAACAAAACTTCCCGCATGAAACTTACATTCCAGGAAGGTAAATAGACCATAAACAAGATAAGCAAGTAAACTGTAAATGCTAAGCAAAAAATGACTGAGGGCAGGGGGACAGGAAGTATGGGGAGTTGGGGTGGGGTATGATTTGCAGTTTTGGATAAATTGGCCATGGAAGGCTCATGGAGAAAGTTATAGAAGCAAGACCCAAAGGATGCAGGGGATGGATAGATGGAGTCCTGTGAATGAATATCTGTGGGGAAAGCCTTCCCAGAAGGGCAAATCCCCAGTGAAAAGCTTTGGCGTTTGGGGGCAGGGTATGAGCTTGAAGGTAAGGGGGAAATTAGGCAGAGGAGTGACAGCAGAATCTGAATTATATCCATTGTTAAAAATGACTGCATTTTATTTTCTTCATATTTGAAGATAAAGTCCAAGAGAATTATATGTGTAAATAATTGACAAATTATCTCTGTTAAAAATCCTTACATTTGAACCTGGCTTTCCTTTAAAATACTGGAAGTTAAAATTCAGTATTATTTTTTCTTTTCCATCAACCCTAAACATTTTTTTTTTCATCCATTTCTCAGAATCTGGCCACCAGTGGTAAATGCAAGGAAAACAGTGTTCAGACAGCAAATCTCTTTATCTTGGGGTTGAATTTAGATGGAAAAACTTGTAATACAAAGTTCTAATTGGCTTCAGTTTAATAGAGTAGGGCAAATATACACTCATGGAAACAAGATTCTATTTGGGTTGATATCATTGTTCTTGTCATGACTAAAACCTATTTTGATTTATCATAGACAAACAGCCCAAGGCAGGTGTTGGATTTCAGCATTGTGATAGATTAAGAATAAGCAACATTCACATTTCCAGGTGCTTTGAGAATAATGAAATCCTCCCCTTCCTTTTCTAGCTCCAGTCATTAAGAGGTCTTTCTCAGATTGTAGTTGTTTCTAACCAGCTTCAAATATATATAGATTTTTAAAAAATCTCATCTAGCTGTGAAAATGCCTGCTTTAAAAACAGCAAGTCTTAGATGGTACATGAATGCAGGGTATAAAATGAGATAATATGGGCAAAAATACTTAGAAAAGAAAAAGTGATATTCAAATGTACAGTGTAAAATGGTAGTATTCCTTTAAATCGCTCACCTGTGTTCTGTGCCTTTATTATCCATTTGATGTACTGCTGTGTAAATCAGCTCTCCTAGGGGACAATTCTTGCTGGCGGATGACTGGCGGGATTTGCTGTTTCTGGTGATATATAGTAAGACCAGTTAGATCATTCCTTACTATAAATGTAAAATCATGTTTGGCCATTAGAATTTTAGTGTATGTCATGAAAAGGAAAACACATTATCAATAATTAAAACTATCCTAAGTATTTACAGTGGTGCCTTGCAATATTTATGTAATATTAATAAGACCATGTTAAACATTTTTTAAGGTTTAAAAGCCATCTTTTATTATTTAATTTTTTTTTACTTGACATAACGTTCAACTTACAGGAGAGAATAGTACAGAGAATTTCCATGCAGTTTTACACCAGAATCCTCAAATATTGATCACACTGGCTTTATCCTTCTTTCTCTTTATGTATGTAATCTTTTCCTGAACTGTTGGAGAGTAAATTGCAGACATGATGCTACCTTTAACCCTAAATACTTCAAGGATAAGAATTAATTGAAATGAATATCCACATATCCCCAAATTAGGATATTATCTTACAGAATCACATGCAATTATCATAATCAGGAAATTAACTTTGATGTGATACTATTATCTAATATCCAGACCTGATTCATATCTCACCAATTGTTCCATTAGTGTCTTTTATAGCAAAAGAAAAACTCTGGGTTATGCTTTGCATTCAGTTGTCACACTTTATCCATCTTTGATCTGGAACATTTCATCAGTCTTTGTCTTTTATGACATTGATATTTTGAAGAGTATAGATCTTGTAGAATATGCCTCAGGTTGAGAATAATCATTTTTAAAGTAAAAGCAAAGATAACACAATGTAACACACCTATTCCAAAGAAATGTAAAGGGTTTATTAAAGGCCAGACCTTCTCCTTAATGTCCCTCACACACTTTTGCAGTTTCCGAAATCAATTGTCGTCATAGATGGGGCTTTCAAACTTGAAATCTTATTTGGAGGTCATAAGGAGAGAAGGCTAAGACACTTGCCCTTAATTGCTGCGATCAAATTCCAATTAGATGGGTTGACAGTCAGCTTTGTGAGGGCTTGGCCATTCCTCACTGGACTAACCTTCATTTATTTGCAGGTTTTCCAAGCTACAAAGCCCTCACTGTATGCTTTCATCAAAAGAAATTAAACTATGAAAAGGGTTCACTGTTCACCAGTCCCTCCCTCATCGCTGGGACTATTCAGTTCCCTTGACCTTCTTACCAGTTTCAGTAACCTTCCTACCTTCCCTAATAACGAGACTCTGGTCACTTGGTGATACTGCTTCACTGCCTCGCAGCTCTCCTGCTGGTGCTCCTGTTGTCAGCTCTCCTTCCCTTTGTGTGGCAATGGAAAATGAGTGTCACAGCCACCTAAGGAGCAGGAAAAGTATGCAAGGGTCAAGTGGCACATAGCAGGCAAGTCCTGTGTGGTTGGTTTATCAGATACCTCAGCCCTGTCTAACCCTTAGGTGCTCACCTTCAGGATACTCTCAGCCTCTGTCTGCATATTCCACCCCAGAGGAAGATTCTCCTGTAGGCCTCTGAGGGTGACCAGCCCCTGGGGGCTCATCATCCCCCATACCCAGCAAAAATAATAGAAGAGAAGAGCAGAGAGCAGACAGAATCTGCCAGGGTAGCGGAGCCTTTAGGATCACCCCTCCCTCCTTACTTCACTGTTGATTAAAGTTTAAGAACCATTGGGGTAATATAACTACTAACAGAATGTAAAATACACACCAAATCTATGAATGAAAATAACCTGGAAGGAAATACACAAAAATGTTGGCTGTGATTATTTTGGTTAACAGGAATTTATAAAAAGAAATTTTTTAAAAAACCACCTAATTTTCCTTATTTTAGAAATTTAAATGAGTCGCCGTTGCTTTTGCTATCTAAAAAAATAGTATGGGCTTCCCTGGTGGCGCAGTGGTTGAGAGTCCGCCTGCCAATGCAGGGGACGTGGGTCCGTGCCCCGGTCCGGGAAGATCCCACATGCCGCGGAGCGGCTGGGCCCGTGAGCCATGGCCGCTGAGCCTGCGCGTCCGGAGCCTGTGCTCCGCGAGACCACAACAGTGAAAGGCCCGTGTACCAAAAAAAAAAAAAAAAAAAAAAAAAAGTATTAAAAATAGTCTTGTTGTAGTTCCTTAGCATTACTCGAAATACTATGAGGTATTTTAAACTAACCAAAGAAATAGAACTTTGATATGGAGTTCCACTATGAATAGACTGAAACTCCATTAGTTACACTTCAAAGGATAAATATTAATATTATTCTACCCACTCTGTCAATTCAAGATACTAATTAACATTCAGGTTATTTCCCCAAATAATATTTAGCAGGTATTTATACTTGGACAAGTAGGTTACTGGAAAAGTAGTAGTTCTGGTAGTCTTTAAATTCTACTAAGCCCATGTTTCTTATTTTCTAAAATACCATACATTCTACTTACCTGAAAGTCCTTTGAACCTTGTTAATTATAATAATATCATCTCATTGCCCCAGGACAAATATTAAGGCAGAACCTTTTGACGGTTCTTCCAGTAACACCAACATGTAGTTTCAGATGTAAAGGAAGGAACCAATTTAACTGGAGGAACAAGCGGAATCATACTAAAGACATTTTCATACAGAAGGATGTCTTTATATATATATATATATATATATACACACCAAGTATATATTTTAATATGACAATGTCTGAGATACTTCCAGAGAGAAATAAAGCGATGCTTTCTCTAAAAGCTTATAAGCTAAGTTAAATGGTAAGTCATTTGTTACCAACCTCCAATGTTTCCTATTCGTTGACTGTAAGATCATTCCGTTGTAAGTCTGCCACTTTCTATGTGATCATGTGTAAATTACTCACCTTGCTTAGCCTAAGTTTCATAATCTCTGAGGAGTTTACCTGCCTGTTTGATTTTGGTGAGGACTAAATGAGATTATGCAGGGTCCTTGGCACCCAATAAGCCTACAATAATTATTGGCCATTATTACAACTCCATAGGTTTCCTCATTTGGAAAAGAAGGTGGTTGATTAGATTACGTCAAAATCGTTTTCAGAATTTCCTACTGCTACCTTAAAAGAACCTGCCTCTTATATGTTCTTCCTTAGTGGAACTTACTTGGTAAATGATTAAAAATCACTGCTGTTGAGTATATATTCTGAAACTTCATTATCAAAATTCTAATTACCAGTTATATTTCATTTTGAGTTTAATTCTACTGGTTTCCAATTTATATGATTTTCTTTCATTTTGTATTGAATATGTGAGGAAGTATTTAACTTGGGCTACATTTTGTTGTTGTTGAACTTGATTCATCATTTTATTGAACTGGCCGCATTGTCCTAAATAGCCTTTTGCCTTGGGCTCTTGGAAAGTAGGTCTATCAACACTGTCCTCTGTGGTGACCACAATTCATTCAGCATAGTCATGGCTACTAATATAATCCAAGTAGGTGGTATGATAGCTGAACGGCAGAAAAGCACTTCTAGATCATCTGTAGAGACTGTAGCATAATCTAGGTAAGTGTAGATGATCAAGTGTGGACTATAGTTCTAAGTCAGGGTTACCTCTACGTGGCCTTTTGTTTCACTACTAAAAAAATCACTAAACTGTTATGCTGGTAGTTTCATTATTATTTGGCTTAGCTAGACTTTTAACTTATAAACAAACAAAAAACAGGACCTATTAGCAAAGCAGTTTATTCCAAATGGTTTCTTTGAACTAGCAATACTGATCTTAAGATTAAATGCAGAGCTTTAAAATTATAGAATTCTTTAAATTTGTGCTGATCCTGGAATTTTCTTCTCCTATTTTGTCCTTTTGTTTCAGTAAAAGAATGGCATTCCTTTTTTAGTCTCTACCTTCCTGGTTATGACTTACTGTACATTATACCGTTTTCTAAAGGGTGAGCTGACATACAATATAAAATTATACAGGTGTGAGGAAGCGAAACATTTTATCTTTTTTTTTTTTTTTTTTTTGCGGTACGTGGGCCTCTCACTGCTGTGGCTTCTCCCATTGCGGAGCACAGGCTCCGGACGCGCAGGCTCAGCAGCCATGGCCCACGGACCCAGCCGCTCTGCGGCATGTGGGATCTTCCCGGACCAGGGCACGCACCCATGCCCCCTGCATCGGCAGGCGGACTCTCAACCACTGTGCCACCAGGGAAGCCCCCATTTTATCTTTTTGATCTTCATATGTGGTTAAAAAAATCTACTTTCCTCTATCTTCATGAAAAAGAATCTAATAGCATGGCCTTTCCCCCTCAATCAGAAGTTATTTTCCAGGTCATCAATCCAACTTATTAATAGTTAATATTCTTCAAAACTCCTAGTTTGAATAGAATCCTCACAGATTGTTATTTTATGTCTGTGGTTTCATTATCTGGTTTCCTCCACTTCCAACCAAAGCTTTCAAAACTTTTCCTCCTCTACTCTTGAAAGTAGAAAATGGGTTGTCATCTGGGCTAATATAACCTGAGTTCTCATTGCTTAATAATGTATTCAGCAGGCTAAACCAGTCCTTTCTGAACTATTTGACAAATAGTAAGGGTATCGAAATGTTTTTGAGTTAATAAATGTTCAGCTCCCAAAGCAAGTTATATTTTAGCAAACTTATGAGTAGATATATATTAAGGGAGTCATTTTTAAAACAAACTTTTTATTTTAAAATAATTTGCAAAGATAGTCCCCGGAGGTTTCCATACACCCTTCACTTAGTTTCCCCTAATGTTAATATCTTGCATAACTGTGATACATTTGTCAAAACTAACAACTGACATTGGAACAATACCATTAAATAAAACTACAGACATTTTTTGGATTTCACCAGTTTTTCGACAAATGCTCTTTTTCTCTTCCAGGGTCCTCTCCAAGATACCACATTACATTTAGTTGTCATGTATCCTTAGTCTCCCCTGATCTGTGACAGTTTTTCAAACGTCCTTCATTTTTCACAACCTTGACAGTTTTGAAAAGTACAGCTTGGGTATTTTGTAGAATGTCCCTCGATTTGAGTTTGAGGCAGAGTTGTAGGTGCCATTCCCGTTGCACCCTGTCAGGGTAGAAGATATTGACATGATGTATCGTTGCCCTTGGTCCCTTGGTTAAGGGAATGTATATCAGGTTAATGCAATTATCTCTAATTAAAAAAATAAAACTATCAATGCAGCCTCCAGATATAGTAAAGTAAGATATTTACAAACATGAACTTGACATATAAAAAGTATTGAATTTTAATTACAATTGCATACCACTTATTCAAATAATGATTATATATTTATCTCAGTGATATTGCCGTCTCTCCTTTAAATGAATAATTCAATTTATTACTTAAAATATCTGTGCAGTGACTGCATTGGAATGCATAGTTAGATTATTTCTGTGTTTTCTTTGCCGTATTAAAGTTAAAAAGTTCTAAAAGTGCACGCAAATCAAAATGTTAAATCACTGTGACAATAATGTTGAAGAAACATTTCAACAGTCCCCAAACTATCTTTTTTTTTTAAATTAAAAAAAAATTTTTTTTTGCATTACGCGGGCCTCTCACTATTGTGGCCTCTCCCATTGCGGAGCACAGGCTCTGGATGCACAGGCTCAGTGGCCATGGCTCACGGGCCCAGCCGCTCCGCAGCATGTGGGATCTTCCTGGACCGGGGCACCGAACCCGTGTCCCCTGCATCGGCAGGCGGACTCTCAACCACTGCGCCACCAGGGAAGCCCAACAGTCCCCAAACTATCATTCATTGATCCTAGGCTGGAAACCAGTATCAAATGGCAATGCACAATCCCGGAATTTCTGTTCCCAATAGACAATTATCTGGGGAAAATTGGGCTTTGGTAGATCACTTAGCCACCAACCGTACACTGATAAGCTGCAGCATATTAATGACAATGATATTTGTTTTTTATTGTATTTATTATAATACTATTTAAATAATGTTTATGTATTTATTATTCAAATGTGCTTATTCTTGCACCATGGGAGAGTCACTTTAATTTTGATGATTGCAAGTGTGACCTTGAGCAAGTCACTTAACCTCTCTATGCTTCAGTTTCCTCATCTACAAAATGGAAATAATTGTACAACTTGGCTAGACTATTAGGCATCTCAAACTTAACACACCCCAAAACAAAATTTCTGATTCCAACCTACTTCCACATCTGCCAACTCTGCTCCTTCCTCAGTATCCCCACCTCAATAAATGACAACCTCACCAATTGCTCAGGAGAAAAGCCCTAGAATCTAGGGCTCCTCTCTTTTACACACACCCTACATCTAATCCATCCACAAATCCTGGGCTATTACACTCATGTCCCTACTTCTGCTTTAGCCGCTCTACAGCGTGTCCTCCATAAGCAGCCACAGTGATGCTTTAAAATCAAATCACTCCTCTTCTCATAACCCTCCAATGGCTTCTCGTCTCACTCAGAATAAAAGCCAGAAAACTGGTAATGGCCCACGTGATCTGGTCCCCCTCATTCTCCAGCCCATCTCCCACCTCTCCTGCTGGTTGCTCATTGCCCTGCAGCCACACTGGCCCCCTTGCTATTCCTGAATTGAACATGCTGTGCCTCAGGGCCTCTGCACCAGTTGTTCTCTCTGCTTAGAAAGCTCTGTCCCTGGGTATTGCCACGACTCACTTCCTTACCTCCTTCCGCTCTTAACTCAAAGCCTTTCATGACTACATGCCATACCTTCTTTCCTGCTTTCTTGTTCGGCATAGCACCTCTTACCATCAGGCACAGTCCATAATTTGCTTGTTTATATTTTATTGCTTGACGCCTTCCTCCTCTCCCTGTCTTCTCTCTACCCCCTCCAAATAGAATGTAAGCTTCCTGGAGCAGGTATTTTGTTTTGCTCACTGCTATATCCTCAGGTGTAGAAAAGTGCTTGGCACATAGAAGATAATAATTATGTGTGTGTTGGAGGCCCCCAAGACCACTCCCAGGTCTGGTGATTTTCTAGAAGGACTGGCAGCTGTCATCACAGAGTTGTACTCACAACTAAGACTGCTTACAGAGAAAGGCTACCTGGTACATTCAGCAAGAGAAAAGGCACAGAGGAAAGTCCAGGGAAACCAGACACAAGCTTCCCAGGGTCTTCTCCCAGTGGAGTCACATAGGACACCCTTAATTCAACCAGCAATGAGTTGTGACAGGACATACACAACGCTGTCTACCAGGAAATTTCATTAGAGACTCAGGGCCCAGGGTTTGTTTGGCAAGTTGGTCACACACATAAGCACCCTCTGCCTGGCAGGTGCCAAAATCTCAGACTCCCCAAAGCAAAGCAGGTGTGCAGCATAAACCATGTTGTTTGCATAGACAGCCCGGGAACCATGAATCATTCTTATCAGTTCTGGGACTGGTGAGAACCCTTCCCAATTCCAAATTCCCAGACGCCAGCCAAGGGCCAACCTTGTAAGCTGGCCTTTCTAAAGACAGCAGTCTCAGGCCTGCCACATTTACTCTTTCTGCACAGTATGTTACAAAATAATCTGTCACTTTTTTTTTTTTTTTGCGGTACGAGGGCCTCTCACTGCTGTGGCCTCTCCCGTTGCGGAGCACAGGCTCCGGACGCGCAGGCTCAGCGGCCATGGCTCACGGGCCCAGCCGCTCCGCGGCATGTGGGATCTTCCCGGACCGGGGCACGAACCTGTGTCCCCTGCATCGGCAGGCGGACTCTCAACCACTGCGCCACCAGGGAAGCCCAATCCGTCACTTTTTAATTGACCAAAAATGGAGCACTTTTGAGCTCAAGAGCAAGATAAGATCCATTAAAGAAAATAAAGTTTCTTGTTTTGCACATTGGAATCCCACTGAATAGATTGTGAGCTTATTTATACTCATCAACACAGTTTGCATATTTTTAAAGTAGCCTGGCATGGAAAGAAGACGTGGTAAGAACCTCATGCGTTGCCTGGATTCTATGCATTTTACGATTTGTTTCTGAAGGGAGTGAGAAGAAGCAAGCTCTAGATGAAGCGAGTGTCTATAAGAGGGTGTCTTGTGATAGCCTTTAGTATAATATCTTTATTTTCTTGGATTTTTGCTTTTTGAGTACTCAGTGCTTAGCAAAGTACCTAGCATAGACGAAGAGCTACATAAATATTTGTACAGTGCATAAATGATACTACTATAAATATTTAATAAAATGGTTCTATTTTATGGGCGTGTAAGTAAAATTCAGCTCCTATTTGAGATAATTTGTGACAGATGCTGAATACGACTTGAAGAATGGTTATTACAGTTACTGTGATAAAACAGGTTCAAAGATTTTTTATTGAATCTTATTTAGGTATGTTGGAATTGTAAATAAATAGTTGGCATATATCGCTTTTGTTTGTTCAAGCTAAAATGAGAAGGGGAAACGTGTGTGCACACACAAGCACGCATGCACGTGCGCGCGCACACACACACACACACACACACCCTTAAAAACTGTCTGGAGTTGTGTAAGGTTGGGGGAAGAGAATCTCTAGTTCTCCAAATCTAGACTTGCTTACAGCAGACTTCTTAAATGTGAGACTTTCACAGTAATGGTGAGAACGTGGAGAGATTTCTTAGGACAAGAATCTCCTAAGAAACTTAAGCCAAATCATTTTCCAAGTTGTAAAAACCGGTGAAAGTAAGGCTGGTTTACTGGGATCTGAAGTGAAACAGGTAGAGATTTAAGACGGGTAGAAGTTTAAATGTGCTTATAATCTTGATTTGAATATGATATCTTGTGGTTTAGGACCTTTGCCCAATAAAGCTTCTTTTTATAAATATTATATGTTTTGCCTGATAGATATTTCTAGAGCACTATGTAAGTGGAGCCTGGTAATTAGCTTTTAACATCTGATGAAAATTAGCATGGTTTTCATATATACATAGACATGCCTATATGCATACGTACATAAGTGTGTGTTTGTGTGTGTGTGTGTGTGTGTGTGTGTGTGTTTTAACTTCCCATGACTGGTTAAAAATGTTTACTTACTCCTATATTGTCAGAAAATCCAAAATTTATGACAGGAGAGAGTAAGACACTCTAGAAGGGTAACTTTAACCCTTTCTCACGCAGGCAAACTCAATCCTGATCCACAGTTTTGTTAATAATCATTCACAATATTTTAATGTTCAAGAGTAAAAAGAAGAAGAAACAGTCTTGTGAAAAATCACAATGCAAACACACAAAAATGTAACGTGCTGAAACACTTAAGAGTTTTGCATTTTTGCATAGAGTAACTATCTCCGAAATATTATTGCGGAAATTCTCCTATGCAAATATTAATTGCACAAGTCAAGGAAGATTGGAAAGTATATTTCTAGATATAAGACTTGAAAATGAAAGCTGAACAGTTTTTCTAGGCTACAGCACAGCTAGACGTTGCTAGGGTTTTAGTGCTGAGTCTGATCTTAAGAGACCCAGATATAATTTTGCACTGTGCAGACTGGGAGGCTAGGTCCAGAGATTTAAAGTCATTTGCCTAAGATCACACAACAAATTTTTGGACCAGCAGAAGAACCCTTGGCTTCCACTCCTAGAATTTTCTCCAGGATATCCTACTGCTTCCTTCAGTCTCCATGAAAAGGAATGCAGGCATTAATTATCTACTATCTATACAATAGCATAGGAGGTTCTGAATTAATACAGCTTTAATCGGAAAGTGATCTTATGCCTCAAACTGAAGTGGGTCAGGCTTTCCTATGTGATGCCATTTTTAGGTTGTACTCAAAGATCAACAGTTGGGGAAACTATATCTTCCTTGGACTTACCATGGAAACTGGTACTCTCCAAATGTCTACTGAAACTCAGATGACTTTGATGTAAATGCTGCATTTTTGGCAGAAGAATCCTGGGAGTTTGGGGGTGGTCTGTATTTTTCTCAAACAAATACCGCTTTGTAACAGACTTCCTTCCTTTGGCTGGCCGACTTTCCTGAGCTAGCTGAAGCTGGTGACCCTAACACATACAGCTGGCCCAGGCAACTTGAATTTAGGATGGCAGTTTAAATTTAGTGCAACTGCTATATTAAAACCTAAAGAATACTAGTGGTATATTGCAATATATTCTTAAAAGCTGGTTAATTGCTTGTGCCTGGGGATTCTCCATGACAGATGACTCCATAAAGAGAGAGAAAATGGTGGCCCCCTCACTCTGGGGCAGACTGATGTGCCTGAGATGTGCCTGCAGACTCTGAGGATATTTCCCTCTCCCACCCCCTTGCATGCTCAGGGCCCCCTACAGAGTAGAGAGAAACAGAATCTCTTGTTCTCTTCTTGCTAGGGATCTAATGGCTGGTGGCATTCAAATTTTCTTGTGTTTCCCTTGTACCCAGTGAGTACAAGCAAGCCCACTTTCTGAGCACAACCTTAGCAGCTTAGCAGAAGGTAAACCTATTCCTGGCTCTACCTTCAAAACAAGAAAATGCGTCTTTAATTACACAGGCAGAGTGTGTTTCAGAACAAACCTCTGGTTTCAGGTTAGGATCAATCCCATCCCTCCTCCTACCCATATTAGCCCAGGCTGGTACCTTTCCAACAAATAATTGTTATAATCCAATACTTCATTTACTTGATGTTCCTATAGGGGCAGCAGTAAGACAGACATTAGAATGAAGAGTTTTGCTTCTTCAGGAGGAGTGAGCACTAATCAACTTTCAGGCCACAATAAGAGTTTTCTCTCATTGGATTTCCTTACCAGGATCCAAAGGTTTCAACAAAGTTCTTCTCATTTTGCTGCTGCCACCCATAACCAACCTATTTAAGGAAGTTTACGTTTACAGATGCTGGAATAAACAGTGGCTGGAATAAGAAGGAAAGCTCCTTGTCAGCAATTATTGCATCAATCACTGTTTTCAATTTGCCAGCGATAAACTCAGTCCTTGTTGGGGAAGACTGAGACATGCACCATCCGGTATGGCAATTCACAAAACCTCTAGTTGGGACATTCCCAGCAACTGCTGGTTGAAATAGGATTGCAATGTCATCAGATTCAGAGACCCAGGGCCACAAGCAAAGGGAAATACTGAACATCAGAAAGATGCCATCCCCTAGGTAACAAATTTACCATGTGTTTCTCAGCCATCTGGCAGAGCATCTGCGGGGGTAGAGGCTAGAGAGATGACCATCTTGTCGGTTATTTTCCATTAACAATACAGAAAATAAAAATAGAGGCGACCACGCAGTATGTCTGTGTGATCTGTATTCTTGTACCACACAAGTTTTTATTTTTTTTAATTTTTGCGGTACGCGGGCCTGTCACTGTTGTGGCCTCTCCCGTTGCGGAGCACAGGCTCCGGACACGCAGGCTCAGCGGCCATGGCTCACGGGCCCAGCCGCTCCGCAGCATGTGGGATCTTCCCAGTCGGGGGCATGAACCCGTATCCCCTGCATCGGCAGGCGGACTCTCAACCACTGCGCCACCAGGAAAGCCCACCACATCAAGCTTTGACTGCCAATACTATTTGGCATTTTACGCCTGCCAAAAAAAGATATTCTTCCACCCTTCCCTGAACTACGATGGAAAATATTTTCATGGTGAAAAAATGAATGGAAAAAATTTGTCGTTATACATCACAAGTTTGTTTAAAGCCAATGAGGAACTAAGACATCATCTAAAACTCACCTTGGAATGTTTCCCTCTCTTTAGCTACTGTTTACCTAACCACAACAAAATATCTAACTCAGAAACTTCTCAGTGCCTAGATTTTACAAGTTTATTTAAAAAATCTTTATACTTTTTCTATATGCTACATTTTAGTCAGTTCTACTTTAGGATAAAGCCGTACATTTCAGTACTATGTTAGACTAAAAGAGGAAGCAGTTCAGTTTTAAGATGACAGTTCCAGGCTCCTAGTTTAGAATGACTTTTTTTTTTTTTTTTTTTTTTTTTTTTTGCGGTACGCAGGCCTCTCACTGTTGTGGCCTCTCCTGTTGCGGAGCACAGGCTCCGGACGCGCAGGCTCAGCGGCCATGGCTCACTGGCCCAGCGGCTCCCCAGCACGTGGGATCTTCCCGGACCGGGGCACGAACCCATGTCCCCTGCATCGGCAGGCAGACTCTCAACCACTGCGCCACCAGGGAAGCCCTAGAATTACATTTTTAAAAAGCAAGATAGTCTGTGCTTTTAGATGTTGTATTATTTTTTCTTATCAAAGTCATGCTTTCATTTTTTGGGTAAATTTTATTATACAAAAACACAACAACAGCATGGTTTCCAGTATAACTAATATAACACGGATTTGATTTTCTTCCTTTGGACATTTCATTTTGGCATAACTCATAGCAATATATCTAACGATCTAAGGAAAGCTCAAATTGTTATATTTTCATATATTATATTATATATATATTCATGTTTGTTATACTTTGTGTATTTCCTGATATAAAAATGCCCTTGCTTGATCTAACCCACATAGGTAACTACCTTTATGTGTCAGCCATATTGATGTCATCTTAAAGTCTCTGAGCATTAGAAAAAACTAAGTTAAGGGAATTCTTGGAATATGCCTGGGACATGCTGTGGACTGAACGTTTGTGTCCCCTCAAAATTCATATTTTGAATTCTTAACCCCCAATGTGCTGGTATTAGGAGGTGGGGCCTTTGGGAGTTGTTTAGGTCATGAGGTTGGAACCCTCATGAATGGGATTAATGTCTATAAAAGAGACCCCAGAGATGTCCCTGTACCTTCTGCCACGTGAGGATACAGTGAAAAGATGCTCATGAATCAGGATGTGGGCCCTCCTCACCAGACACTGAATCTGCCAGCAGCTTGGTCTTGGAATTCCCACCCTCCAGAAGTGGGAGAAATAAATTTCTGAGTTTATAAGTCACCTAGTCCATGGTATTTTTCTTAGAGCACCCTGCACAGACTAAGACAGCACAGCAACATCAAAACTCAACTCTTTCCTCTTATTGTCATAATTAACAAGTCTCAACTGAAGCTTTGGCTATGACTTTTTCAATACTATATTTACTGTAACACCTTTAACTTACCAGGCTTTAAACACCTGTTGGTCTTTTGTTGGACTTTGTCTCATCTTTGAAGCAAAATTGACCTGCCGCTATACCATGTAGCAGCTTTAATCCTTGTAGGCTGACTTCACACTTGTACTTTAGATCAGATATTGTTGTCAAACTAGGCTGAAAGATCAGTATTAATTACACCTTTGTTTGGTCAAAGTGATTTGATGTGGACGTGGCCCCTCTTGAGGGTTCTGAACAATTTAAAAGGACCCAATAAGATACATATGGGAAATAGAAGTGCAATGCTGCTTCCAAAGAATTCTGTGCTGTATGCCTTTGATTCTTCTTTTATAACTACAAAGAAAGGCTGAACAATTATATTCAATAAGCCAATAATGCAAACTCCATGGTCTACTTTTTTTGATTATCTGTAAGGTAAAATCAATTTAACAATAATTGAAATAGTGCCCAAGATGAATTTGGGGAGGAGTCCCCTTAACTGTCATATATTTTAAGACATGTCAGCAAGGGTTCCTACTACAGGATTTTGGGTCATTGCTGATCAGGACAAAATTCAGACAGCTGCTACAGGCACCTGGTCTTCATCCCAAAATCTTGAAATGCACTCACAGTTCAGGATTGAAACCTTTTTTTTCAAAGCAATTCTGCTATCTTAAATGATTTTTTAAAAGTTTTAATCATGCATGCAAATAATTTGATATTCTTAATGCCCTGTATGTCCTTCTTTCCAAATGTTATTTCTCATGACAGACATAGAAAAGTTTAACAGACCAAGAAGAAAATAAAATAATTGAGGTGTGCCTCGGAGATACTTCAGGTTCGGTTCCAGACCCCTGCAATAAAGCGTATATTGCAATAAAGCGAGTCACATGAATTGTTTTGGTTTCCCAGTGCATACAGAAGTTACGTTTATACTATACTGTAGTCTATTAAGTGTGCAATAGCATTATGTCTAAAAAAATGTACATACCTTAATTCAAAAATACTTCATGGCTACAAAATGCTAACCATCATCTAAGCCTTCAGTGGGTCGTAATCTTTTTGCAATGGTAACATTAAACATCACAGATCACCAGAAAAAATATAATGGTAATGAAAAATTTTGAAGTATTTTGAGAATTACTAAAATGTTACCCAGAGACACGAAGTGAGCAAATGCTGTTGGAAAAAAGGTGCCAATAGACTTGCTGGATGTGGGGTTAATACAAACCTTCACTTCGTAAAACAACAAAACAAAACAAAAAAACACACAGTATCTGTGAAGTACAATAAAACAAGATATGCCTGTACCAACTTTTGGGTGTTGATAAGCATAACCAAAAAGTCTTATCCATTCTGATCTAAAGCTAGAGTGTTAACTCAGATAGTTGAGCAGGTTTTAATAAAGATACCATATGATGAACACTTTGAACCTCTTCCTACCTGAATGGGGCGGAGTTGGAAGCAGATAGCATATTTCACAGGGACAATTTTCTACGTGTCCATTGCACTATCCTTCAGCTCAGGAGGCATTTCAACATGCTCTTTTATTTTCATGCTGTCAGTCAAGACAGAGGCTCAAGGAAAGAAGATGTAGAAATGGTCAGTGGACAACCTAAGTCCTCCTTTCTGAAACTATCAACGTGAAAGAGAGAAATAAGTTCTCATCCAAAATCCTGCCAGGCACTGCTCTGCTTTCCCATGGACTGGTCCAAGTGTTGCTTGGTGTAGATTGAATGATCGTAGGTTTTCTGTGGGAAAAGCTCTCTCTTCCCTGCTGTCCCTTTGCCAAGACAAAGGGTACAAGGTGTTCCAGGGCACTGCAGGAAGTGGAACACTAAACAGAAACGATGTTATTTCTTTTCCACCCTACATTATGGTTTGAATGGTGTCCCCCAAAAGATTCATTGAAGTCCTAAATCCCAGCACCTGTGAATGTGACCTTATTTGGAAAAAGATTGAGTTTATACTGGATTGGGGTGAGCCCTAATCCAATGACTGGTGTCCTTAAAAGAAGAGAAAACAGAGATACAGGCACACACAGGGGAGAACGCCATGTGAAGATGGAGACAGAGACTGGACTGATGCACCTACAAACCAAGGGATGTCAGCCACCACCAGAAGGTAGGAGAGAAGCATGAAACAGATTCTCTCTCAGAACCTCTAGTAGGAACTAACCTGGCAAATACCTCGATTTCAGACTTCTAGCTTCCAGGATGGCGAGAGAATAAATTTCTGTTGTTTTATGCCGCTCAGTTTGTGGGGTTTTGTTACAGAGGTCACAGGAAATGAATACACCCTGCCGTACAACAAGGGAGGGACCACGTTCAGCTTTCTCCCTTCTCTCCCACGGGAGAAGCAGTGTTGCTTTGCTGCTTAAAGATTGCAGAGTGGGGCTTGGGCTCCGAAGCCTGTGTGGGCATGAATCCCCACCCCAATGCTACAGCCACCTTTCAGAGTGCTTTCTCCATGCCCGGCTCTGTCTGAGGGCTTTGCATGGTATTTAAGACAACAACCCTGTGAAGCTGCCCAGATCTCACAGAAGAGGAAACTGGGGTTCAGCTACAGTAATTTACTCAGGGCCCAGAGCTCACAGAGGGAGAAGCTGGGAGAGGGACTCTGACTCTGCCTCCCTGAAGAAGACTGCCATCACCTTAGCAATCCTACTGGAATATTTGATGGCATGACACATCGACGCACAAGGGGGCGGTTTCTGAGAGTAGCAGGTGGCAGCATTTCCTTGCGTATCTGGAATTTAATTCAATGACCCTTAAAAACATTTGCCTTGACTCCATTTTTTAGGGAATTGCAGAGAAAATGGAAAGGTAATAAAGGAAACTAGTTGTTGAATTGGGAAAAAGAATAAAGAAGAGACAGACAACAGTTGTGACTTAAGATTGGATATTAACTAAAATTCAGCCTTATCAACTGCTGCTCTGTCCTTTGCACACTTCGCTCCAATAATATTAAATAGTTGAAATTTCATACACGTGCCATGCTGAACCATGCACTTGAACATGTGCTTGTCTCTCCTACAATCTCTTCGTTCCTTCCCTCTAAAACCCAATGGAAAAAAATTCTCATGCTTTCAAATCAGTTCAAGGTCCCAGAGATCTTCTCTGAGAGATTTCTCCCAAGTAGAATTAAGCACTCGTTTCTCTGCCTTACTCTTATAACTTGTCAATCTTTCCACTGTTCTGCTTGTCATTTAGTACTTTTATTCTTTATCTCACCCTACTAAGCTTTATAACTATGGTGCTGGGCATGGGGTCTGGCCCACAGAAGGCAATCTATAAATGCTGAGTGCATGAGTGCTGTAAAACATAACTTGATTCATTAAGTGGCTTTGCCCTTTGCCCTCACTCTTGCTATTTAAAAACTGTTTCAGCCTGTCTGATACCAACTTTCTTCCAATTTGTTATATGAATACAACACAGATGGCTATTGTTAACATAAGAGATGAAAATATAACAGTACCTGGAATCAGGTCTCCATGACACTTTTGTTCACACTTTCATCCTTCAAATTTATGAACACATTAAATAACCTTTTAAAGTCTTTTAAAGATCTATGTTAGCAAATGCTCCCTCTACTAGTGATTTTTTTTTTAAAAAAAAGGCTTTTGCCTAAAAAAATCTGCATGCAAGAAGAAATGAAGGAGCATCCACCAGCTAGGAGTCAGGTCACTACCTCATCTGAATTCTTAACACATTGTTTTTAAAAATGTTCTGTTTTGACTATAACCTAAGCCTCCCTCCTCACCACCTTTCTGGAAACTGTTCCGCAGTCCACAAGGGAAGTTAGTTAGGTCTTTGTACTCACAAGTTACCAAACATATAAACTCTAGCCCGTGTTTTTGTTTTTTTTAAAATAAATTTATTTTTGGCTGCATTGGGTCTTCGTTGCTGGGTCTTCGTTGCTGCGCGCGGGCTTTCTCTAGTTGCTGTGAGCGGGGGCTACTCTTCGTTGCGGTGTGCGGGCTTCTCATTGTGGTGGCTTCCCTTGTTGCAGAGCTCGGGCTCTAGGCGCGCAGGCTTCAGTCGTTGTGGCACACAGGCTCAGTAGCTGTGGCTCACAGGCTTAGTTGCTCCGCAGTATGTGCAATCTTCCCGGACCAGGGCTCAAACCAGTGTCCCCTGCATTGGCAGGCGGATTCTCAACCACTGCGTCCCATAGCCCATGTTTTGAAACCAGATCCAAGCATACATTTTGAAAGCAAGGGTAATAAACAAAGTGTGGTATATATCTGAAGAGAAATTCAGGTATCCATTTTAAAAGAAAGGGAGTCACAGTATTTATTGAAGAACAAAAGGGCTATGACCTTGAGGGAGTGAAAAATCAGGAATATTTTTGTTAGCTATGTTTTAAACATTTAGAATATATGATATGGGTTATCAAGTTATTTTGATGATGGAGGGGCTGGTCTCTCTTGTCAACCTGCTCCTGGGTGTACGAATCCACACTTAAATCTATATAGTCATGAAGCTATGATCATACCTTTCTAAGGATAATGATTATTCATCATCACTGTAAGAGACACTTGAGGGAAATGATCAAGAGGAGAAGAAGGAAGAAGGATCTTCTACTTAGCGAGCAGCAAACTACAGTTGCAAGCAAAACCTGTGCACCCTACAACTGGTATTAGCCTGGTGATTTTCCGGTTCATGCTAATAGCCCTGAGATTGTGTCTTCTGCCTCCTTATCCAGTTCTTCAAAACTTGGTTGTGGTCTTGGTTAAATCATTTACCTCTTACTCTGAAGCTGCCACAAGGCTGTGGACGGTCCTCTAGGACTTTTCTGAGGTTTTAAATTTTCTCCAAAATTTGCACGAATCTGCCTCATCTTTTTTTTCCTTATGGGAACAATGAAAAAAGCCTTAACAAAGTTATTTTTCATCTATTTCAATGTCAATATCTGAAGTGCAGGACATTCTAGATCCATCTGGTATGGACCTCACAGATTACTGAGAAATGTTCTAAGTACATATTACAGTTTTAATTGAGTTTGTCAACCCCTTAATGATGGCACTGGGTGAGTTTACCTCCCCAGCTGAAGACTAACAAATAAGTCTATTTATACCAAAGACCAGATTGTTTGGTTTTTTAAATATTTTAGGATACCAGCCTCATCTAGTTTGAATGGTAAATCGGATGTGGTTGTGGCTTGTTATCCAAGTGTCTCTGGAAGTGACGTAGGGCCAGCTCACAATGAAATGCTTGTGTCTTTGAGGATGGTCAAGAGAATTTCACAGGGTTCAGTTCGTTGGGGCCAAGGCAGACTTTTTCCAGAATCATCTTTGTAGCCTTGTCTCCTGGCCAGTATGGCTATGTTGGTGAGGGTCCATTGTTGGCCTTTTGCATAGAAAAGACACGGAAGAGAAGGGGTCTACGGTGACAGCAAGTGCCCTCCAGGTGTTGGAAGACAGTAGTTGAAAGAGAATGGAAACCTCCTGGGCTGAGCTCCAGAGTCCTCTGAAATGTAGCCCTCATCTGGTCTTTATACACAGAAGGGCCTCAGGCTGCTAGTGGCCAGTTTTGTTGCAACTGATGATATCTACTATAGAGATTTAGGCGGGAAGCTGCTTGGATTCTCTTGTGACTCCAAGCGGGGGGTGCTTAACCTATTTACAGATGTTTTGTCAAGGGTACCTTCAATTCAAGAGGGGAGTGATCACCTGCCCCTCCCCTGGATTCAAGTTAAGCACGTGAACTGCTCTTCTGTCAACTACTAAGAGCCCGCAGCTCCCACTCGAGTTGGTAAATCCTTAAGACAAATAAATGTCGTTCTCCTTCTACCTCTACACCTTGAACTGGATGGGATCACAAGAAATGCCATTTTAAAGATGTTGGAACTTGATGGATTCTCTCATTCTTTTGTTTTAGGACCATACAGCTCTTTAAAATACTTAACATTATATGCGATTGAATTTTGGATTCTTTATACAGCTTTGTCTGACTTGAAATAACAACTTCTAAGGTCATTCTACTAATAAATCCCTTGAGTGAGAAACATCCTCTAACTGATGTGTTTACATTTACTAGTTTCTGTGTCTTTCACTGATGCAATAAATAAATCAACAATGCTGATGTGATTAAACAACACTTAACAGGAATGTCTGAGCAATAGGAATTTGGTAAGGTCACAGATGACAGTTTCACATGGGTCAATCGAATTCATTTATTCCACAAGGTGAAATATTTTGAACTGTATTGTTAAGGTCTTTTATTTTTCTTTCCAATCTCAGGACTCAAATGAGGGAATCCACCTTTGGCCAAAAGCAGAGGAAATGCAAACTTCTTCAGGGCCATCCACACCAGACCCTTTAGATCCAAGGTCGAATTGTGAAACGGACAGTAATGATCCTTCCTGCTGGCCAGGCTCCCCTAAGCCCTGCACTCCTCTGACCTTGTGTTGAGCACCTGACCTCACCTTGCCTGGACACACAGACCTTTGGCCTACCTTGGATTGGTGTTATCAACATCCATCAGACAGCACTCTGGGTGAGTTTCCATTCATATCAGCTACTTCTCATATCTGTCCTGTTGAGTGACTTTGCTCTGTTTTAATGAAATTGATTGAGACACAAATTCAGAAAATCCTGGAAGGCGTATCTTATTTCTATTGAACAAAGTTCTGGTCCCAGGCTTTATTCAGCCATATAAAGTGAACAATTCCTATACAAATCTGTACAATTGCTTCTGTTTGCCCAAAGTATCTGACCAGAGTTCATCAGGTGCTTGTGAGTTGCCTCACAGTGAAAGCCTCTGCCTGAGCCTGTAGGCATAGAAGTCAGTTAAAATGGCCACAGAAGGTTCTGCTAAATCCACACAGGCCTCTCTATGCCAGGTCCTTGGTCACGCCTCCATTTCCCACCCCAGCCTCACACCTGGACTGCGGCCTCTCGAAAGGCTCTGGTCGGGCTACCCGTGCCTGCCTTGCCTGATGAGTCGTGGCGATTAGGCTTCTGCTCGTGACGTTGCCTCCGTGGTCGCAGATGACCTTGGATCCCAGTGACTGAGCCAGAGGCCCAGAACCGGCCTCTGCCTATTCCCACTGTGCCAAGATCTGATACGGTCACAAAGTCGTAACACCTTTGTCACGTTACTGTGACTCAGGTCATCTTCAGTAGTGGCTTGCTCCTCAGTCCACTTTGCAAGTGTAGAAAGAACCTCAGGGTATGTATCAATGTGTACGATAAGAATAGAGCATAGTAAGTAGTTCGGAAATAGAAACCACACCAAGAGAAGAGCAGTAACCCTCCCCCTCCCCCATCACATAGGGATTGAATAGTTCCTGAAATCAATGGACCCAGTTGATTCATGAGAATTATACCCCCTCCCCCAACACACAGAGTTGGTTTTGGTTCTTTAGTTTGGGGAAGAATTTTAAAATAAAGGAAAACTTTATTCTAATCTTCTACACTTGCCCCTGGAAATTTCCATTTCTTATTTTAGAAAATTGGCCATTTCCAAAAATAAGTGCAAAGGAGACTGACATTAATTTCCAGATCACATTCCATGTCAAGTAATTTTGAGCTTGTTACCAGCAACAAGTTATTATGTATAACAAGAAGACACACTGGTTATAATGTATTTTCCACCAAAAAGCTCAAGACAGTGTATAGACGTGATTTCATTTGGTTTTATAACAGTCTACAAGATAAGACTGTAACAGACTCTATTTCCTTTTGAGCTATTCAGGTAACAGATATTGAAGTAATCAGATTGACACCTCTACACCAAATCACTCTATTGCATACATATTGGAAACAAGAATCTCCTCTTGGACTCCAAACTTCTTCGTTTCTATTGGCTAAACAAGTTTGCAAGCTGCTGAACATCAAACTGTAAAGGCAGCCAACTTAAATTACAATAATCCAGTGTAAATAAAGCGGCCATGAGTAAAACGCTTGGTGCAGCAGACACTTGTACTCAGTTTGAGAACATCACCGTATTATGTTGAGTACAAGGATTTACAGAAAAACAACATTGACATTATAATTCCTTATCTCGTAAGAGGGAGGTCTACTGGCTACCGCCATGAAGGTTGAAGCTCTCTCCCTTTTGTATCTAATAATGGCTTTGTATTTTGCTAGTACTTTCTGAGCATCTACTACAGACTACAGCCCTATCTTGGGCTGCACCTGAATACAGTGCTCATGCTAGGTATCATGGCCATACAGCAGAAACATGGACTCCCTCGAGGTCTACAGATTAACTAGATGATACTCCCAGAGTCCTGGGAGTGTTCAAAGGACTTTCCCACATAATGCAGTCCCTGTCAAATTCCAAGGTCCTTCCCTACAAATTCCCCTGCATAATGCAGCCCCTGTCTGTGTATAGATTAAGCTCTGAATGTAGCTGACCTGCAGTTGTTCGTTGAACCCTATGACAGTAGAGCCTGGTGGGTATAGGCACTGATTCTGATAGGCTGCCTGGGTTCAAATTCTAGCTCCACTGCTTCCCAGATATAGGGCTTTGAGCAAGTTACTTAACTTCAGGTTTCTCACCTGCAAAATGGGGATAGTAATACCTACCTAAGAGGGAGAATGTGAGTTAAGTGTAAAGCAGTTAGAATAACACCTAGTACAGAGTACGTGCTGTGCAAGTATTAGCCATGCTCTTGTTATTGTTAATTACTACTACTATTTATCATTTGGGACAAAGGCAGTTTCACTTGCTAGTGAGTTATTCTCTCAGATGATGCAATGCAAAGATGGTCTGGAGTTAACAGATTGTTGAGATAGAACAGGCAAGATTGCAGAGAAGACAGTAAAGGTATGTGGAGTGTTCTGAGTTCCTCAAGGCAAAGAAAATGAGGAATGAGTTGTTCAAAACAGTGAAAATTTCAACTGAAGCTGACTGGGGCTTCAGTACATGAGAGGATCCTGGTAAGAAAAGGTACCTACATAGATGGATAGTAGTGTTTTGCAGTGAAAAGGTATTCAAATAGCCGAACTACCTCAGATAAGTCATTAAAAATGGCTATGCTTATTTTCCTTCATGGGCTCAACTTCTTTCCTTCATGGGTTTCTATAGATCTGAAGCGTGTTACAGCTGATAAGAGGAGCTCGGGGATCTTTCACATAAAAAGTACTCAATACAATCTGATGCACGCGTGAATGCATAAATTCATCTATACTCATATTTGAAGAGAAACAACCTTCTGGTGGGTTCTACATCTATTTTTCATTTCATTTTAGCATACACGTGTGAAACAAACAGCCATACATTGCAAGATGGTGGCCATACAAAGATGAGTATGACAGAATCCATACCATTAAGGAATTCACAGTCAAGATGGAAACCCACTCACCAAAGTATAGGCTTGATAGAGAAAGGGTGCTTGTCAAACAAAAAACTCTCTTCTACTTAATTCTCCTCATGGCAAGGTATGGAGGGCTGGTTGGGACTGAAAGAACGGGATATAGATTAGCCCTATCAAGTCAGCACTTACTGTGCACATTAGGTAAATGAAGACCCTCATTTGATTCAGT
This sequence comes from Delphinus delphis, assembly GCF_949987515.2. Lineage (NCBI taxonomy): Eukaryota > Metazoa > Chordata > Mammalia > Artiodactyla > Delphinidae > Delphinus > Delphinus delphis. The sequence continues at coordinate 12,321,035 of NC_082692.2, read as the reverse complement.
ACATCAACTCAGCGATCACTGGGCTTATCACTGCCTACATTTTATAGTGGAGAAATTGGCAGTTCAGAAAGGGTAGATCTGTTGGCCCTCATCAGGTAGCTAGCAATGGGCAGAACCAGTGTCTGCTCCTTTCTGCTTCACCTAGAGCCCTTGGCATCCTCCCATCTGTCCCCCTACTGTCACATCAGTGCAAGGTATAATCCTTCCCAGCCATGCCAGGTCATCTGGACAGCCTAGATCCAATACATTGAAGCTAAGTAATAAAACTATCACCTGATCAATAATCCTGAAAAAGAAGTTGTGGGCTGTCGGGAAGGAGAAGACAATGGAAGGCTGGGAACTGACTATTGAGTCTCAATAAATACTTATTTGTACTCAATGATTTTCTTAAAAACACCCGTGAGCAAATAGGTAAAACCCAGCCACCCACTTTGGATACTATCAAATTCTTGGTAAAAAAGTAGATAGGACGTTTGGTGTATGGAAATGTCAAGCAAATACCTTAGTATTTTTGTCTTTGACACTCAGAAATTATCCTTGAAGTAAATGTTATATTCACATTCTAGGAGGAGAAGAAATCAATGGGGCTTCCCTGGTGGCGCAGTGGTTGAGAATCTGCCTGCTAATGCAGGGGACACGGGTTTGAGCCCTGGTCTGGGAAGATCCCACATGTCGCGGAGCAACTAGGCCCGTGAGCCACAACTACTGAGCCTGTGCGTCTGGAGCCTGTGCTCCGCAACGGGAGAGGCCACGACAGTGAGAGGCCCGCGCACCGCGACGAAGAGTGGCCGCCGCTCGCCGTATCTAGAGAAAGCCCTCGCACAGAAATGAAGACCCAACACAGCCAAAAATAAAAATAAATAAATTGAAAGAAGGCTCAACATTAGAAAAAAAAGAAAGAAAAGAAATCCATGAATTAGTAGAGGCAGTCTTCCCTGCCAAACAATAGCCTCGTCATTCCAAACAGGAGAGAATTTGTTTTCTGGGTCAGACACAGGTCAGTACCAGGATGGTGCCACGTCCTTCCTAATCCTCCTCTCAACTGCTAGCTCTATTTTCTCCTTAAGTTACATTCATTTGCTTCTTGGTTTTAGTGCATACCAAGCAATTAAGAAAGTCAACCATCCTAATATAGACTGAATTGTAAATAGTCTTAATAAAGAAAGAAATGAGTTTATCATTAAAATAGATATTTAATAATAAAAATTATAAGCATACAAAGTCAGGCCATGAAGGATGTACAGAAGAAAGGGAGGCTATATCTACGCAAGATTTGAGTTTGTGTCTACGTAGCACTAAAATCACATAAACTTTGTCAAACCAATATCCTGATAACGATCACTATTCAGTTGATTGATGTATTAGGCTTTTACAGTGGGTTATTTAGATGAAAAAAATCCTTTCCAGAGTTAGGATAATTTTGACTAGCTCTTTTCATTGATTCAATCAACTGGTTAATCGACCAGACCTTTATTTCACATGGGACTGTTGAAACATAAATTTAAACCCTCCAAAGGCATGCCTTCCAGTCTCCATCCTAGTTGGCTGGAGGCTATTTTCCGATGCAGCCAGGCTGGGAGGAATCAGAAGGAGGTACTTCTATGTTCTGCTCACCATTGCCACTGCTGCCTAAAACTCAAAGGAGCAAGCGAAGGCCCATAACTCAGATTTCTCTAACACCCTTCTTAGGAGTGCAAACCAACATACGTTAATTCAACTAGATTCTCTCAGTATTTAAGCCATGCTTTTAGAGTCCTACAGGCACATTCAGGCTTTTAAAGTACCCAGCCACCAGAACAGTGGCAGACAGGTCACTGGCACTGGGTAAATATTTGCTGAATAAACAGATAAATGAATGAATGAATTTACAAAAATTTAAAACCACAGTTTTAAACATTTCATTAGAAACACAAAAGCGCACTTAGAATGCTTTATTTTCTAAAGCTTTTGTACAAAATGAATATGAATCCGTTACACCTGCTGTCTTTAAAGAATCCTGATACGACATACAGAAAGTAAATATAACCATTCTTTTCATTTTTCAAACTTCCCACAGTGAAGTGAAGTGACTGGTCAGAGTAAATGCAGAGTAAATAGAAACAGAACCTGCCTCTTAGGTCAGAATTTCACAATCCACTACTCCATGGCTTATTAATTTGCAATTTGCTAAACTAGCAATATAAAAGCCTGAAGAAAATACAGAAAGAAAATAAAGGATTTATTTGACCTACCTCTGTGTTCTCTACTGAACATATATCATTGATTCTTGATTAGCTGAACTCAATTAGGCAAGAAATAAATAAATCCCAGGTAATATGATTTTCATTTTAGTCAACTAATGAAGCTCTTCATCAACCTTTGACTGGAGTGGATAATTGTTAAATTGACTTCTTTGAGTTTCGTCTCCCAACTCCTAGGGTAATGGGGCAGAAAAAAGAGAAATGGAGAAGGAAAGCAAAAGCCCAAATAGCCTACACACTGGATAATCATCCCATTAATCATTATAATATGGGGTCCCTGGGGTTGGTCATAAGAACGTCTCTATGGTAGGCTGAAAAGTGGCCCCTGCAAGATAGCCATGTCCTAATCAACGGGACCTGTGAATGTTACCTTATACGGAAAAAAAAGGTTTTGCAGATGTGATTAAATTAAGATCTTTAGATGGGGAGATTATCCTGGGTTATCCAGGTAGGCCCTAAATGCAGTCACACATATCCTTATAAGAGGGAGGCAGAAGGAGATTTAACACACAGAGGAGAAGGTGTTGTGAAGACAGAGCAGAGAGATTTGAGGATGTTGGCCTTGAGGATTGGAGTGAGGCAGCCACAAGCCAAGGAATGCCAGAGCCACTAAAACCTAAAAGAGTCCAGGAAGGCATTTTAGAACCTAGAGCCTCTGGAAGGAGAGAGCCCTGTTGACCCTTGATTTTAGCCCAATGATACTAATTTCAGACTTCTGGCCTCCAAAAGCATGAGAGAATACAGTTCTATTTTTACAAGCCACCAAGATTGTATTACTTCGTTACAGTAGCCGTAGGAATCTCATACACGCTCTATTTAGAATTCTAGTCAGCTTATGTATGTATCTATATTTCTGTGTGTGCCTATGTGAGAAAGAAGGGGATCCTTTAGCTTTGCTTGGTTATAATGGTAATAAAGACATTCAATTTACTAATCCCCCTGGCTCCCAACCACTGCAACCTTTAGAAATGTGGCTTCAAGGGACCATGGTCTTTTTGCAGTATCTGATAACTTTTCTATGGGGTAAGTTTCCTGTGTGAAGGTTACTCAGCAAATTAAAACCTTTTACAGTGATACTAAGTATGAATTTCTCCATCACCTAACACTAAAAGGAGCTTACAAAATAAGAAATATAAGAAATATAAGAAAAATATAAAAAATATTATAAATATTTATAAAAATATAAAAAATAAAAATATAAAAAATATAAAAAAATAAGAAAAATAAGAAATAGCTTACAAAATAAGAAACTCTTGTGACTTTGAAGTTCTTGTTTATTTCTATGTCCTTTGAGGGGTGTGTATGTGTGTGTGTGTGTGTGTGTGTGTGTGTGTGTGTGTGTGTGTGCGTTTGTATGTATGCTTACCCTGATCATATAATTCGCCTAAGTGCCATAGAGGATAAACAGATGTAAAACCTACTTATTGGCCTTAAGGTACATACAATATGGTGAGGTTGAAAAATCGATCAAAATAAAGCAAAATACAGCCATATGAGAAAAGCTATAAAATACGTGACTGCTTTCTTTTCTGAGATATTATTACCTTGAGTTTTATTCTCTGTAGTTCCAGTTTTCCACCCCTGTTTCAAACAAGGAGCTGGGCCCTAACTACTCCTTCTGGTACAGAGCCAACAGCAGTCCTGCCTTTTGCATGGACCTGAGTTTACTGCACACATTATTGATATGGACTGAACGTTTATATCCACCCCCTCCAAAAATTCATATGTTGACGTCCAACCCCTAATGTGATGGTATTCAGAAGTGGGGCCTTGGGAGGTGATTAGATTTAGATATGGTCATGAGGGTGAGACCCTTGTGTTGGGATTAGTGCCCTCATAAGAAAAGGAAGAAACAGGAGACCTCTCTTGCTCGAAGCCCATGCACTGAGGAAAGGCCGCGTGAGGACACAGTGAGAAGGCAGCTGTCTTCCCCAGATCCCATACATTTTTTCAAGATGTGGCTAGAATCCCATCTCCTCTAAGAAGTCTTCCTAGACATTCCCAGGCCAAATTAATCTCCCCTTTCTATACACATTTTATATCTCTATTTTGCACTTACCCCTACTTGCCTGATAGGGTGGGAACGTCCAACAAGTGTCCTTCTGCAGACCGCGAATTCCAGAGGACTGGGCCAGTGGACTGTTGGCTGTGCCCTTGAGCCCTCTTTCCATCTCAGGTCCTACCACCCTCTCACCCTCTACCTCAGCACCCAGCAAAGTGGTCTTTTCCCTGGAGGGTTTTCAGTAATTGTTGAATTTTATCTAATCACAGAAGAGGCAGAGAGATAACTGAGATGAAGTCATCACAGCAGGCTTTTTGGATAAGACAGACCTTAGTCTGGCTGCTCCAGGAGAGGTAAGTTTGTTTTTCTGAACCCCCTGGATAACACTTTGCAAACAGGGTAGCCCTCTGGACTCCTGGGAAAGGTAGATGAGTTCCCAATCAGCTTCCTTACTTAGAAGGAGTGATTCACCCTGGGAAAATGCTGACTGAACAAGTTCTTTTCATACATGAAAAAAAAAACCTCTCATTAGGTTGAGCTTCAGCAATCCAGATTTTGAAATAGTAATAATACCCAACATTTGAATAGTTCTTTCCTGTTTAAAGAGCAATTTTGAAAGCTATAGCATACTTAAAAGCTATTTCATCTTAATACAGTCTTTGGAGGTATAGATCAACCTCAAACAGATGAGCAAATAAAATCAGAGAGGGTTAATAATTTGTCTCCAACCCAGGTCTTTTCATTTTTTCCTCCACTAAACCACACTTCACTGAAGGGCACCATCAAATCAGAGTTAAAGATCATTTAGCTGCAGACCCCTCTAACGCTTAGATTCCCTCTAAACCTTGACTACAAAGCGGTATGGTTGAAATCATGCTTTATTGAGCAAATTAACATTGCAAAAAAGATTTGAGATTCTTTTAATTACTTAAGTAAATAAACTTGAGAAGTTTGCACCTACACAAGCAAGACTGAAGTGAAATAAAAATAAACCAGGAGTATTGGTGAGCTAATCATAAACCAGTGGTATTTAAGAATACTAATCAATGAGTTGTGCTAATTGCACTGCATCCTTGTTTATTTGCTAAAGCAAGTCCTCAAAGGACCTTTATCAGACACTACTTGATTAACCTGACTTGAGTTTATCTGTGCTTGAAAGCAAATAAAATTGTATTTCTGTAACTCAAACTTTTTACTGATTTAGCTTGCCTTCTCATCCAATTAGTTTTAAAAAATGTGACATGATTATATTTTTTGCTAGACTTTGAGACAGCAGCGTATAGGTACCTGACTTTATCAGGAAAAGTCTAAATCCTCAGCTTTCATAGAAAAATAATGAAATATTTTGCCCCATGCAATAGAACTGAACTGTATAATCACTTTCCTTGTCTAAAGAAAATCCAAGGGTCGAAAACATAACATGCCATGAATTATAAAAGAGCCAAATCTTGGTTTTATAAGATTTCAGGACAAAGCACAAAATGGCAAAGAGCACTGTAAAAGCTGAAATAAAAGCTTTGCTTATGTGAAAGAGTTTTTTATGGAGGAGGAGATTTTAGTTTTTTAGAACTCTGTCTTTTCTGGAAGTTTTTGTGAAGCATAAAAATGAAACATAATTTGTTGTGTGAATTCACAAAAGGTATTTGAGCAGAAATGATAACTCTCTGTAGCTTTTGGTTCTCTGGTGCACTGTGGCCCCTCCCTGACCACAGATTGCTCTGCCAGCATTACAACAGGGCAATGATTAAAATCCAATTTTCTTGGAAGACTTCATTTCTATGCTGAGTATTAAGCTTTGTACACTTTGCACTCTGGGATAACTTTCGTTTTCTTGAAAAGAGACATAAGTGTACTCCGCTTGCTTTGGGAAACAGTAAAGTCAGGTCTTAATTGTTATCACTTCTGTGGAAAGAAATACTCTTGCTTCTCCTTTTATATAAGAGATGAAAGAGAAAATGTAAAAATCTCCTTAGCTGTTGCCTGGAGTTTACCAGGCAGTTTGCCAGGGCTTTTTCCAATCATGGTAACAGACTTTGCACGAGAAAAGGTGAAAACTGGAGTAGCTCTGAGTAAATAACAGGCCAACCTTGAACCAACAAAACGATGTCAAGAGCTATCTCCCATGGATGCTTTATTAGTCTAGATAGCATAGAAGTGTCCTGGACACAGAGGTAGATGCTATTATATGAGACCTCAGTCTGGGCCGTGACACTGTCTAATTCCCATCACTGACTACCGGAAAAGCATCTTGTTATCCCCTAATCCCCAGGTTTCCCTACACATTATCCTTGCAGTACACTCTGCCCCTGGGTCTCCTGCTTCCTGATCTCCAGTAGTTCAATACCCCAGACAAGGTGCCATCCCTTCTAAGCAAGTTCTTCTCATACTTGAATGTGCTTTCAAATCTCCAGGAGACTTGTCTTGGGTTTGAGCTCTTCTACACCTATTGATAAAGTAGAACTTAATTTCTGGATCCCCAGCCATAAAAGCAATAGTAACCAAACTTCAAACCCTGGGCTTGTTCATTTGTTGTGTGGCATTGCAAAGATGCAGCATAGACATCTGATATAGACTTTTTGGTGTTTGTAAAAAGACTAGCACTGATTGGGAAAATGTGACAACAGCAATCACTTTACTTAGAAATTAATGGTGTATCTAAATCTCTACTGGCACCTGCACCCCTATGGCGGACATTGTGTGTCATTCTCTCAACTCCATCCCAGCCCTCATTCATTGTAGAAGAGCAATGAGGTTTGGAGAACTGATGTCTGTTTCAGAGAAGACCGTGATCAGTTTAAATCAGTTATGGTAATCCCACTCCCCTGGCTACTTACTGATTCAGGAACCCAGGCCCCAGGTGTCAGCTAGTGGTTAAGGGCTGGGTATGTGGCCTGATGAGGCCCAATCCAGCTAAAGGAAGGACTGTCGGCACTCTCTAGCTCCAAACACAAACAGAGAATTGTGCAGCCTTATTTCCTCCAGGAAGCCACCCTGCAAACTTGAAGAGAACCAGCATAAAGCCGACACTACGGAGGGCAGAGTGAGAGACAGAAAGGACCCGGGACCTGGATGCTACCATGGAACTGCTGGGAACTCTGAAGCCACTTTGAGTTAGGCTTTCTGTTACTTAGCTGAAAGCATCCTAAGGGATAGATTCCCCACATCCCATCTTCCCGTTATGGCAATCTACTCATTCAACAAAGATTTTCAGAGCATCTATTGTGTACCTGGCTCAGTTCTAAGTATTGAGGATAGAACAACAAATTAGACACAAGTCCTGAGCTCAAGGAATTCCTGAGCTCATATTCTAGCAGATTAGACCAAAGTGTAACTCGATAATTACCATCCATCATGAGAAGTGTAAGCAGAGGATTCAGGAAGAGCATATCAGCTCTGGTTGAACTATTGTGACTGAGCAGACAGGCCTTAAATTGAGAGATGCTGGGTATTTGGGGCTTCAGAAGTATCATATGAGGAGAAATTGATTCAATAGTGCCTAGGGAAGGTTCACCCACTGTAACACTAATCAATCCCCATTTCCCTCCAGTTATTGTGATGGGGGAGGAGACCAGATGCCACTGGAAAATCTACTGGACTCCAATATATGTAGTCAGTCCCTCAGCCCCTGTGCTGTCCCATCACTCTCTCTCCCGAGTCACATTTTGGTCCTAAATTCAGCAATAGAATCCAAGTACCTATCACTTCTCATGGTCTCATGGGCACATAGATGATCATCTCACTCTGAAGTTCTTTAATTCCTGCTAAGAAATTCTTAAGCAGGAAATGTATGTATATGTTTAAGGGGCTGTGTGCAGACAGAAGAAACATGCTTTGAACTTCTAAAATCTTCATAAACATAAAGAATACTTTTCACAAACACTTGTTAATAATTCTTGATCATGGCACGCAGGAGAGATATTAGAAGTCAAAACTACTGAAAAGACATAGACTTAGGCACATGGATACACATACAGTGATTACAGTGAGAACATTACATACTCATATTGAATGTTTTTTGAAAAACACTTTATGCATTGTAATAAGGAAAGGCTTATAATGAAATTATTTCTCCGATGTCATGCAAACATAGAAAATAATTTCTATCTCTCTGGTTATGAGGTGAACCCTTCATGAACTCAGGGGACCTCATTAATTCCTTGGTTGCTCTCAATATGTGAGTCTGTAGCCGACAAGAGCTTTATTATCAGATCGCTTCTCACCCTACTCGCCGTAACTTCCCAGAGTTTTGGGGCAAGAAGTAAGGATAACAAAGCTTCCTGCAACAAATATTTTTGGTTCTGAAAAGACTTGTTCCAGAATTGCTGTTTTTACTGACTTGAATTTTGACTCCCGAGAGATTTCATAATGATGTGAATTTTATCTGCTTCAAAATATTTTCATATTGCATCTTTCCATGTACTCAGGATTTGTGGCAGATGAAAAATTACAAAAAAACACAGTTTTCCCAGTCATACCATATTGTTCAGCCTGAAACATCTGCCTCATGTAGGCACAGCTGGAATTATCCGACATCATTCTTTGCCTTAAGTAAACCAGAATATATATAAGAACATGAATTGTAAAAGTATTTTTGACTCACAGCTGAATACACATCATTGTTGATTAGAGCCTGATAATCTAAGATGACTGAAAAAGGAATAAGAATCTGTAATGTTAGTTACTTTTAATGTGACCACAAAACTTTATCCTCTCTAATCTTTATTAATACATCCACATTTTATGTTGTATTTTTCACATATAACATCAGGAACACTTACTGTCAGAATGGATGTTTTAACAGAGGTTTTGTTTTGAAAGCTGAGCTTTTGTCTTTAGGTCATGATTAACTCCTTAATCTTTTGAAAATATGGTTAAATTTTTTTTTCCTTTTTTTTAGTTCACTGCGTACACAGCTAGAAGATTCTGGGGAGTAATGCCTTTTGTGCTCCTCATACATGCGTGGGTTGTTTAAGGTGAAAAGGAAGGAAGACAGAATGTTTTTTTTCTTTTGGCCATTGAATTCATCTTCTTCTCCAGCTACAGCTTTCAGAAACCCTTTGAGCTACATGCGGAGAATCTCTGTGTAGTTTAAAGGTACCAGATGTTCCTTTAAACACAGGGCATGGTGACAGGGAGGCTGGTGTGACAGCACTGGGTGTGCTGGGGATGAGTGTCTGCCGCCTGGTTCCTGACTCTTCACCTGCTGCCTGGGTGTCCTTGGTTAAGTTACACGCATTCTCTGTGTCTTGGTACCAACTTCTTTGCTTTTAAGTTTAAAAGGCACCTTGACACTGTAAGACAAAGCAGACATCAAAGGAGATGTGAACAGGGAGAAAAGATTTTCCTTGCTTATACCCCCTCCTAGACATAAAGAACCTCTCTCTCAGCTGAAGAGGAGGCAAGTGTTGGGGGAGAAATCAAGAAAGCTTAGAGGGCGCTTCCCTGGTGGCGCAGTGGTTGAGAGTCCGCCTGCCGATGCAGGGGATACGGGTTCGTGCCCCGGTCTGGGAAGATCCCACATGCCGCGGAGCGGCTGGGCCCGTGAGCCATGGCCGCTGAGCCTGCGCGTCTGGAGCCTGTGCTCCGTAATGGGAGAGGCCACAACAGTGAGAGGCCCGCGTAACACAAAACAAAACAAAACAAAAGAAAGCTTAGAGGGGTGTCCATGTCCTGCCAGGAGGAAGTCTGAGAGCATAGGAAAAGGCTCCAGGAGATGCTCCCATGTGAAGTTTGGGGGACGTGAGAGTAGAAAAGTCCCCTCCCCCACAGGTCCCTTGAGAAGCCCCAGAGTCTTTTGGCTGCAGGACGGTGAGGGACGGGGTGAGTGATTACTGGCCATCCCAAGATGCTGGCGTCTTCCAAATGAGGGATGGGGCTGCAGCTCGGCTCAAAGATCCCAGGGTCCCCACGTGGGAGGAAAACATTACTTGGTGCAAGCGTGAGAGAAAACAGCAATAAGGGAGCTGCTGAGCCTGCAGGGGCTTTAGAGTGGGAACAAGGATGAGGTGGGGCAGGAGGCTGCCGTCTGAGCAGATCCCCAGCACCAGAGCCCCAGGGGAACAGTCAGCGTCAGCAGGTTGCCTAGGCCTATTAGTCAGGGTTCTCCATAGAAACAGAACCAGGAGGTGCATATTTATATCTGGAAAGAGATTTATTATAAGATATTGGCTCATGTGACTATGGAGGCTGAGAAGCCCCATGGTCCACCATCTGCAAGCTGGAGACCCAGGGAGGCTGGTGGTTTAGTTCAAAGGCCTGAGAACCAGAGAGCTGACAGTGGAGACTCCAGCCAGAGCCGCAAGGCCTGAGAACCAGGAGTGTTGTGGGCAGGAGACGACTGGCGTTCCAGCTCCACAGTCAGGCAGAAGGAGAGCAGATCCTCCCTTCCTTCACCTTTTTGTTCTATGCAGGCCCCCAACAGATTGGGATGAGGGCCACTCACATTGGGGCAGAGGCAGGGGTGGTCAACATGCTTTATTCATTCTACAAATTCAAATGCTAATCTCTTCTGCAACACCTCCATGGGCACATTAAGAAGTAATGTTTAACCAGATATCTGGGCATCCTGTGATCTAGCCAAGTTAACACATCAAATTTACAATCACTCGAGGTCTTTGTTTAAGGGAGAGCCTCTCAGTCTTGGGGGGTCTCTAAAGAGAGACAGAAAGAGGCATCACTATGTTTTAAAGCTACCCATGTGATTTCAATGTGGAATCAAGGTTGGGAATTGATGATTTAGTTTGTGCACTCTTGCTATTTACTCAAAGTGGGGTCCATAGACCACAGCATCAGCATCACCTGGACATTATGTTAGGAATGTGGAATCTCAGGCCCTATCCCAGAACTTATATATCAGGATCAACGATTTTTAAAAAAAACCTCACGGAGCTCATACACACATTAAAGTTACAGAAGGCTGCTGTTCACGGTCAGGAGTGAGAACCAGATGGGCTAAGGCTGACCTGCTGTCCCTCAGGTCACAGAGGGTCCCTATGGGGCTTAGATCAGTGATTTTCAGCCACGTGGAATATTTAAAAATATGGACGCCTGGGCTCCACGCTAACCCTTTGACATCAGAGTGTCTATCAATATATGTGGGGTCTGGGCTTTCCCATATTTCAAAAGCGACTTGGTTGATGGTAGTGAGCAGCCAGGGTTGAGAACCGCTGACTTAGATTAAGAAGCTGACAGATCCCTCCCTACAGACAGATGCCTCCAGGAGAGAAGGGCAGGGGAACAGTGAGAAGAGGATTTCAACAAGTCACTGAAACAGACTGAGTTCATGTAGAAGCCACTGGATGAAGTGTCTGCATAAGACAGAACGGGGCTTAGAGATGGAACACAACATTGAGTTTTACAAAGATAAAGATACATTTTTGGAAGCCTGTGTGTGACTGTGAAATTACTCCATATATAAAATGCTATTACAGTGCCTACACTCAATGAATGGTTATTATTTTAAAGTAACTAATATATGACCACTATACCTTCTTTTAGTTTCTGAATATGAAGATTAGTATCTTGCAACAATTTTAGAAACTATATCTCTTTACTATCTCCTCTGCCTCATTCTCTCTCTTTTTTTTTTTTTTTATGGTACGCAGGCCTCTCACTGTTGTGGCCCCTCCCGTTGCGGAGCACAGGCTCTGGACACGCAGGCACAGCGGCCTTAGCTCATGGGCCTAGCCGCTCCGCGGCATGTGGGATCTTCCTGGACCGGGGCACGAACCCGCATCCCCTGCATCGGCAGGCGGACTCTCAACCACTGCGTCACCAGGGAAGCCCCTCATTCTCTCTTATAAATAAATTGCCATGAGATGTATATCTTATTTTCTCCTTCTATTCTCCATGACTCTCATTAATCTTTCATATTTTTCATCTCCTTGTCTCTCCATGCTGCATTTTGAGTAATTTCTTCAAATCCATTTTCCTGTTCACTTGATTCTTTCTTAAATTGGGCCTGTTCTGTTGTTAGTAAGTCCTTTAAGCTTTCCTTTTTAATTAATATATTTTTACTGATAAAATGAATAGTTTTCCTTTCCCTACCTCCATTATTTTTATTGTCTCTAATTTATATTTTTAATTTCTCTTTTATAGCTTCAAACAATTAAATAATACTTAATTTTTAGTCTCTGTCCAACATCTAAAATTTTTGTGGCTTTGATTTTGCTGTGTGTTATTTCTAATGGCTCTTGCATTGGTGGCTTATTTCTTTGTAATATGTGTGCGTGTGTGTGTGTGTGCGTGTGTGTGTGTATTTGTGCATGTATATGTGACTGTAGGTTCATGCTTCGTTTGTAGAATTTCTTTGAGGATTGGTATATAATTCCTTTCAGCTTATCCAGCAAGGATTTGTGTTGGCTTTCTCTAGGCTATTGTGGGCATTACAGACCCATGATACTTTAACTTACTCACTTGAGGTTTGTAGGACAACATAGGTAGGGTGCATTTGGACAGCAAATCTTCAGAAGAGTCAGCTTTCGGCTGTAAATGTTTGGAGTCAAATTGTTTTCCCTTCCAGCCAGCTACCTTTTTCTTTTCTGTCTCAACCTGTGAAGCAGGTTTATTTCTGGTAGACCTTTACAATGAGAGCCTTTGGCATCCCAGCTTTCTGCAGTGTCTCTTATTAGATTCCCACCTTGGGTGGGCCCTTGTCTTTGTCTTTTTGTTCCTGCACCCCACGCAGCTGTCAGAGCAGAAGCTTCAGGTGGCCAGGGTCGGGCCCTGTTCCCAGGGTGAAAGCCAGCTTCTGTGCTTGCTTCCATCTCCACTTTCTTGCTTTCACTTGACGTTTGGCCTCTGTGGATGCCTTTCTTTATTGCCAGTTCATTGATGCATTTTCTTTTTTTTTTTTTTTGCGGTACACGGGCCTCTCACTGTTGGGGCCTCTCCCATTGCGGAGCACAGGCTCCGGACCCGCAGGCCCAGCGGCCATGCCTCACGGGCCCAGCCGCTCCGCGGCATGTGGGATCCTCCTGGACCGGGGCACGAACCCGCGTCCCCTGCATCGGCAGGCGGACTCTCAACCACTGCGCCACCAGGGAAGCCCGATGCATTTTCAATGATTGTTAAAAACCTTACCCAGCATTTTTAGCTGTTTCAGAGGAAAGGTTGTCCATAGTACCTTATCTATAACAGTGCCAGAAACAGAAGAACCTCTTAGTAATTTCTGCCCTTGCAAATTGTTTGCAGCTTTTCAAGGCTCAAGAAGGGAAGCTGGAAAATGAAGACATATTTTAGAGCAGCGAGCCTTGTTCAGAGAACTGACGTTTAAACTTACATTCCTTGTCACCATTATTTGAAGTGTCACCGAGACTGAAGGGGACAAAATTTTGTGGAGTTCTTGGCTTTCTGAAGAATGTTGGTCATTTAAATTTCTGCAGAAATGGCAGGTATCTCCACGAGCTAGAGGGCCAAATGAAAGTATAAGCAATAATCCTATCTTGATGCTGATTGAGATGTTGACAGAAAGCTGAGTGTGAAATTCTGTTGCATATCATGAGGATGAAAAAATCACTTAACTTTGCTGAAGTCTCTAATGAAAATTTGAAAAGCCATCTAATCGAGGACAGTCATAGCACTCACCAAAAATAATTGCTTCAATAGGGATAATCTTATTAGACTACTGTCATGCCAAGGTATTTTTTAAGTCCCTTAGTTTCTTGGGCCCAAATATGACAATTTAAAGGTTTTCCATCTCAATTACTCAAATAGCCATAGAGAGGTCTATGGCAGTGTGTGAAATAGTACATGCATCTGCATGAAGAGATGAGAACTATAGGTTTCTCAAGCAAGGTAAAACACGTTCCAGACCTGCATTAGGTAACAAGCTACAGGTGTCTGCATAAAATAAATGAATCATCCCACTTGAAAGCCTACTTTTTTTCGACTCATGCCAGGGTGGAGATTTTCAATGACCGGAATTTTTGACAAGAGTTGTTATGCAGGTTTAACTTTTTCCCCCCAGTTTTAAAAATTATCAATCATATTTAGAAAATAAGGGTAAGGGATACATTTGCTTTAAACCTGATTTGACAAACACCAGCTGGACTGGCTTCGTCAAAGCAGGCAAAAGGCAAAGAAGCAGGAAGCAACTGGTTAGAAATAACAAACCCATTCCAGGGGTGTTTGCCTGACAAGCCTGGACTGTGGCCCAGGTACACACTGACCCTGCCCTGACTCTATTCCACTCACCTGCTCTTGGCATCCTTGAGGTAGTGTTCAATGCTGGCCCATCCTCCTGTGTGGTGCCTCTGCGATGGCTCTACCCCATTTGGCGTATAAAAGTGTATAAAAATGAGCCCCCCCCAAAGTGTTCCATTGCTGCACTGTCCTCAGGGGAAACAGCTGATGTGGGCTCTGCCAATAAAACAAAAAAATTTATCTACATTAGCCATGAAATTATATCATTTCCTTTGATGTTCTGAATTCCTAAACATTCTTATCTGATTTTATGATAAGATTTGATAGCATAAATACTTTCTTTGAAGACTTTTCAGCCAGTGTAAATGAAGGACAAGTTAAGTTTTGACCGCAAGGAACAGGCAAAAGCAATTTTCGGTGTAATTTCCCCCTTTGCAAATGGAATGAATCTTACTGAAGCCCACTCTGCCCCTTTGCTCACATTTGTTCTTTTTAAAAAAAATTTTGGTGAAATATACGTAACATAAAATGTATGCTTTTAACCATTTTTAAGTGTACAATTCACTGCATTAAGTACATTAACATGGTTGTGCAACCATCATGTCCATCCAGCTCCAGAACCCTTGCATCAGCTAAAACTCTGTACTCGTTAAAACATACCTTCCCATTACCCACTTCCCCAGCCCCTGGTAACCATCATTCTGCCTTCTGTCTCTATGAGTTTGACTACGCTAGGTATCTCATATAAATGCAATCATATAATATTTGTCCTTTAGTGCTTGGCTTCTTTCCCTAAGCATAATGTCTTCAAGGTTCATCTATGTTGCAGCATGTGTCAGAATTTCATTCCTTTTTAAGACTGAATAATATTCCATTGTATGTATGTATCATATTTTGTTTACCCATTCATCCATTGATGGACATTTGGTTAATTCTACCTTTTGAGAAAATAAGAATAGCACTGTTACAAACATTGGTCCAAATATCTGAGTCCCTCCTTTCAGTTTTTTTGGGTAAATGCCCAGAAGTGGTATTGGATCATAAAGTAGTCGTATGTTTCATTTTTTGAGGAACCACCATATTGTTTTCTACAGCAGCTGCATTCCCATCAGCAATGGGAATTTGGATTCTCCGAATCCTCTCCATATTCATGATTCTTTTTTTAATACAATAGTCATTTTAATGGATATAAAGTGATATCTCATTATGGTTTGCATTTTCCTGATGATTAGTGATGTTGTGGCCGCATATGTATTTGTTTATGATGTGTCTCTGCGTCTGTTTGTCTTTTTTTTTTTTTTGCGGTACGCGGGCCTCTCACTGTCGTGGCCTCTCCCGTTGCGGAGCACAGACTCCGGACGCGCAGGCTCAGCCGCCATGGCTCACGGGCCCAGCCGCTCTGCGGCATGTGGGATCTTCCCGGACTGGGGCATGAACCCGTGTCCCCTGCATCGGCAGGCGGACTCCCAACCACTGCGCCACCAGGGAAGCCCCTGTTTGTCTTTTTTTTTTTTTTTTTAGAGCTCCTTCTACAATGATTTTATTATAAATGTTTTTTTGGAATAAACAAATATTGCATTCAAGACTATTGGTAAACTTGTTCTAAAGTATCAAAAGAGGAAAAAAAATGGAACCAGGAACCACTTAGAAGTAGAGATAAATAGCAAAGACACCCGTATGCCATGCTAAATGCCTTTCCCCCAAGAAGGGGGAACCATTAACAGGAGGTTAACAGTGAATATCACATCTCCCATTAGCCTATTAGTTAAGGTAAGCTTTGGGTTTGGTAATTTGCACTTGTTCTGTAAACTGAACTGCTCCTCTCCATAGTATACTTCTTTCTAAGAAGTAGAAGACACTCTGTCTTCAGATCCCAGCATGAACAAGGAAGATCTTGACTTTTAACTTTTTGTTCTGGGACAAAACTGTTCGCTACTCTCAGAGTAGTGCACTCCCCAGGGGGTGCTTTTGACTTGGGGAGCAGGTAGAGCTCAATGCTCTCCTGTTTCTTTCCAGGAGTATTTGATGCACCTCACTTATCCTTTGACAGATTCAAGGAGGCAACTCAGCTTACAGACACGTCATTCCATTCCTTTATTTATTTAAATTTAATTTTTTTTTTAATATTGGAGTATAGTTGATTTACAATGCTGTGTTAGTTTCAGGTGTACAGCAAGGTGACTCAGTTATACATATACAAATATTCATTCTTTTTCAGATTCTTTTCCTATATAGGTTATTACAGAATACTGAGCAGAGTTGCCTATGCTATACCTATAATTCCCAAAGAAAACAATGTACCAGCCATTTCCTCCCCTTTGTTCTTTCTCTTTAAGCAGGGTCATTAGAGTGAGCCTCCATGGGGCTCAGCCAGCAGAAAAGACAGTGAGGAGGGCTGACCAGCTTCTGAGGACAGGCAGGCGATCAACCCCAGAGCTCAGCACAAAGATGCACCTGTGTATCACTGTAGAGAAAAGAAGCCCTAATGTGTCCCAGGCAATATCGCACAGAGGAGACCGAACCACACAGCAGATCTGTGACAAGGACAAATGCCTGCATTTAGGCTGTGCTCGGGAAAACTGATGAGTTGCAGTACAACGGTGGAGCTGGAGAAATCACTTATTAGTGGAAGATGTGCAAAGCTGGTTAAAAATAGTTTTAGATGTCCAGGGAACCAGAATTCGGGTAGGAGCTTGACAGTTGCCACATGGCAGCTCTTTCGAAGTTGCTTTCAAAGATTTGCTGCAGAACAGAGACTTCTTTCCTATGGCAAGTTAGCTCGAGGATAAATTTCTATCCAGAAATGTGATTTGTATCAACCCGAAGACAACCCTTACTAAGCAATTAGATTCTCTTTTGTAGGAATTTCAGCCAGACTAGAAGCTGCCTAACACAGTATACAGCTCACAATTTTAAAATAAATTACTATCTGAATTAACACCATGTTTTAAAATAAGTGAAGTTTCAAAATGGATTAAAAACCTAAATGTAAGATGGGATACTATAAAACTCGTAGAGGAAAACATAGGCAGAACACTCTTTGACAGAAATTGCAGCAATATCTTTTTGGATCCACCTCCTAAAGTGAGGAAAATAAAAACAATAATAAACAAATGGGACCTAATTAAACTTAAAAGCTTTTGCACAGAAAAGGAAACCATAAACAAAATGAAAAGAACCCACAGAATGGGAGAAAATATTTGCAAATGATGTGACTGACAAGGGGTTAATCTCCAAAATATACACACAGCTCATGCAGCTCAATATCAAAAAAACAACCCAATCAAAAAATGGGCAGGGCTTCCCTGGTGGCGCAGTGGTTGAGAGTCCACCTGCCGATGCAGGGGACACGGGTTCGTGCCCCGGTCCGGGAAGATCCCACATGCTGAGGAGCGGCTGGGCCCGTGCATCCGGAGCCTGTGCTCCACAACGGGAGAGGCCAAGACAGTGAGAGGCCCACGTAACGCAAAAAAAAAAAAAAAAAAAAAAAAAAAAGGGCAGAAGATCTGAATACATGTTTCTCCAAAGAAGACATACAGATAACCAAAAAGCACATGAAAAGATGCTCAACATTGCTAACTATTAGGGAACTGCAAATCAAAACTACAATGAGGTATCACCTCACACCGGTCAGAATGGTCATCATCAAAAAATGTACGAACAATACATGTTGAAGAGGGTGTGGAAAAGGGAACCCTCCTACACTGTTGGTGGGAATGTAAATTGGTGCGGCCACTATGGAGAACAGTATGGAGGTTTCTTAAAAAACTAAAAATAGAGCTACCATATGATCCAGCAATCCCACTCCTGGGTATATGTCTGAGAAAACCATAATTCAAAAAGATACATGTACCCCAATGTTCATTGTAGCACTATTTATAAGACATGGAAGCAACCTAAATGACAATCAACAGAGGAATGGATAAAGAAGATATGGTATATATAGACAATGAAATATTACTCAGCCATAAAAAAGAATGAAGTAATGCCATTTGCAACAACATGGGTGGACCTAGAGATTATCGTGCTAAGTGAAGTCAGACTGAGAAAGACAAATATCATACGATATTACTTATATGTGGACTCTATGATACAATGAACTTATTTACAAAACAGAAACAGACCCACAGATTTAGAAGACAAACTTACAGTTACCAAAGGGGAAATGTGGTGGGGACGGATAAATTAGGAAGTTGGGATTGACATATACACACTACAACATCTAAAATAATCAACAAGAACCTACGATATAGCACAGGGAACTCTACTCAATACTCTGTAATAACCTATGTGGGAAAAGAATCTGAAAAAGAATAGATATATGTATATGTATAACTGAATCACTTTGCTGTACACCTGAAACCAATACAACATTGTAAATCAACTATACTCCAATATAAAATAAAAATTTTTTAAAGTGAAGTTTAAGCCAGTAATATACACTAACACAATTTTCAATTTTTACTGTAATTAGTACATTGAAGGCAAATAGTGCTGCTAAGGAGTGTTTTGCTATCTTGATAAGTTAAGTAGCCCATCTAAATCCTTATTCATATTTAATTTGACTAAATAATCTATTTCCTCATAGCGGTAAAGTAAAGGTAAAGTTCAGCACAGTTCTTGCGTGCATTAGCAGGATTTAAATTATTGAGATTTTACTGTGGAGACTGAATCACCACGTTGGGTTGAAATTTCTATTGTGAACATCTAATTATCCCAGTTACAAGGGTACTGCCTTTAGAATGTTAAATGACACTCACTTCATGGTTTCTTTTACTTTTGTTCAGCAAAAGATTCAAAATCAACTCCATTATATTTGGGGTTTGAAGTTATATTTTAAACAATTCATAATTGACAATTTGCCCACTAGGCATCTTTTTTATCTTAAAGTTACAGGTTTCCCTTGGACCACAAAAGCATCAAATGGTATAAACAGTAATTAATCACTGTATGTGTCCCTCTTTCTTTCTTTTCTTTCTCCCTTTCTTCCTTCCTTCCTTCCTCCCTCCCTCCCTCCCTCCCTCCTTCCCTCCCTCTCTCTCTCTCACTCTCTTTCTTTCTTTCATTCTTTCATGCCACTTGGCATTCTCAAATAGGAATAGTACCTTGTTTAGGATACTTTCTATAAATGTTGCTTTTTAGAACATCCAGCCTAGATACCAGAATTTTGCTGGTAATTGCCAGTTTGGGTCATCTGGTTCAGATCTTAATTACACCTTGATTAGAGCAGATTCCCACTCTAAAACAACACAGAAATTTCTGAATTGTTTACAATGAAAAACCCACCATATAGCACACAGGATGGACGTAGGGTGGTCCTGGTCCCTACTAACCATCAACAAGGTGAAAGCCTTTCCCAGGTGTGGCTGAAAGCTACGCCTCTGTCCTGGTTCTGGTCTTGGTCCTCCCTCCTTGTCTGCTCTTTCATGATCCATCCTAGCTCAATTATTTGTATATTGAGTTTCCTAGCTCAAACTATTCTCTTGGTTATCTGCAATAATATTTGTAAGAATTTTCTGTCTCCGTCTTTATTTCTCAAAGTTAAACTGTAAGAAAATGAGAGATTTCGCTAACTGGTTGTTATCAGACAAAGGCATGCAAATGCTGGAGTTACAGTCCCCAGCTGTGTAAAACATTTTAGCAATTGCCAATTACGCAGTATTTCCTCACTGCTGTGGACAAAGAGTGCTGGTGGATGGTTCTAGACTTCTCTGCCTTTCGCTGGGAAGGACATCACTTTAGCAGAGGCTCCGCCTTTAAGCATTCCCACCTCCATCCCCCTCCCATTACTCAGGAAATGCCTCCTAGTATATTTTCCCCCCAGATATCCATTTAGTGCATTCTTTTACCTCCTTTAAGTCTTTGTTCAAATCTTGTCTTTTCACTGAAGCTCCCTATTTAATGCTGCAACCCACTCTCCGTATCTCTCCTTCCCTGTTTATCCTGCTTTGTTTTTTTTTTATCCATAGCTCTTCCCTCCTTCCAAACTACTATAGCATCGGTTATATTCATTGTGCTCATTGTCAAGTTCTTCTCTTACCCTGAAAAACATAAGCTCTGGGAGGGTGAGAATCCTTGTCTATTTTATTCTCAGACATAGCTCAAGTGCCCAGGAGAGTCTGGCACATAGTAGGTGGTCAATAAATATTTCATTGAATGAATTTAATAAATGAAACGTAGCAAGTCATGATTGCTAATATTTCTGCATACTCTCTTGTATTTTGAGTGCTGCACTAAGTATTTTTTAATGCATTTTCTTTTTGGAGTCTTCCAGCTACCCTATGAGGTTGGTGCACCATCATCATTACCTGTGGTTAAAATTGAGGTTTAGAGAGAAAGTCATTTGTGAAAATTACTCGGCTAGTAAACAGGAGACCAGGGATTGGGGCCAGACATGCTTACACTGCATCTGTGTTCTTAATCACTCTTCTATAACGACCTATATAACAGGACCAGCTATGTAATTTGCAGGACTCAGTGCAAAAGGAAACTTCAGGGTCTCTTGTTCAAGGACTGTTAGAATTTCAAGATTGCAGCAGCAGAGCACTGAATCAAGTGTGGGACCCGGTCTGGCTGCACAGGCTGCATGTTCCTGAAACCAGCACAGGCCTGACGAGTGCACGTGCCTGACGTTAGCAGCCAAGCGGCAGGCACTGCTCTTTTGTCCCTCTATGCCCATTGCAGAGCGGGTGACATTCATTCTGTTACTGACCTTCCCGAGTCGGGCCCCAGCAAGGGTCCACCTGCCCAGTGTCCTTCGAGCCAAAGAATGAGACCGAGTTTGGTTCCGAAGCAAAGGAAAGCCTTATTCTCTGATCAAAGAATGGAGACGTGCGCGCTGACATGCCACAGCGCATGCTCTCCCCACAGGCCGTGGGCGGGGCTGCTTTATAGGGATCTCTTCCGTAGGGAGGGGGGCCGCAGCTGTGCTACGCACGCTCCAGACCCAAGCGTCACGCGCGCAGCGTCTCTGCGCGCGGCCCGCAGCCGCCATCTTGAATCGCAGTGTCGTGTCCGGCTATTGTACACCTTCCGTGAGCTGAGGTGTCCAGTGCGGACGGTCGGCGCTAGGAACTCGGGTCTGAAGTGCCGGGTGCGAGGCCTCTGCTCGCGGCACCCTGTGAGCAAATGAAATTAAACACAAAGGCAAAGAGAAGAATAGAAAAAAAGGTTAGACTTTATTACCCAGATTCTATTTTTACTTCCCAGGGATTGTTAACGGGCTTTGCTGGTGACAATTCCAGTTTTAAATTTAGAAGTGGAAGGAACATCAGAGATTGGTTTATTGCACTCATTTGACAGGTGGGGAAACGGAGTCTCACGGAGGTGCTGTTTATAAAGGAAAGGTCTTTCCTTATAAGTGACTTTAAAGGTAAAGCTGGTGTCATATGCAGCCCCCTTGGTATTTAAGGAGACCAGAACAGGGCTTCACTGGTGGCGCAGTGGTTGAGAGTCCGCCTGCCAATGCAGGGGACGCGGGTTCGTGCTCCGGTCCGGGAAGATCCCACAGGCCGCGGAGCGGCTGGGCCCGTGAGCCATGGCCACTGAGCCTGCGCGTCCGGAGCTTGTGCTCCGCAACGGGAGAGGCCACAACGGTGAGAGGCCTGCGTAAAGCAAAAAAAAAGACAACACTGGGCTTCCCTGGTGGTGCAGTGGTTGAGAGTCCGCCTGCCGATGCAGGGGACGCGGGTTCGTGCCCCGGTCCGGGAGGATCCCACATGCCGCGGAGCGGCTGGGCCCGTGAGACATGGCCACTGAGCCTGCGCGTCCGGAGCCTGTGCTCTGCAGCGGGAGAGGCCACAGCAGTGAGAGGCCCGCGTACCGCACAAAGAAAACAAACGAACAAGAGACCAGAACACCCAAAAGGAGGCATTTTTTACTGTAATCAACAGAGTCAGGGTCATTGGTAAGGGTGTCCTTGTGATGATGGCATTCTCATTTTTCTGAAGGAAAGAGGTGGAGTATATCACAATTATACGTGTTATTTGTCTAGTGTATTTGGTGGGAAAAAAAATTGAGCCTACAGATTCGGATGGTTGTCCCAGGTTGAAGTATCCTCCCCTATGATCTTCCCTACCTGAGTCCCTCTCAGGTTTCAGGGTCTGGCTGAAATTATACCTCCTCTCTCAGACCTTCGTTTCAATTCAATCTTTGTTAAATGGTGCTTTGCTCAAGGCACAATCTACAGATGTGGTATCTAAACGTTTTGGTCTCAGGACCTTAAAAATTATCGAGGAGCCTAAAAAGCCTTTGTTTATGTGGGTGAAATCAATATTGATTATTTTGGAAATTAAAACAGAGTATTTTAAACACAGCACCACATAAACACACATTCCATTAGGCACCAGAGGGATGATGTCTTCACCCATCCTGTAGCCCCTTGGAAATGCCACTGGGTATGCAGAAGAAAATGAGTGTAGAAGGGGCAAGTGATATCTTAGTATTACTACAAAATATCATTTTTACCTTTTTATCATATAAAATATGTTAACCAAAATTGCCTTTTAATCATATTTAAGTGTACAATTCAGTGGCATTAATTATATTTACAATATTGTGCAACCATCAGCATTATCTATTTCCAAAACTTTTTCATCACTCCAAACAGAAATTCCATAGCCATCAGGCAAAACTACCCATTCCCAACCCCCCAGCCCTTGATAACCCCTAATCTACTTTCTGTCTCTATTAATTTGCCTACTCTAGGTATTTTATATAAGTGGAATCACACAGTATTTGTCCTTTTGTGTCTGCCTTATGTCACTTACCATAATGTTTTCAAAGTGTATCTGTGTATCAGAACTCCATTCCTTTTTATGGCAGAATTACATCCTATTGAACATATAAAGCACATTTAGTTTATCCATGCACCTGTTGGGGAATACTTGGATTGTTTCTATCTTTTGGCTATTGTAAATAATGCTGCTGTGAATTTGACATACAAGTATCTGAGTTCCTGTTTCCAATCCTTGGGGGTCTATGCTTAGGAGTGGAATTTCTGGGTCACATAGTAGTTGTATTTTAACCTTTTGAGAAACCACCAAACTATTTCCATAGAGGCTGCACCACTTACATTCCTACCAGCAGTGCATTAGGATTCCAATTTCTGCACATCCTCACCAACACTTATTTTCTGCTTTTTTGGATAATAGCCATCCTAGTGAGTGTGAAGTGGTATCTTGTGGTTTTGATTTGCATTTCCCTAGTGACAATGATGTTGAACATCTTTTCATGTGGAAAATAGTTTTCACCTTGCAGATTCCTACTCTAGACAGTACCAGGTCTTACAGTATTCCTGCCCTTTCCCAAACTCCCATAGTGTTTATACAATAAGTAATGTGATTGTCTGACACCTTTCTATTTCATGTAACACCTTGTAAGACTACCTGCATGTGATAAGTGCACCCCAATATTCTTCATTAATTAATTGCTTACCCAAATTCATTCCTTCTTTTTTACAAAGAGAAATGCAAATTTATTTAGGATGATGATGTGCCCAGCTAAAAATATTCACCTCCTTAGGAGTCTCTTGCCGCTAGGAGTGACCATGTGACCCAGATTTGGTGGCATAATTGAAGTCTACAGGGAGGGACCTCTAGGGAAGTTTTTGTTTATCTGCTAAGGTATAGTTTCAGCTGGCCTATGCCCTTTCCCTTCTCTTTCATTTTCTTCTGACTTGGAATGTAGACACCATTTCTGTATGTGGAGTACCCATCCTGCAACCCTTGGGATGAAAGCACACAGTAAGGACAGTGGAGCAAGAAACTAGGAGCCTGGGCCCTTGATGACTTCCTGAAGTATCTGCCCTAGTCTGCTGACCCTTAGACTTTTGATTCAGCTTATAAAGCTCAATTTGGTTAAGCCTCCGTAGTTGGCTTTTTGTTACATATAACCCAAAGGGATACTAACTGACATGTTGTGGAAGCAGAAAAAGCCCTGACAGATGGGATTCTAGAGAACCTAAGGAGAGAAAAGGAGGCAGAGAAGAAAAGAAACTGGGTGTGTTGCGGAGTCAGCTGCAGGGCGAAACATCTCTGCAGGTAAATGCAGGGTGGAGGCTAGGCTGCTTCTCGCCTCCCGTCTCACTTATTGCTTGGTCCTGATCATGCACCCCCCTCCTGCACTGATAGGCTCCTCTAAGCTTCTTCCCTTAGAGGTGTGGGGCATGCTGCTTGGATAGTCAGACTTCCTTGGAGAATAGTTTAAAACATCATGAATTTGAGGCTAGTTGACAAAGAAACACAATCCCCGAATCATTAGCTTAAGTGTTTGTCCGTGCAGAATGTGGCTGCCCTAGGAGTGAGAAATGACCTTGGCTGCCCTTGAAGAGTAGGGGAAGAAGATTGGGAATAAAAAAACACTTCTGATCTTTTTTCAAACAATGAGGTTCTCAAAATACCTAGCTCCTTTAAATTTCTTGATTTATTGTGTAATAAAATGAATAGAAAATAAAAGGACTTTACTTTCATGAAAAATCTATTCTTATAATTTCTTAGATCCATGTAGCAAACTTTGGCTGCTTTGCTCTTTAATTCTATGGAGTGGATGAGTGTTGGCATGTATTTGCTTTCTTTTCAGGTCATTTAAGATTATTGATTCCTCCTTTTCTAGTGTAGAACTCAATTCTCTAAGGACTCGTTAGCGAAACATTTCCCACTCACACAGTGCCACTTAAAAATGATTATGCTCAGTGTCTTCCGCTTAAAGTTTCCCTTCTTGGCTTCCATATGCTAGCAGTTTGTACATCTCTCTTTTATGCTTTATTTTTTAGGGCCCATTCCAATATGTTCAGTCCTATCAGTAACGTTCCCTCTGCCTTCTCTTGGTGGCAGAGCAGCAACAGAGACAAGGACTACACCAGACGAGTTGCAGAGAAGTCTTTTCAATAACCAGAAGTTTCTGGGGGACATAAAATCACTGTAAGTAATCATGTATTGTCTTTTCGCTCAAAAGTAAAATGCTAAGTTACGCATTATTTGTTGCATAAATTTGCATATTGATATATACAATCCTAACGACTTTAATAGCATCACAGATTAGCAGAGACAGATGCACACAGGCTGACATTCAGAGACTCCCACCCAGAGACAAACCAAGCCTGAGAAAGAGGTGGGGATGGTTCCATGAGAGCAAGGAGGGTTGGGAGGGCTCTAAAGGAAAAACAGAGGGCCTGGGAGGGCAGAAGTTACACACTGGCTCTCCCTCCCTGGCCAGCAGATCACTTTAAGTTACCAGTCCGAGATCCTCACTCTCATGTCCTCTCCTTTGATCTTTAGACTTGGCCCTGAGCAGAGTGTGGAGGGGGAGGAGAGATGACTTATAAAGACTTGGAGTGAATCAGTAGGTCCAGAAGTAGTCTGAGGCCCAAAGGGGAATTTAGACTTGTTTTAATAAAAGGAGAGGTGGGCTCTTAAAGGGTGTTTTTTGTTTTCCTTTTGTTCTTTCTTCTAAGGCCTTGAGTAGGGCATCCAAGGGCAGGACCAAACCTTAGCAACCTGCACAGCTAGAACACTCTGGCAATTTGCCAGCAATGATCAGGCCTTGAATTAAGATTCCACACTGCATTAATTTGCAAACCAAAGCACCAATTTATTAATTTTCTATGGAAAATACATACGTCATGAAGATATAGGTATTTACCATTGAATAGTCTATTCTCTCCTAGGAACCCAGGTGTCTGGGAAACCTCATTAAACAGTAGGACAAAGGGCAAAGAATTCCTTAAGGAATATCTTCCATGTGCTTCAAGAGGCTACGTGGCACCACCTCCACAATAATTATATACTTGTCAAGTGGCCTCAGTTCAATGCTGGAAATATATTCTCAAATTCTCACACACCAACTGTGTCTCTCACAGTGGGTTATTCCAACCACCATTTGTTTTTTTGTGTGTTTACATTGGTCATTGCAAAATCAACAACTTTTAATTGCAATGCACGTCTTTCATTCCATAAATATTTATTGAGCTCTCAGTGTAGGCTTGGTGCTACCATAGAGGTTAGGTATTGCAGTGGAGACAAAGATCAGTAAGACAGAGGGCCAGGCCCTGAAAAAGCTCACAGTAAAAAAAGGAGGATGGAGCTGCATGCTCAGAAGCGTGGAGAAGTTGGAGAGGTCAGTAAGGGAGCATAGGAAGAAATTACAGACAGAACCCCGCCCTGGTCATCTGAGCCCCTGAGCAGCATTTCTGAAATGTCCAGGCCGAGTGTGGACATGCCGCGTGCGGCCCCACCAGGGCTGAGAGTTTGCAGACTGTCCGTGCCACGGCCCACTTGGTGGCCCACTCAGCGGCAGCCCTGCAGTTCTCACGGCTGCCGCGGTGGCCCCAGACGCAATCCAGCCCAGGTAACCGTGCCGCAGACTCGGGGCGCCATGACCCATGTCCTGCCATGCCTTGGGCCCCCCAGGGACAGCAGCTGGCAGACACTCCTGGCAGCAGCTGCTGCTGCTGCTCAGCAAGGAACAGTGTGGCTGACAGGGTCTTGGTGTTCCAGCTGGGTGTCAGGCCTGAGTCTCTGAGGTGGGAGAGCAGAGTTCAGGACATTGGGCCACCAGAGACCTCCTGGCCCTACGTAATATCAATCGGCGAGAGCTCTTCAAGAGATCTCCATCTCAATGTTAAGACCCAGCTCCACCCAACAGCCAGCAAGCTCCAGTGCTGGATGCCCCATGCCAAACAACTAGCAAGACAGGAGCACAACCCCACCCATTAGCAGAGAGGCTGCCTAAAATCATAATAAGTTCACAGACACCCCAAAACATACCACCGCACCCAGCCCTGCCCACCAGAAAGACAAGATGCGGCCCCACCCACCAGAACACAGGCACCAGTCCCCTCCACCAGGAAGCCTACACAAGCCACAGAACCAACTATACCCACTGGGGGCAAACACCAAAAACATGGGAACTACGAACCTGCAGCCTGTGGAAAGGAGACCCCAAACAGGGTAAGTTAAACAAAATGAGAAGAAAGAGAAATATGCAGCAGATGAAGGAGGAAGGTAAAAACCCACCAGACCAAACAAATGAAGAGGAAATAGGCAGTCTACCTGAAAAAGAATTCAGAGTAATGATAGTAAAGATGATCCAAAATCTTGGAAATAGAATGGAGAAAATACAAGAAAAGTTTAACAAGGACCTAGAAGAACTAAAGAGCAAACAAACAATGATGAACAACACAATAAATGAAACTAAAAATTCTCTAGAAGGAATCAATAGCAGAATAACTGAGGCAGAAGAATGGATAAGTGACCTGGAAGATAAAATAGTGGAAATAACTACCTCAGAGCAGAATAAAAAAAAAGAATGAAAAGAATTGAGAACAGTCTCAGAGATCTCTGGGACAACATTAAACGCACCAACATTAGAATTATAGGGGTCCCAGAAGAAGAAGAGAAAAAGAGAGGGTCTGAGAAAGTATTTGAAGAGATTATAGTTGAAAACTTCCCTAACATGGGAAAGGAAATAGTCAATCAAGTCCAGGAAGTGCAGAGAGTCCCCTACAGGAGAAACATGCAAGACACACACATATATATGTATATATTTTTTTCAAATTACAACGTGCATTTATTAACTTATAAGTAAGAGAAGCAGCAAAAAAAAAAAAAAAAACCAGTAACACCTTACTTCCACAAGGCAAACATTTGGTTGCAGAGATCAAATGCCTCCTGAATAAAGACATTATTAGTTTATTTCTATAAAATTGTTATATAAATATATAAAATATATTCATAAGTTAGTTTATTTATATAAAATTCCAAATCCCAAGTCTAGCAGGTGAAAACACACATGAAAATACATAAATTTTCATCCTTTCATATCTCCAAAGAAGAGAGGGGTACAATTTGTTCTTTACAATATTGATTCTTTATGAAATTACAAATGGGCAAATGAGGCACTGCTTCTTTAAGCTTTATTATAATATATTTTAAAATCTAGCAAAATAATACTTAAAATATATAAACTTTGTTCTTTTATACCTATATATCTATATATACTTAAATATCTAACATATACTTAAACATACCAATATAAATGAGTAATGCTAATAGCAAAAAAAGGCTGTAAAACTGAAAATCCAATACTACAGAGGGAACAAGAAAGTATATTTAAAGATATATTCTGACCCAGAGGAGCTAATATGTCCTATATTATGTAAACTCTTCTAAAGTATTCATTGTAGATAGAAAACTGCTCAATCATTATACGATACTAGATACCAAAACCACCAACATGTGCATGCACAAGCACACGCGCGCAACACACACACACACAAACACACTAAACAAAGTCCCATTTTTATACTTACATTCCAAAGCTCCTAAATGATGTATTTTTAAAGCCAAGACATATCAACCAAACTATTAAAAATTAAATACAGAGAAAAAATATTAAATGCAGCAAGGGAAAAGCGACGCATAATATACAAGGGAATCCCCATAAGGTTAACAGCTGATCTTTCAGCAGAAACTCTGCAAGCCAGAAGGAACTGGCAGGACATATTTAAAGTGATGAAAGGAAAAAATCTACAACCAAGATTACTCTACCCAGCAAGGATCTCATTCAGATTCGACAGAGAAATTAAAAGGTTTATAGACAAGCAAAAGTTAAGAGAATTCAGCACCACCAAACCAGCTTTACAACAAATGCTAAAGGAACTTCTCTAGGCAAGAAGCACAAGAGAAAGAAGAGACATACAACAACAAACCCAAAACAATTAAGAAAATGGTAATAGGAACATACATATTGATAATTACCTTAAATGTAAATGGATTAAATGCTCCCACCAAAAGACATAGACTGGCTGAATGGATACAAAAACAAGACCCATATATATGCTGTCTACAAGAGACCCACTTGAGACCTAGGGACACATACAGACTGAAAGTGAGGGGATGGAAAAAGATATTCCATACAAATGGAAATCAAAAGAAAGCTGGAGTAGCAATCCTCATGTCAGACAGAATAGACTTTAAAATAAAAACTATTACAAGAGACAAAGAAGGACACTACATGACGATCAAGGGGTCAATCCAAGAAGAAGATATAACAATTGTAAATATTTACGCACCCAACATAGGAGCACCTCAATACATAAAGCAAATGTTAACAGCCATAAAAGAGGAAATCAACAGTAACTCAATAATAGGAGGGGACGTTAACACCCTACTTTCACCAATTGACAGATCATCCAAAATGAAAATAAATAAGGAAACACAAGCTTTAAATGACACATTAAACAAGATAGAATTAATTGATAATTATAGGACATTCCATCCAAAAACAACAGAATACAGTTTCTTCTTAAGTGCTCATGGAACATTCTCCAGGATAGATCATATCTTGGGTCACAAATCAAGGCTTGGTAAATTTAAGAAAATTGAAATCATATCAAGTATCTTTTCAGACCACAGCGCTATGAGACTAGATATCAATTACAGAAAAAAAACTGTAAAAAATACAAACACATGGAGGCTAAACAATATGCTACTAAATAACCAAGAGATCACTGAAGAAATCAAAGAGGAAATCAAAAAATACCTGGAAACAAATCACAATAAAAACACGGTGACCCAAAACCTATGGGATGCAGCAAAAGCACTTCTAAGAGGGAAGTTTATAGCAATACAATCCTACCTCAAGAAACAAGAAAAATCTCAAATAAACAACTGTTACACCTAAAGCAATTAGAGATATAAGAACAAAACCCAAAGTTAGCAGAAGGAAAGAAATCATAAAGATCAGATCAGAAATAAATGAAAAAGAAATGAAGGAAATGATAGCAAAGATCAATAGAACTAAAATCTGGGTCTTTGAGAAGATAAACAAAATTGATAAACCATTAGCCAGACCCATCAAGTAAAAAAGGGAGATGACTCAGATCAACAGAATTAGAATGAAAAAGGAGAAGTAGCAACTGACACTGCAGAAATACAAAGGATCATGAGAGATTACTACAAGCAACTCTATGCCAATAAAATGGACAACCTGGAAGGAATGGACAAATTCTTAGCAAAGCACAACCTTCTGAGACTGAACCAGGAAGAAGTAGAAAATATGAACAGACCAATCACAAGCACTGAAATTGAAACTGTGATTAAAAATCTTCCAACAGGGCTTCCCTGGTGGCGCAATGGTTGAGAGTCCACCTGCCGATGCAGGGGAAACGGGTTCGTGCCCCGGTCCGGGAGGAACCCACATGCCACGGAGCAACTAAGCCCGTGAGCCATGGCCGCTGAGCCTGCGCGTCCGGAGCCTGTGCTCCGCAACGGGAGAGGCCACAACAGTGAGAGGCTGCTTACTGCAAAAAAAAAAAAAAAAAAAAAAAAAAAATCTTCCAACAAACAAAGCACAGGACCAGATTGCTTCACAGGTGAATTCTATCAAGAATTTACAGACGAGCTAACACCTTTCCTTCTCAAACTCTTCCAAAATATAGCAGAAGGAGGAACACTCCCAAACTCATTCTACAAGGCCACCATCACCCTGATACCAAAACCAGAGAAAGATATCACAAAAAAAGAAAACTACTGGCCGCTATCACTGATGAATATAGATGCAAAAATCCTCAATCAAATACTAGCAAACAGAATCCAACAGCACATTAAAATGATCATACACCATGGTCAAGTGAGGTTTATCCCAGGAATGCAAGGATTCTTTAATATATGCAAATCAGTCAATGTGATACACCATATTACCAAATTTAAAGATAAAAAACATATGATAATCTCAATAGATACAGAAAAAGCTTTCAACAAAATTCAACCCCCATTTATGATAAGAACTCTCCAGAAAGTAGGCATAGAAGGAACCTACCTCAACACGATAAAGGCCATATATGACAAACCTATAGCCAACATCGTTTTCAATGGTGAAAAACTGAAACCATTTCCTTTAAGATCAGGAACAAAACAAGGTTGCCCACTCTCACCACTAGTATTCAACATAGTTTTGGAAGTTTTAGCCACAGCAATCAGAGGAGAAAAAGAAATAAAAGGAATCCAAATTGGAAAAGAAGAAGTAACACTGTCACTCTTTGTAGATGACATGATACTGTACATAGAGAATCCTAAAGATGCTACCAGAAAACTACTAGAGCTAATCAATGAATTTGATAAAGTAGCAGGATACAAAATTAATGCACAGAAATCTCTTGCATTCCTATACACTAATGATGAAAAACCTGAAAGAGAAATTAAGGAAACACTCCCATTTACACTGCAACAAAAAGAATAAAATACCTAGGAATAAACCTACCTAAGGGGACAAAAACCTGTATGCAGAAAACTATAAAACACTGATGAAAGAAATGAAAGATTATACAAACAGAGAGATATACTGTGTTCTTGGATTGGAAGAATCAGCATTGTAAAAATGACTGTACTACCCAAAGCAATCTACAGATTCAGTGCAATCCCTATCAAACTACCACTGGCATTTTTCACAGAACTAGAACAAAAAATTTCACAATCTGTATGGAAGCACAAAAGACCCCAAATAGCCAAAGCAATCTTGAGGAAGTAAAATGGAGCTGGAGGAATCAGGCTCCTGGATTTCAGACTATACTACAAAGCTACAGTAATCAAGACAGTATGGTACGGGCACAAAAACAGAAATATAGATAAATGGAACAGGATAGAAAACCCAGAGGATAAACCCACACACATACGGTCACCTTATCTTTGTTAAAGGAGGCAAGAATGTACAATGGAGGAAAGCCAGCTGATTCAATAAGTGGTGCTGGGAAAACTGCTACAGCTACATGTAAAAGAATGAAATTAGAACACTCCCTAACATCATACACAAAAATAAACTCAAAATGGATTAAAGACCTAAACATAAGGCCAGACACTATAAAACTTTTAGAGGAGAACATAAGCAGACACTCTATGACATAAATCACAGCAAGATCCTTTTTTACCCACCTCCTAGAGAAATGGAAATAAAAACAAAAATAAACAAATGGGACCTAATGAAACTTCAAAGCTTTTGCACAGCAAAGGAAACCATAAATAAGATGAAAAGGCATCCCTCAGAATGGGAGAAAATATTTGCAAACAAAGCAACTGACAAAGGATTAATCTCCAAAATATACAAGCAGCTCATGCAGCTCAATATCAAAAAAACAAACAGCCCAATCCAAAAATTTGCAGAAGACCTAAACAGACATTTCTCCAAAGAAGATACACAGATTGCCAACAAACACATGAAAGGATGCTCAACATCACTAATCATTAGAGAAATGCAAATCAAAACTACAATGAGATATCATCTCACACCAGTCAGAATGGCCATCATCAAAAAGTCTAGAAACAGTAAATGCTGGAGAGAGTGTGGAGGAAAGGGAACTCTCTTGCACTGCTGGTGGGAATGTAAATTGATACAGCCACTATGGAGAACAGTACGGCGGTTCCTTAAAAAACTACCATATGACCCAGAACTACCATATGACCCAGCAATCTCACTACTGGGCATATACCCTGAGAAAACCATAATTCAAAAAGAGTCATGTACCAAAATGTTCATTGCAGCTGTATTTACAATAGCCAGGACATGGAAGCAACCTAAGTGTCCGTCGACAGATGAGTGGATAAAGAAGATGTGGCATATATATACAATGGAATATTACTCAGCCATAAAAAGAAACGAAAATGAGTTATTTGTAGTGAGGTGGATGGACCTAGAGTCTGTCATACAGAGTGAAGTAAGTCAGAAAGAGAAAAAAAAAATACTGTCTGCTAACATATATATATGGAATCTAAAAAAAAAAAAAAGGTTCTGACAAACCTAGGGGCAGGACTGGAATAAAGACGCAGATGTAGAAAATGGACTTGATGACACGGGAGGAGGAAGGGTAAGCTGGAACGAAGTGAGAGTAGCATTGACATATATACACTACCAAATGTTAAATAGATGCTAGTGGGAAGCAGCTGCATTGCACAGGGAGATCAGCTCAGTGTTTCCTGACCACCTACATCGGTGGGATGGGGAGAGTTGGAGGGAGGTGCAAGAAGGCAGAGATATGGGGATAAATGTATACATATAGCTGATTCACTTTGTTATGCAGCGGAAACTGACACAACATTCTAAAGCAATTATACTCCAATAAAGATGTTAAAAAAAAAAAGATTACACAAATACCCATGACTGTACCATAGTGGGGGGGGGATTACTTTAGAGAAATATTCAGAAAGTGCTTTAAGGATTCAAGGATGAGACATTAAATCTGGTTGCTGAGCCGGAGGGAGGCTGGTTCACAGATGAGGTAGCATTTAAGCTCAAACAGAAGGAATGGGTATGATTTTAACAAGCAGAAATGTTCAGATGGGGTGGTAGGGAGGGAGTGGGGGAGAGAGAAGAGAGGGACAGCCCGGACGTAGCCCGTGCTGAACACAGGAAACAGTGTGGGGAACGCCCAGTGTTTTTTTCAGATGTGTGCCTCATGCTTAGGCTTGATATATAGAGGACACTGGGGACAGTAGTGGGAGACAGAGCGGGGAAGCCTGCTGGGGGCCGAAGGGTGCACAGCCTTAGTACCAGATTCTTCATTCTATGGACACAGGGCACTCCCAGCTATTTGCACAGTGGAGGGCTGTGATCTGTGGTTCTCATCGATACTTTGGTCTCAGTGTACACAACGGACCAGAAGTGAGGGTGAGGAGGCCATTGTGGAGGTTGCTACAGAATTTCAGATCAGAAATAGTGAGGACCTGCCAGCACTAGGAAAGCAGCGGTGAAATGAAAAACATGGAGGTGATGCAAGAGATATTGTGAAGATAGAATCTGTAAGTCTTGGAAATGAGCTGGATGTATTAGGTAGACGAAGGATGAGTCAAAGATGACTAATAGAGGCTAATATTTATGGAGGCTGTGCTAAGCCCTTTACATGTATTAACTCATTTAATCCTTCTCACAACTCCATGAAGTAGATATTATTAGTATCCCCATTTTACAGATGAGAAAACTGAGGCATGGAGATTATATATCTTCTCCAGAATTCCAACATATGTCTCACTAGCGTCCTTTCATCCTGCCTTCCATGGTTCTCTGCTCATCCCTACCCCACGCCTTTCACCATGTAGTTCCCCAGCTGGATGGT
The DNA here is from genome assembly GCF_949987515.2 of Delphinus delphis. Classification (NCBI taxonomy): domain Eukaryota; kingdom Metazoa; phylum Chordata; class Mammalia; order Artiodactyla; family Delphinidae; genus Delphinus; species Delphinus delphis. Next base: position 12,286,549 of record NC_082692.2, on the reverse strand, counting down.
TTCTCCTCTCTCCTCTGTGCATTCAGTAAACACATGGCTGATTGAATTCCCCTCTTGTCCTGACTCACAGAAGCAAAAGGAAAGTAACCACTGTCCCTGGAAACAAATTTGTTTTTGTCACTGAATCAAAATAGGTAGTGCTTTTAAAAAGTGGCACGAAATTCTGCCATTGTATTCAGACTCAATAAAAAAAAAAGTTCCATAATGGCTTGGTATCATGTTGGTATCATGATTGGGTTTTCATTTTATTACTTTGTTATGGTAAAACAAAACAAAACACATCCTGCCTGAATTATATTCCATGTGTCAGTATAAAGGCATTTTTCATATCAGTATACTTCCTGCTACGTAGATAGTTTTACAATCAATCTGATCTTCTTAACTCAATGGCATTGGTCTCTTGGACTTTGGGCTAAGTTTGAGCTGTTCTAGAGTAATTAAAGATTATCTTCCTTTCTCTAGAATGGCCCATGGGCTCTCACTAGCTCTATTCAGTTCTCAGGATTAGACTTTTGATTCATCCTTTCTTTCTGTTTTCTTTTTCATACTGAAACTACAACCCTGAAAATTGATTAGAATTCAGGAACTAGGAGGATAACCATAGTGTCATGTTCTTGAACAAATGGCATGCCAGCAGCTTTCAGAGTGACAAAATGCAGGTTTACTGTACAATTACAGTTCTGTCCTCTGCAAGTAAGGAACAAATTTTGCCAAAAAACAAAACACTGGCATTTTTTAAAAATTAAAGAGTCTTTATGGCTTGCAGGCAACCTGTTTCATTGCCCTAAAAATTGGAATAGTCACTGTAGTACCAGCTAACTGCTTCCACATATTACGAACAAGAAAAGAATTTACAGAATCAGCTAAAAGGAATCATATGAGTGTGTGTGTGTGCACATGTGAGTATGCTTATGAATATATCTAAGATATTATGTGTGTATACATGTGTGTGTGTGTGTGTGTGTGTGTGTGCGTGTTTATGCTTCTGTATAAATCTGAGCCCCAAATACTTACATTGTGACAGTGCTAAATGTCCCCTGCTACTGTGAGGTGAGTTATGGGAAAGCCTTTTGGCTGTGGAACAAAAGCCTTCATGATTTTACAAGGTGCCAATGAGGAAAGGCCCTCAGCTCTTCTAAAGGTAGTCTTCTTTTTCTTTTACCCTATATCACTATAAACCACAGTTCCTGTCATTTACCACTGTGAATGATTTTTAATAAGAAACCAATGTTAAAGGGCTAATTATTTAAGCAAAACAAGGGTTGTGTTGGATGTTTTCATTTATCCCAAACATTTAGCTCTTTTTTCATCCAGAGGGTAGTTTCAGTGTTGGGTAGGTTCTTACTCTCTTTTTCATTTACTTGGCCTAGAAGTAAAATGTTGATAAATACCTTCTGAGGGTGAGACACCAAGGGCAGGGAACTAGTTATTTAGTGCCAATAAGAAGCAGTATATATGGCTTCTTAATGGATTCATCCTGCCTTTTAGGCCCTGGTATAATTTTCTTCTACAGCCATTGGTTCTACAACTTCATGTTGCCTCAGAATCACCTGGGAGTTTTTGAAAAAACTCTCATGCCCAGAGATTCAGATTTAATTGGTCTGAGAGCCTCCATATTGCTTAAAATTTCACCTGATGATTCTGATGATTGGAATCAGAGGATGATTGAAAACCGCTATTCCGAACCCTAGACCATTGGTTTCAAAATCACATTAGCTTACCTGGAGAACTTTTAAAAATACTGATGCTGAGGCCCCATTTGAGACCAAATATTGGGTTGGCCAAAAGGTTCATTTGGTTTTATCTGTAAGATGGCTCCAGTAGCACTTAGTTGTTTTTAACTTCATTCGAAACAATTTTGTTAGATTGTATGCGTCAGCTGTTATATCAGTGTGCGTTTAAAAAAAGACTTATCAAAATTGGTGAATTTTTGTGTAGCCATTTTAATATTGAAGATGGAAGAAAAAAAGCAACATTTTTGGCATATTATGCTTTAGTATTTCAAGAAAGGTAAAAACACAACTGAAATGCAAAAAACGATTTGTGCAGTGTATGGAGAAGGTGCTGTGACTGATTGAACATGTCAGAAGTGGTTTGTGAAGTTTCATGTTGGAGATTTCTTGCTGGACGATGATGCCCTGTGGTTGGATAGACCAAGTTGAAGTTAATAGCGATCAAGTCAAAACATTAATTGAGAACCATCAACATTATACCATGTGGGAGATAGCCGATACTCAAAATATCCAAATCAAGTGTTGAAAATCATTTGCACCAGCTTGGTTACGTTCATCGCTTTGCTGTTTGGGTTCCACGTAAGTCAAGTGAAAAACAACCTTCTTGACAGTATTTCCTCATTCAATTCTCTACTTAAACGTGATGAAAATGTTCTGTTTTAAAAACAAATTGTGACGGGTGGGTGATGAAAAGTGGATACTGTACAATAATGTGGAATGGAAGAGATCGTGGGGCAAGTGGATGAACCACCACCAACTACACCAAAGGCTGGTTTTCATCCAAAGAAGATGATGTTGTGTATATGGTGGGATTGGAAAGGAATCCTCTATAATGAGCTCCTTCCGGAAGACCACATGGTTAATTCCAACAAGTACTGCTCCCAGTTAGAACAACTGAAAGCAGCACTCAACGAAAAGCATCCAGAATTAGTGAACAGAAAGCGCATAATCTTCCATCAGGATACCGCAAGACCGCGTGTTTCTTTGATGACCAGGCAAAAAACTGTTACACCTTGGCTGGGAAGTTCTGATTCATCCACCGTATTCACCAGACATTGAATCTTTGGATTTCCATTTATTTTGGAAAATTTTTTTTTCAAAATTATCTTAATGGAAAATTTCTTTACAAAATTCTCTTAATGGAAAAAATTTCAATTCCCTGGAAGACTGTACAAGGCACCTGGAAGAGTTCTTTGCTCAAAAAGATAAAAAGTTTTGGGAAGATGGAATTATGAAGTTGCCCGAAAAATGGCAGAAGGTAGTGGAACAAAAGGGTGAATACGTTGTTCAATAAAATTCTTGGTGAAAGTGAAAAATGTATCTTTTATTTTTACTTAAAAACCAAAGGCACTTTTTGGCCAACCCAGTATATCAGAATATCTGGGATGGGGCCAACACTGTGGGTATTGATTAGAAGTTCCTCAGGTGGTTATAATGTATAGGCAAGATTGAAAACCATTAGTCCAGATTATGGGTTTATGCCAATCTACATGATGTGGACTTTACTAAAGCATCAGTAAGAAAGTACTGTAAAGCATTCTATTGCATGCCACACAGCATAGCTTCTTAAATATTCCTTTTCTTTTAACATCTTTGCTTTTCTCCAGAGTTCCTTTTGCTAAAGATTCATCTCTCTTCTCTCTCTCGCAGAAATCCTTTTCCCCCAGTAGCTTCTCAAGCCACTTTTCCCCATAGCTGGGTCTTCTTTTTCTCTATACTGCTTCTCAAATCAAACTCAGCAAAACATTTTCTATTCCTCACCCATACATCAGGAGCCTCAAGTTATCCTTCCAAAATTAGGGATGAATTATTTATGTATTATGTTTCAGAAAGCTATAAGGCCAGAAGGAAAATGGAACCCCTACATCAGGAGGGATAACTTGTAGATAGAGCTAAAAATACCCAGTGATGGAAGAGGATCACTCATCCATGGAAACCCATTCATGACAAAGCACACGAGGGTGGGATTGGCTGTCTAAAAGATGCCTTTGTCATTCATTCTTTCCTTTCTGTTTCCACTGTCATCCTCAGATCAGGCCCTCCTTATGTTTTCCTGGACAACTCTTAACATCTTTCTAGCTAGATTTCCATTCCCACACACCTTTGGGCCCTATTCCTATCGTTGTGTTAATTAAGTAGTAATTCAGTGGATTTTCCAGGTGCAATTTAACTTTAATAGTAATTCTTAAACTTCTTGTGGTCATAGATCCTTTTTGAGGGTTTGATGAAAACTGGAGGCCCTCTTCTTGAACACAGATTCATATAATTTTGCATAGAATTCCAGAGACTTCTTGGAACCTACTATATCCCGTAGCCCATTGACAGACCTTGTTTACATCTTCATTCCTAAGGATGGAATCTGAAAGTTAACATTTAGTCCAGAGTTTAAAAAACGGGAGCCTGTGGCCCTTTACAAAGTCCATTGACAGGCTTCAGGAGGTCAGTGAATCTTCTAAAACCATATGTACTATGTTGTGTACTTGTGTATAGATTCCTCTTATTTTTTTTCCAAACTGAGAAGTTTCATAGCATCCATCAGCTTCTCAAAAGGATCCGTTATCCCAAAAAGGACCACTTAATGGAAGTAGAAGAGCAATTTTGAATTTGTCCAACATAAGAATGGCACAGAGGCCTGAGGGTTTATGTTATTCACTGGAACAGGCTGTATTGCTAGTCCTACTGAAAAAAAATTTTGGTGGGGGGCAAAAGGGTCATAGAGCAATGGAGAGATCTAGAAATATTAATTCCCTCATTTGATAAATGTTGAAACCAAGGACCCTACTGGATAGTATGTTCCTCAAAATTACCCAGATAGTTCTGGAGCTAAGAAAAGTCCTTACAGAAATATACAGACCATATCTTCTCTTATATTGACATCATCAACAAATCACATTAACAAAATTATGTCTATAATTGGTTCAGTCCCTGTTAAAATGGTCATCAGACCATCAGCCTTATCTCTCCCTACTCATAGATGATTGCTGAATGACTTAAAAATTTTTTTTCTTTAGAAATAAACATGCCTGTCTAGCCTGTTTCCAGGTGAAGCAAGGGCTCTGTTCTGCCATTGATATATCCATTGTTGGCACATGTAAGGTCTTAGATTTTAAATTAAAAAATTGAAAGCATAGTTTCTTCAAGGCTACCTTCAATAGAAAGTGCTAATTATAATTATTACCAAGGACAAGCAGAGCCTGTTGCCTTGTCTAAGAAGAGATTTAACAAGAACCAACCTAATTTTACCAAGGAAACCCTAGGCCACCAGGAGCCACTAAATATTACCATAAAAATTCACTAACCAGAACTCTCAGTGAAATAGGGGTTCTAGTTCTTTTTTTTGATCTTTTAGGGTTAATGAGAAAAAGGTCTCCCCACACCCCCCTCTTTTTTCCCCCACATTGGTCTTCCTTGTAATAAACCACATGCATTGGCAATGTTGCTAACAGGAGGGAGGAAAGGACTACCACCTGGGACCAGTACAAAGCTAACTACTACTCAGGAGCCTTGAACCCCAGGCCAGGCTCATTAACACCTGATTGCAGCTGACAACCACCCTCACAAGACGAAAGGAATAAAAAATACCATTGTGGTCAGACTGTGGCTAATACTAAAGCAATTTGAGAAGAGCCAAGTAATGATATGACACAGGGAGAAAAAATTGTTGGATTAAGAGCTGGCAGCAGTTTTTTTCCTGAAGGAGAAACATCTCTGTATTTAAAATCCACTGACGGTTCACTCTAGTTGTGGAGGTTGCTCTCCAGTTGTGACTGGGATGGGCTTGGGTGAGGTAAGGACAGCTCCTCTGCTTTGTAGGAGCTATGCCCACGAAGTGGGAGTGTCAGATGGTGCACGTGGAGGAGAGGAAGGAAAGCTCAAAGGGAGCCAGAACCACATGGAAGGAGGTGTGGCCTGAATAGAAGAGAAGAAGGTGGGGAGGGGATTGACTGAAGGATTTTTGAGAATAAGGCTGCTCAATATTCAGTTTTAAGCAATCAGTTGTATAACAACCCTGCTCACTGCTTTTACTCCCTGTCCCTCAATTAGTCCTGAAGCTTCAATAAAAATTGACTACCAAATTGCCTTTTATAATAGTGTTTTGGGAAACTCACAAGGGCATGGAACTAGTCATATATTTATTCCTGTACTTTCTCCTTCCCTTCATTGAAGCAGGTAGCAGCCATTGCAATGATTGGACTCAGAAATTTGGGGATGACAGATCAGTATAAAGTCAGTGGCTCTTCCTGTCTTTGGATGAGCTTAAGCCATTAGAAATGAGTGAGGGAGAAGAGATAGCAAAGGCCAACAATGGGCTCACAGTTGTAGAGGACCACAGCAAGCGGGGAAAGGACACAGTAGATTTGGGGGTGGGTGGATAAGAGCATGATGAATTTACCGTGAGAGAATTTGTCCAAATTAATCAGGCAGTTGATATTTTAGGCCTTGAGCCCTGGAGAAAGACTGGGCTGGAGACTGAGAATCATGACCATATTGTTCAGTGTATCTCAAACTGTGATTCAAGGGCCATCTATGTAAAATTGTACCCTCTCCTTCCCCAGGTCCTCTGGAATTGGGACCCCACATCATTGTTTTAATCCTGCTTCTCAGATGATTATCAAGCACACCAAAGTTTTATCACCATAGCTAGATGCTAATTGATGCAATGGGAGAGGGCTGTAGAGTTCTGAGAAGATGGGCAAAGGAAAGCACTAAGGAGATGCCAAGTAGGAAAATGAATGAAATTATCCACTGGATTGGCAGTACGCTGAGTAAAGACTGTTCAAGTTAGGTGGATATGGGAGCGTGAAGTTTATGAGGATTACTTGCAGGCAGGCGTGTGTGTGTGTGTGTGTGAATTAGCCAGGCCATCTTACTGAGTTGGGACATGTGGTTTTTAGTCCTAAGGGTCATGTGGCCATCAGCAAGCTATTGCAGGTCCGCGCCATTCCAACTCCTTAAACCAACCTGCAGTACTTTTGTAAACCATCACGAGAGTCTCAGAAAAGCAGCAGCTGGCCCTTGCATTCTGTCCCTGCCTTCTGATCCTTCAAGGCAACCGCATGGTTTGGACCCTTGTCTTTGCCCTCTCACAGTCCTTTGAGACGTGATTTCCTTCTGTATCTTGGACTTCATGCCTTGAATGGTGATAAGAGGCACCTGACCATAGACTCCTGCGTGTATCGTGGGGACATCCTCTTATCTGACCTTCGGTTATAGGGTAGATTTGCCCCTTCCCTCTGGAGATCCCTTCATCTGGAAAATGATGGGTTGGACTAGGTCAGTGGCTTTCAAGTGGATTTTCATAAAGTTAAGCATCCTGCTAGAGGGTTTGGTTTCAGATGAAGCGCTTCACTTACGTTTGTTTTGGATATTAGGAGTTCATCTATGTTTTCATTTAAAAACAATGGGAGGATTTATTGATACAGTCAAACATGAAATCAGGCTAAGTGTCCAGAGTTTAGTTTTTACTTCCATGATTCTGAGATCAAGCCCAAACTAAAGGTTTTAGAAACACATTTTTCTCTCCCAATCCTGGGCCTGATTTTTAAAGTGTTCTCTTTTTACACTATGTTAGAAAATAAATTCTAGGGTTGTAGAATAATGATGACACTAGTCGTTTTTAGACTTTAACCAAAACACATTCATTAGCTATTCCATTTTCTTGTGGTATAATATTTTTTATAAAGTAATTCTAACTTTTAAAATGACATAATTGCAAAAATTTTGGAAAAATGTTTAAAAGAAAAATATATTGTCATTTGTGGTTCTGCTACCACTTTTAGCAGTTTGAGATGCTTCCTTCCAGTATATGAGTGTGTAACATATGTGTATACAGTACATGTGTGTATACACATCCACACACTAATTTAAAATGTATATATGCTCGGGACTTCCCTCGTGGCACAGTGGTTAAGAATCCGCCTGCCAATGCAGGGGACACGGGTTCGAGCCCCGGTCGGGGAAGATCCCACATGCTGCGGAACAGCTAAGCCCATGCGCCACAACTACTGAGCCTGTGCTCTACAGCCCGCGAGCCACAGCTACTGAGCCCACGTGCCACAACTGCTGAAGCCCGGGCACCTAGAGCCCATGCTCTGCAACAAGAGAAGCCACTGCAATGAGAAGCCAGTGCACCCCAATAAAGAGTAGCCCCCGCTCGCTGCAACTAGAGAAAGCCCACGCACAGCAATGAAGACCCAGTGCAGCCAAAAATACATACATAAATAAATTTATTTTTAAAAGATTTAAAAATGTATATATGCTCTTGTATAACCCCTTTTTCACTCAGTGTGATATAATCAGCACTTTCTCACACCATTAAATATTCTTTGCAAACATGATTTTTATTGACTGCAAAAGTTTGTATTTGGTAGGTCTTTGCTTTGTATGTGTCCTCTTATACTTATTTTTGAGGAGATCAAAAGGCCAGTTTTACAAAAGGACATGTTCCCTACCCATTTAGACTGAAGAAGCTTCTCTGTACACCCTGCATACATTCCTAATCCATTCATCTATCTTACTCATGAGCATAAGCTCAACCTTTTCTCCAAATTCACAGAAAATGCTCTTTCTCTTGTAAAGTTCTCATATATTGGATTTGGCATCCATTCCAAGCCTCTTCCTGTGTCACAGGAGTTAGAAAACTAAAAATGATGTTTCCCAGGCTCCCTTGCAGATAGTGTTCTAGATAGGAAACTGGCTCTGACAGTGAGCCCGGGATGAAGGTGGGAGGTCCTGCCATTGGAATGGGATTCTTGAATGCAGTGAGGATGGTGAGATCCCAGAATGACAGAGGCCTAGTTAACCATGAGAGCTAAGCTGGGTGTGGTCACTGCAAGAGGCAGCAGGGCCAGATCAGTGATCAAAATGGTTTTCCCTTCAGAAATCTTTTGTCCTAGATAATGGATCATTCATCTCTAGTACTGAATTATATGGGCAACCTTCTAAGGCCTGATTTATATAACTGATAAAACTTTAGGCCTGGTGACTATTCACCAGAGGACACTCAGATCCCCACCAAATTTCCCTATCTGAGCCAGTTCACAGACTCTAAACCCCTAAATGCAGGGGAGACTCATTCCTTTAAAAAAGGTCACACAGCATTACCACCTATGTGTATTATACATTTCTTAGCCTTCCCTAAAGAGTTCTGCATTGACCTGCCAAGGTGCCTGTGCAAGGAGGAAAGAGGGATACCAGATTTGGGGGCAATTCTGGATATTGTCTTTGAGTAGAATCCCATGAGTGTGAGCTCATTACTTTTCTTCTTGGTTAAAAGAGTTCCTTGGTCAGAAGCAATGTTGTATGGGCACCACAAGCATCTCAGTATCCAGAGTTTCCTGGGGACCCTGACAACAGGTCCACTGGTCAGACTGGGTGTTGTGGGATTTTAGCGACATAAGAGAGTTTTGATTAGAATTTGTCTCACACTAGACCCTGAGTTTATTTGTCTAGTTCCTGAATGCATAATCTGGCAATTGAAAAAATTTCCACACTTATTCTCTGACTCCTGGAATGAGGGCTACTATGGAAAGATGGGCTATGTGGGAGCCCCGCTTCAAAGCAATACCACATCCTAGGAGGAGTTACAGAATTAATGACCATATCAAGGACCTGGAAAATGTGTGAGAATTGATTGCAATTGTCTCCCTATTTAACCTCCTCCGTTTGGGCTGTGCAGGAGTGCTGGAGGTCTGGGAGAAGAGCTGGATTTTAGGAAACTTAACTGGTAGTGGCTCTAACTGCAGATGCTGTTACAGATGTAATCTGTTTTTATGGAGCAAATCAACACAGTCCCTGGAGCCTGATATGCAGATGTCAATCTGGCAAACACGCTTTTCCTAACCAATAAGTAGACACCACTCAATGCAGTTTGCTTTTATCCAGCAGCCACACATCCTTACTGACATCCTGTTGGCTGCCTTAATCTATCTGTAGAGACCTCGATCACTTCATCATCCCATAGGGCATGGCTCTATTGATTAGATCATGCTGATTGAGCAAAAAGTATCAAGTACCCGAGATACCTTGATAAAACACATATGTGCCATAAGGTGGTGATAAATCTCATGAGAATTCAGAGACCTCAGTGAATCTCAGTGAAGATTCTGGAGATTTGTGAGACATTCAAGATGTCCCCTTCAAAGTGAAAGACAGTTTGCATCATGTTACATTCTCTGACATTAAGAAAGAGGCACAATGCTCCAACCTATTGCCAAGTAACCCTTAAAGATGGTGGTCATGAGCGTGGCCCAAAGCTAGAGAGGCTCTGTAACTGGTTCAAGTTGAAATTCAAGCAGCTCTTCTACTTGGGCATCATGGCCTGATGGTCCAAAGGTGGTCTTGCTTCTGAACAAAGAACTCATTTTACTGCAGAAGATAGGCAATAGGCACATACACGTGGGGTTCACTGGTCTTATTGTGAATCCTGTCACCCAGGAAAAGCTGACCTTAAAAAGGGTAGGATGGGGCTTCCCTGGTGGTGCAGTGGTTGAGAGTCCGCCTGCCGATGCAGGGGACATGGGTTCGTGCCCCGGTCCGGGAGGATCCCACATGCCACGGAGTGGCTAGGCCCGTGAGCCATGGCCGCTGAGCCTTTGGGTCCGGAGCCTGTGCTCCGCAATGGGAGAGGCCACAGCAGTGAGAGGCCCGCGTACTGCAAAAAAAAAAAAAAAAAAAAGGTGGGATGGCCTTTGCAAGATCCAACTATGGTGGTAGCTGCAAGACCAAACCTTTTACAATCTGGAGGGCTGTCTTACAAGATGTTCCACATACTTTGAACAAGCAATCAACATTTGGTGCTCATCCTCCCACAACCAGATTTCATGAGTGCAGAACGAAGGCATGGAAGTAGGAGAGTTATCTCTCACTATTTCACCTAAAGAATGACCCATAACATTTTTGTTTCCCATATTTATCAGATGCCATTGGTGCCCTCTTATATCCCTTTGGCCTACTGTGGAGGTTCCTTGCAATAGCCACAAGTGCTGGAAATTAATGCTCCCGGAGTTCTGGATAAATAACTTGGCCTCCTCCCTCCTCAGTGGGATAATTCTGAGGTGTGTTCCACAGTCCCTCGACTGGGTTGCAGTGGGACTTGGGTTTTATGTCAAACCTAAAAATATCTTCCTTCATTTTGCATGTGTTTAAAACGTACTCTCATATTTTGTTCACATGCTATTACTGTTTCATTTCACTTTTACATCATTGATAGATGTAAAATTTTTATAGTGTAAGGTATTGCAGAAATATAATAAAAATTTCAGAGGACTATCCAGTTACCACAGCATCATTTATGAAGCAATCCATCATTTCCTCACTGATTTGAATTGCCACCTTTATCACAGTCTAAATTCCTATGTGGATTCTGGCTTACTTCTGTGCTTTCTGGTCTGTTTGATTTGTCTGTCAATTCACATGACAGTACTTTTAAAAATTATTGTAACTTTTTAATGCGTTGCAGTATCTGGAAAGACAAATGACTTTCAATACTCTGACTTTTCAGAATGTTCTTTGGTATTTTATTTATTAGTTTTCCATATGTTTTTTTTTGAGTCATTTTGACTGGTTCCCTCCCAGAACTCTAGTTGGTATTCTCTTTGGGTGTCAACTCAGATTCTTTTTCTTTTCTTTTGTCTTTTATTTGTATATAACTTACATATAGTAAATCCATTCTTTTTGGAAAAGATTCATGACACAAATGGAATAAGACGACTAGGTTCTTCAGTTCTGAATTGTGCCAAATCTCTCTCTCTCTGCCATAATTTTCCGTATTTTTGGTAAATAATAAAGGTCTAAGAAACTTAGAAATGTGTGGGGACAGATCACATATTAGAGCAGAAGAAGTTAGTAGCTCTGTCCTTTACCAGTTAGTTAGTTAGCCTTTCCCTCTCTTATCCTTAGTATTCACATTTATTAAATGGGGATAATAGTAATAACTTCTTAGAGCTATTGTGAAGTTAAAGGAGATGAAATCAATTAAATTAGTACAGAGTCTCTGGGGAGACGGCATTTATGGCTCTAATTCTTGATTTCTTCACATATTCAGATTCTTTCCTCTGTAAATCTGAGTGCCCTTCCTCCTGCTCTGTCCCTGGGTTCAACCATACAACTGACTTTGGCTAATAGGATGTTAGCAGACATGATGCAAGCAGAGGCTTGTAAAGCACCTGGACGTTGGGACTTGCTCGGGTTCCTGCCTTCTGATAATACCATGAAATCATGCCTGGGCTGACCTGCTAGAGGGTGAGAGACACCTGATCCAGTTAACCTTATGACTCCAACTGAAGCTGACAACCAATCAGTCCCCAGACATGTAGGCCAAGCCCTATGAGAAGAACCACCCAGCTGAGCCCAATCTAAATCACCAAGCTATAGACTGCTGAGCTAATGCTTATTGTTTTAAGCCACTGAGTTTTGGGGTAGTTTGTTTCTCAGCATTACTGTGTCAGTAATTAACTTATATAAAAAACTTGACACACAGGAAGTGCTGAAAAGTTGTTTACATAGTAGCCCTTTGGTGATCAAAATTTATATTTTTTTAAATCACAGAGGTAGTTTCCCATCTATCTACTCTTCCCTTCCTTTGTAGCTTATGCTTTGAAGTCTCTGTCAAATTTAATATGCTTATTAAGCAAAGTAACATATTTCAAATTGCTTCTACACTGTATCACGTCCTTTTAATGGCAAAACAGTTTAGTTATATTTAGTCTACAGGGTGTTACATTTCATTTGGACCTCTGGGGGCATGTAAGAAAAATAGGGCACAGAGCCCTTCCTTCAATAACACAAATCCGAAGGATAAGAATGAATTTAATACGTGGTATAGAGAGAGGTGTTGAGAGGAAACTGGGGATTCAGTGAGTTGGAGTCAAGTAGGTTTAGTCTGTGATATTTTAAGCACGCTACTAAGACTTTCTTATGGAAAAAATAGTTTAGAATAAATAAGTAACCCATCTATTTGTTTCACTTCTAAGGTGGCCTCACAGATTATGTTTGGGCTGTCAAATGAGAATATGACAAATGAGTGCTGTATCTTGACCCTCTTTTTTTGCCTCTTACTTTGGCAAATAGTTTCATGGGTTCTTACCTTGTGATGCAGTCAGTGATGTCAGAGGTGAGTCGTAGAGTTTATATCATGTGTCTTGAAAGGATGGGATGGGTAGCAGCAGTGGAGTAACATCTGCTCTAACTTTGCTATGTCTGCTTCCATTTAGAACTCTCTAGAAGTTCTTGATTTTGTTTTTTCACCCAAGTGAAAGAAAAGGCCACCCAATTGTTAAATTTTACCCAACTTACGGTATGAATGGAGCTGACCCTGAACACAGGCCCTGTGTTTCATTGGCTTTGAGAGAGAAGATCAGGCCCTGACTCTCTCCTCCCTTGGCTGCTGACTGAGAGCTGGTGCTGGTTTCTGGTCTGACCTTTAACTGTGAAGCCTGAATTACATCTCCCTAATGAATGTATTCGCACGGATCTCTGCCCACTATTATTTCTTAACAGAGCATGTTCATAAGCAAAAGCAAAACCCTTGTGCCAGGAGCAACGCCAACTGACCCAATGGTCATTTGAAGGGGGGGGATAGGAAGAGCTCCCCCTTTTCCCCAGAAGTCCATGTTGCCCCTTGTTTCCTGGCACATGTGTGTTGACCTTTCTCATTCATATCCATTACAGCCTGTACAGTTCAACTTTATGTTCTGGGAAAAATAAAAAAGGTCTGTGTTTCTGGCCTGATGCACAGGGAGAAAGGCAGGGGTAATTCCAGGCTGGGGTAATTTAAGGACTGACTAAAAGGTCTGCATTCCTGACCAGAGCCTGGATTTCATAGACTCAAGAAGTATTTGTTCTGGAAGGAGCTTAAAATAATCTCTTCCGGATATTTTCAAATGACTTTTGCTCAGAAATCAGACAAAATCTTAGGTGAATAAATAAATAAATAAATAAACAAAATGGAGACAAACAGAATTGCTTTGGTTGAAAAGCAGGGTGGTGGGTGGTAGATAGGTGTGGAGAAGAGCCTGGGGTCAGCGGGGACCAGAGTTAGAGAACAACAAATGGTGCCCAGATTTCGTTTTTCAGAGATTCGGAGACATGAAATGATTGGTCTGCAAAGAGATAACATGTTTTCCCCACCATCTGAAAGTTGAACACCCTTGTTAAACCTTTTAGAAGCCAAAGTGGTATAAAGCGAAGAAGCAGTTACCTTAGGACGCATCTTGCTAACAGATGCCGAAAGTAAATGGAAATGAAGGACCAATGTTCATAGACACAGTTCAAAGCTATCGTGGCTTGATGCTGAGATGCTGAGCATAGGGAAGGGGCTTAGTGGTGCTGTTCCTGCTGGGGAGGCGGCAGGGGTGGGGTGGGGCCGGTGGGCGCTGCCCCGGTAACGACTGCTGCAAAACCAATGCTGAAACTATTTTTGCTTTTCAGTTGTTTTTCTAAACGCGAAAATACTCTTTGGATTTCTTTCCCTTAGCAAAAACAGGTGCTAATGTAAGTCTTTTGTAAAAGCGAAGTGGCGTAAAGTGAACTTTTGAAAATTGGGGGATACCTGAGCAACAAGGGCATGATAGAACAGAAACTAGAACTTGAATATCCTGACTTTCTGTGCAGTGCACGTTCCAGAATTCTAAAGAATTGATGGGAAATTTGAGTAAATGAGTAAATATGCATTATCAATGGGAGCATTTAAAGAGATACATAATTCTTCTGAAACATGAAAACACTATAGTGGAATCTGTGTCATTTGGCACACTATTTTATAAGAAAATTCCAGAACTTTTCTTTTTTTAATAATGAAAGTAATTTTTAAAAATGCAACTTAGAAATGAATAAAATAAAAAATTCCTTTGCCCCAATCCCAGGCTTCTCTCTGGAGATCACTGCCAACAGTTGGATCATCCAGGCATTTTTTTATAAACACACATCCACACTTATACCCACAGACATGATTATGGTGTTTGTTGTTATTTACATAGAAATGGAAATTGCCCTGGAACTTTAAAAAACAAAGCAGGTAATATCTTCCCATGTGAGTACTCTCTCACTCATTTTTCAGCTGCTTTGCATGTGTGGCTTGCATGTACCTTGATGCATTTATCCATTCCTCTGGGGATGAACACTGAGATTGTTTCCAAGACTTCATCGTTAGAATGCTACAATTAAGATTTTTGAACATACATGTTTTCCACTTTTGCACATATTTGTGCCAGATAGATCCTTGGAAGAATTGCTGTGTCAAAAAGACACATATTTTTGATAAATGTTGTTGAATAACTACAGAGAACCGAGGCCACTTGACTCCCAATTTACACAGACAACACGGCAGTGCTCTTTGCCAGCAATAACACTAAATATTATATAACCTTGCCAATCTGATAAGCAGAAAGTTCGCACATCTTTGATTAGTGAGGTTAAGCTTATTATGTGCTTATTCATCATTTGTGTTTTTCTCTGAGGGTTTTTTATTTTTTTCGCCATATAAATTAGGTGGTTTGCTGTTTGTTTATTGCGTGCTAGGAGCTTCTTACTGCAGTCTTAGTGCTAACCTTTTGATTATGTATGTTGCAAGTATTCATATTTTCTCCAGGTCTGTTGTTTGTCACATAATTGTGTTTAGGGAGTCTCTTGTCATATAGAGGTTTTAAATTATGAAGTCAAGTGTGCCAATCTTTTCCTTTATAAGGAAGCTCACATTTCTAATAGTCTTTCAATATAAATTATTAGTCCCCTAGTCACTCCTAGACTAACTGCAGCAGTGATACACTTTTCATTGGAAATAAATCATTCTAAATTTAAAATGCAAATTCAAACTTGCTGCTGATGTCTTTGACTAACAAAAGCAATCTTTGGGCTTCCCTGTTGGCGCAGTGGTTGAGAGTCCGCCTGCCGATGCAGGGGACACAGGTTCGTGCCCCGGTCCGGGAAGATCCCACATGCCGCGGAGCGGCTGGGCCCGTGAGCCATGGCCGCTGAGCCTGCGCGTCCGGACCCTGTGCTCTGCAACGGGAGAGGCCACAGCAGTGAGAGAGGCCCGTGTACCGCAAAAAAAAAAAAAAAAAAGATAAAAGCAATCTTTACAAAGGAAAATAAAATTCTCCTCTTAAATTACATACAGGTCAGAGAAGTCTATAGAAGGCCCAGATAAATGGCAAGGATTTCAATTTGGAAACTGTGACATGACTGGAAATCTCATGTTAAAAAGCGCAAGCAGAGTTAGACAGATTTGTCTCTTAACAGGACGTTCATGTCTCTCAATACCTATTGTTTTTGTGAGCTCAATTCTTGCTCCTAGGAGTCAAGATATTATAGGTGATTGTTAACATATAAATGATCGTTAAGACTTTATAAGCAATTAACACCTTTGGATGAGCCTGTCAACTGTTTGAGGAAGTAGAACTCAAGAAGATTAAATTTGTTATATGAGATAAAGCTGGGACAGGTTTATCTTTGCCGCTATGAAAAAATTGAGGTCTTCACGGGAAATCAGCCATGAGAGCCAGCATTGACTCTAAAAACACAGGGCACACAAAGGAGATGTGGGGGGAGGGGGGAGGGGTAGTAGGTGGTAGGGGAAAAGAGAAGGAAAAAATAGATTAAGACTGAGAAAAAGTCTAGAGAACTTCTTTTGCACTTACAGATGATGTTACATGGTTATTGTCTTATTTCTCTGCTACATTGTGAAGATCAATATCCCATCTCTAGTGACTGACATAAAATAAGTATTCAGAGACTATTTGCTGCTTATTTTCACATAAATTTTGCTTATGTACCCCCTGTATTACCATTCAGTAACAGTGGTAACCTTGGTTCTTTGTGGCTGGAACAATGATACCCACTGGGGTGAGCAAAATTAACAATAAACTTTGGCCATTACTGTGCTCTGGTAGGTACTATACAACTGTTTGGTCTAAAAACAGAGTTGGAAGGAAGATTTGCTGTTTGTGCTTGGACCCCAGTGCCCTTTTTGAAGCCTAATTCAGAGGTTTTGAGAAGCCAGTGAGGGCTTTCTGTCCCAGTGGAACTTTATCAGTTATGACAGGGATCAGTGGGGACACTCTCTCTCTCTCCATCTCATTTCCTCAAGACAGATGGAAATGAAGACTGTATCAGGACTAAAAGTGTTGTCCAAAATCAGGGGTAATAAATAGGCAAACAAATAAGCAGCACCCATCACCATTCCTTTGCAGTGTATTCTAGAAGGATGCAAAGATACATAAATAAAGATAAAATATATATATAATCAGCAAGCCTGGGCATTTAGAGGGCTTTTGTGAAAAAGATCCAGAAAGCCGAAAAGGGATTCAGTAGGCAATAACAGCTCACTGCTAAGCTGAAATGATGTGGCAACTCCAGTGAGGTCATACTGTTTTGGAGCATTTACTAGGGAGCCAGACCACCTGGGTTAAAATTCTAACTCTGCCACTTGCCAGCTATGACTGTGGGCACATAGTTTAACCTCAGAGGCCCTCATTTGTAGGAAGGAGATAGAGTAACATCCGCCCACAGTGATGCTCTGTGGACTAAGTGAGGGCGTGTGGATCACACACTTAGCACAGTGTTGGCTCATTCGCTGTCATTTTTCCCTGCTTACTTTGAAAAGCTCAAGCTGTGTGAAGTTTGGGTTTGCATTTGGGTGCCCTGTTCCTGGTTTTCTGAAAAGAGTGGATCTGATTATAGATGTGTGCTTTAGAGCCAAAGATGTCTTGACTGTCAAAGAGTACTTTCTCCCCAGTAGAGCTCCCAATGAAGAAAGGTTCTTGGGTCCCTAACCTGCAGCTCTGAAGTAGACACCTCAAAAGTCAGGTGTCTACAGGACACGAGGAAGGACACAGGAGGAAGAGAGGAGCCAACGATTTGTGCTCAGATGGGTTTCATTTTGTGCCTCCTCGCTGCATAAGGCAGCGTATAATTGAGCCCCATACCATTAGAGCTAAGTATTAAAAAAAATTTCCCTGATTTGCAGTCATTCAGGTCTGTCATCATGGCTTAAATAACCCAGAAAAGCAAGACAAAGGGGCAACAACCACAACCCCCAATTTAATGTCTTTTATCTAACAGTAGCTTGGTATACACAACTTTCAGAAAAATCACAATTGTAAAACAATTTAGAATGCAGAGAGCCTTACAGGAGGTTTTCTTGTATTACAAAAATACTCATTACAGAATTCCTTTAAGTAGCAAGTTATGCTAGCACATCAAAACAGTATTGACTTACCCAAATTCATTATTCATAGCTTTCTTTAGTATTCCTGGGTTTATGTGAAATTTTTCTTCATTTTTATTACTATAGAATAGCTCAAATTTCAAATCTTTTAACCTAGAATAAAATATGGCAAGGTTCATATGTAGTATATATTTACAGTGTTTTATATCCTCCTTTCCATGCCTGTGGACCAATTTCCAAATAAATAATGCGACATAAAGGCAAGGTTTCTGGTTACCTCTGACCCAACCCATTTGTACTCTCTGCGTGACTGACAGATTCATTGCCAAGTATCTCCAGCACCTTGCAGACATGTCAAGAGAGATGGCTGTGATCACCTAATTAGAGTAGAATCAAGGCAGGGGAACCCACACTGGTCATCCAGGATTCCTGTGATCAGCTATTATCAGAGTCCCCAGGCTGTCTCTTCTGATGAAAATGTCAACCTCAGGAAAAAAATGTCTGCTACAGCTTCTCAAAACACAGAAGACAGAGAAATTCAGAGAAAGGTTTTTTTAAAAATTTAAACCGGGATCATCTATTGTGAGCATCAGTAAGGATCTTGCACAGGACTATGAACTTTTATATTTGCTCTCCTTCACCTCTCTCACCTCTTCACTCCCAAAGGTCATCCCAGTCAAACAATCACCAGCTCTATTTCCACTGTTGCCACAGCCTCCCTATCAAAAGTGTGAACAGAATCCAGAAAATAGTTGTGTAGATTTCAAAGTACAGCTACCTTGTCTTTTCCTACTACTAATGACATTAATCTTCATCAGTAGACACTATTAAACTCATTTCTTTCTATTTTTTTTTTCATTTCTATCCTTTCTTATCTAAACCATTCTCCATCTGCACATGCAGTAGGTAACCCACATGCTGGTATATATCTGACTTACCTTATGATGGAGGATGTGGCATGAAATTGCAGCATCCTTTTTTCCTGGGTAGGAAAGTGTTCTGGACATACCACACCAGGTGAGATGTAGGTGAGGACCAGATTCTGGATGATTTTGAATATCAAACTAAGGAGTTTAAATTCTGTCATACAGGTCAACAATTCTTAACCCTGCTGCATGTTAAAATAACCTAAGGAGATATGAAAAAATATTGACATGCTGATTATCATAGTCTGTTTGGGCTGATACAACAAAAATACCAAAACCTGGGTGACTTCAATAACAAACATTTATTTCTCACAGTTCTGAAGGCTGGGAAGTCCAAGGTCAAGGCACTGGTAGATTAGGTGTCTGTTAAGAGTTTCCTGGTTCATAAACAACCATCTTCTTTCTGTGTCCTCACATGGCAGAGGGGCAAGAGGGCTCTCTTAGGTCTCCTTTTTAAGGGCACTAATCCTGATCATTAGGGCTTCACCCACATGACCTAATCACCTCCCAAAGGCTCTACCCTTTAATACCATCCCATTGGTGGTTAGGAGTTCAACATATGAATTTTTGGGGGTGACACAAGCATTCATTCTATAGCTCTGATTCAAGTGTCTGGCCACTAGTATTAAAAAATTCTGTCCAGGTAACTCTAATAATGCAGTTAGAGCTGAGAACCACTGTTAGAGGGACTGAGGAGCCATTGGTTGTTTTTGAGTAGAGGAGAAACATGGTAGAACTGATGCTCTAGGGAGCTGATGCCCAAGAGTCGGGGTGGCCTGAAGGAGGAGGCTGTTAGGGGTCTCTCTCAATTGTACAGTCATGAGGATGTGATAAAGGTCTGCACTGACATTTGTGTTCAATTTAAGCCTAAATTGGGGTGAAGAACACAGTTCTCTGAGTTTGTGACCACTCTGTGCGCCAGGGGAGGTCCTGCACCCTGCTTCCTGAACAGCGACCTGCCTTCCTAACCTACATAGCACAGAAAACCAAGAGCTGGGAAACAACAAGCCTTGCAAATGATCCTTTCTCTACTTAGCAATGCTGATGTTATTTTCAGCAACTGCTAGTGATGCTTCGGGAAGAATAACTTGACCAGTGCCCTTAACTTTTCTAGTACAGACCCAACCTAATTATTAGTTTCCTCCCTCCAAATTCACTCTCAAGCTGAGTGCACAAAAGGAAAATTCCCAGCCAAGTGAAACAGAGTTAATTCCAAAGCCATGTCAGCCACTACCCACTTGTTATTTGTGCTGTTCATCAGATCAGAGGGTGCCCCACGATCCTCCAAGCACTAAGACTCATCCAGCAGCTTTCCAATGACAGCCCCAGAGGACTCCCGTGGGATTGACATGGAACAGTCACCAATTCAGAGAACTCATCCTTAAGATTCTGTTCCTCTGAAGCCAGTTCTAGTACCAGAACTGCACATGCCGAAAAATACCAGTGTTTTTCTACCTGTTGCACAGATAATCAAATCCAAAGTCTTTATCTCATTTTAAAAGGTCCTTAAAAATCTGGCCCTCCGCCTCCTGCATTCTCTCTGGCCTCATCTTGGCATACTGCCCTCACTCTACCCCTCCCCTGAAATCCACACTCCAACTGAAGTAACTAATATTCTCTCTTTGGTTCATTTTTTTTGCCTGCCTAATTTCTATTCATTGCTTATGTCCCTGTTTAGCTATCATTTCTTTCAGGCAGCCTTCTCTGTTTCCCTAAAATTCGATCACATAACCCTCCTGGTGTTCCAATAGTATGCTGTGCTTTTGTAACACTTGGGACATGAGCTTTTCCATGTTAACATGAGCTCGTGTCTCCTATGAGGGCAGGGACCATGTCTGTCTTTTCCATATTGTAGCCTTGGTACCTAGCCACATGCCTGGCTAATGGTAGACAATGATAAATATTTGTAGAATAAATGAATACAATATACTCTTATTAGTTTTGTTACAGCATCCCTAAGCACTCTGCAGGATTCATTGACTGAATTTAGGAGAAAGATACCTAAGTGGCATCATGTAAATTCATCTCAGAACTATTCTTCATTCTGGTGGAAATGGATTGTAGAAGTGATGAAATTGCTGCTTACTGGTGAAATTACTGTTCTCCAAAATAAATGGATTGGTTAAGTACTGGGGAGACCTTTTCCTCTTGCATGAACAAGGCCTGTGGTGGGCAACGTGAGAGATGTAGACAGTGCAGAGTTCCTCATTTGAAATTCAAGAGCAAAAGAACATTAAGCAAAATTTCATCATTATTTTTGTGATAGCAACAGCCCAGAAATCTTGCGGGGAAAAAAGTCACACATAATAGCATGAAAAGGCAATGGGATGGGTTTTTTTAAAAAATGACAGAAAAATAATAGTGGTGAAAAATGACCGTGTTATACCAAATCCTTGGAGAATGGCCTTTATCATTCATTACTACTGCTGTAGGGCTCGTGCACATACTTTTTAAACCCGACTAAAATATTTAGCTTTCCAGGGAGAAAGATTCTTTCATTTTCTTCCCTTACTATACCAGAAGAGTGTGTGTTAACTGAAAACTGGATTAAAATGAAACATCAAACAGTGAGTTATACCTGCCTAGAACACTGTGGTCATTTGTCATTTATTAAAACATCAACATTAACTATTTCAGAATTTTTAAATACCTATTATGAAATATGTCATTCTTCCTGTGCAAAGGAAGTGCATTCTGATATGGAAAAATAAAAGGATACCTTTTATATTTGTAGGAAAATGCAAAGATTTCTAATAAAATGAACTAAAAACTGATATGCAGTATTTAAGATGACTTATGTCTACTTTTATTATAGCATGCACATTTTCAGATAAAGTTATTGCTTATACTACCTCTTCTTGACTCTTTTAGAACATAAATAATAACATTAGACCATATACTTCATAAACACTAAATTATACATTCAACTACTGGAAATGGGAATCAATTTCTAAAATGCTCCAGCAATGTGACTTGACTATGAATACTTCCCTTAAGTAAAATATTTTGCTTTTTTTAAACTTTGTGAGCTAATAGTTTTAAAGGACACCTAGTCAAGGCCAAGATGTCTAACGCATTAGACCAGAATACTTGCATCCTATGCATGATTCATATGCCATGTTAGGACCTGCACATAAAGCACCTCTGCAGTTACAAGATTTCAATTACATTGGGCACAACCTCTGTACCCCTCTTTGCTGGGTGGTGTAAACATTCGTATCTGAGCTCGAAAGCAGTAACAGAATTGTGACTTGAGAGAGGAGTCAGGGCCAAAGGCTGGCTAGGCAGTTCAAAACCATCTGTCGAAGGGGCTAGGCAGAAATAAACAAAGTATGAGGCCACCATGGGCCGAGAGAAACCAAGAGAATTGTGGAATGAGGAGCAGAGAGAGAACAAAGACCAGGCCTGGAAGAATTCTGGATTCAGAGAGTGATGGTGGCAGGGCTGTAGTATTAGGAGGATTGTTACGTGGTCTGTAATTTTTCTTAAAACACTTCATCACAGAAAGGCTAATAGTTTTCACTATTGTGGTGTTGATATTTACCAAAAGAACCACACATGCCCCAGTTCACCTACAACATGGCATCGGCACAAGTTCATATGGCCTGGTTGATTCATTAAAGAGGCCGGACAGAACCTTCAACCACGCTTCTTGAAAGAGAAGTCTAGATAGACTCACTTTCTCACTTTATCATTTCCCATTAACTTAGAAAAATGTTTTTATTGTGAACTAAACACAAAACCAGAGGAGTGTATACAAATGTACAGTTCAATGAGTTGCCATAAAGCACACACCCATGTAACGTTACAGGAATAGAACTTCTCAGCCTCCCACAAGCCCACCTTATGCCAAGCAAAGATGTCCACTACGCTAACCTTTATGCTAACCACTTCCTTCCTTTTCTGTATGGTTTTGCCACTTAAGATGACATCCCTGATAAACTAGAGTTTGGGGTTTTTTATAATAGTTTTATTGAGGTGTAATTGATATACAAAGAACTGTACCTACTAAATGTGTACAGTTTGATGAGTTTGGACTTATGCAAACACCTGTGATACCATAACTGTCACTGAAGTAATAGACATATCGACCACCTCCCAGAGTTTCCTTGTGTCCCTTGTTTTGTTTTTGTTTTTTGGTGGTAAGAACGGAAGATCCACCCTCTTAACAACTTTCGAAGTACATGATACTGTACTGTTAACTATAGATTCTATGTGGTACAGCAGATCTTTAGAACTTACTCGACTTAATGTAACTGAAACTTTATACCCCTTGAATAGCAACTCTCCATTTCCCCCAACCCTGCCCGCCCGCCCCCCCGCCCCGCAACCACCATTGTATTCTCTACTTCTGTGAGTTTGACTGTTTTAGATACCTCACATGAATGGAGTCACGCAGTATTTGTCCTTCTGTGTCTGGCTTATTTCACTTAGCATAATATCCTCCAGGTTCATCTGTGTTGTCACAAATGGCTGTATTTCCTTCTACTTTAAGGCTGACTAATATTCCATTGTATGTATATACCACATTTTCTTTATCTAGTCATAAAACTAGAATTTAAATTTACCTCTTTTTTTAAACTTCATATAAACGGAAATCTGCAGTGTGCATTATTTTGTGTCTGGCTTTTTGGATTATTTTGTTCAATGTTTTGTTTCTTAATTATATATTTGTTAATTATGTATTTGTTTCTTAGTTATATATTCTGGATATGAGTTAATTGTCAGTTATATGTATTTCAAATAATTCTCTCACTCTCTGGCTTTTTTACTCTGTTAATAGTGACTTTTGGTAAGCACATATTCTTAGTTTTAAAGTATTAAAATTTATTTTTATTCTTTTATGTCTCATTTTTAAAAAATTGGAGGGATTTTGATTTGACTTTGTAATACAAAGTTAATTCTGTAATACAGAATTTAAAGAGAATTAATGTATTTACAATAATTGTCTTTCAATCCTTCAACAAAATATACCTCTCTACTTATCTACATCTTTAATATCTCCCAATAACATTTTATAGTTTTTTTGAGTAGGAATCTTACACATCTTTTCAGTCCAAGGTAGCAGAAAAATGTAGAGTATTTGACACCTGGATAGCATCTATAACACTTTATGTGATAAGATTAGTTTTGGAAGCAATTACATAATTATCAGTAATAATAATTTTCCTGATTCGTTCTTTCATTTTAAAATAAACTAACAATTAAAAATAATAAAGTTAAATTTTAAAAATATTATTCAAACTCAATAAAAGAGTTCATGCATGAGGTAAAATTTTCCATTGCCAAAAGCAAAATTACACCTTGCAGTCTGCACTCTGTTTTATTGTTTTAAATTTTAAACACAAATAAAAACTCCAAAAGGTCACATGGAATATCAGATTTGAAGTAACTCAAGTAACGAAGTAACTTCTATCTCCTTGTCTTTACTATCACAGGGCCATCACATTCTTTGTTTTGAAACTACTGCTTAAATTGAGAAATAGGTAGTTTTCTAAGGGTAGGAAACACTGTGCCCAAAAGTGAGCTCAAAAAGTTCTGAGAAGGACTGGACTTACTCTCAAAATGAAATATGTCTAGCTGAATATTCATGTAGAGTTCTTTATCTTTTTCTCATTGAGTTGCAGAAATTCTATATGTATGCTGAGTATAGCACAGATCTACTTGTTCAGTTGCCTTTAACTCTCAGTTGTGTCTTTTGAAGGACATACGTTCCTATTTTTGATGAAGCCCAACTTAATCTTTTTTTACAATTATAATATTGGCATATAGTTTACTTTAATTAATAATCTACCGGACTGGATTTTTGTCTATGACAGAGGTCATATTTTTTTTCCCCATGTGGACCTCAACTGACCCAGCATTATTTATTGAAAAGATCATCCTTTTTCCACTCTTCTGCGGTGCCAGTTTTGTCAAAAATCAAATGACCATATACACGTGAACTGTTTCAGGACTCTGTTCTGTTTTATTGGGTTGTCTACCATTGTAACAATTCCACGCTGTCTTTCATCATTTTATATTAAGTTTCGATGTCTGGTAGAGCAAGTTCTTCCACTTCGCTCTTCTTTAGGCTTTCCTTGACTGCTTGTGGCCCTCAACATTTATAAATAAATTTTAGAGTCAGTGTGTTAGTTTTTTGTATAAAACAAAAGGAAATCAAACAGGCCCTGTTAGGCTTTTGATTGGAATTGCTTTGACTCTTCTTTCTTTTCACGAATTTTCTTTCATGAAAAGAACAAGTGAAATTTTATCTCTAGGTTAGGGAAGAAAGACATATATTTTATTTTTCCAGAATCCTGAGAGCTGTACAGCAATGATAGATAGAAATCAAATGATCTCATTTTAAATATTTATTTTTTAAGCAGAATAGTTTATTCCACAGATAATATCTCAGTTTTGAAAGGTTTCTGGTAAGCTTCTTAAATAAATTGTTTTCCTAAAACAAATAAGACTCTTTATTATATAAACAGCTGGATGTTTCCTATTGCTTTGAACATGAGGGGAAACCAACAATTCAGGATCCATTAGGTTCAGTCTGGCTCCTGGACAGAGGAAAGAGGCTTTGTGTAATAATACACTTTTCAGTTTATATCCTTGTCAAAGATTGTAAGGCAAATCATGTAATTTTATAAGTATTAATTATAATGTTTATTTAAACATTTTAAAAATAATGGTTATATAATCAATCATTACGTGATTTAATTATGGTGCACAAGAATTACTGAATTGTCAGGAGAACTGGATGTGATTCCGGCAAGTCATGAACACTCTCCAGGCCTCCGTTCCCACCTGTAAAATGGGAGGGTTGAGATGATCTCTGAAGTCTCTTCTAGAACCAACATGCTATTCTTCTACCTACCTTACATCTCCCTTCATAGTGCTAAAAACAACAGCACCATTATTTTACCATGGATATATTTACCATTTGACTTCCAGCCTTCTATTGTTTCAAGAAAATTTTAATGTTTTGTATGTTAAAAAATCTTTAAGGGAATTATCAAAAATATTGGAAAATCCATATACTATTAAAAAATCACAAAAAAATGTAGCATAGTATAAACTTCCAGTTACAAAAATGAATAAGATCTGGTGATCTAAAAGTACAGCATGATGACTACAGTTAACAATCCTGTATTGTATTTTTGAAATTTGCTAAGAGAGTAGATCTTAAAACTTCTCACCACACACACACACACAAAAGGTAACTTTGTGAGGTGATGGATGTGTTAACTAACCTAATTGTGCTAATCATTTCTCTCTATATATAATATATATAGATATAGAAATATATCTGTATATATTTATAAAATCATCACATTGTACACAAACTTACATGATAGTATATGTCAGTTATATGTCAATAAACCTGGCGGGGGGAAGAACATAACATAATGTTGAAACTGAACAGATGGCTTTTATATAATAAGACATACATGTATTTAGTCTTGGGGATCACTTGAATAGAAATGAGGATTGGTGAAAATAAGAGGCATCCATGCTTGGACTCTCGTGAAACTGAGTGCACGTCAGTAAGACTGAAGTATCCCTAAAACTTTGACCTCCAACTCACTTTCCCAGCAGCAATTTTCTTCCAACTGGGAAACATCACATATATTTAATAAGACCCAGTCCATCTCCCCAAACTATTTTTAATTCTTGCTTTCTCTAGGTACTTGGACATGGATCCTATATTCTTTTAGCTTTTCATGCCCCCCAAGTCTGCTAATATATCAGTTATAAATATGGCAAAAGGCTATATTCTCAGCTAAATTATACAGGTCCTTGAGTACAAGGTCAAGAACAAGATCACTAACTCGATTGAAATGAAAATGTTAATTGAGTTACAGCTCTACACTTGGCATAGAAAGATGCAAAAAGGTGAACCAACCATCTCTAAATGTAGTGAAAACCAGCTTTTTGTTATGGCCAAGACACTCTGACTTCATGTAAATGTCAGCTTGCTGATTAAAAGACCCACCCCACCGACCTTCCAGATATGTGTCCTAGTAAAAGGTCATATCAACGAGGCTGATCTCTTAGCTAGCCAGGGGCCTGGGGGTATTTTGCTCCTAGGAAAACCATGGGGACCCCGACAAAGGAGGATGGGGGTGGGGACAGCAAGAATGGAGCCGCTGAGCATCAGTTTTCTCCTTTCCCCTAATTTTAAAGCCAAATTACCAATTCTGAGTTGAGATGTTTTCTCCTAGAACTCTAATTAAATTTTTACAGTTGACTCCTGGCTATTGGGGTTCAGTATTTTTATTTATTTATTTATTATTATTTTTTAACCTCTTTATTGGAGTATAATTGCTTTACAGTGGTACGTTAGTTTCTGCTTTACAACAAATGAATCAGTTATATATATACATATGTTCAGTATTTTTAGAACTGAGAAAAGAAATGTATGCCTTGTCTATCAGATTATAACATAAGACCAGAGGCGGCAGAAAGGGTGAACTTTACATCACTTTGATTTCAATTCCACGGAATACTCAAGAGGAAAAAACAAAAACCAAGGAAAATAGATGTCTGTGCTCACACTTAAATTTGGAAGAAAAAAAATTACTTATGATTAAATGAAATTCAAGTAATAATCTGATTATCAAAACCAAGACAAGACGTGTGTTGATCTTTTTACAATATTTATTTGTTCAGATTTCCTCTATTTTAATATAATCTGTAGGTTGACATGATTAGAAGAGCTTTTAGAAGTACGAATCACTTTTTTTTTAGGAATGAAGTTTTGTTAATCTCGATAGCAACACAGGTGAACTTCTGGCTTTGAATATGAGTGGCATCCTCTGACACATAGTATATGTAACCCAGGTTAAAAACGTTTAGGATTCCACTGAAAGCTAAATGTGCACATCATTGCCTTATATGTATAGTATTACTTTATTTTCTAAGTATTTCTAAATACTTTGAAAAACAATACAAATAGCTTTCAAACCTAAGAAAAGATGTCCAGGTTTCTTTTGTTGTTGTTGATGTTGTTTTTAATTTATTTTTTTATACAGCAGGTTCTTATTAGTCATCCATTTTATACACATCAGTGTATATATGTCAATCCCAATCAACCAATTCATCACACCACCCCACCCCCTGCTGCTTTCCCCCTTGGTGTCCATTCTCTACATCTGTGTCTCTATTTCTGCCCTGCATACCAGTTCATCTGTACCATTTTTCTAGGTTCCACATATATGCGTTAATATACGATATTTCTTTTTCTCTTTCTGGTTTACTTCACTCTGTATTACAGTCTCTAGATTCATCCACATCTCTACAAATGACCCAATTTCGTTCCTTCTTATGGCTGAGTAATATTCCATTGTATATATGTACCACATCTTCTTTATCCATTCGTCTGTCAGTGGGCATTTAGGTTGCTTCCATGACCTGGCTATTGTAAGTAGTGCAGCAATGAACATTGGGGTGCATGTATCTTTTTGAATTATGGCTTTCTCTGGGTATATGCCCAGTAGAGGGATTCCTGGGTCATATGGTAATTCTATTTTTAGTTTTTTAAGGAAACTCCATACTGTTCTCCATAGTGGCTGTATCAATTTACATTCCCACCAACAGTGCAAGAGGGTTCCCTTTTCTCCATACACTCTCCAGCATTTGTTGTTTGTAGATTTTCTGATGATGCCCATTCTAGCTGGTGTGAGGTGATACCTCATTGTAGTTTTGATTTGCATTTCTCTAATAATTAGTGATGCCGAGCAGCATTTCATGTGCTTCTTGGCCATCTGTATGTCTTTGGAGAAATGTCTATTTACATCTTCTGCCCATTTTTGGATTGGGTTGTTTGTTTTTTTAATATTGAGTGCATGAATGGTTTATATATTTTGGAGATTAATCCTTTGTCCATTGATTCGTTTGCAAATATTTTCTCCCATTCTGAGGGTTGTCTTTTCATCTTGTTTGTAGTTTCCTGTGCTTTGCAAAAGCTTTTAAGTTTCATTAGGTCCCATTTTTTTTTTTTTGTTTTTATTTCCATTACTCTACGAGGTGGATCAAAAAGATCTTGCTGTGATTTATGTCAAAGAGTGTTCTTCCTATGTTTTTCTCTAAGAGTTTTATAGTGTCTGGTCTTACATTTAGGTCTCTAATCCATTTTGAGTTTATTTTTGTGTATGGTGTTAGG
Organism: Delphinus delphis; assembly: GCF_949987515.2. Taxonomy (NCBI): domain Eukaryota; kingdom Metazoa; phylum Chordata; class Mammalia; order Artiodactyla; family Delphinidae; genus Delphinus; species Delphinus delphis. The sequence continues at coordinate 12,257,575 of NC_082692.2, read as the reverse complement.
GAGTGTTCTAATTTCATTCTTTTACATGTAGCTGTCCAGTTTTCCCAGCACCACTTATTGAAGAGACTGTCTTTTCTCCATTGTATATCCTTCCCTCCTTTGTCGTAGATTAGTTGACCATAGGTGTGTGGGTTTATCTCTGGGCTTTCTATCCTGTTCCATTGATCTATGTTTCTGTTTTTGTGCCAGTACCATATTGTCTTGATTACTGTAGCTTTGTAGTATAGTCTGAAGTCAGTGAGTCTGATTCTTCCAGCTCCGTTTTTTTCCCTCAAGACTGCTTTGGCTATTCGGGGTCTTTTGTGTCTCCATACAAATTTTAAGATTCTTTGTTCTAGTTCTGTAAAAGATGCCATTGGTAATTTGATAGGGATTGCATCGAATCTGTAGATTGCTTTGGGTAGTATAGTCATTTTCACAATGTTGATTCTTCCAATCCGGGGACATGGCATATCTCTCCATCTGTTGGTATCATCTCTAATTTCTTTCATCAGTGTCTTATAGTTTTCTGCATACAGGTCTTTTGTTTCCCTAGGTAGGTTTATTCCTAGGTATTTTATTCTTTTTGTTGCAGGGGTAAATGGGAGTGTTTCCTTAATTTCTCTTTCAGATTTTTCATCATTAGTGTATAGGAATGCAAGAGATTTCTGTGCATTAATTGTGTATCCTGCAGCTTTACCAAATTCATTGATTAGCTCTAGTAGTTTTCTGGGGGCATCTTTAGGATTCTATATATATAGTATTATGTCATCTGCAAACAGTGCCAGTTTTACTTCTTCTTTTCCAATTTGTATTCCTTTTCTTTCTTTTTCTTCTCTGATTGCCGTGGCCAGGACTTCCCAAACTATGTTGAATAATAGTGGTGAGAGTGGACATCCTTGGCTTTTTCCTGATCTTAGAGGAAATGCTTTCAGTTTTTCACCATTGACAATGATGTTTGCCGTGGGTTTGTCATATATGGCCTTTATTATGTTGAGGTAAGTTCCCTCTATGCCCACTTTCTGGAGAGTTTTTATCATAAATGGTGTTGAATTTTGTAAAAAAAAAAAAAAAAGCTTTTTCTGCATCTATTGAGATGATCATATGGTTTTTCTTCTTCAATTTGTTAATATGATGTATCACATTGATGGATTTGCATATATTGAAGAATCCTTGCATCCCTGGGATAAATCCCACTTGATCCTGGTGTATGATCCTTTTAATGTGTTGTTGGATTCTGTTTGCTAGTATTTGGTTGAGGATTTTTGCATCTGTATTCATCAGTGATATTGGTCTGTAATTTTCTTTTTTTGAAGTATCTTTGTCTGGTTTTGGTATCAGGGTGATGGTGGCCTCATAGAATGAGTTTGGGAGTGTTTCTTCCTCTGCAATTTTTTGGAGGAGTTTGAGAAGGATGGGTGTTAGGTCTTCTCTAAATGTTTGGTAGAATTCACCTGTGAAGCCATCTGGTCCTGGACTTTTGTTTGTTGGAAGATTTTTAATCACAGTTTCAATTTCATTACTTGTGATTGGTCTGTTCATATTTTCTGTTTCTTCCTGGTTCATTCTTGGAAGGTTATACCTTTCTAAGAATTTGTCCATTTCTTCCAGGTTGTCCATTTTATTGGCATAGAGTTGCTTGTAGTAGTCTCTTAGGATGCTTTGTATTTCTGCACTGTCTGTTGTAACTTCTCCTTTTTCATTTCTAATTTTATTGATTTGAGTCCTCTCCCTCTTTTTCTTGAGGAGTCTGGCTAATGTTTTATCAATTTTGTTTATCTTCTCAAAGAACCATCTTTAGTTTTATTGATCTTTGCTATTGTTTTCTTTGTTTCTATTTCATTTATTTCTGCTCTGATCTTGATGATTTCTTTCCTTTTGCTTACTTTGGGTTTTGTTTTTTCTTCTTTCTCTAGTTCCTTTAGGTGTAAGGTTAGATGATTTATTTGAGATTTTTCTTGTTTCTTGAGGTAGGCTTTTATAGCTATAAACTTCCCTCTTAGAACTGCTTTTGCTGCATCCCATAGGTTTTGGATCGTCGTGTTTTCATTGTCATTTGTCTCTAGGTATTTTTTGATTTCCTCTTTGATTTCTTCAGTGATCTCTTGGTTATTTAGTAACGTATTGTTTAGCCTCCATGTGTTTGCGATTTTTACATTTTTTTCCCTCTAATTGATTTCCAATCTCACAGCATTGTGGTCAGAAAAGATGCTTGATATGATTTCAATTTTCTTAAATTTACTGAGGCTTGATTTGTGACCCAAGATGTGATCTATCCTGGAGAATGTTCCACGTGCACTTGAGAAGAAAGTGTAATCTGCCATTTTTGGATTGAATGTCCTATAAATATCAATTAAATCTGTCTGGTCTATTGTGTCATTTAAAGCATATGTTGTTTCCTTATTAATTTTTTCTTTGTATTATCTGTCCATTGGTGTAAGTGAGGTGTTAAGGTCCCCCACTATTATCGTGTTACTGTCGATTTCCTCTTTTACAGGTGTTAGCAGTTGCCTTATGTATTGAGGTGCTGCTATGTTGGGTGCGTATATGTTGATAATAGGAATCACTTTTAATTGTACAACTTTTCTAGTTGCATTAGTTTAAGTTTTTCTTTTTTTAAGAAGGGTTTTATTATATTTAGGAATTGAATGGTCCTAGCAGCATGTTCCCAAATCTCTCATTTCAGGGCCATTTAGTTTTCAGTTATGAAAGGCAAAATTTTACTTGAAATAAAATGCTGTTATTTATCTTGTGCCTTACAAGGTGTGAACAATTATGAGACTGTGGACTTAGAACCTCAGAGAAATCAAGGAGTGTAAAAACTACAGTCATATATAAAACTAGTTTCACATATATTATATATATAATGTTAAAACTAATTTATATATAACTAATATATATAAAACTAATTTTAAAAACTATATAGTGGCTTAGAGATGACAAAAGACTTTCATAAATAATATATCATCTGTGTCAGGCAATATTCAAGAACTTCAGGTACTTTTAGAAATATTTCATTTTTTCCTTCACAAAGACCCTGGCAATAGGTATAGTTATCCTCCTTTGCTGGATGGGTAAACTGAGGCTCAGAGAGATTAAGCAAATTTTCCAAATCTCTCAGCTAGTGCATAGCAGATCTGGATCTCAAACTCAAGGCTTCAGACTCTGGGGGCGTAACTTAAACTCTACATTTTCTTCCTCATTTTTTTCTGCCTTTCTTTTGTGGATGTGGTGGAAGAATTTGAGACAGATTATCTGTGGACAGATAATTGTGTTTTCTCTGCCCAACAACAGAGCAAAATGGAAGGCAGAGAGGAGGTGAAGAGGTAGGGAGAGTAGTGCAGGAAATGTGGAAGGGAAAATACTCTGTAATGTAACATTGTTCTGGATGCACTCGGATCCTTTTTTACCTTGGAGCTAGTCTTTATTTTCCCAGGTCTGTTTCCTAAAGGGATTAACAATGAAACTCAATGTATTAGTCTTAAGGTACAGCAAGAACTTGGAATATTTGTGGAAACTACTCCCCTTTTGGCAGTCACTCTTGGGATAGAGAGGCTTCTTGCCACCACCAGGAGGGGAAAGCAGGCTGAGTCCCTGAACCCACTGCAAGGAAGAGAGAGGGGACATAAAGAGAGGACTTGAGTGTGAGAAGTAGCCCTGATACAATAGCAATGGAAAGCTCTTTGAAATTCCCTGATGCCTTTAAAAAATTTTAGTGCATCGTAAAAATACTTCCATTAAGAGAGCTGAATCTGTGCTGAGGTATGAATTCTTCTCTAATACGGTCTGTAGGTAGTGGGAGTCCCAGCCTCAGCTTCAGCTTTGTGGAATCTCTTGGATTAAGAAATATCTGAGCATTTAGGATAGATTGGTGGGGAGCACCCATCAGAAGTTCATTTTTATATGGGGCCAAGGAAAGAATTCATGAACTCAAACTAACTCAATAAGCTTGTTGGGGGAGGACCAGAAAAGGGGCAAGGGGTTGACAGATACAAACTACTCTACATAAAATAGATAAGCAACAGGGAGTTACTGAACAGCACAGGGAATTATACCCAATATCTTGTAATAACCTATAATGGAATATAATCTGCAAAAAACCCCTGAATCACTAGGCTGTACACATGAAACTAACAAAATATTGTAAATCACCTTTACCTCAAAAGAAAAAATCTCAGTGTAAGAGGGATCTTCACAGGCCAGGTCCAATGGAAGTTTCAGAGGGATTGGGGGTAAAAACTGAAAATTCTGTCATATATCAGGGTGAGAGGCTTTGGAAACTCTCCAAGCGTATGCCCTCCTCACCTGGCTGCTGGCCCATAGGGGCTCCACCTCTCTAGCAACGGTGGTGCAAGAGTCCAGTCAGCATGGGCCACAGCCCTCCAGGCCCAGTGGAACCCAACAGAAGTGATACGCATGCTCAACGTTGGCAACTCTCCCTAGTAAAGGTGGGTCTATCCAGAAAAGGCCAGGAGATCCTACAGATGCCGCATGGTAACAGCTTGGGAGCACATGTGCAATTCCTTTGGGAAGGTCTCCCGAATAGTTGTGGAGCAAACGTTGTGGAGAACTTGGGTCCTGCATCAACAGGGATCAGTGAAAGCCAGCAAAGTATGTGCTCTAACTAACAGTTTTAAACAAGACTAAGTTACGGGCTTCCCGGGTGGCGCAGTGGTTGGGAGTCCACCTGCCGATGCAGGGGACGCGGGTTCGTGCCCCGGTCCAGGAGGATCCCGCGTGCCGCGGAGCGGCTGGGCCCGTGAGCCATGGCCGCTGGGCCTGTGTGTCTGGAGCTTGTGCTCCGCAATAGGAGAGGCCACAGCAGTGAGAGGCCCACATATAGCAAAAAAAAAAAAAAAAAAAGACTAAGTTACCCTCAGAAAACTCAAAAGATAAGTCATCATATCTCATAACATAAAATAGCACACATATAGGCGATGCGTTTCTACAAGAAGCTGATTACAAGTAAAGAAGAGCCCAAAGAATAGAACAAAATGTGACTTACCCTGCTGCGTCACCTCCCGGTTCATTCAGAGTCAGCCTCAGTGTGCTCCTGGGAGGCCCTGCACATTCCTCTCCCTTCAGTTTTCCCTTTCTGCTCCACTTCTCCCGGTGTCCTGGATCCATCCAACAGGTGACCCTTGTCGTGAAGGTTGTGAAGATTTCATTCCTGGCTCCATGCTGGTGGATGATGGTGGCTTCTTAGAGCCTCACAACGTGCTTCAGATTCTTTAGTGTGGCTCACCCACATCATTGGGGCCACCTGGTTTCTTGTTAAAATACAGATTCTGATTCAGTAGGTCTGGGGTAGGGCCCAAGATTCTGCTGTTTCTAACGAGTACCCAAGTGATACCAGCGTTGCTGGTTTGCAAAAATGATCAAAAGGACCAAAAAATTTTTTTCTTGTGGACATTGATTACCATTCATAGCATAACTTCAGATCACCAGGGATGGAAAGAAACAAAAGAGAAGAAGACGACTGAGAACACTGTCCTTCCATATGCAGGGAGATACACAGCAAACTTGAAATAATGTTCAGATACAGCTCTTGTGTTGTTCTACTGCTAACAATCCATCCCTCCCTCCTTCCCCGCCAGTAAGATAGTGACGGAACCCATAACTAGGAGTGGTAGGAGAAAGGCTGTCCTGCTTTTGGCCTGGGCCCTGGGCTTCCGCAGTTCCTCTAGGGCTAGTTCATCTGATGATCTGAAGCTTGTCTCATTATAGCTCCCATCAGCCTAATGAAGCTCATACTAGTCAATATGCAAATTACAAAGATTTCTCTTTCTGTGTTTGCAGTTACTGAGGTGGCAATCTTTGATGTATAGCCTTCGCCAACTCTGTTTCCATTGATTTATTACTTTTGTTCAAAACTGTTATGGACTGCACAGTTTATTCCATTGCTAAAGGTACAACTCCCCTTAGTGTAAAAACACTCACAGAAAGAAGAGAGAAACCCTGATATAAAATGACAGTAACCAAAGACTTTTTAATGACCATATGAGCCCTCTTGTTTTTATGCATCCAGATGGTCTCTGGCCTTTCCTTAGAAGCCTTTTACTCTGTGGTTCTTTTTATGTCTCACCATAAAAATGCTCCTCCACAAACTAATTATAGTTTCAAAATCTACTTGCTGCCTTACTGCTGTTTAACCATACAATACCTCACTTGTTTGATTCACTCATACATAATGTTATTTCAACATGGAGCATGTGAAGTGATGGGAAGAACCCCAGATCCTGGGAAATAATATATTGGATTTTTGTCTTTTAACTTGTATATAATCTGCAAGTGAGCTGTGAGCTGAGGAACAGTTGATGACATTTCATTGATAATAGATATTTAGGAGCTAACAGGGTGAGAAAAGAATATTGGCTTAACTCTGTAAAAGCACTATTGATTATAGTTATTTAGGCTCAATTTCCATGCAGCTCAATAGTAAATAGGCCTACACGAATATACATGTGCACATATCATTAAATGTTCGCTTTTAGTGTACATTTCGATTCACGCAATCAACTATGTGCAAGTGCAAGTCACGAGCCTAGAGTGCTGGGAGTCATGCTGCAAACCTCACGAGACATATTTCATATGCCTGCTGTCCTAGTTCTTTTGGCGGTCGTTTCAATTATTTATACCACTTGGATTAATGATTATTGTCCTGTTGCCCTTAGGAATATGGCCTGAATGCCCACATCAACATCCCATTTCACCATGTGACTCCACCACTGTTTTTGTTTCTTCCTGTGTACAGCCATGATCTTGGGGCCTTTGTTTGATGGTGGTTCCTTCCCTGTCTCTGGAATGTTCCTGTCCCTGCTCTTGGCTTCCTGATAAGTCATCCTTCAGGACTTTGCTTTAGATGCCTTCCTCTTCTCTCCTTTTCTTCCCTAAGACTGGATTAGATGCTCCTCTTATAGGCTCCTTATACTTGATAGTTCATCCATTAAAATTTTTTTCATACTCTATTGACATTAATTGTTTACATATCTGTGTTCCCTTCTAGACATGAGCTCCTTGGGAGGAAGGAGTTAGTTTTAGTCATTGTTGTATCCGCTGTGCTTAGCACAGTGCATGACGCTTAATAAGAGCCAATAACAATTTGTTGAATAAATAAATGAATGAGTAAGCCCTTCTCTCCTGTTTAGCCCCAAGCACACTGCTTCTTCATGCCCCAGAGGAGAATGGCAGGCTGGTTAGAATAAATTATTTTCAAGACTACTGTGATTAATGTCCAAAGCCATGTTAAAATTTGGCCAATCAATTTTTTCCTTTATAAATCAACACCAGTCTGGCTATATCCACAGCTGTCATTTCATTGACATAATGAAATCCTTCATTACTGTTTCATCATGAGTTTTCAAGTATAAGAGCAAACTAAAATGCCTTTGCTTTATTTTAAAATGCCCAGGTAGATTGGAATACTATGAAGAAATATTAGAAATTAATTTCATAATTAAAGAACAAAGTTAGTTAAAAGCTAACGGGTCCAGAGTTTCATTTCATTCCCCTGATGTCCTGGTAAGCCATCATCATAATATTCGGTCTATAGTAAGCTCCCAGTAAGTGTGAACTGTTATCTTTATAACCTCTTCCTGTATCTTCTTCTGCTACCCATTCCTTCCCCTGTAAGCACTGACCATAGGAAAATAGACTTCAAACTCTGAAGCGGATAAAAGAGCATTGAGATTTAATTCATTTCTGAAAAAGGGTTAGCTGCTCCTCCCCTCTTGCATGTACTAAGCCTCAGTCCTTCTTCTTAAGCTTCAGCTCAGTTCAACAAGTGGTTATTGTACATCTTCTATGTGCCAGAACTACATTAGGCTAATCTAGTGCAGCTACTAGGGTGATTATAAAAATCTATGATGCTGCCAGTTCTTAAGCAGCTTCAAAGTCTATCTGTGATTACTCCCTTAGGGACTGGTACTAAGTATTTCCATAAACTCATTCTTACCACTGGTCTCTGTGCCTTTAAATATGCTCTAACACCCCATCTCTGATCAACTCATGGTTTCTTTTTTTCCAGAGCAGAAAGCATGCTCCACTGGGAATAGACATTCACAGCCTATGCAGTAATCTCCACAGTGGAGTAAAGAAGATCCTACAATGTATGTATAATATACATAAACACTATTAAAGACAGTTTGCAAAATATAACCCAACCTCATGAATCAACAAAATCCACAGCAGACTCCAAGAACCCTGAGTCAGTCTGTCACACCTCAATGGAACAGTTACATTCACTGTATTCTTCCGAAGCCTATTTTGAAAATCACATATATATTGAAAGTTAAAGCTTTCGCTTAAAGTCATACAGCAAACAAATTATCAGGCATGCCTGGAATTCATTTCTCTAAGTTCTCCTGCTGTGGTTAGCTATTGTGGAGGTGGCCAGATGGGAATTAACTTCAAATATTTTGCAATACTTTTCTACAATGAGGTGAACTAAGGATACAACTTTAATATGGGTGTCAGATTCCTTTGTGGACTTTATAAGCCCTTTAAAGTTATATAAATATCAGCATCCATTTGCATGGGGTACAAAATAGGATCAGCTGTAGAAGGGAAAAGAACATTAGGTTTCCACTTGGTAGGCTTCTACAAGCACTGAATTTATGCATGTTGCAATTCCTAGTTTATATGCATTGAAGGAGGTGATGGGGAGTGGGGGGATGGTGTACATACAAATTGGCCATTTGTATGAGACGTTTGTAAGTCTGGTACTGCCTCTTTTTTAATTTTTTTTTAAGTGTATGGGGGTATTTATTGGACTTGCTGTGTACCCAGCAGTTTATTACTTTCTCCAAAGAGCAGAGGAATATAGAAACTTCATTACAAGGAAAATCATGTCTGGTGTCTTAATAACTGTACTTGTGTAAACAGCAAGGGGTACCTGCTGAAGGAAATCAAATTCAATATGTTCAGCCACCCTGTGAGGCACTGTTTTCTGGTACTTTCTCTTAACTTTTTTTTTTTTAACATCTTTATTGGAGTATAATTGCTTTACAATGCCATGTTAGTTTCTGCTGTATAACAAAGTGAATCAGCTATACGTATACATATATCCCCATATCCCCTCCCTCTTGCGTCTCCCTCCCTCCCACCCTCCCTATCCCACCCCTCCAGGTGGTCACAAAGCCCCGAGCTGATGTCCCTGTGCTATGCGGCTGCTTCCCACTAGCGGTCTGTTTTCCGTTTGGTAGTGTGTATATGTCCGTGCCATTTTGTGTTTGTGGACACAGGTTATCTTTTGCTGATAGAAATGCGAGTTTGATGAAGGCTCCTTTATAATAGGTAGATGATGACTGGCAAGAACAGAACAGTGGGGATTATGGGTCTCAGGAGAGGAGACGATTGGTGGGGAAAGCAGGAAATGTGAACTTAAGAAAACAAGGTATTAGAGGAAATGATAAATTCAACCAAAAGCAAAACCATAGAGGTATAACAATAATAGATGTCAAACTAATCTGTAGACTGTTACTTGGTTAAAGATAAAGCAGAGAAGTGTCTTCTGGAACTTGATGCTGGTGGAGAATGGAGACGCTATGACTAAATATGCAGGAGAAAAACAGCAGCTCAGGCTTAAGGGGCGGGTGTCTGTATAGTCATTACATTTGGATAAATTCTCTGAAAAATATGTTGTCAAGAACTGGGACCAAGAAAAGGTACCAAATCAGCCTGGGGTGGAACCATTTAGACCAGGATAAGTCAGACTTACGTCTGGGATGCATGACTGGACTGTGTCTCATCATGGTTCCTATCAAGATAGGCACATGGGAGACTTGGCAAGACAGGAAATGAGTGTCAGCCTGAGCTGCATACTGGGGACACAATGAATAGTAGTCTCCTGCCCATAATGGGCGCAAAGAATGGTGGGGGAGGCATGCATCCCAATAAAGGGAAACTCATGCAACTCCCACTATTTTCCAGCCATATTCATATGTTTGTGCTTTTCTTTTGAAATTGCGTATTCAAAGGCCTCTGGACCTTTAAAAAGGTTTTAGCCACCTGCAGATAAGTAGGAAAGCTTTCAGGAAGTAAAAGAGTATCAGGTGGGCCTTCATGATCTCTCTAAAATCCTACTGTCGGTTGTCAGGCAACATTCCATCCACCTGCTGCCTTGTCGGCAGAGCTCCAAATTTGGTTTGGAATCTATTTCTCCCTCACATGAATCAGGGGAGGTTGATCCCAACCCCAGACCAGCTACAGGGGCAAATCCTAACCCATCTAAGCCAACCTCAGTGTTCCTACTCCTCTTGCCCATGGATTGTTTAGGACTGAGCTGTGGTCCATTGTGACCCATGAGTTGAGAGAGAAGATCTTCTGGGGGGCTTCTGGGAAAGGTTTCCTCACTCTGAAAAGAGACATTTACGAACACATGGTCTCTTCTTCTTCTCAATGTGGCTGTGTCTGTGTGTGATGCACAAAAAGGCAGCAGCCATCTTCAGCCATGGGGAGAGTGAGCCTAAGGATGAGGATGATACACCCAGGCTGGCAGAATAGAATCCGGATCCTTGATGACCTTTTTTTGAAGCAATGAATTTAATGACCATGGATGTTTTCTTTTGTAGAACACTAAATTTCCTGTTAGTTTAAGCCACTTTCAGTTGGTTTTGTTTCTCTTTCTTGTGAGCAAAAGCATTTTGACTGAGACACACGCTATTGTCTAGAAATGTCTGTGAAGATTATTCTACATTAGTAACATGGGTGCCTGGCGAGGTTGAGTAGGAGGTACGGCTCTTTCCTCCTCTTCCCACTCTAGGTCATTTCTCCTGCCTGTGGAAGTAATCAAAGGCTTATTTGTACAGTTCCTGACCAGTGCCAAAGATTGTTGCCCAGGTTTTTGCGGATGAATCCGGGAAACAAGAACCAACTGGTGCCAGCACTGTCTTTTCATCACCTATTTCTCGTTAAGACCAACGCTTCACCTTCCATCCACCTGGACTTCTAGATGCTAAAGCTACTGTGCTCTTTCCCTCTGTGCTCCCTGTCCCCTCCTGAGTAGGATCTCCTTGGTCACCGATCCTTCTCCCCAACCTGCCAAAATATGGTTACAAGACTGTGGCCCCTTCCCCAGACAGAGCCCATTGGCAGCCAGAACACTCAGGAAAAGAAAAGGGGGAACATGTGAGTGTGCTTTAAAACTCCATGGAAAAGTGAGCTCCATGGATGGGAGCATTTGGGAGAGACCTGCAGAGTGAGAATGAGTGGAATTCAGAGTCAGGAAGGGAAGCCCAAACTACACGGGATAAAATTCAGGGCCCTCATCCTTGAACACAGGTGGTTGGGATGATTCAACCGTATTAGGATAAATGGTCAATATCTTCCTAGTTTTAGATACTGGAAGACAGTGTGAGAAGAGCAAAACTTTTATTTGCTTGTATAAAAGTAATACAAATTATAGTAATTTATGCAAATGGCATATTATTTGTGCCTGATTGCCATGCCACCGTAACAGCTCTGCATACACTAAATATGGTGTGAGCTTTATTTGATAGCCTGTCCGCAGCCTCACTAGAGTTACTCTGCATCACTGCCATTAGCTAATGTAGTATTGAGTACTAAGTCACAGCTTTAGAATGTTGGAGCGGCCGCTGCCTATAATACCTACGTCCTTCCCAACATTTCTCGTGTTCCTTCATGATCCACTGTGGAACTTATTTAAATTTTCAACCAGTATTGCCTTTAGAGATACATAATTTCAACAATTTAGTTTTTGTCATGCCTAATATTCTTCCTACTGCTTTGAAGGATGTCCACTCTTTATTTGACTGTCACTTAAATAGTACTTACTAAATGCCAGGCGTTTTTTTCTAAGTGATTCACAAATATTATTTCACATCATCTTTCTAATAACCCCATGACATACTGTGCCAGACACTCTCACATGTCCCCGGTCCACCCCGATTACCCCTGCAGTCCCAGTGGACTGTTCCGTGTGGACTGATAGTGAGGACTGCTTGTCGGTGATGAGCATCCTGGTTGCTCCATCCTACACAGAACCTCCGAGGGTCCTCGGCATGGTTACGCCCCATTCCCCTCAGGAGTGACCCACGCCTTGATGGCTCTGCATGACGTTCTCTCTGTTTCACTTGCCCCCCCTCCTTCACTTGTGCTTCCTGGGATCACCTCTCAAGTAATCACCTGCACCTAAGTTCTTTCCTCAGGGTCTGCTTTGGGACTACCCAAGCACTAAGTTCTATTATTGCCCTCATTGTATAGATGGATAAACTGAGGCATGGAGTGCTTTAGTAATTTGCTCAAGTTTGTCCAGCTAGGAAGTGGTGGAGCTGGGATCTGAATTCATGCTACCCTAGGCTGCCTCTAAAAATCGTATTCTGTAATTGGTGAACATGTGCACCTTTCACTCATCCATACTGTTCTCGATGATATAATCAGGGAGGAGAGGTTTGTCAAACTTCGGCCCTTGGCCAAACCTGGTGCAGGGCCTGCTTTTGTAAATAAAGTTTTATTGGAACATAACCATGACCATTTGTTTACGTATCATCTGTAGCTGTTCTTGTGCTACAATGGCAAAACGGAGGAGTTGTGATAGAGACCGCATGGTTGGCAAAATCTAAAATTTTTACTCTCTGGGCCTTTACCAGAAAGGTTGCCAACTCATACTATTTCTCCTTAAGGCATGATCTTTCCCAATTGGAGTCTATATAGCAGCTGTCAGTGGACTCCCAGAACATGGCTTGACTTTGGGCCGGGTAGCTTTGGGGATTCTGAATGTTCTGTCAGTAAGCCTGTTTCTTGCTGTGCTCTTGTGGATGAGCCCAGGGGTCAGTGACATACTCAACTGCTGAGCCTGTGGCTTACTTTTCTCCCAGCTGCCAATCGAACGACTTGTGACTATTTCTTCTTTTCCCAACCTTGTTGTGTTTTTTAAGAGATACAAGATATCCCTTTCCCATTGACCAGTATACAACACTAGCCATGCTTAAATAAGTGGGTTAGGCCCAAAGGAAGCTTCTGCCAGAGATGTAATCATGCAGAAGAGGAGCTTGACTAATTCTGTGCAGGCAAAAGAGAGCTCCTCTTATTTTAGATGATTCAATGGGAACAGTAGGATTCGTTTTGTAGAGTTGTGATGCTAAAGGTTTGTTTGGGAATTTTTATGTGGATGCCAAGCAGTTTCTGCTGGCCTGGCATCTCAATATTTGCTTTATGCATTTACACACAGGTGTCAAAAGCACGTTTACACACGCTCACATCAAAGGCACCCATTTCCTAAGCTAGACATTCAAAAGGATATCTCATCATGCACCACTATGCCGATCTGCCAATTTGGAACTTTTTTTTCTTTCTTCAGGAAACCATAGTAACACTGTGAATCACTGAGGGTGTTGATATTTGTTTAACCACACTTTGATAATAATATCTGCCTTTCCAGTCAATGCTTTGAGAACATTCTCAAATATACCTGTCTTAGTTCAGGCTGCTATTAAAAAGTCAATAGGCTGGCTGGCTTATAAACAAGAGGAATTTATTTTTCGCACATCTGGAGCCTGAAAGTCTGCAGTCAGGGTGCCAGCCTGGTTGGACTCTGGTGAGGTTCCTCTTCTGGAGTGGTGACTTATTGTATCCTCACGTGGCAGAGAGCAGAGAGAGGAAGCAAGCTCTCTCATGACACTTACAAGGATGCTAATCCCATTCATGACTGTTCCAGCCTCATGACTGCCTCTAATCATAATTGCCTCCCAAAGGCCCCACCTCCTAATACCATCCCATCAGGGGGGTAGGGCTTCAACATACGAATTTGTGGGGGAAATGAACATTCATGTCCATAACGATACCACATTATAAAGCAGGGAAAGATGCCACTTGGCACTGAATGAAAGTATACCAAGAAAGTAGAAAAATCTTCATGCAGATTTTTCCCTTCAGCCAGAGTCATGTAGTAACTGTTTACATATTCTAGACTTAGAGACAAGGTCTTCCGATAGCATGATGAGTACTTCTTAATCTAAACTCCTCTATCTTCTCAAGAAGGTTTTTTTGCAGGTCAAAGAGGTTGAAGTAGGGAACTGCACACACATAACTCTTGCAATACCTGAGAGCAAAGCTGACCCACATACACAGCTCACTATCTTGCCCCAGCTCAACTACAGTTTAATCGAGGTCACTTATGAAACTCAGTGATCTCCATTTGTCCCCAAACACCCGGCAATCCCATGGACCTTCTCAACTTTCAACCATAATTAACTGATGATAAAGAATCACCAGTTCAGACGAGTGAAGCTTACGTTGGGAAGTCCTCTCTTCAGTGCACTGTGTCTAAGAGAGGAAGGATTATTCTGAAACCATAAAGCAAAGAAACGATTACCATTTAATAAAGTACCTGGAGTTTACAAATCTTCATTCACAGCCTGAGCTTGCTGGGAATGTGTCAGAAGCAAATCTGCTCAGAGAATTTATTGTTTGTTGATCAAAGGACAGTGACTGATGTTCCTCCCCTTGAGAGGTTTTGACTGAACCACTACTGAGACTAAAGTTGGTCCTCAAGTGCCAATGATTTGAAATCATTACCTGCTACCCTTACCAGTTTGGTCATTCAGGGAGCCACCTGGAAAGTGAAAACAATATGCTAATCACAAAGTTCCTGAATGTTTGGGGCTTTCAGGGGAGCCTTTTCGGGACAGTGATTCTCAGAGGAGGGATGGAGGACAGAAGAGGAGAGGGGAGGAGTGTGTCCAAATCACCCGAGCCCTTCAAGCTGAACAAAGCCCCTCTCCCCTCTTTGTCCCCCATGGATTCTGATACACTTTGCCCCACACCCCACCTCCTAGCTGAGCGAACGCCTGAGGCTAGTGTTACTGCGTTTCCACTGCTCTTTACAACATCCCTGCTCAGTCCTGGACACGCTGGGCCATGACCATCCTTCCTGGGAGGCTCTGGCTGCCTGTGGTGGAGCTTGTTAGTCATTTGTGAAGGCTGAGCTCCCTCAGGTATCCAAGGTGCTTATTGCTCTGAAGTTTCAAAAAGGCAGGACCAGACTTCCCTGGCGGCACAGTGGTTAAGAATCCACCTGCCAATGCAGGGGACACGGGTTCAATCCCTGGTCCAGGAAGATCCCACATACTGTGGAGCAACTAAGCCTGTGCGCCACAGCTACTGAGCCTGCACTCTAGAGCCCGCGAGCCACAACTACTAAAGCCTGCGTGCCTAGGGCCTGTGCTCCGCAACAGGAGAATCCACTGTGATGAGAAGCCCGCACACCACAACAAAGAGTAGCACCTGCTTGCCGCAATTAGAGAAAACCCGTGAACAGCAACGAAGACCCAACACAGCCAAGAAATAGATAAATGAATAAAAATTTAAAACAACAAAAAAAGGCAGGACTCACTCACTAGCTTTCCTTCTCCCATTGGTGTTCAGACCCACAGACCCTCCCCAAGCGACCTCTCTCTGTTTTCTTGGCTTTGCTTCCTGCCCTAGTTCTTTCAGCTCTTCTCATTTTTACATTATTTATGGCTTTTAGTTCTCACTTAGTAATTTATTATAAATTTTACTCCTGCTTTTACACCCCCTTAACCCAGGTTTTTATCTTGAAAAATGACTGCTTTGAATTGACCAGGAAAAGAAGAAGGAGCAAATTATCAGTATTATTTTTTGTTTTAGAGAGAGTTTCTAAATGACTGTATTTTTATTTTCAACAGCCATCCGCAAGCTTGCCATTAGATAGTGCTTCTCAACCTTGGTGGCACGTTGGCACCATCTGGGACGCTTTAAAAAACACTGGTGTCTGGACTCAGCCCCAGAAATACTGTTTTATTTGGCCTGGGGTGAGACTTGGGCACCGGGAATTTTAAAAGCTCCCCTGGTGATTGTTCTGTGCAGTCAGGGTGCAGAGTCACTGCCACGGGGAAGGCTGTCTTTGGAAGTTTAGGATGCTTCTACCTCCTCTTTCAGCATAACAGTCTTCCTTTAAGATCCCATCCTATATCAGGGAAGTTGGACTCAAGTTTTTGTCCTACCACTGCGTAGCCCTGGGCAAGTCCCTCCCTCGGCCTGAGCCTCACTCTCTTCATCAGTAAAAGCTCCACTCTCCGCCCCAGTGAGGCACTGATGCTGCAGACCAGACTCGCAGGCTAGAACCCCTGGTCCACACTGCAGTGCATAGAGTCAGGGGTTCAGGGGAAACCGAATGAAAGTGAACCAACTAATGGTGCCTGTAGCCATGCAGGGATCCCCTGCCTATCACACCAATATGCCCCTGCTCTATGCACTGAGAAGGAGTCACCTCTTGGGACCCCAGACCAGCTCTTTCCAGCTTCCAGCTCTCAGAACTTCTGTGCCTCCTACTGGGTACCAGGCAAGGGTCCAAAGTGCCTTCGCTGATCACTACCACACACATCAGCAAAACTTTCAACTCTATGGCACAGACCTTGAGGCGGTCCAGTGGAATTCTTTCCCGCCCTGGTCACTACATGCAGCCATGGAACTAGAGAGGATCCAGAATGTGTGGAGGAAGCCAGCCAGGCAGGGGGCAGAAGCTCACCTTCCTTCCCTCTTAAGAACATTTGTTGGTACCTCTTCCATCACGAAGCAGAGGCTCGATGCTTGTGAACAAGAGACTGGAACATATGGACTGCGACCCCAATTTTGCAGATGAGAAAACAAAGGCAAGTCTTCTAACTAGACACCAGTGGTCTCTTTCCATGATGTCACACTGTTTCTCCCCTTGTAGTAAGAGGGGCCTTGATTTACGCAGGTCCTTACTAAGAAGTAGAGTGTGTTTAAAAGAAGTGAAGGAAAGAAAGGAAAGAGGAGAGGAGAGGAGAGATATAACAACCCATGAACTTATGTTCCGTGACACTTGAAGCTCAGTCTGTCCCGGGCATTTGCCCTTGCTTTCCTCTCCTCTGGATTACTCTTCACCCATTGGCACATGGTTCATCCCTTCTCTGTTCAATCATCCCCTCAGAACCCGCTCACTTCTCTCTTTTTTTTGGCTGTGTTGGGTCTTTGCTGTGTGTGGGCTTTCTCTAGTTGTGGCGAATGGGGGTACTATTCATTGCAGCGCGTGGGCTTCTCATTGCAGTGGCTTCTCTTGTTGCGGAGCTCAGGTTCTAGGTGCGTGGGCTTCAGTAGTTGCAGCATGTGAGCTCATTAGTTGCAGAGCATGGGCTCAGTAGTTGTGGTGGGCAAGCTCTATGGCATGTGGGCTTCAGTAGTTGTGGCACATGGGCTCAGTAGTTGTGGCTTGTGGGCTCTAGAGTGCAGGCTCAGTAGTTGTGGCACAGGGGCTTAGTTGCTCCTCGGCATGTGGGATCTTCCCAGACCAGGGATCAAACCCATGTCCCCTGCATTGGCAAGCGGATTCTTAACCACTTAAGAACCCGCTTGCCATCAGGGAATTTCCCCTGCGCCACCAGGGAATTCCCCCTCTCTCCCTGCTATTTTTCTCCATCACAATGATCATACTTCCAATTATATTATTTATTTATCTGCTGCATGTTTACTATACCATGAGCTCCCAAAGGGATGGATTTTACTTGTCTTGTTTATAGCTCTGCTCCAGTGCCTAGCACAGTATCTGGCAAAAAAATTTTAAAAAGCAAAGTGAATGAATAAATAATGAATGAATGAGTAAGTGAGTCCTTGGGAAGGAGAGTTGTCTGCTTTTGCAGGCATGAGACAAAATGGTCCCTGTGCCACTGACTCTACCTGACACGTCATTCCCTGGCCTGGCTCTGTTCTGCTCCCCACTAGAATGCAAACTCCATGGAAGAAGGGACTTTTGTCTATAATGACCCCTGCTTTCTCCCCAAAGCTAGAATAGTACCTGGCAACATAGTAGAAATTCAACAAATATCTGTTGGTAAATAAATGAATACCTCACTCGGGAGAGTTAAAACCCATCAATCTTTGGAAAAGGTGGTATTTTTCAGGTGTGTCCCCTTTGTCGTCAGCATCTGCTTTTTCACTGTTCTCCTTGCTGACATCGCTTCCACTTCCATGGTGCCCAGCGGCCAGTGGACTTCCTCCTCTCCTCCCAGCCAAATACAGCAGGTCTCCACATCAGCCTCTAGCAGCTGCCCCTGTGTTGCTTCTTCCATGTCTTTGCTCTTGCTGTTTTGGTCTCTCTACCCCAGAGCTTCTCTTTCTCTATCCAGCAAAGGTCTACATGGATAGTCAGCTCTCATAGTCAGCTCTTTCCTGAAGCCTTTCTGACCCACATCTGGAAGTGCATTTTTCCCTCTCTAGATCTTTATGGTACCTGACACCCCTCAAGTGGTACTTAGGACTTATTAAAAGAGATGGTGACTCTTTGGAGCTTATGTTGGTAGATTTGAATCCAAGAATGTGTCCCCAAGACCTGGGGACAGGTTTCAGCAGCAGGGAGTCAGCTTCCCACTTCCCCTTATGTTGACACAAGAACCTTTAAGCATTGCCAACATCTTTCTTTCTACACAGTTGAGGCCACAGTGCTTCTCCTATTCTTAAGCCTTGGAGAATTCCAGTAGCTTTGCTGCAAACGGGGTTAGAAGCACAGATCCAAGAACTTTCCCAAAGGGCAGCTCCTGTCCTTTCCCTTTAACCCCCAAGCTCCACCCGAGCCTCTTAGTCTCTGGGGAAGGGTCTCAGAATGAGAGGACTTTGTTTTCCTCTTTCAAACTCCTCCAGTCTTCTCCCCCTCCTCCAGAAGCCCATATTCTCCCACAGCCTGCAGGCAACTCTGGGCTTCTCATAATAAATATCCTCCTTCCTCCACCCATCAAATTAGCATTATATTTGTTTGCTTCATTTCCTAGTAGACAACAGCTTACTGTGTTAGTTTCAGACTTTCACAGATTCAAAAGCCTAAGGCTTAAGATAGGAGTTTCTCCCTTAAAACAGACCATAGAATTAGGGTCTAAAAGGAGGCTTTTTAACACCTCTCCAATATACTTTCTCCCCTGCTTGTCCACCCCAATTTTTATGGGAAGCATGAGGCATTCAGGAATGTGGGTGGACATTTCTATTTTCTCAGGAGAAGTCATATCAAGAGTGGGAAACAGTGATGAGTGACAAGATTTTGAGAGATGGGATATTTTCAGACAAAGATTATTTAAGGGCAAGCAGACTTTCCTTACACTTCTTCAGAGGCACATTTAATATCTCCATATTGTTATTCCCACTTTTTTATGTCCTAGCCCATTTTCACCCTTGTATGTAGTCTATCGATTACTCCCAAGTTGCATGCTCAGTGGGGGCATCTTTCAGAGAAACAACACTGTAAATGTAGGAAGGCTTATGTGATATCTCATAATACCCCATCTTGTTAAAATAGCTAAATTCAATGTTATTCATTTATTCACTAATTAATTTACTCATTCATTCATTCACTCACTCAGTACACATGGAGTCATGACTCTGTGCTGAGCAGTGTGCTGGGCAGTGCAGATACAGTGGTGAACGTGACCCAGGCCCTGTAGTCATGGATCTTATGTGGAAATGAAAGGAGTCAGATGGTAAACAAGTGAACATACAAGATAATCATAGATTAGAATAAATGCCTTCACTTGGGGAGATCTAACTTAGATAAGGGAGTCAGGGAAAGCATCTTGATTTTTGAGCTAAGACCTGGGGAATGATGATAATCAGGCTTAAAAAGAGCTGGGGTGGGAGAGGCTTCCAGGCAGAAGGTACAGCTGGTGCAAAGGCCCTGAGGCATGAGAAGGGTTGTGTGTGGCTTGAAGGAGGCCAGTGTGACTGGAGCCCAGTGAGCTGGCTGCCCTGGGAGAAGGAAAGGCAGAGCCCTGCAATTGCTTTCCGGTCTCCAGGCCTCTGA
The DNA here is from genome assembly GCF_949987515.2 of Delphinus delphis. Classification (NCBI taxonomy): domain Eukaryota; kingdom Metazoa; phylum Chordata; class Mammalia; order Artiodactyla; family Delphinidae; genus Delphinus; species Delphinus delphis. The sequence continues at coordinate 12,237,813 of NC_082692.2, read as the reverse complement.
GGAGACTTCCTGTTTTCAACACAACCCTTGAGTTGCTTGAATTTGGAATATTCATTAATCCAGGAGCGCATGTACTTCAGATGTTCCAGACATCTGAACCTTTCCTGGCAAACAGGAACCTTTCCTGGAAAAATCACAAAATTCTGCTCAGGGTGTCTAAAAATCTTTGCCTCATGAAACCTCCTCACAGCCAAAGTAGCATTTTTCTCAATATGGGAGACTGAGTTCATTGCTGGTACATTATTGGGTTCCATACAGTACAAAGAAGGAATCCAAATGTATAGCAAACACAGCTTCAGTCCTTGGATCATGTGAACTCTTCAGAATATAGCTAGTCTCAGAGGAGGAATGATCATGTTTGCAAAAGTAATCTTGTGCTTCAGCTAATCGCCAAGACAACAGCGATGCCGTATACGTATTGAGATAGCCCATTTTTCTTTCTCTTGTATCCCTTGAATCTTTTCTCAAGCAATGTTTGTGAGAAACACTAAAGCAATATAAAATATGACTCACCAAAAATGCCCTGTATTTCAGATTAACAAGAGATAATTCATGTAGACAGTTGTCACAGTCCCCAACAAATGCTCAACTAGTGTTAGTTGTCCTTATTACTGGATAGAAGGAATAAACCCCAGCTTCAATCTAAAGAGTTTAGGTATTCAGAGGAACAAAGCCCTCAAGTTTTATCTGAACAAAATCTCATATCACTTTGTTTAAGAAGGAAACCACAACCTTCGAATCGTAAGTAAACATATTTCCTTTTTTTTTCTTTAAATTTTATTTTATTTTTGGTTGCATTGGGTCTTCATTGTGGTACGTGGGCTTCTCATTGCGGTGGCTTCTCTTGTTGTGGAGCATGGGCTCTAGGCGCACAGGCTTCAGTAGTTGTGGTGCGTGGGCTCAGTAGTTGTGGCACACGGGCTTCGTTGCTCCACGGCATGTGGGATCTTCCTGGACTAGAGCTCGAACCCACGTCCCCTGCATTGGCAGGAAGATTCTTAACCACTGCGCCGCCAGGGAAGCCCAACGTATTTCCTTTTGAAGCTGAAAATCTCCGTGGATTTGTAAAACAAGGCACTTAGGATGCTATCCTTGGACGGGCTTTGTTTACTTGTTTGGTTTCCTCCTATTCTTGTAGGTCAAAACTTATTATCCTAATGGTTGACTAAGATTTTTTTTAAGTCCAATTGGGTCAATCTGACAAATTCCAAACTGTTCTCAACAAAAATCTCAACTCAGAGTGCCGTTTTCAGGCTTAACAAACTGTTTGCAAGGCTGTTTGGCTCAGAGGAAAACTGCTGTACTGTGTCTGCTTCCTCGCTGACTTCATGTCTGCATCTGCAGTGTGGCAGGAAGCGACGTTAAACCTGCTCTCCTGCTCTGTGGTTAAACGTGTCAGACGCCCTGGGGGGCCTCCAGAGACTGGGACTAGAGGCCTGCAGGTAGAATGGCAGGATTACCAGCTTCACGGACCCATGATTCTTCAATCACGTAATAAGCAGTTATACCACCCAGGAGTTCAAACGTGCCATGGGGTGTTGTTGCCACACTATGTTCATCTCTTGTTTGGGTTGGGGGATAAAGGAAGGACAGGCGTCCCCTTATGAAGGCCACAACTGTGTGGGGCTTTCCTCCATCACATCATCACACACCTGTCTCCCTCTCAAGTTCATTGGGTGGGGGTCCTACGTCCCCCACCTTTGCGTCTCCAGAGTTTATCACAGTGTCTGTGCTCAATAAGCACACGTTGAATGAGCTTAATTTTTTTTCAATATTTATTTTTATTTATTTATTTGATTGCACCGGATCTTAGTTGCGGTTTGTGGGCTTCTTAGTTGTGTCTTGCCAGCTCCTTAGTTTTGGCATGCAAACTCTTAGTTGTGGCATGCATGTAGGATCTAGTTCCCTGATGAGGGATCGAACCCAGACCTCCTGCATTGGGAGCGTAGAGTCTTAACCACTGCGCCACCAGGGAAGTCCCAAATGAGCTTAATTTTAAACAATTCCCACATATTAGGACCAGCTTGGTTGTCTCACAGAGGGCTGGGTCAGCAGCTTGGTGACAGTGACCTCTTGGACCACCCAATCACATAGATGTCCCTGTTACTGTGACAAGAACAAAGCATTGCCAGGAGATAGCAGGTCTGGGAAAGCATAAGCCATCCATACCCCTGAGCCTGGCCCCTAGCAATCAGCATAGCTACCTAACGCCAGCCCTTCTCAGCACATTTTCACACCAGGACACACAGAGAAAGTGAGAATATTTGTACAGCAAACTGAGATAAACGACTAAGTCTGCTCGAGGCAAAAAGAGGCCGGCCTGAGGCTTCCAGGTGCCCCAGATCCCACCACCTCCAGGGATCACAGAGATGTGCCTAGAAGCACATCTCAACCACTTGGCAGGACCGGTACCCAGCCTGCAACAGCCTGGTGGCCAAGATGCCCTGCTGCGCTTGTTGCACCGAGTAGTTGTTAGCTAACTAGGGGCCCTAAGTATAAAATCCATGATCCAGGGCCCTAAATATAAAATCCACTCCCAGCACCATCTTTCTGTATTTGCTCAGTCACATAATAATAACTTGTCCACCAGTATGTAGACAAGCGTGATCAGTTCAGGGCCTAAAAGAGCTGGGCATGCCTATGGGTCGGGAATGATGCAGGTTATACAAAAGTCTCTAAAGATATCCACAGTACCTTATATTTGTACAGCACTTTACAGTTTATGAAAAGTTTTAGTGTATTACACATCAACTGATAACCAGGTATAGTTGAGAACCAGCAGAGTATAAATAAATAAATAAATGAATAAATAAATCTCTGAATAAAATGTATCTTAAAGTTCAGTCACTAAGACTCATACCCCTTCCTCACAAACCCTCAAATGTTCATTCAGAATCAATTTATTCCTAGTTTATAAATAGCTTTAACAAACTTGGATTGGATTTACCAATCACTGAAAGCAATAAGGAAGGAGGAAGTGTCATATGTCCACTTAAGATGGACATATGACAGCAGTGAGAAGTGACAGCAGGTAGCGAGAGAAAATATTGATAAACGCAGAAATCTGGGACTAATAAAGAGGCAAACAGTCCCATGGACTTAAAACTGATTTTGAGGGCATCATTGTCTTAACACAGGACCGTATAATAATTGATATTAAAAAGAATTAATTGAAATCCCAAGTCAGGAAGAGGTTAAATTATGTTCTTTATACTCTGCTAAAGAATATATAAAAGAGTGTGATCTATTTTAGAGAGATTTCCATTTAAAGTCTTAAAAATTCATTGCTTGAAAATATAAATCCTGAGCTATGTAGAAGAAGTCAGCTATCAGCTGCTTTCCAAAGGGCTCCAGATAATCAAAATCTTACAGCATGTGGTTTTATATTTTGCTGTTTGTTGGATAGAGTTTTATGTTTGGCGTCCTTTATTTTAATAGCCAATATAGAAAATGCTTTCTATTTTTTCTCTTTCTTTGTTTAAGCCACTACATTTAGTTGCTATTTATTGAAATAGACCTTGATTGACTTTGAGTGGCCCTCAGCTAGACTTTTTTTTAAAAATTTTTTTAAGTCTCCTCTCCCCTGTTCCAGATAATGAAACTGCAGTATCCCAGCTATTTTTAGCATCCATTGGGAAGTTAGAAGCAGCGTTCTGATCTTTGTCTAACATAATTCAATACTTAACATTGAAACAATGGGCTCCTGTATGTCAAGTAGCTTGGACACATTTATCTGACTGACAAATCGTTCTTCCCTTTGAGAAATATCAAGGCTTCCCAGTATTCCTACTGAAGAGCAGTCAAATATTCAGATCTCTTAAAAATAAAAAATGAAGTATGAATATACAAGTTTGTGGATGGCCTCAAATTATGTCACTGGTTATAGCAGAACTTCAGCAAATTCTATCCAGAAATTCCAATAGGATTTGGGGGTGGAGGAAACTCTCAGCCATTCTTCTCCACTCCAGAAGCGATTTCAAGAAAGGGAGGAAACGTGATGAGCACCTACTATGTGCCGGCTGTTGAGGGCTATGTTAATTCCTACAACATTTCCATGCGGAAGGTGTGAGTATCCCAAGAATCCCAAGAAAATAGAGGTTAAGAGATGTGACATAACAAGTCCGAGTGTCGCAGCCAATGGGTGAAGAGAATCATCCCTAATATAGTGACCAGAACAGGAGCCCACAGGCCCAGGGAAGACCCTCCACTAAGGCATTTACAGATAGGTTATTTTTTCCAGGATGAGAGAATGAAATGCACTGAGGGCATGAGGTGCCATAACACATGTAAGAGAAACACTACAACTCCCCATGGGGCCCCATGCCCATAACTACCCTAGAGCTGCTAAGCAGAGCAGCAGGGCCCATCTTGCAGATTAACCAGTAAGATTTCAGGGATAATTGGAAGATTGTGAAGATCCAGGGCCGGGTCTCTGCTGGGGCCCCTTGATAAGCTGATTACGGAATATCCTTATTTGATTAGATTCTATCCAATTGCTTATCCACAAATATGAATAATGCCTGATTAAACAGTATTTGATTAAATGTGTTTACTAGCAAAAAAAAATTATTCATAAAGAGTTGCAAGAAACCCCCCAGTAACTCTTATTTACTCACATGAGGCCCTCCCAGAAACAACATCCTTCTCTTACTGTTTCATTCAGGTAATATGAAATAAAATCCAGTTTTTAAAATAAGCTGGATGATATACAATTTTGTAGCAAGTTCGAATTTCTCAGGCCACAAACTCAGAAGTGCCCAATATGGAGAGCTCTTTGTTTTATCATAACTGTACTTATTTTTTGTCTTGAGCTGGATATTTACTGATGGCAGAAGTGACTTGACATGGCAAGTCAGAGTTCTCTGAGTCATTTCAGAACTTGCTGCTCTCTCTCCCTGGGGTGCCACATAAACTCTGAGAAGGTTGTGGAAAGGCAAAGCATTGAGGAGGTCAGCTGGCCCTACCGGCTGGCCTGGGTACATGCAGCATCATCTCCTTGTCCTTAGCGCACTGCCCCCAAGTCCTCTGTCACTGGACCGCATCCTTTCCTCTAGGACCCTTGAGAAAACATCACAGCTCCTGTGCTCCATAGGTCTGCAGGGGGCTTACATGAAGGCACCTCAGGCCCATCTCCCCAGGTGTCCCCTGCTGTCATCTCTCCTCCCCTGTGTCACAGTGAAAGAGCAGACACCATGGGTACCTACCATCTCTCAAAACCCCAGGGAAAATTCAAGGCACAAAACACCCAAACTGATGTAGAGGATCCATGGCACCCTGCCTTTCAAGACTAGGCCAAAGGCAGCAGGGTACAGACCCCCATCATTTCTTCCCTATTATTCTCCTCCCTGACTCTCCTTGTCTCCTTGTCCCCAGATGGAATCAAAACTTAAGAGCTGAGCACATTGGCTCTTATGTCATAGGATCAAGCATTTTCTCCAAATCTGTTGCTTATGGCAGAAACATTTGCTTTTAATACCCAGGAGCCAGGCACTGGGACACAAAGGCCCTTTCTAACAACCTATTATATCTGCTGGGAGTTCGAAAGTCTACTTTGAATCTCAAAGGCTGAGAGGTCTTATTTTAAGTTGTTCTTTTGTGGCCTTTCCTCCTTGAAGCTATAAACCCTGAAAATATGACCCTCTCTAATTCCAGGGAGAGGCAAGCAGGATTATCCCATAAATAACCTAGCAGAAGATGCTGTACCTGAATCCAGTCTCCATGCACCTGGGCCTCCAGGCCCTGGAGTCCCCAGGTTTCCCAGCCTCCTCTCAGCAGCTGACCCCCAAATGCATATTCTGGCTTCAGCAGTCCTGGGTCCACAGGAGTGGGGTGGCATCCCTCTGCTTCATTGTGTCCAGGTGTGCCCCAGCCCGAGCATGCTGCTGAGAGAACAGGAGCACACAGCCACCTGGAGACACATCTGCCCATGAATTCTAGTCACGCATGGAGGTCCCCAGACCCCCCTGCCTGGTAACTTCATTACATCACTGCTTCTACACTAAGCGGTAACCCCTCCAACCAACATTGTCACCTGGGGATCACTAGCCCATGATTATATGAAGACCATTTTAACACTGGGCATGTGGACTGGAGTTAGGGGCCAAAATTGAGTTGCCGTTTGTACGGAGAGGCATTAAACGGTTCAGGTAGCTCTTCAAAGGACCTAGATTACATGTTATACCAGGGACTGCCGGCTCCCTTCCATCCTTATAATAGAACCTTTGCCTTTTAAAAGGGCACAAAGCTATTAGGAATCAAGACTATATTGCCCTGCCTCTGTTGCAACCAGGTGTAACCACATAATTAAGTGCTGATCAATGAGATATTTGTACAAACGTTTTTCGGCAATTGCAGTAGAACCTCCTAGAAAGATAGCTGGCACACATACATTACATCATCCTTTCCACATCTGCCAGCAGAATGAAGTTTGATAGCTTTTGCACCACGAGGAAGAGAGTCATACCCTAGGGATGGATGGTGGAGCAGTTTATTGGAGGGAGCCTTGTTTACTAAAGGCTTTGCTCGGTAGCTGTAAATGCATCAGGTTGCTTATCTACAGACTTTTTAAGTGAAAGAGTAAAACCTTGAGTATTTAAGTCACTGCTCATTTGGATGGTCTATCTTATGCACCCGAACCAACTTCTGATAGATGTAAATTATAACTAGGTCCAATTCTGTTTGGGCTGGGGTAAGCGTGGTGGAAGAGAGTGTCAGAGAGCCATCTGAAATTGTCAGCTTACAAGTAGTGACATTCATGAATGACTCTTGAACTCAGCAACAGCTTCAAGAATCAGGCTGGGTGCAGAGGTTTTTATTCTGCAGCTGTGGAATGTGTGTTTGATGGTGTCTCCTTCCCTTCTAGCAGTGAGAGGAACCGCTATGATGTAAAGGGTCTGTCTGTTGTGCTTCAAGATGTCAAGTGCCCCTTTCCGGTGACTTGCGGGGATTTGCTGTTGTTGCCATGGAGACCAAGTGAATCTGAGTTCAACCACGATAGCTAGGCCTTTTTATTCAAAGGGACGTATTTTGAAGAGGAAGCCAGTATGTAAGATAGTAAGGTGACTCATCTTTCACTAATGCAGCGAAGCACACTGAGGCCTTCCTTCAGGATCTTAATGGATATTATCCCAAGAAGCCCATATTTGTGAGTGAATCCTGAAATGATTAATTAAATACATTTTCCCTACCCATCCAGCACCTGTCTTCAAGGAATTCTCTTCCTCCAGAATTTTAAGGAGGAAAATTAAGCCATCAACTCACCTTTCTTCATTGTATCAAATAAATACATATTTTCCAGCTCTCTTTTTTTTTCTCTCTCTCCGACACACGAGAATTTTTCTCTGAACCAGCAAGTTGCAATGGAAATAGCACTGGACTTGGAGTTAGGAGACCCAAGCCTGTTCTTGGCTCTGCGCTTAATCAGCTGTATCGCTTTGGGTAGGACTGCTCTGGGCTTCAGTTGCTAGATCTGATCTTGAGGAGTAATGTGAGATGACCTCTAAGATTCCTTCCAAACCTAAGAACCGGAAATCCCTCCTGATTTTAATTCTCCTCTCCTGGCGAGTACCTTAATCAGGTTTCTCTGTTTCTGTCTTCCCCAACCAGCATGCAGGCTGGTGTAACAGGTACTCAATACATGTTTATTTGATGAGTAAAATGAATGAATGAATAAATGATCAATCAGTCAATCAGTGTGTCTTCAAGACTGATTTACCTAAACATTATAGTTTTCGGTTTCTTTTCTCTTCTTCCTTAATCAGCCAGACTCAGAAATTGATTCCATACCTGGAATCAGTATCTACTGAAAGCGACTTGACTTTGGAGCCAAGACCAGGGGCCCCTTGCTTTCTGTCGACATCCCCGGCCAACGTTTGTCCCTCAGTTGCACAAACCTTGACAGTTTGTGCAGGAGGTGCATCTGTGTTTCTGCCTTTTCCTGAGACAAAATTATATGAATAAAAAATGAATCCCAGGGCTTCCCTGGTGGCGCAGTGGTTGAGAATCTGCCTGCCAATGCAGGGGACACGGGTTTGAGCCCTGGTCTGAGAAGATCCCACATGCTGTGGAGCAACTAGGCCCTTGAGCCACAACTACTGAGCCTGCGTGTCTGGAGCCTGTGCTCTGCAACAAGAGAGGCCGCGATAGTGAGAGGCCCACGCACTGGGATGAAGAGTGGCCCCCGCTCACCGCAACTAGAGAAAGCCCTCGCACAGAAACGAAGACCCAACACAGCCAAAAATAAATAAAGAAAGAAAATTATAAAAAAACAAAAAAAAAACCCCACCAAAACTAATCCCAGGTCTGGTCCTTGGTAACATCCAAACTGAGCTCAAAGATTTTCAGATCTCCTGCAGGTACTTTTCAAAGCTCATTTTTTGCACTGTAGCAGACTTTGAATCACTTTTCTTAGTCAAAGGTCAAAAGAGAACAAAGGAATCTAAACTCTTTCACAGCCATTTCTGGAGAATTCCAGAGAGGAAGGGAAACTGCTGCAGGGGAAAAACGAAGCAGGCAGTGGAGGCCAGAAGTGACTGGGTTTAAATTCTGGGTCCCTGGACAGGTATTCTCGGTGCCCTGCTCTGCAGGCTCTCCAGGGGAACTTTCTGTTTCCAGTGTTTGCCAGATCTGGGCGACCAGCACCTGAACTGCCATTTGTACCACAAAGCAAGGTGCACTTCCTTCCTGAGTCCCTCTCCTCCCGAGGCTGTGGGTCTCCTGATATCATGGCTGTTTCTGAGATTCGGCCTCTGCACACTGGTGCCAGATTAAATCTCGGCGACAGAGTTTTGGGTGAAGTAGAAAGAAGTAGTGTTATTGCTTTGCCAGGCAAAGGGGGGCCACAGGCGGCTAATGCCCTCAAGACTGTGTGTCCCGCCCAAGAAGGCTTAGTGAGGGGTCTTACAGTGTTCAGGGAGCAGGGCGTGATCAGCTCGTGGGCATTCTTCTGATTGGTTGGTGGTGAGGTAAGTGGGAGTCGGCATCATCAACCTGCTGGTTCCAACTGGTCTGGGATCTGCGTGCTTCTGGGCAGCAGACAGTTCACTTCTCCCACCTGGTGGGGTTTCAGTAGCTGCAAAACAGCTCAAAGGACGTGGCTCAGAATAGTACTTATGGTCCTTGAGGAAGAACTAAAGGTCCTTGACTTTGTTTAATGGCTAAAGTATTATTTTGTCTTGTTTGACTGTTTTCCTTTCTTTCTGCATTTTCTCACTTCTCTGATTAAATTTATTCTTTGACTAAAGTTTTCCTACAGACAAAAGGCTGGCAGACAACATGGGTGGGTTCTATTCTGGGGAGGCCTCATAGGGTCCTGCTCGCTTACACGGTCACCTCTTGTCCCTGGGATTTGTAGACCTTCCACAAAGAGGGGGGATGGGGCTAATTTTGTGTGAACCAGGGACAATGTTGTGCAATATTTCCCTTAATCCATATGGTACCCGTGTTACAGGTGATGAAACAGGATCAGAGATTAAGTTTCAAGGTGTACACTGTGCTGATTTTGATAAATGTATGTATTACCATATGATTACTTCAGTAGCATCACCTTAAACTTCTATCATGTCACATAATTATCATTTCTTTCTTTGTGGGAAACAATTAAGACCTTAGCAACTTTGACGTTTATAACACAGTGTTTTTGACTATAATCCCTATGCCATGCCTTAGACCTTTAGGACTAATCTGTCTACTGGTTATGAATTTGTACCTTCAACACCATCTCCCCAACTCCCCCCCTCCCCCAGCCCACTGTACTCTCTGTTCTTATAAGTTTGGCTTTTTGTCTTTCTCTGTCTGACTTGTCTCACTTAGCATAATGCCCTCAGAGTTCATCCGTGGTATTGCCAATGGCAGGATTTCCTTCTTTCCCAAGGCTGAAGAATGTTCTGTTGTATGTATATCCCACAACTTCTGCAGCCATTCATCTGTTGATGGACACTTTTAAGTTACTTCCTCAAACTCACCTTCCAGGAAGTGGCAAGTGGCAGATTCAACCCAAGTTTTCCATGTCTCCAGAGCCAGCAGTCTTTACCGTCGCTCTTTCCAGGCAATTCCTGTTATGCCTGTTATGCCTGTTATGGGGCACCTGGGCCGAGTGCTCATCCCCCATATTTATTAATATTTCCAGAGGTTGCTGAGTGCCAGAGGGCTTGTATAGTAATTATCATTTTATGGAGAAAGTTTCAACTCAGGAATCTCTCTGATTTCTGATGGTTGTTCAATGATCCGGTTAATGTGTTCATTTTTTTTCCTTTTTGCCTGATTTTATTTTTTACTGTGTAACACATTTTCATGGTTCAAAATCAAAATGATATAAAAAGTCTTTCTCACAGATGTCTCATTTTCATTCCTATTCCCCCTTCCCTGGCCCCCTACTCACATCTGTTATAGGTGACCATAGTTTCCGGTTTATTCTTCCAGTATTTCTTTCTACAAAAGATCCAGAACACCTAGACACACATACATGCATGAACGTAGAGTATATTTGTGTGTGTATATTTATATTCTTATTTCCTCTGATTTCATACACAAATATAGCACAGCACATTACTATTTTGCACCCTTTTTCGCTTAGCAGTGTATCCTGTAGAACAATCTGTGTCTACAGAACTCTCTCATTCTTTTTATATGGCTGCCAAGCACTCCATTGTGTTCTAGGCCCTTAGTACTAGTTTATTCACCTCATTGGTTTTCATTCTTGGACATTTCTCTTTCTAATCCTTTGCTATTACAAAATAATTCTGCAATTAATGGCTTTATACAAATATGTTTTATATTGGTGGAGGTAGATGTGTTTTAGGGGATTTCCAAGGAGCTGGGTCAAAAGGTAAATGCATATGTAACTTGGTGAGCTGTTGCTGAGCTCCTCTCCATAGAGCTTGTACTATTTTGCACTCCCACCCGCAATATGTGAAGAGCCAGATGCTCTAAGCCCAGCTAACAGAAAGTATTGTTCAACTCGGAGTTTTCACCAATCTCAGTATAATATCAATATATAGCTCAATATAATTTTAATATAAATTTCTCCTATTACAAGTCTGGTTGAACATATTTTTAAAGGCCATCTCCTTTTCTCATGGATTGTACATTTTACCCATTTTTCTGTTAATTTTTCTTTTATTGTTGATGATATTTTATTTAAAGAGTGCTTTAACTATTTGGGAGCTTAGTCCCTTATTGATATAAGTTGCACATATTTTTCCCAGTTTGTCATTTGTCTTTTGACTTTTGCCACACAAAGGTAGTGTTAATGCTTGGACAAGTTTATCGACCTGTTTCTTTATTTCTTCTGAACAGTGAGTCACAGTAAGGCTTTCCAACTACTAGGTTGGAAATTTACCCAAGTTTTCTTAGAAAAATAAATGGGTTCACTTTTCACATTGAGATCTCTAACCCATTTGGATTTTTCCTGGTATTCTGTATGATGTATGGATCCAATTTCATATTTTTCCAAATGGCTTTTCAGTTGTCCCAACATCTTTTATTAAAAAATCCAACTTTCCCCATTTATTTGAGATAGCACCTTTTTCATACCTTAAATGTGTTCTTCTGTCTCTTTCCAGACTTTTAATTTTGTCCTATTTGTCTTTCTATTCATTCTTATACATTCTTAATGAGAGGGCAATAGTTATCTACATTTGTAGGTGAAATGCCACCCTTTGCTGAATTTTTTCTTTGTTGTTGCCTTTCTGTTCACACCCTGCTTTATTTTTATTGAAGTCAGGTTTTGTGTATTTGGCAAGCAATGAGGACCTACCACACTCCAAATACCGACGGTGTGGGGACAGGGGTGGGAGCAAAGACTCCTTGTCTAAGAGGGGAGACATTCACACATCCGTCGCAGGCTTGTCTCTGCATAGTGATTGTGGGACCTTCCCCCAAAGCCCCTGTGATTATTCCAAAAGCCCTTATGATGTGTTTTAAGGGAGCTGAGGTTCTTTATCCATCAGATTTTTATCCAGGACCCATGTGCCCACAGTTATTCAGGATAATTCTCCTACTAAATACTTTTTATGGACTCCCTGACAATAAGGCATCTTTCCATCAGGACTGGTTTTGCAACTTGGCCTCTGGGTTCAAGTTGAACTAATATCCAATTAGGTCATCAGCTGTGGTAGCAGATATGGTATGTTACTCTTACTCCAAGTGATAGCTAACTTTTCTCAATTATTCTCTCTTCTACAAATCGAGTTGTATACCCTTTCCAGATTCTTCCTGTTTGGCTGGGCCATATCTCATGAGGATTGAAGTGATGTTGGATTGGAGTCTCCATGTTGTCCCCATCGTGCTCTGTGGTTACAAAGTCATACTAATGATACTCTTGAGTACCACCAAACAAGTACTCTTAGCCACTTGGGAATCCCTTCCCTTCTCCTCTCTTCTCCTCCCCTGTCTCCTTCTCCCAGCATTTGTGCTTCATTCTCTGCTTCACAACCCCAGAGTTTCACGGAGATTTCTGGGGAAAGCACTCTTTTAATTTCATCTGAAACTGTTTTCTTCAAGGAGCCAAAAAGTGGTCTGTGGGGGGGCCCTCCAGAGGACCAGTCTCTGAGGCAGATGCTAACGGATCCTCAAAAATCTCACTCTTCCTCTTCAGCCAGAACCCTCATCTTAAAGGTCCGCAGTTGTCCTGCTCATCCCTGTTGTGTTGACTCGCATCCCCCAAAAAGATATGTTGAAGCCCTAACTCCATGTGCCTTGGAATGTGACCTTATTTGGAAACAGGATTGCTGCAGATGTAGTTAGTTAAATTGAGGTCATACTGGAGTCGGGGGTGGAAGAGTTTAGTCCACTATGACTGGTGTCCTTAAAAGAAGGGAACAGAAACACACAGGGAGAAGACAGCCATTTGACAACAGAGGCAGAGATTACAGTGCTGTAGCTGAAAAACCAAGGAATGCCAAGGATTACTTATAAACCACCAGACGCTTGGAAGAGGGAGGAAGGATTCTCCCCTACAGGATTCAGAGGGAATGTGGCCCTGCCAATACCCCAATTTCAGACTTCTGGCCTCCAGAACAGTGAGAGGGAAAATTCCTGTTGTTTTAAGCCATCCAGTTTATGGTACTTTTTTAATGGCAGCCTTAGGAAATGAATACAATCCCAAAGTTTTGTTTTAGGAGGAATTTGACCCACACAATTCCTTCCCTGAAGGACGGACACAAGGAAAAACATCGTAAGTGCAAGTGCCCTTTTCTCTTTTTTTGTGAAACACTAATTTTTATTTCTCCAAAGACTCAAGATCAGCTCATAGGAATGAGGTGCTGTTTCTGGGCCTGCATTCCCATAGTGAAATGGGGTCAGCATTAAGTACCTTCTGACAGACACATACCCTCTTCTCCAACCAGGTGGTCCTACTGGTTGCCTGTTTCCCACCTGGAATTATCCTCACCTCCCCCTCTCCTTTCACTCAAAACCCCGTCTATCCCGGAGGCTCAGTTCAAGCTCCTTTTCCTACAGAAAGCCTGTCTTGACTGGACCAGGCACAGTGACGCCTCCCACCTCTGCATTCCTGTCATAATCTCTGTGCCTGTGTGGTGTGTGTTCCTCGCTATCTCACACAGGTATGGCTCCCTCATTCCAACCTGTTGATAAGTGCCTGAAGGCCAGGGATTATGACTCTGGACACTTAATGCACTGCCTTGCACATTATGAGAGCCCAGAAAATTCAGTAAAGAAATGAATAGGTCTGAAAGTAGATCATCAACCATACACAAATAGAACCCAATGGCCATGAGCCAGAAAGTAAGGAACAAGGGTTTCTATTGAAAAAAGAGGAAACCAAGCAAAGGTACTTGGGAAGGAAACATCAAAAGTGACATTTCTCACTACAATAAATTTAGGAAAAGCCAGTGACTAGAGAAAGCTGGCCAAATAGTTAAAACTGATTTCTCTGTGTCTACTCAAATGTTCTGTTTCGTTTGTACTTATTATTCCTTCTCTGTCTGAGTTTGGCTCAGGGTTTATTGTTTTGATCAATGTTTTGTACTCTGCTCATTAAAGGTATCTTGAAAATATGAAATTTTATTGCTAGAAAGGAATTTAGAGATTTCCTTATTCATTTTGAGGCACGAGAAAGAATTTGGAACCAATCATGAGTAGAAAGCCAAATCTTCTGTTTGTTAACTGTGGGATGTTGTGTAAGTTACTCACCTCTTTGGACTTTGATTTCTTTACTATAATAATGGGATAGTAAATGCCTCCCAGGAGTGGTTAATTGGGAGGATTAAAACTATTGTGGACATTGGCTGGGCACAACAAAAAGGCACTCAAAAATGGTAGCCTTTTCATAGAAACAGGAAAACTTGTCCTTGGAATAAGTCAGATCAATGGTTTTCAAACTCTGTTTCTTACAGCCCAAGAAGCCACGACTCAGTCACACTGTAGCCACCATGTTGGCAGTAGCTGAAGGCAGAGGGGCTGCCTAGTGGGCAGAGTTCTGGTCCACAACCCCTCCTCAACAAGGGAAGCTCTGCTTCCCTCTATTTTATATATTGGAGCTCTGTGTAGGATTGATTCATGTAAAAAAAAAAAAAAAGAGTTCAAAAAGTTTAAACTCTTAGAGTAGGGCAGTGCTTTTTATTCTAGGTTTACGAAGGCATTCCTGTCTTAATTCTTAAAACTAAGTATTTCTGTCATTTAGAACAAAGGCCCGGGTATCAGGAGGAATACAATTGATACCAATGGGTCTTTTGAAAATCCTCTGTTACTTGGGAAAACTATTACTGTTTTCCACAACAGACACCCAGAAAGTTAACTTGCTCCAAAGAAGAAAAAAAAAAAAGTATATTGGATAAATCCAATAAATACCTAAACTACATACATCAAAATGTTTTGAAAGAATAAATGAGATAAATGCTGGAAAATCTTTGCTATAAAACCATTGGGTGCTCTGATTATGTTCGTGCTGCTCCATCGTCAGTATTTAATTTGTGCTCTCTTATCGTCGCCATGCTCCCTGCAATCTGGAGATTAAACCAGAGGCAGGGATTGAAGGTCAACCAACCAAAACTCAAACCCAGAAAGGTCTCATAACTCTGGTTAATTAGAACAACAATTCCTAGGAGAAGACAGAATAACAGGGAAAATGTCTCCTGACTGGGGTGATGGTGATATTACTGCAGCTGCTGCTACTGGCTACCACTAATAGATTACCACACTCCAGGCATTATGCTGAATACTTGAATCATCACAAAACCCACAAAAAGAGCATCATTACGCCCATTTTTTACAGACGGGAAAACTGAGGCCCAGAGACTTTAAGTAATTGCACATTTTCACCTAGCTAGTAAGTGGAGTAACATAGAGTCTGCCCTAAGTTGTCTGACTCAAAGACCAGGCTTTTAACAGCTATGCTACTCTAATTGTTAGGAAGGTGATAATGGACAAGATAATTCTTCTGACATTTTAGACCTGCTGTTTTTCCATTAGAAAATTTAATACAATTAATTATGCCCTCTCTTTCTGTTTTAGGGAAATGTAGAAATGCTTTAATGACTGAATAAAATGTTTTAGGTCCAGTTCAAAAAGACAGAGCATGTGCGTTTGCCTACCCCTTCTCCCAAGATCCTACTGAAATGTCAATAATGATATATAAAGGCTAAGTCTATTAGAATCCTGAAAACAAATAGAATGTCCACAGCAGAAAGTTCAATGACTTGGATAAATTTCTGGGAGTCAGAGAGCAGATGGGACCATACTGATGTAGCAAAGCAGAGTAATGCACAAGCCAAAACATGCGAGTGTGAAGTCTTCAGCCAGGATCCTCACCTAGAGGGGCTCCAAGCTTGGGGCACGTGGGCAGAGAGAACAAACAAGGGCCTGGGGCAGTGATCAGGGGAGTTGACCACAGAACAGACAAACCACAGAACAGCTGGGCCACTCAGGCCCTCCCTTCCCACTCCACATACAGAGCAGCTCTTTATCCTTAGCTGGAGCACCAATGACTGCATTGTGAAGAGAGTAAGATCTTCCTGAAGGGAATGGGAGCTTGGGTGGAGGCAGAAAGAAGTATTGTCTAGCCTCAGCTTTAGAGCCTCCACAATGGACATAAATCCATCTCCACTCTGAAGTGGAATTCCACCCCCAGGTAAAGCTCTTCTGCCTTGGGCAGTCGTGATGGTCCTGAACTTGCTGGCTAAATGAAGGCTTGGCTGGCAAAGCCACCCACTTACACAGGGCTATACTCAGCCTTCCCATTCAGAAAATGGCCTTCTGAGTAAACACACCTATTAGTGAAATCCACTCAGTCAACCTATATTTATCAATATAGTTCTTAGTACATATGAATAGTCAACAAAGGATCACCAGACATTTGAGGAAAATCAACGAGATGCAAGATAAAGACTGAGGTGAACACAGACTGGCTTCTGAGGAAACAGAGGAAAAATAATGGGAGATATCTTATAAAATATCTAATTATCTTCACAGAGATTCAAGAGGTTACTGCATCCTTTAAAAAAGTACTGGCTGCTAAGGGGGCAAAGTGAATCAGAGAACAAGAAAGGATTATTGGAAATTTGAAATGATTATCAGAATTTTTAAGAATTCAGTGAAAGATCTAGACAGTGGAATGGAAATAGTTGAAGCCCCAATTACGGACATGATTTTTAAAGTGAAGACATCTCCCAGAAAGCTAGATAAAAAAGAAAAAGACATGGATAATATAAGAGAAGAATTGTCAGTAAAAATAGATTTTTAAAAAGGCTCAGTGTTTTTCTAAAAGCAGTTCTAAAAACAATGGAAGGAAGGATGTAATCAAATACATAAGTACCTTGATGTGAAAAAAGACTCAGGTCTGAAAAACTGAAAAAATCCAACAAATACCAAGATTTTGAATAAAATGACCCTCAGTTGTATGTAGGCACATCTGAAGAGACTGTAGAACACGAGGGCTAAAGAGACAATCCCGAAGCTTTCCAGGAAGAGAAGTAGATTACCGCCAAAGAACAAGTATAAGATGGACAGCAAACCTCCAGCAACCCTGAAAGCTAGAGGACAATGCCGTAACGTCTAAAACACCGAGAGAGATTTGGAGTCCAGACAATCAAGTGTAAAGGCAAAACTGAGAAGATTACAGATACACAATGACAAAGAAACTGTATGTTTCATGCATCTTTAACAAATTACTTAAGCATGTGTTCTAACAGAACATACAAGGAACCCAAGAGAAAGGATAGCATGAGATTCAAAAGCATAAGGCACTAATCCAGAGAATACTGAAACGAAATCCCAGTTTGACGATTGTGCAGCAAATCTAGGAAGGAGTGAGCCCCAAAAAGTCAGAGGACTCTGTGAAGAATGTCTTCAAGAAGAAAGTAGATTTCAATACGAAATATAAAGCAATCATCTTTTCTGTTAACAAGAAAAAGGAATGCCAGATAAAAAGTCTGAAAAAAATTAAGAAATCTGTACAGAAAACCTTTTCTCAGATATGAGGCAAACTAAAATATACATCATTTCAAGTAGCTGTACAGAATAAGAATAGAACATTGATTTGATTTTAATGTTTGGAATATTTTTCTTTGAGTGAGACAAGTCAACTCTCTTCATTTTTTCTATGGGTCTAATCACCCTCACTGGTTTTACAGTAAGTTATTATTCTGGTTCTTATTGCTGCATAACAGATCATCCCAGAATTTATGGCTTAAAACAACAACGGTCATTATCGCTCATAATTTCTGGGGGTGAGGAATTTGGGAGTGGCTCAGCTAGGTGGTTTGGCTCAAGGCATTTTGTGAGGTTGCAGTCAGATGATGGCTGGGCCTGGGGTCATCCTGGAGGCTCCCTCACTCACATGTCTGGTCCCTGAGCTGTAAAGACTAGAGGGCTGGACAGATGAGGACTAGGGATTCTTTGGCATCTCTATGTCCATGTAGCCTGCCCAGGTGGGTTCTCCAGGATGGCAGCTTCAGGGTAGCCAGACTCCTTTCATAATTGTTCAGGGTTCCAAAAACATGTGTTCCAAAAAAGAACCAGGCAGAAGCTATGTTGCCTTTATGACTTAGACTAAAATCTGAGAGGCTATTGCATCCTTTAAAAATGTACCAGCTGCTACAGAGCATTGCTTCCCCTGGACTCTATTAGGCAAGGCAGTCAACAGAAGCCCCCTGAGGTTCCAGAGAAGTGGAGATAGATTCCACCTCTTGATGGGAGAGTGGCAAAGCTCTAGAAGAACCTGTGGGACTGGAAATATTATAGCAGTCATCTTGGGGACATCATCTTTTTACACTAAAGTCAGTGTAAAAACTTTATCATACATATCAAGGAAAAGACAACCAACTAGAAAAATAGACGAGAGATTTGAACAGACACTTCACAAGAGGAAATAGTTAAATGTCCAATAAATACATGAAAAGGTGCTCAACTGCATTAGTCATCAAAGAAAAGCAAATTAAAATCAAAATGCAATACCTGTACACATCCAGCAGAATTGCTAAAATTTGGAAGACTGGCAAGACCAACACCAAAGTTGTCTTTGGTAATAATATATATGAGATATATATTATATATTATATATATATAATAAAGATAATATATATAATATATATAAGATAATATAAGAGAAGAATTGTCAGTAAAGAAGAAGAATTGTCAGTAATTGTCAGTAATATAAGAGAAGAATTGTCAGTAAAAGAAGAATTATCAGTCTTGGGTGTGGAACAAGGGGAACACTCATGCCCTGCTGGTGGATAGGGTGGAGATGGTAGAAAGCAAGCATAATTACTCTGGAAAACTGTTGTCCAGTATCTGCTAAAGGTGAACATATGCTTACCTTTCAACTTAGCAATTCCCCTCCCAGATATGTAGCTAAGAGAAACACATGCACGTCTATACCAAAAGACATGTTCAAAAATGTTCAGTGATATTATTAATAAGAGCCCTGTGTTAGTCAGGGTTCATCAGAGGACCAATAGGCCATATATATATATATATGTCAGATATATATAAGAGAGAGATCAATAGGCCATATATATATATATATATAGAGAGAGAGAGAGAGAGAGAGATCAATAGGCCATATATATATATATATGTCAGATATATAGAGAGAGATCAATAGGCCATATATATATATAGAGAGAGAGAGAGATCAATAGGCCATATATATATATATGTCAGATATATATATAGAGATCAATAGGCCATATATATATATATATATATATGTCAGATATATATATATATATATATATATATATACATATATAGAGAGAGATCAATAGGCCATAGATAGATAGATAGATAAAAAGAGATTTTACTATGAAGAATTGGCTCATGCAGTTAGGAAATTGGCAAGTCCCAAGGTCTGCAGGGTGAGTTAGCAGGCTGGAGACCCAGGAGAGTCGATGGTATAATTCCAGTCCAAAGGCCAACAAGCTTGAGACCCAGGAAGAGCTGACATTTCAGTTTGAGTCTGAAGGCAGGAAAAAACTGATGTCCCAGTTTGAAGGCAGTCGGGCAGGAGGAATTCTCCCTTACTCAGGGGAGGGTCAGCCTTTTTGTTCTGTTTAGGCCTTCAGATGTTTGGATAGGGCCCACACACATGAGGAGGGCAATCTGCTTTACTCAGTCTACAGATTTAAATGTTAATCTCCTCCAAAAACACCCTTGCAGAAATATCCAAAGTGTTTAACCAAGTATCTGGGCATCCCATGGCCCAGTCAAATGACATAAAATTAACCATCCCAAGCCCCAAACTAGAAGCAACCAAACTATGTATCGGTAGTAGGAGAGCTTACTCGTGTATGGTCACACAAGGAAATGAAAGCAGTGATGGTGGACGTCATTAGCTACTATGTATCGGTAGTAGGAGAGCTTACTCGTGTATGGTCACACAAGGAAATGAAAGCAGTGATGGTGGACGTCATTAGCTGCATACAATCATAAAAATGCATCTCATAAACATTATGTTGAATGAAGATATCAGAAAGGAATTCATGTAGTGGGCTTCCATTTATATAAAGTACAACACAGAAAAAATAATCTCTAGTGTTAGAAATCAAGATATGGTTGTGTTTGAGGAGGGAAAGGGGCACTTCTGAGGTGCTTGTAATGTTTTTTACCTTGACCTTCGTGGTTATTCATTGGGGTGTTTGCTTTGTTATAAATCACTGAGTTGTACACCTGTGATTTGTAAATTTTTCTATATGGGTTATACTTTAAAAAATTTGTTTTAAACTTTAACAAAAGAGAGTGATTGGGGAGCTGTTTATACCTCCTAAGAAACATGAGCAGATATTACTTTCCTAATTTAAAACATAATTAGAAAACAAATTTTCATCAAGTCAGTATCATAACAATTTTGCAACATGCAACTCAAAATAAGCAAAACTATTCTTCAGTTAATTTGTTTTCAATAAAATACTTATTTAAATGACTCATTATGATAAACACTCAGAAGGCAGAAAAATTTTCAAGTGAATAATGAATCATTTACAAAAGTATTACTGCTTTCCATAAACTCATTAACAAGTAATAGTAAAAAGATTACAAGTATCTGGGAATTGGCTGAAACATTTATTTTAAAATAAAGTGGCATATATACAAGTTTTACTATAATATGATGTTTCATTGTCATTCTATCTACGGCGAATGTTCGTTCTCCAAATTAAACCAAATTAGAAACTACAAAAGGAAAACTTTGGGAAAATACCATTTAACAGAATTAACTTTAGCCAGCAGATACATTCAGACTGCAAAAATATTGGAAAATGCAGTTAAACCCCTGATGCAGATCCCAACGAAAACCACTTTAATTTTTAACAGTAGTGTGTGTCTATTTGGACTAAACATTGCCTTTTTTTATTGTTATCATATTTTGTTTTGGCCTTTAAAGTTTTAAAGATATTTAGTGTTGGAAACATGTTTTTAGTTTATCAAAACAGTTTTTAAAGACTGGAAGTAGAAAGTAAGCAAAACAATCCTGTGCATGTATGTGATTCATTTTAAAAAATCATTTGAAATCATGAAAGATATTATGCAGACAAAATTAATATTTATTTGTTTTATTTATTGTAAATATTTTATAGCAAAATTAATGGACAGTGAAAGATCTTCTTAAGCATGTAGCAGGAAACTGAAAAACAGGAATAGGGTATTAGAACCTTCGTTCTAAAACAAAGAATACCTTTTCTCCACTCCTAGCTTGTAAAAGTGGCAACACGTGGATTGATTCTCGTGGAAGGGTAATATTGCAATTTTCTATAAATACTCTTTGAACAACAAACAATAAACAAAAGCAAAGTTCTCCCTCTCTTAAAAACTTAGTTTCTGATGGAATAGATTTCGTAATAGTGTCAGGAGACCCAAAAGGTTAGATCAACATTTGCTGGATGGGGCAAACCTAGAGCTGCCCATGGATTCTTAGCCAGATGCAAGGTCAAGAGGTCAAAGCAATTGACCAGTAATGGAGGAAGATAAACCTGGGCAGGATTGTCCTTTGGCTCCCAGGGTCCAGGTTAAAAAAATAAAAGACCTGGACTCTGGACCCCTTTATTCTCATGTCATACCGGAGAAGGGAACAGATTGAATCTTCTCTGGATTCAGCACTGATTCTGTTACAGAGTAAAGGTGAGCCTTGGACATGTTTCCCAGTGGCAACAACTTCATGAAAGCATCAGACGGGTACAAATCATAATCTAAGGGGATAAAACCTGGAGCAAATTAATTCAAGGTGGAGTAGCTCCCATCTTGCTTTCTTCTCAAAGTTCTGGGGTCACACCTGTTGTTCCCCTCTGTTGAGGGGGCAGAACAGCTGCTAGAACCTCTGGTTTTGTGTCTTGGGGGCTTCAGTCCTGCCATTACTCTAAGCAAGCCAAGAGCACTAAGAATCATATTTCTTTCTTTTCCCTCCATAGCTTCTCCTTTTAGTTCTCTGGTTAAATAGAGATGAGGGTGGAATAAACAGGGCTAATATTCGGCCAGTGAGCCCCTGACTGATTATTTAGCTCCACCAATGGTCTGATCGGTCAGTGTCCCTGCTTGCTTTTAAATATTTCTCCTGAGAATAAACAACCTTTTACCTACCTTCTGTTCTTGAGTAGCTGTGAGGCAGAACTGTTTGCTAAGAAAAAAGGAGAAAAGAAAACCTTTATTAAAGTTTTAGAAATGCAAACTTCCCAAGTTTTTAAAGTAGGAATAGGTGGAATTGTAGTTCGTGGGACAGTAAGCTACCTATAACACAGATGGCATCCAAGGGAGAGTAGCACCTGGGGGTGTTTCTCGAGCCGGGCTGCCTATTGGGTCACCTGGGGAGCAGGCTGGGGCCTGGGCAACAGGATTTGCAAAACCTTCCCAGGTGACTCCGTATGTAGCCAAGGTGGATAATTATTCTACAGAAATATTTGGAAAAGGGAAGGTTGAGGATGACTGGATTAGAATAGACGTACAAAGACGTGTCTCATGAGAGAATCTCGAACATGTAGGCAGCACTAACTCAGAGACATAGACTAGTGACAGAGACATGGGTGCCTTTTCAACAATATCCTTTAGTATATGATTAAGGATATACTCAAAAGAGACAAAAGAAAGCCCAGTGAAAGCAAAGGTAAATTCTTTCAACACAGGATTGACCTGTCAGTGCTCAGAGAGCGTAATCAAAGGATGGTACTTTTCCCTCCAGTTTTATTGACAGCTAATTAACATACATCACTGTATAAGTTTAAGGTGTAAAGCATAATGGTTTGACTTACATATATTGTGAAATGATTACCACAATACATTTAGCTAGCATCCATCATCTCATACAGATACAATAAAAAGGAAAAAAGAAAAACAAATTTTTTCCTTGTGATGAGAACTCAGGATTTACTCTCTTAACTTTCATTCGGAATGGATAACGGCATTAACTACAGTCATTATGTTGTACACTATATTCCTTGTACTTATTTATCTTCTGACTGGAAGTTTAGGGTGGTACTTTATAAATTCGGTTTCTAAAACGTTTTTATTTTAGGAGATTAAGATGTTTTATTTAGAAGTTTTACAGACAAATTGTGAAAATAGAGTTTGCCTATACCCCTCACCCAGTTTCCCCTATTATGAACCTCTTACATTAGTATGGTACATTTGTTGTAATTAATGAACCAATATTGATACGTTAATAATAAATAAAGTCCATAATTTACTCATATTTCTCTAGTTTTTAACCTAATGTTTTTTTCTGTTCCAGGATCCCGTCCAGGACACCACATTACACTTAATCATCTTTCACCTTCGGCTTCTTTTGGCTGTGAGTTACCCAGGCTTTTCATATTTTGTATTATCTTGAGTTTTGAGGAGTACCGGTCAGGTGTTCTGTAGCTTGTCCCTCAGTTGGGGTACGTCTGATGGCTTTCTCATTATTAGACTGGGGCTATGTGTTTGGGGGAGAAAGATCACAGAGGTGAAGTTCCATTTTCATCACGTCATGTCCTGGTATGTACGGTCAACATCGCTTAGCACTGTTGATGCTAA
Organism: Delphinus delphis; assembly: GCF_949987515.2. Classification (NCBI taxonomy): domain Eukaryota; kingdom Metazoa; phylum Chordata; class Mammalia; order Artiodactyla; family Delphinidae; genus Delphinus; species Delphinus delphis. The sequence goes on along the minus strand of NC_082692.2, from coordinate 12,214,359 downwards.
CCTGGATCACCTGACTGAGGTGGTGTTTGTCACGTTTCTCTACTGAAAGGTTCCTCTTTCTCCTTTTTCCACACAGTACAAGTTAGAAGGAAATCACTACGTGCAGCTCACACTTAAGGAGTGAGGAGTTATACTCCTTTCCTTGAGGGTGAAGTATCTGCATCAGTTAAAGGATGGGACCTCTTTTATGTGCTTGCATCCACCAGCTAAACGCATGAAATCTGTTCCCAATCCAGTCAGGCCTCAGTGGCAAAGGTGAAGCTTTTCAACATTCCACTCCTCTGCTAACTAGAACCCAGCCCCCTCTGACTAAGACCCCACTGCTGCAGGTCACACTTTCTTTCCCTTGGCCCTTCTGCAGCCCCAGTATTTCTAACACAGGGCATGGTGGAAATTCTGGGATCCCAGAACCAGAAATAGAACCCCCATAGAAAATGGTTGAATCCCCAAATTCATATGCTGAAGTCCTAATGCCCAGTACCTCAGAATTTGACCTTATTTGGAAATAGGGTCATTGAAGATATAATTAGTTAAGGTTAGGTTGTACTGGGGTAAGATAGGCTCCTAATTCAATATCTGGTGTCCTTATAAATGGGAAATTCGGACATGTTGACACACACATAGGGGGAACGTTAGGGAACATGAAGGCAGAGATTAGGGTTATGTGCCTATCAGTCAAGGAATGCCAAGGATTGCCAGCAAAACCACCAGAACCTAAAGGAGAGGCATGGAACACATCCTTTCCCAACGCCTCCAGAGGAATCAGGGCTCTGCTGACACTCTGATTTCAGACTTCTGACCTTCAGAACTGTAAGACAATAAATTACCATTGTTTAAGCCACTCAGTTTGTGTTACTGTTACAACAGCCCTAGGGAACTAATACACCCTCCAAAGATGACTCTTCTCATCACAAAGAGAAAAAAAAAAACTCTTTGAAAGACCTATTTAGCTCATCCCAGGACCAAGCTGAATTCCATGAACACTCACCTATTACCCTATTCTATGAATATTTACTAAGCAGGTGCACTGTGTTCAGAACTCATAAGCCCCTGGGGAGCAGTAGAACCTTAAAGATCCAGCCATTAGGCTGAGGACAGAGACAATGCAGAGACATGGTAGCATTCTATTTTCCTGCCTATGGCTATTCGCATTCCAGATTCCATATCGATACCAGTAAGTGTGGTCAATGTATTTCTCTTCTCTTCTCTCTCTCTCTCTCTCTCTCTCTGTATGTATTTTATATATATATATATATATATATATATATATATATATATATATATATATATGTATGTATAAAAGGTTGACATATCTTAGATCAGGTTTCCTGGAGAAAACACTGACATTTGTGTGCTGGGGTATTCAGGCGGGAGTGCTCTCAGGAACAAGACCAGCATGAAGATGAGGGAAGCAGGCCTGGACAGAAGTCAAATAGTGATGCAGCTGCATTGAAGGCCTCAGCCAGTCCTCTGGGGAGCTCTGGAGCTGGGATGACCCTTCAGAGACGTGCTGACCTGAGGCAGGGGTGGCGAGTCTTTGTACGCCTGCAGTGACCACTCATTAAATAACTTGAGCAAGACAGTTTGCTTCAGGCAAAGGCAGTCCCTGGAGAGGGATTCTCCTGTGAGCTCTCAGCAGCCAACATTCCCAGCAGCCAGAAGAATAACTGCCTCAGTCCTGAGGGGGATTCCAGAGAATGCACTATAGCATTCACTTCAAAGGACATCTGTTACTGGATGAAAAGTAAAAATCTCTTAACCAACATTTATTGGATATCTAGTAGAATTAATAGACAAAAGGCACCTAAATTGGCTTCCTGGACCATCTTCCTGGCAGGCCATAAACACAGAGATAGGCAACGCTGGAGATGGAAAAATCTGAATGGAGAATGTAAGTTAACCCTAAGGAGAGTGGTGCAAGATCAAATAGGCAGGAATCAGGCGCTGGGTCAATTAACTCTGAGATTTTGCAAAAAGAAGAGTTGACCTGTTCTGTCTCCTGTTAGCGAAATGGCCTGGGCTGAATTGTGCAGTAGACAAAGTTGGGGGCTTCCCTGGTAGTGCAGTGGTTGAGAGTCCGCCTGCCGATGCAGGGGACACGGGTTCGTGCCCCGGTCCGGGAAGATCCCACATGCCGCGGAGCGCCTGGGCCCGTGAGCCATGGCCGCTGAGCCTGCACGTCCGGAGCCTGTGCTCCGCAACGGGAGAGGCCACAACAGTGAGAGGCCTGCTTACCGCAAAAAAAAAAAAAAATTAGACAAAGTTGGGCTATCTTCTCTTTCTTTAGGCACCCGTCCAAGCACCTGTTCCTTTGTAAACTGTGTGGCTCTGCTCAGGGATCTCAGGCTCCTCCTGAAGGTGACGCCCAGAGCCTTAGCAGAACTCTGGTTGGCTTGCAGGAGTGTCTCCCTGGAGGACTGAACCCCAGGCCTGCACCTTTACCTACACAGAGCTGTTGGTAGCTCCTGCCTCTGATCTATAGCCATCAAGGGAGATGGCACCCTGCATTCTAGCTCCATGGAAACTCACTACCCCTACATCAAGGCCAGCCTCTCCTTCCTATCTGTATTTATTTCCTAGGATGACCTTAAATGACTATAACCTGGTGGATTCACACAACAGAAATTGATTCTTTCACAGTTCTGGAGGCCAGAAATCTGAAATCAAAGTATTGGCAGGGCCTTGTGCCCTCTGAAGGCTCTAGAAGATCTGTTCCATGCCTTTCTCTCAGCTACTGGTGTTTCCAGCAGCCCTGGGCATTCCTTGGTTTATAGACACATCACTGCAGTCTCTGCCTCTGTCCTCCCATGGTATTCTCCCTGTGTGTCTGTGTCTCCTCTCCTCTTCTTGTAAGGACACCAGTCATATTAGATTAGGACCCATCTACTCCAGTATGACCTCATCTTACCTTAATTACATCGGCAATGACCCTATTCGCAAATAAGGTCACAGTCACAGGTAGCAGGGATTACGACTTCAACATAATTTCCAGGGAGGGGGATACAATTCAAATCACAACACTGTCTAAAGTTATGACGCCTAATTTAATGACCTAACATGTACTAATAGAAGAAACCTTGACCATTTCCTCAAGGTCTCTCAGCATAATGTCTGCATCTTTGTATTTTGAGAAAAATTGAAATCCTGCGGCTGAGCTTCTGAGATCTAGTGTAAAAATAGGTAATTGGGTTAATTTCAGTCCACATAAGATGGGCAATGTGAGCCAAAGTGATACAAAGGAAAGGTATTTTGAGGCCTCTGGGGCCTTAGTGGGGGTCTGTTAAATAGTAAGTACCAACCTCACCTACTCTTGGTCAGACTCCACCAACTACTTCCATTCGTAGAACAGATTATATTGCTGATGAGGCCAAGATTTGATCTTAATCCAGAACTACTTTATCCAAACCACAAGCCTAACCCTCACCAACCTTGTCACAGAGATAACAAGAACAATGATCCAGAGAAGACCTGTCAGAGAGGCCAGTGCAAAACCCACCCAGTCACTGCATAAACCCAGCTAAGATCTTCCAATGAACTGGGTCACAGAGGCCTCCATATTGGTAAAGGATCCCATCCTGTTCTAAGCTGTGTAACTTTAAGACAGCTGCATTTTCATTATGTTCTTAAATAGAAATGGTGATGAGATACTGTAGAACTCTAGCCATCCAGGTGTTAAGACCAATCACGGTGAAGCTGGCACCAGAAGTTGATGCGAGGGTGCTGTAAATCTCAGAAAAGGGCAAAGTGCTCACATTTATATTTTGTTGCTAAGAGAGAAAGAGAGAAAAAACACAGCTTTTAAAAAAATTTGTCATCTGATTTCACATGTAATTTCAGGCCCGCTTAACCACTTTCTGAAAAGATCTTTGAAGGGATAAAAGAAAAGAAGTCTCTATCCTAAAGCCCAATAATGACTAGAAATTCCAGAAACCAACCCATCAGCACTATCAGATCCCATAAATGGTGAGATGGAGATGGAGATCATTTCCAACAGTGATGAGGCTCATGACTGTCTTGGGGGGAAAAAAAGGCAATGGAAAGATGTATGGCAGCTGAGCAAGCTATAAACTTCCTGTTTGGAAACCTCCTGCAGGTTATCTAGACTCAGAGCCTAATTCCTTCCCCCACAAAATGGGGACAATCAGACTTTTCCTAGGAGCAGTGGAATGTAATGGCCAGACCATAAATCCCAGTTCTAATAGTGCCAAGACCTTGGGCAAAGAAACTACTGAATGTCCTAGAATCTCAGTTCCCTCATCTATAAAATGAAATTATAATAATATCTATTCTCATAGGGTTGCTGTAAGAATTAAAAGGGGTACAATATGTTCAGTGTTTTCTCTATACCACGTATGGGATATGCAATTTTTTATTCCCACCACATACAAGATAAAGCACCTCTAAATTAGAGACGTTTGCATCTATTAAATCTTTAATCTAGCTCCTAGACATGCCTACTACCTGGATGTACTGCTTCATCCAGCACAACAAACCCAGGCACTGTGCATCTGAGGTTGTCAAGTAGGATCATTTAAATCCACAAGTAGATGGGGATTGAATCACCAGTGGGTGTTGGAATTATCCTCAGGTTATGGATAAAAATGAGCCCAGCTACAGAGCAGTTAACTTCATTCCAGAAATCAATGAAGTGCAGTGTGACTTGGTAGGAGCAATACAGTGCAACATTGGTAAATGTAAACACAAATTAAACAAATAAATGAAGGAAGAAGAGATCATATCATTTGCTTTTGTTTTCCTTTTAGTATCTCAGTTCAAAATTGCTCTTTGAGGGCCATCTGACTCTGGTGACTCAGGGTAGGAGAGGGAACTCAGAGAGCTCCAAGGAGAAATAGAATAGAAGCCTTATCCCTTGTGAGGCCCTGTCTACTAAAATAGTAAGTGCAACTCGGCGCTTCTAGGGGAAATTGGAGCTCCTGCCACAAGAAAGCAGAAGAGGAGATTTTTATTGATCAGAAGGCTGACACTGACATTTGGGGAGCCTTCCTGGATGAATAAGGTTTGGAATTACCCATCAGGGACTTACTTCTCACCTAACTAAATTCCACAGCCTGGTTCTGAAAGTTCTTTAACCTTTCATCACAGAGGGGGCAGGCCTCTGTAGCAGATCAGAACTTTTGCAGGAAATTAGGCTGACCAGTTCCTGTTCCCTTTGCAACTCTGGAGTGAAGGCTTTTGTTCCCAAACCCTTTCCTGCTGTTGCCAATCCCTTCACACACCCACACCCACATAGAGAGAGCTATATTCTTTCCCTCAACAGAGTTAAGGCTTATATTAACCCCTTTCTTGGCCCTAAACTGTTTACTTGAAGCCGTGCCTCTCAACCGTAGAATGAATCACTTGGGGAGTTTTAAAAAATCCTGATGCCCAGCCCATACACCAAACCAATTAGATCAGCATCCTGGGGGGTGGGACCCAGGCAGGGGTAGCTTTTTAAAGCTCTTAGATTATTCCAGTGTGCAGCTAAGGTTGATATACACTGACTAATGAAATTGTGAATTGAAGCATCAGGGTGGGGTAAAATATAGTACAGGGAGCAGTCAGCCTGCCTGGGCTTTGAGATTGTCCCTTGTCATGTCCTAGAGCACAGGAGTCTCTGATTCTCCAGAACTCCTAAACGTCATGGGGCCAGAATGTCTGGAGCAGACATCACAGTAGCCGTATTCGTCTACTTGGACTGCCATAAAAACATACCACAGACTGAGGGGCTGAAACAACACACATTCATTTCCTCACAGTTCTGGAGGCGGGGAGTTCAAGATCAAGGTGCTGGCATGGTTGGTTTCTGGTGAGAACGCTCTTCCTGGCTTGTAGATGGCTGCCTTCTTGCCGTGTTCTCACGTGGCCTTTCCTCTGGGATTGAGTGGAGGGAGAGGGGGTGGGAGGGAGAGAGAGGAAAAGAGGGAGAAAGAGAGAGAGAGAACTCTGATATCTCTTCTCAAAAGGACACTAATCCTATTGGATCAGGGCCCCCTTATGACTCATCTTTTTTTTTCTTTAATTTTTAGTTTATATTGGAGTATAGCTGATTTACAATGTTGTGTTAGTTTCAGGTATACAGCAAAGTGATTCAGTTATTCATTTCATCTTAATTACTTCCTTAGCAGCTCCATCTCCAAATACAGCCACCTGTGGTTAAGACTTCAACAGGTGAATTTGGGCAGGCGAGGGACACAGACATCTAGTCCACAACAGTGGCCATGACCCTAATGGAGGCTCCAGCAATTACAGCTTACTCGGATATCATACTTGTTGGAAATGCAAAATGTTGGGTCTCAACCCAGCCAGACCCCCTGAACCAGAATCTGCATTTTAACAAGATCCCCTGTGATCAGTGTGTACATTGATGCATGAGAAGTGTTGTAATAGACTTTCCTCAATTCTAACGACTCTTCCAATCCTCAGAAATCTTAGCAGATTAGTTTGCAAAACAGCCAGCCTTACCTTCTGCACACCCAGTTTCTTGATCTCAGAGAAGGGCCCAAATTTTCTCACCCTGTGGGTGATGGGGGATGAACCTCCTGGCTGTTGAGTTTGAGGAGTTAAGATGAAAAGTCCAGAGTAACTGTATCCCCACCAGCTCCACCCTCTTCTTCCTGTAGTGTGCTCCTCCCCTCCTCCCCTTTGCCTTTGCCTCCAAGGATTTTTCCTAAGAAAAACAGTCAGGATCAATTTTGAGCCAGTTGCAATGAGCATCTGTCAGAAATCTTACTTAACCATCCAGTCCAGTCCCACTGGTTGAGCAAGAGTCTGTTTCTCAGGGGTTCCCTCAGGACCCAAGAGGAACTGAAAAGGGCAGAGATGAGAGGAGGGTGGGGCTGGTGCAGCCACAACCCTACAAGCTCCAGTGACTAAACTCTGCTCCTGGGGGTGGGGTGGGGTAAGGCTTTTAAAGTCAGGGTGTGTATGAGAAACAGAACCGGGCTAAAGAGCCCTCCATCTGTCTTGTCACAGCTGTTGACCCAATAAATGTGCCAGCAGATTACATCTCTTTAGGAATTCATTTTTTATTAGTAATGAAAACTGCAAGGAATTTAACACAATTTCTCTCATGTCCTTCTGGAGAAACTAGTCTACATTCCAGTTAAGTGAAATTTATCGCCTGACATGGGAATACTGTCAATTGCCCAACCCAGTGTCTATTATCTCCTTCTGCCTCAGCAACAGAAACCCAATGTATTCAAGACTCCTTCATAGGAAGGAATACCTTTTCCTTCTATCCTTTGTCCTCCCTGTTGTCTGGATTAGTGATGTAATGGCTGGAGCTCCAGCAGTTATCTTGAGCCATTAAATGGTCTTTTGGTGTTCTGAGACCAATTTCAATGTGTTGGAGGGGGCATTTTCCACACCACCACCAAGTAATTCTCAAACATCAGCAGGGTGTCCAAGAATTCAACTCAGTTCTGACACTATCTACTTGGGGATAGCATCAGATTCCACAGGCGGAGGGCTCAGTCCTACAAGACTGCCCTCCCCCACTTCAGACACCAGTAAGCAAGCCCAGGTTTCTACCTGTGCTTCTGATCAACTAGCTATAAATCAGAGGTTCCCAAGACCCCCTCCTCAGGTTCAATTAATTTGCTAGAGTTGCTCACAGAACTTAAACATTTTACTTAACAGATCACCAGTTTATAGCAAAAGGATATAACTTAGAAACAGCTAGAGGGATGAGCTGCATAGGGCAAGATATGTAGGAAGGGACACAGAGCTTCCATGTTCTCTCGAGGCCCACCACTCTCCCCAAATGTCCATGTGTTCACCAACCCAGAAGCTCTCTGAACTGTTTACTCTTAAGTTTTTATAAAAGCTTCATTACAAAGGCATGAATGACTAACTCATTGGCCATCAGCAATCGATTCAACCTCCATGTCCTCTCCCATCCCCTGATGGGCAGGAGGGTAGGGGGCAGACCTCTAATCACATGGTTGGTTCTCCACATGCTTAGAGGATTAGAACTTTCCCATCCTTAGATAGGGTCCAAAACTCGTCTCATTAACATACCAAGAGACACTTCTGCCACCCTCAACACTTAGGAGATTCAGAGGGTCTGAGAAGGTGTGAGTCAAGAACTGTGGACAAAGACTAGATATATATGAAGAATATATTTTGGTCACATCTGAATGACCAAATATATATTTCTTAATAAATCACAGTATCACAGGTGGTCTTAAGATAGAAGCCACGTGTAAGGGAGATGAAAGAAAGAAAACCCCTGGTCCTTGATATCTTTCAGAGTTGCCATTACCAGCTCTGCACTGTCTATTTTCGGTTTACTTTAAGTGAGAAAGAACTAAATTATCTTATTTACTTATTTATTTTTCTGTTTCATGTAGCTGAACTTAATCTTAACTGATATGGAGGTAAAGAGTGTTATTGGGCTTCCCTGGTGGTGTAGTGGTTGAGAGTCCGCCTGCTGATGCAGGGAACACGGGTTCGTGCCCCAGTCCGGGAAGGTCCCACATGCCGCGGAGTGGCTGGGCCCGTTGAGCCATGGCTGCTGAGCCTGTGCGTCCGGAGCCTGTGCTCCGCAGCGGGAGAGGCCACAACAGTGAGAGGCCCAAAGTGAATGTATGTCAACCTAGAGGAGGATTTCTATTGGCTTTGAATTTGGTCAATATCTTCAGTAGTTCACTTAAACTTATGGGTGATCTTATATTTATAGATGAAAAATCTTGGAGGGCCAATTATGTATTGGATAATAGGTAAGTATCAGATTTCAAGAGAGGGAAACAATAGGTCAAAACTAAAAGGATAGGGCTTCCCTGGTGGGGCAGTGGTTGGGAGTCCGCCTGCCGATGCAGGGGACGTGGGTTTGTGCCCCAGTCCGGGAAGATCCCACATGCCGTGGAGCGGCTGGGCCCGTGAGCCATGGCCGCTGAGCCTGCGCGTCCGGAGCCTGTGCTCCACGGTGGGAGAGGCCACAGCAGTGAGAGGCCCGCGTACCGCAAAAAAAAAAAAGAAAAAAGAAAAAGAAAAGAAAACTAAAAGGATAAAATTTAGTGAGAATAAACATAAGATCTGGCTTTGGGTTTAAAAATATCTACTATTTACATGCAAAATGAGAGAACTTGAAACTGAGAACTAGGGATATTAATACAGAGTTCTACTATCCTCCACACTAGTATTATGTTAATACAGTCCTGCATAGTACATTTTCCAAAAGGCCATTGTTGATACAAAGTTTTAACATGAACACACATGTTTATCATTTCTCCTCTCTGGGCCTTGCTGTGGTAAGCAGAGCTATAAGCAGAATGCTTATTTTTTGTTTGTCTTTCTTGTGATCTTTTGTCAATCTGGACATACCTACTAATTTGTTGAGCTTATCCATCCATTTACTCATAAATTCATTACTACTTGTTGAGTGTTTACTAGGTACTCTGCTTTGAGACTACATAGATGCATAGCCAGTGGTCACAGAGGTATCAAAGACCTATCAGGACAGCACTCTTGGAGCAAGACTCTGCCCTTCCCCCCTAACCGCCCCTGCACCCCTTACCCTAGAGGAACCAGAAGCAGCAGAGAGAGGAGATCGATGCACAGCGCAGTCACAAACCATGTCCCACTACCCCGCTGCTGGTCCCCGGTCTGAAGGTCCCATCTGAGCTGGAAGGAAGAGAGAAGCATTGTGTTGAATGTAAGATTGAGGCTTCAATCTCGTACTAGAATAGGCCTTTTAATGCCTAAAGAGTTTCAGCGGATAGGCTAGCAAGAAGTAAGAAAACAGACTTCTGCTCACTGTGTTTAAAGGTAGTAATGAAAAAAATGTAAAGCTGTCTTCTGGTTGTACCCTGTGTGTTCAGCCCATTCAATGAATATCGACTCTGTAGAGGATATCTTTAGAAGAAAGAACAAGAGACTAATAATAGGGGTTGGAGGAGAGAAGTGGGTGGCTGGGGGTTGAGTGGGAAGGAAACATATTCGTATCTTTTGAATTCTGTACTGTATGCAGGCATCACCTATTCAGAGACCAAATAACTTTTCTGTAAGGACTTAGACAAAGAGATGGATAAAATGGAGCATATTCAGAGGAGAATGACTTGAATCGTAAAGGGTCTGATCACTATGCTTAAGGAGAAGTGGTTAATGGACCAGAAAATATTTAATCCAGAATGAGAAGACTTGGGGGCTGTAGGCATGGGGGTAGTATCTTAGTCTGTGTGTTTTCAGAGGACAGGGCTGGGATTAAAGAGAAGAAATTACAGGTAGGTGACTATTGTGTCACTTTCACTTTCCTTTTTAAGTATGAGCTTCCATCTTGTTAATGACAAGAGTTTCCAAAAACGTTTGCCACATTGAGTGAAAAGTGGCCTAAACAACTAACGTCACTTTCAAGCTGTGGTTCCAGGGCACTGGTGTTTCGGTTTGGTGCACATGTGAGAGTCTCAGGTCTTTTTGAAGTTGACATCTGCCAAGGCTATCTTCCTAATTCCCACCTGTCAATTCTAGTCACTGCTTAGATTCAGTAATCACAGCAGGATGGATGGGGAAGCAGCAGAATGGTGAGAAGGTTCCAACAGGTGAGCTCCAGGGAGCTGGCTGCATCCACTCAGCACTGAGAGGCGGGAAGGAGCACAGTGTGCTGGTATGTGTAATACTCAGGTGTAGGAGTCAATGTCAGGAACTGCCAAGGCTCTGAGACTTTCCCCTGCTTGCAAGCTAGGTTAGCCTGCCATGGTTTCGTAGATGCTGGAAGAAGATACAAGACTCCCGGGCCAGACGCAAAAAACTTTATTAGTCATGACAATACTGGTTCTCCTTGGCTTCTAAGTCCCATGGGGGCAATTCAGAGGCAGGCCCAGGTGAACAGATGCTGTGCACCCAGTGGGCCTGTCACAACTGAGGAACCTTGAGCTGTACCCCCTAATCTTTTTTTTTAACTGAAGTATAGTTGATTTACAATGTTAAGTTATTTTCTAGGGTACAGCAAAGAGATTCAGTTATACATATATATTCTTTTCCATTATGGTTTATTACAATATATTAAATATACTTCCCTGGGTTATATAGTAGGACCTTTTTGTATATTCTATATATAGTAGTTTATATGTGCTAATCCCAAACTCCTAATTTATCCCTCCCCTGCCTTTTCCCTTTGATAACCATAGGTTTGTTTTCCATGTCTGTGAGTCTGTTTCTGTTTCATAAATAAGTTCATTTGTATCATATTTTAGATTCCACATATAACTGATCTCATATGATACTTGTCTCTGTATGACTTATTTCACTAGGATGATAATCTCTAGGTCCATCCATGTTGCTGCAAATGGCATTATTTCATTCTTTTTTATGGCTGATATTATATATATTGTATATATATACAATATTCTATTATATATATATACACGACATCTTTATTCATTCATCTGTCAATGGACATTTATGTTGCTTCCATGTCTTGGCTATTGTAAATAGTGCTGCTGTGAACACTGGGATGCATGTATCTTTTCGAATTAGAGTTTTCTCCAGATATATGCCCAGGAGTGGGATTGCTAGGTCATATGGTAGTTCTATTTTTAGTTTTTTAAGGAACCTCCATACTGTTTTCCATAGTGGCCGCACCAATTTAGATTCCCACTAACAGTGTAGGAGGGTTCCCTTTTCGCCACACCCGCTCCAGCATTTATTATTTGTAGGCTTTTTAATGATGGCCATTCTGACCGGTGTGAGGTGATACCTCATTGTAGTTTTGATTTGCATTTCTCTAAATTGGCAATGTTGAGCATCTTTTCATGTGCCTGTGGGCCATCTGTATGTCTTCTTTGGAGAAATGTCTATTTAGGTCCTATGCCCATTTTTTGATTGGGTTGTTTTTTTGTTATTGAGTTGTTGAAACCCCTAATCTTATAACCCCAAACTTGCCCAGCCTTTACTGTTGAAGGAGATAGGATCTTTTTTTTATGCTAGTCAGGAAACAATCTGCCTTATGCCCTGGAGAGACCTCTATCTTTGCTAAACCACATCTTTCTGGGATAGAAAATGTTACAAGATGTATAGAAACACCGTAGAGAATTGCCCTCAATAATGTCCACCTGTAGGAATGAAGTTCTGGGCTCATCTTTTTGTTTGTAGTTGGATGTAGACCTGTCAGCTGGCTACACAGCCCTCGGCTCCAATTAATACCTTTCTGGACCAAGGAAGCAAACAAAGGTCTTAGAGTTGGAGGGACCTGGATTAGAATCTTAGCTCTGTCATTTAATGACTAAGTTACTTGCCTCGTATCTCTGACTCTCAGTTTTCTAATTTGGAAAAATGGGCCAGTGATACTCACCTGAGTGTTGTTATGAGGATTAAACTACATAATAGATATACTTGTCTGGATAAGTGTCAATTGGTGACCTAATATTCTTTGATTTTTACTGAAAAAAAAAAACATTCTGGCTACCCAAACTGTATGAACTTATAAATGCTTTTTCTGTTATTTAGTTCTGTAAATTAGAGGGGGTGAGTAAGGAATAGGAGGTCTGAAATTCCCCAATGCAAAATCACTCATTTGTGCCCCTCAGTAACTCTTGGGGCAGATCTCAGATCCTAAAATTTCAGTAACTCTCCAGACTGGAGAACAAGTCATCTCAGCTTTTGCGTCTCTTGACTCAGCTTACTGATGACCACCCTCTTCTCCCTCCTGCGGTGCCTGCCTCAACCCTTCTCTCTTAGAGCGAATTTAGGCTCTCTACCCTCAATTCTGCATCATAATCACCCCTTCCTATAATATCATAGATTTCTCTAGGGAACTCCAACCAAGTATCTCTCTAAAACTGTTTGGGGCATAATTTTTTCTGGCTGCTCCAAGCTTGATAGATAAAGAAACAATAAGTAAAGACTAGAAACTTTATAAAACAATACTAAAACAGATGCCTTAATTATAGGAGACCAAATAATTTGTCGCCATTGCTTCATAAGATTATTTTTGCTTTGTTGGTTCCCAGACCAGAAATAGCAGCAGGGCCTCCGGTGTATCTTTTGTGTTTCTTCATCCTAGATGAGCCAAGATTTATCACTTTATTAGTGAGAATCATCAGGAAGAGCAAATTGGGTTTTGCTGCAGACAAGGAAATTAGAGGCAACAGTTAACAGTTTAAGTATCGCAGCAGATTTTGCAAAAATACTATCTTGCCATCTAAACTGGTTCTCAAACTTTATCGTGCAGGAGAATCACCTAGAAGTCTTGTTAAAACTGACTGCTGGGGCCCATCCCCACAGTTTCTGATTCAGTAGGTCCAGGGTGGGACCTGAGAATTTGCATTTCTTATAATTTCCCAGGTGATGCTGACAGCAGCTGGTTCAGGTCCCACACTTTGAGAACCAGGCTCCAAAGCAGTGATTCTCACCCCTGGCTTTACATTACAATCACTTGGGGAGCTTTCAGCAAGTACTGCCTGGTTCCCAAGCCCCTGAGATTCTGACTTAATTGGCCTGGGGATGGGCTCTAGGTTTTGAACAGCCTCCCAGGTGATTGAATACAATACCAGGGTTGAGAATCACTGCACATCTAGAAATTTCCCAGAAACACATGCTCTTCTCTCACTCTCAGCTCAGCAACTCAGGAGAAAGTTGGATGGATATAAACAAGTGATTATTACAAGGCTTGTTGGATGTAAGCAAGTCATTTGAAAGCCAACTGGAAAGTGAAGGAAGAGTGTCTGAGCTGCTGGGTGTTTCTGCCAGACGGCATCAGCTCATGGGACCCAGCGTGGAATGCACTGGGTTTTCTTCAATTGTAAAATAATCGACTCCGTGGTCCCTCCCCACTTCAACAGAGGGGCTCAGTGTTTGGATTTCAGTCCAATGAGAATAGAAAATAGGCAAGCTGCTCCCTGGGTGTGGTGACTCTCCTGGGACCCTCACCGAGTGGGAAGGGTGCCATTTGGACAGAAAGTCTCATTTACAAAGGGCCTCATATTATTATTATTATCGTTGTTGTCATTTTAAAAGAATCCTCTACAAAAGAATAGTATTTTCTCAAATCTTGTTACCTGTCCTCAGCGTGTAAGTTTAGACTAGTTGTTCTCAACACTGACTGCACATTAGAATCACTAGGAACACTTACAAAGAGAACCTATCTCCACGCATGGTGACCAACTAGTCCCAGATTCTCAGGATGTTCTTCATTTTAGCAACGTCCTGCATCCTGGGAACGTCTCAGTCCCGGACAAACAGGCGCAGTTGGCCACCCTGCCCCACCCCAGAACAATTAAGTCAGAACTTCTGGGAGTGGGCCCTGGGCATCAGGATTTCAAAATCCCCCCGGGATTGTAATGTGAAGCCAGGGTTGAGAACTGGAGGGTTTTAGATTAAATGAAGTTGTGCACAGTGTGGTGTTTTGGTGCTTTCTGGAGCCTCGATAGCCTCAGGATATATTAGTGGTGTGTGTGTGTGTGTGTGTGTGTGTGTGTGCGTGCATGCATGCACGTGCACGCGTGTGTGTGTGTGTACATACTGGGAGGTTTGCAAGTGGAGAGGAAATGGACTTCCTCTCCGTACCTGTGACTTCAGGGTCATTTTCTCAGGACTGTTTAAACAATTGTGACGTTTCAGGTCTCACAGAAGCTGTGTCTTTAGCAACCACATCATGTATGATCATCTGAAAATGCTCAGCATTTGTGGAGTGTGGCACCAAGGGGTTCCTATGGCCCAACTTACTAAGCCCTTCAAACGTGCTCAGAAGTGGGTGTGGCCGGCTGTTTCAGTTCTGTTTGCAGGAACAGTGGAGGTCACCCTTGGCAATGCTGGCGGTCTCTTATAAGGAAAAGCCCCTTTCCACTTCTAGGCACATTTTAAAACTGGAGATAAGCTGTGACTTGAATTAAAAAAACAACTCAGAACAAATAAAGCTACAGAGACAGTCAAGTGGGCAAATGAAATATGTAGCCCATAAGATGGTGAATGATGCTCTTTCAGGGATGATTTCGGGAATGTTCTGCTTTTACAAACCACTAATTCCATTTTCATGGGAGCAAACCAGGAGGCCTCAGGCTGAGCACCCTTTCTGCAGTGTAAGAACTGTCTCATGCTCTGCTGGCGAAGGGAAAACATTCACCCAGTTGTCTGTGTACTACACATGTGATAGTGTGTTTCATTCCATTGTCTAGAATGAAAGGGGCCCTGCCCTTCCTGCTGAAAGATACCGGCGTAAGGAGGGCACCCAGGTGAAGGACCAGGATCAGGTGCCTGACCTCACTTCCCGGTCCACCCACACCCCAAACCAGCTCCCCTGGGAAGCCCAAGCAGGTGGGGCTGTGGGGCAGCCAAAGGGCAGGCAGTCAGCACCCAGAAAGCAGAGCATGGGAAACAGGGCTCTGGCCCCAGCAGGCAGGACATTTCTCGTCCACAGAACAGCTGGCCAATGGGTAGGGCAGGAGGGCCAGGCAAATTATTGCTTCTGGTGGTTTCTTCCCTTCTGGATAAGAGAAACAATCATTTCTTTGGAGGAAAGTGAAAAAAAATGAGTTTTAATTGGTGACCATCCAACCCCCAAAAGCCTGATTTTTCAAAAAAGCAGCTGACCCGTGCCTCTTGCAACACGTTTTGGTATTCCGGTTTCAGATGCTGAGACCTGGAGTGACAACGTGGTACAGTGAAAACAGCAATGAACTTGGACATTGAAGACTGAGAAGTAGCTTCCTCAGGGGGTCACCTGACCTCTCTCTAGAGCAAATAGGTTTCATCTTGGCTCACCAACCCGTGTTCCTCAAGTTGGGGCCAAGCTTGACTGAAAGGAATGCCCTGGTCCATCAGGCACGCAGCCCAGCATGGTGACCGGGAGTGTGGATGCTGGAGCCAGACCACCTGGATCAGGTTCCCAGCCTGCCACTTACTTGCTGAGTGACCTTGGGCATGTCACTTAACCTCTCTATGCCTCAGTTTTCTAATCTGAAAACAGGGATAATCGTTCTACCCACCTCATGGGATAGTTGTGAGGATTAAATGAGAGGATGCCTAGAAACTGCTCACAGCAGAGCCTGGTACAGAGACGTGTCCCGTGTTAGCTGTTCTTATTCATTAGAGTGAGTAGGATTGTTCAGAATAATACAGAGAAGGACCTACATCGTGGAACATCTTGAGAGCCATGGAAAGAATGATGAGAAATACTGAAATTAGTTGCAGGAAGCAAGCTCTTTCCTAGCAAGGAACTGTACAAAAATGCATGCCACTGTCGGGTCCCCCTGGCTAACATGCAAAATGTCATCTGTGCACAGCAAACCCATAATCTTTTTCCTTCTTTTGGCTTCCCTAATTGCCACTGATCACGCTACTTGTAATGCACGTGAAACAGTGCCCCGTACGTAGAAAGCTGTTGATAAAAGTCAGCGGCTATTGTGGTGGTGGTAGTGATTGCTTTTAATATTAATACTAATCTGGATAAGAAATAACACCTGACAGCAAAGAGGGGCTGAGATGATAGGAGGGAAAGTACTTTGCAAACCTGAAAGCATTTTACAAAACTAAGGTATTATCCCCATGCCCCAGTGAAAGTGATTAATTACACAAATATTTGTGAAGTGCAAACCACACAGCTCTATTTTGTGGAGAAGGAACTAATGGTGTTACCTTATCTGAACTTTGATTCTAACAGACTTTCCTGCTGGCTAGTGAAGAATGGCTGGCAGCAGCCTTCCTCGAGGCTGAGAGAACTTAACCTGCATGGGGTTCCCTACAGCAACTGAGATCCCAGCAATTAATCATTGTAATGTTTACTGAATCAGGCAGCTGACATGGCCCTGTTCTTTACAGCTTGTTTAAATACCTGGAAAAGAGAACAATGAAGCCTGAGCAGTGTGAGGACCTGCTTGTTTCCCATCAGTGCAGCCTGGTGCAAGGGAAGGGGTGCAGATGGGGAGATGGCAGGCAGGCAGGACAGGCAGGTCTCAGTGAGCCCCCAGCCTGGGCCCTTTCCCCGGGTAGGGGCCACCTCCAGCTCAGCTTTGTGCCGAGCAGACACTTGACACCGTGCCAGACGCAATCTAGGCAGCTCCTTAAGCTGAGTAATGAGACTTGGTTTGTTAGGAGCCTTTAATTACCAGCCTGATGTACAAAAACATTTCTCTCCAGAGACGTTCACGCAAGCTAAGCCTTTGTTCACCAAGAAAGCAAGCTGCTTCCTCTTCCTGGCAAAGAAGATATGACTCGAGGGTGAGATTTCTCTCTGGCGAAATCTATCCTGCTCTAGCCATGATCCACCCACATTCTTGCTCCCCTCCCCAACAACCCATTTAGCAGAGTGTCTGACTGTGTCTGCTGGGTGACTGTCCCCTTGCTTCCCCCTTATTCTGTCTGTATCATGGACAGAATGACTGTATTTTGGAACCAATCTCTCTAGGATGGATTGATCCCTCCATCAGTTCCTCATTGTTAAACCCAAGCAGGCTCCTGACAGTGATGGGAAGTTAGTGAGCTTTTGCTCTTTCATTCTACAGGATGACCATTAAGACGTTATTCACTCTCCTGAAATCTCCAATCCTCAGCACTCCACAAACCCCCAAAAAGAGAACTTTGTCTATTATTGTACAAAGAGAATAAATACCATCAGACTGCATGTCCTGGATTTCCTGCTCACAACGTCTAATTCCTGATGCACCTGCTCCCTTTGCCCCATCCTTCCTCTATCTAAAGCCATCTCCTCATCTACACCCCTTCCCCTGCCTAAAACTATCCCAGCATCAGGATCACACCCCCTCCTATGTTTTCACAGCTATTAAAATACATAATGTCTCCTCTCCTTTATCTCCCCCAAGACAACTCTCTCCTGACTTCATCTCATCACCACCAAACATGTGCCTCTTTCTCCAACATGAAAGATTCATTATTTAGATGAAATACGTATCACAATTTTACGTACTATCTCACTGATGCTTCACGGGGTTGGGGGGAGGGATGAATTAGCTTGACTAAGCATTAAAACAAACCAAAGAAACCTCCCTCCCTTGGTCTTGATCCTACATCACCTCTAGAGATGGTCAACCTTCTTTAAAAAGACTGCCTACTCCCACAGTATCAATTTCCTTCTCTCTCCCTCAACCCGAAGTCCTTTTAATTTGAACCCTATTCCCAACACTATAATCAAACTCTTGCCAAGGTTACCAAAGACCAGATTCAATAGACATGTCCAGCCCTCACCTTGCCTGACCTCCTCCAGCATCTGCCACGTTGATCCATTCTTATGGACCCACTTTCTACCTCTGGCTTCTGTGATATTAAGGTAGGTTTTCTTCTTACCTTTTAGCCCTCTTCCTCCAATGACCAACTAACATTTCTAACCATCTCTCAAAAACTGGTATTTCCAAAGTTTCTGTCCTAGGCCCTCCTTTCTTCTCACCTTTCAAATTCTTTCTTGGCAATATCTCTCCAGGTGATCTCACCCATTACAATCTGTATGCCAACAACTCACAAATTACCAGTCCAGTCCTCTCTCCTAAACTGCAGACCCATGTATCTGAGTGTCATCCATGTATTAATATCTGCATATCTTGCAGGTTCTACAAGCTCACTGCTTCTAGTATATCTGTTAAGTTTTAGTTGCTGATAGCAGGAACATTCTAGATACTTTAAGCAGAAACATTCTAGATATTTTAAGGGCTTCTACAGGGAATTGCATGCTTAAGCATTGTTGGAAAGACTAGAGAAGGTTCCAGGCGAGGTGTCCAGGAATGACACCCAGAATAGTGCTGCAGATTTAACCCTCTAGGGGAAGTGCTACCTTTGCCACAGCAAGAAGCTGAGGAGTTAGAAGCCTGTTGTCCCAAATGCAAGCTCAGCTCTGATGCATCTGGCAGGCAGCTGTGGTCAAAATCACTTGATTCAGAGGCTCTTACAGCTGCTAGATTTGACTCAGCCAGATGGATGCTTTGGACTCTGTCGCCTCTGCTCTGAATTCAAGATTCATGTGAGTGTAGCCGATTGATGGACCTAAACCATGTAGCTTTGGGCTGTCTAGATTCTGGAGTACAGGGTGGGCCACCAGAAGAAGTGTAGAATAGAGGTCAAGTGATTCTATCTACTGTATCCCTCACAACAAAGAGCTCATCGTTTCCCAACAGACTGCTTCTCTCCTAAGGCCCTGTATTTCTGTAAATTTCACTCCCTCTACCCAGTTGGTCAAGTCTGAAACTGTGAGTAATGCCCCTACCCCATTCTCCTCTGATCCATGTCCAATTCATGCCAGTTCTACCCCAAATGTCTTTTAACCCCATTTACTACTCTCTCTCCCAGGCATCCATCATCTCTCAACTGACCTACTATTAACAGCCTTCTAACCCCCTAACCAGTCTCTCTGCCTCCAACTCTGCCATTTTCTAATGCATTCTCCACAACATAGCCAGAGAACTCTTAGTAAAAGATAAATATGAACATGACACCTTTCTCTTTAAAAACCTCAGTGGCTCATTTAACGTGTGTCATCTGCTCTAGCTGGTAATTGCCATGAAGGCAGGTACTGGGTCTCACCCACAGCCACATGCGTCCCCAGAACCTTGCACAGTGCCAGCACAGAATAAATATTATCGTTTCTATGGCAAAGATGTTGCTCTTCCTCCGGGCACACAATTCCATCCTCATGTGGTAATTAGCCAGGCTTCTTTCTGCCTGGTCTTAAGCAGTAACTTAGCAAGGGAAGCACAGTGTTGAACAATATAAGTCAATTAGCATTAGTCAATTAGCAATGTTAGCAATATGAGCATCCTTGCTGTTTGAAATCAGTCTCTCAAGATAAAGTTGCCTCTTAGAGATGCATATACTGTGATAAAAAAAAGTTTGAGGAAGGTGGAGGATCAAATATTCCTTCTTCCCACACCCTCTATTTTCTCGTGCTCTAGCACTCCCTCTCTTTCATCCTTCTCTACTTACTCTTTTTTTGTTTGTTTGTTTTCATTCCACATGGTCTCTTTTCTCTCCCCTACACCTCCCTTCTCATTTAATATCCACTTTCTTGCAGCCTAGTGGAAACCTACAGGGCCTTCCTTTTGGCCCCGATCCCCTATAAACACGGACTTCCATGTCAAAACTTGCACTGCATGAGTGAGGATTTACTTAGTGCTTCCTCTGTAAAACACTCTCCTCCCAGAATTCTTTTCCTCTGGAATCTTTGCCCCACGCTGCAAGATTTCACTGAGAGCCAGGATTCTGCCAGCCCCATACAGTTGTCTGCTACTGTGGAAGTTCCTCTTTGCCAGTGTTTTTCAGAAAATTTTTTATTAACTTTCCAAAGTTATTCTTGGAATCAGATTCAGAATGTCCCTGGAGGATTAAACAGGCTGCAAACAGACTTCAGAAGAAAACAGCAACTTCATTCAAGGTAGTCTTACTTTTACATACATCAAAACAGCACCACACCAGCGCCATGACAGGAAGCACACAGACATGTGGACCACAGCACGCCCAAGGGGGAGGGTGGGTCCTGAGATGTATTCACGTTGCCCTCCACTCGGGAGATCGTGTTCATCAATCTCCTGGGTAGGATCACTGTCTCTGGCTTCTTAATGTTGTTTCTTGAGCCTTGGGTTGGATGCCGCTCCAGGAGGAGGTGAGCGCAGGCACAGAAGCTAAGGAATGCCAAACGCTGAAGCTGAGCTGCTTCCCTTAATGGCTGGAACGATATCTTGAATCCTCTCTCTCAGGCTCCCTCCTGCAGATCCCTGTGATCCCCTTCTTCCTCACCCTTCTCAGGCCTTGAGTTGTTACTGGCCATCTTAGCAGTGTGCCAGCCCAGACGTTTAAATGCTGCTGCGTTTTACCCAAGCTCATCTAGACGAAGACACTCTGTATCTGCGTCTGATAGTGACTTCTTTTTCTCCATTTCTCTGGACTGTTTTTCTAGAGAATAATAGCTCACATCTATTGGGGGCTTTCTAGGAGACTCAGTGTCTCCTCTGCCCAAAGTGCTCTATATGAATTAATTTGTTTAAGCCTCACACCTATGAGGGAGGGGGCTCTGATCTGTCCTGTTTTACAGACGGGAGAGCTGAGAAGGGAGAAAAACTAATCTGCCCACAGTAGCACAGCCGGGAAGGGTGAGAGCTCAGACCAGAACCCAGGTGGTCTTGTGCCAGAGACCCCAACTTATCAATTTACTCCTTCCTTTTCCTCAGGCAGGGGCCTGGAGAGACCATCTCCTGTCTACCAAGAAGGCTTTCTCTCTCCAGCCAGACCACAGGCCTGTTTCCCATGCATTCTGATTGATAGGGCTTTTAAGTGGATTATTTATTCTCCTCTCTTCAGTACCCCAATTCAGAACCATCAGATAGATGGAGATCAAAATGTAAGCTTTCTCCTGCAGAAATCCAAGTTGGCCTTTGCGGCCGTGGTAGTGACCAATGGGCCTGTGAATGCTCTCAGCCATGCCTCTCCCTCCCTACTCCCCCATGTAGACTTTGGGACAGTCCACATGAGAGAAAAGGCTGGTCTGCAGAGCAAGCACAGTTACCCAGAATTGCTGCCCCACCCCAGACAGGGGCAGAGAGAGAAGAAATCAAGATGGTAAATAACCAGGACTAGACTTTACCTCCAACAGACTCAACAGCTATTGAATCAGCCAAGTAACGTTTTTGAGCCTGCTACTTGGCATTGCACCGCTGACAGTGAGCAAATAGACGAGGTCCCCAGCCTGTGGCAGCCAGAAGCCTGGGACAGACACTACTGATCTGCACAGGCAGAGTGAGAACAGGGCAGCAGCCGTCATGCACGAGCAAAGGTAGCAAGATCCATGCATGGGCTCAACGAAACCAGCATGAAGTAGGTTGCTGGGAGGCTTATATATTGCATGAGGAGCGAGTTTCTTTCTGGAGCTAGGACTGAAATCAGGGGTGGAATCAATTGTTATTTCTGTCCAAGCACTTAGTATCCTTCCTCTCAGTCCTTCTAAAATAGCCTCTCCAGGACTGGTGGGAGTTCTCTAGTTCTGGAGAATTGAGTAAACCATATTTTTGAGCATCTGCCATGAGCAAAGCACTATGCAAGCTAGAAGGTCCCCAAGTCTGTGTCACTGGGGCCCGGGGCCCATCCACTTGCCATGCAGCTGACATCAAAGACAAAAAACCAGGCATCTCAGCCCCAGGTGCACAGCTTAGTGCTTTATCTGTGTCCTGTCCTCCCATGAATTAGGTGGCATCAGCCCCAACTTAAAGATGAGACTGAAACTAGGAATGATTGTTACTAACAACTAACATTTCTTGAGCATTTACGTGCTAAGCACCTTAGGCTCATCAGGACAGGAAGCTGTGTGTTGACACATTGGTTGCACAAACAGGCCCAGGGAGCCCGACTGGCTGGTTCAAGTGCTAGTCGTGCGCCCTGGCAGCATGTGACTGTGGGCGTGTTAACCCCTCTCTGTGCTTCAGTTGCACCATTGGTAAATGGGTAATAACACTACCTGGTCAGTAGGGCTCTTCCGAGGAGGAAAGGAGTGAATACGTGTGAAGCACTTAGAACAGTGCCTGTCTCACGGAGGGCACTCCATGGGGGCTGGTGAGCTCAGGAAGGGGTGTTTTACAGACAAGGCAGTGGAGGCCTATTTCATGAACACCCAAGGTCACAGGCAACAGAGGAGGAGCTAGGACACAAACCCAGGTAGTCCGGCTTTAGGGACCAAACATTTACCCAGTACACCAGCTGCCTCTCTCACAGTTGTTACACAGGAGAGGCAAGAGTGACACTGTGGTTCCACTACGCCCCGTAGAAATGCCGTGCCAGGGCCCCACAGATTGTCAGTGACAGAACTATGATTAAGACCCAGATCAGCTCTACATTTCACTCCCCACACCCCCCCTCCAGTCTCCTTACCTCACCCTGTGGCTCCTGTTTGCAGCTGATATCGTGTCCCAAACGAGACTTTCCTAAGCATGGGGAGCCCGTGAGGCACCGTGTTCCAGAGTCCTTGGGGACCTGGTCTAACTTTCTGCAGCTCAGCTTTTTCTGCAGCTCAGAAACCACCAACCGTTTTGAGCATTATCATATGCAAAACAGGGTATTAAATATTTTCTAATATAAAGAGAAATGAGGAGTTTGTTAGCTAGTGGAGGAGACAGGCAGGTACACAAATAGCACAGAGGCATGAACGAGGTCAGAAGGACAACCGGAAGGGCCAGTGCTGTGGCAGGAGCCCACCCCTTCACTGGGTCTCTCATGCTGGAGTGGAGAGTGTCACAGAGCCTCCCAGGTCAGGAGGTGGGGAAACAGGCTGCTTCTCAGTCCATCCCTGTGCACCAAGGAGCCAGAGCATTCTGGGATCACTGGGACCTCCCTCTACGGCTGCTGAGCTGCTTCAAGGACACCAGGGTCGCAGAACAATGCCATTTGGCAGATGGCAGAAGCTGCCTCAGGGAAGGAGAAAGGCTGGCTCTGCTGTCAAACCAGAGACAGAAAACATTTTTGCTGAGTTGGAGAAAGGGAGGAGTGTCCTTTTCTGTTTAGAAGCAGCCGATGGATTCAATATTCCAGTACTTTCTGATCGTTTTGTAGGTCATACACCCTCTCGAACACAGAATGAGCTCTGTGGACCCATGCCTCAGAAAAAAAGAACTTGAGCTCATGCAATACGTTGCATAGCTTCTGGGGTTTCTTAGACCCTTTGGAAGCCATCTGTGGATTCCCAATGGGTCCATAAATCCTGGGTTAAAAACCCCTCCTTGTAGTGGGTTTTAAAAATGGCTGCAAATTCCTTGCTGTTCCTGTCACCTGGAGGTGAGGTCTCTGTCCCTCCTATTGAATCTGGGAAATCTTTGACTGCTTCCGCCAATAAAGTATGGTTTCCAAAGTTAGTTCATGAAAGGCCATGCGGCGTCTACCTAGTTCACCTAGGATGGTCAGTTTGGGGATGCTCCCTCTCAGAACCCAGCTCCAGGCCATGTGGTCAGGCCATGTGTAGGCGCTATGAACAGGTGAGCTCAGCTATTATGGGTTGAATTGTATCCCTCAAGGGATGCTGAAGTCTTAACCCCCGGTACTGGTGAGTGTGACCTTATTTGGAAAGAGGGTCTTTGTGGCTAATCCAGTTAAGACAAAGTCAGTAGGGTGGAGCCTAATACAATGTGTCCCCTGTTCATATAAACAGTAGGAATTTGGACACAGAGATAGACAGGTGTGTGGAGAACACCATGTGAATATGAGAACAGAGATCAGTGTGATGCGCCTTCAGTCCAAGGAATGCCACAGATGGCCAGGGAACCACCCGAAATGAGGAGAGAGACGTGAAACAGATTCTGCCTCACAACCTCAGAAGGAACCAGCCCTGCCAACACCCTCCAGGACTGTGAGTCAATACATTTCTATTGTTGAAGCCACCCTATTTGTGGAACTTTTAAATGGCAGCCTCAGGAAACTAATATAGCATCCTTGGAGTCGTCCCTCCCCATGGTCCAGGTGGGAGGTAAAGAAGCCACCTCAGAAGAGGGATCTTCCAGTCCCCAGACATTCGAGTCACCTGCAGCTACTCTGGTCTTCCCAACTGAGGCCACAGACATTGGACGGTAGAGATGTGTCATTGCTACTGTGTCCTGATTGAGTTTCTGACCCACGGGATCTGTGAGCACAATATAAAACGGTGGTTGTTTTAGGCCACTAAGTGTGGGGCTGTTTGTAATGAAGCAGTGATTAACTGGAACGCTGTCTAAAATTCTCCTGACCTCGGACCACTCTAAATTATGTCCTCTTCCTTTTATGTCTGCAAAGAGAGATCGTTTAACGAACTAATTTGAGCTGAATGTCCATGGTAATGGCATCATAGAACCTGAGAATTGGAAGGAAGCTTGATACTCACATTTAGGGAAAAACAAATTATCCATAGTCCCAACTTCATACAAATCAAACAGCCTTCATTTTCCCTTTCAGTCCTTGTGCATACATAATTTGCAGATAGTTTATTCAAGATTCATTCAACATAGTTATAATCAAACGTAATTTTCGAGGCTGCTTTATTCAACTTGCAGTTTATCATAGCATTTTCCATGTTGCTACATAGTTTTTATTACTTTAATTGGCTGCAAAGAATTTCATAAGTGATTGTACTATAATTTACTCAATCATTGTCCTTTTGACCTTGATGTGAATCTTCTTTAATTGTAATATTTTAATCATTTTTCTAAATCGAGGTCGGCAAACTGTGGCCTGAGAGCCAAATCCACCCACCCCATTTTTATACCGCCTGCAGGCTGACGATAGCCTTTAAAGGTTTAAATGGCTGGAAAAAAATTTTATAGGATAGTGTTTTGTGACGCTTGAAAATTATATGAAGTTCAAAATTCAGTGTCCATAAATAAAGTTCATTGGAACAAAACACACCCATTCATTGACGTATCGCCTGCGGCTGCTTTCCTAGTACAACAGCAGAGTTGAATAGTTGAGACAGACTGCATGGACCACAAGGCCTAAAATATTTACTATCTGGCCCTTTACAGAAAACATCTGGGGAGCCCTGTTCTAAATGTACATCGTCATCCCCTCACGCCACTCGGCATTCATATCTCTGAGAATTTTTTTCCTCTGTCAAGAACTTTTTTGCTCGTCTTTCTAGCTATCATTATTCATTTATTCAACAGTTAAACACCTGCTCTTTGTCTTGTCAGACGTTGTGGGGTATAAAGCTAAATAAGGCAAAATCCTTGCTTTCAAGCAGTTTACAGTTTAAGGAGACATTCAAAACAGAGACACACATCACAAAATTACAGGTTTGAAAGTCCTGGGAGGCACAAAGAAATGCTATGGGGTCCAGATGTGGGATAATTCCTAACAGCTGGGAACGTGACATTTGAGCTTCAGAGAAGCAAAGGGAATGGCAACCTGGGTAGAAAAACAACTACAGCCTGGGAGACTATTAGCATGTGTGTGTGTGGAACAACGTGACTGCAGTGGAGATGATTATAGAAGCTACAGTGGGGGGTCAGGCGGAGGGAGGGAGATGTAGAAGAGGAGAAGGGGTGGAGACGGTGGGGGAGAGAGAGGAGGTTGGGGTCAAGCTAAGACACTTGTGAGGGGAGAGGACAGGATATCATCTGACAAAAAAGAAAACCTTCAAGTTTAGAATCACTAGTACTTTTATTTCCCTTTGGCCAGAGGCAGAGTAGACAGATACATTTTTTAAGTTCTTCTACGAAACAAAAGAATCCATGCTCTATAAAACTTCAGAAATTAGAGATGCCAGTTAGTTACCCAGGAGAGGCACTTCTCATGCAGGTCCTTAAGATGAACTGTTACATCCCATAAGAAATAAAATTAAATATAAGAAGTCTGGATGTTTCCAGGAGGGCTTCTTATACACATCCTAGCAAGAATTCTTTTGGGCTTAACCGCATGCCGAGCAGGATGGTTACAAATATAAATTTTTTCACAAGGTTCTACATTCAGAAGAACAAGTAGGGTTTCATTCATGTATTTTCAGTCTTCATATCTAGATAATTAGTTGTTCCAAATGACCTTGCTTTTTGGAATTCCATCTTCTTTCTGCCTGAATATCCCCTCCTCACCTTTATCCCGGCTTCATTTTATTAATCAGAAGGGCTTTCAATATCAAGGCTACAGAGAGGGTTCCTTATACTAAGCCCTAAAGAAATCTAACACCAATAAATATATTAAACTTCTACAAATCTTACCCATTCTTTAAAGCTCTGCTCATGAATCATCTCTCCCAGAGCAGTGCTTCTCAAACTTTAAAGTGTATACAGTGGACTGAGGATCTCGTTAAAATGTAGATTCTGATCCACCAGGTCTGGAGTAGTGCCTGAGACTTTGCATTTCTCCTAATTTCCCAGTCATACTGATGCTACTGGTCCATGGATACTAGCAAGGGTTGGGATTATTCCAGCCCCCAATTCATCATCATCTCGTAAATGCCAGTGGAACTCTGTTCTCTCGTATTTCAGTAACTTCCCAGACTGGGAACTCCTGAAGGAAAGAATCAGATCTGATATACATCTGTCCCCTCAACGTGCTACGCCTGTTGCTAAGCAGAGAAGGCACTCAAAGAGCATTCTGAGAATCAGTGAACAAGTCATCTGAGACAGCTCAGTGCAATCTGCAGTAAGAGAACTTAGTACTTGAGCAAAAGTACTAATTCCAGGCATTATCCTCACCACCACCCAGTAGTGATGCCTGTGGGGAGTGGGCATTGTTTCAATACACAGAGCAGGTACAAATTTGCAAGCCTTATACATGGATGAACAAGAAATGGAGCCTGTTTTTCTTTCCCATAACTGAATTTAATCATAATTAAATGATTCACCTTCTGCTTGATTGCAGAAAATATTATCGTGACCAAATTTAGGTAAACCCAATTACTTCTGGGTTCTCTGCCTTTTTAGAATTTCCCCTCCCCCTCTGTCTCCCCTATCAACCTTCCCCATTGGCATTCACTGCCGCTGTCACCACTGCCATGGTCTTCAGTTGTCAGCTCTACCTTGCTTCCTCCTTTTGTCCCTCCTATGCCCAGGGGTCCTTTTTTTTTTTTTTAACGTCTTTATTGGAGTATAATTGCTTTACGATGGTGTGTTAAGTTTCTCCTTTATAACAAAGTGAATCAGTTATACATATACATATGTTTCCATATCTCTTCCCTCTTGCGTCTCCCTCCCTCCCACCCTCCCTATCCCACCCTTCCAGGCGGTCACAAAGCACCGAGCTGATCTCCCTGTGCTATGTGGCTGCTTCCCACTAGCTATCTACCTTACGTTTGGTAGTGTATGTGTGTCCATGCCTCTCTCTCGCTTTGTCACAGCTCACCCTTCCCCCTCCCCATACTTCCCCCTCCCCATATCCTCAAGTCCATTCTCTAGTAGGTCTGTTTTATAGCCATTTCATAGCCCCCCTTATAAGGCTCAAGGACTTTTAAGTTCTGAAAGCCTGCACCAAGGTCTAGTTTCAAGCAGGGAACTCCGTAGGTGATTAGATCAAGATATTAGCCATGAACCTGCCACATAGCACAGGGAGGCGGCATCCTCCTTGCTTTTCAGGAGCTTCTCGTTAAGAAAAAAACAGAGAGTTCCCCAAATAAATGTGAGCCTAGGTGAGTGAATGTATTTAGCAGTTGACTTGGTGTTTAAAGGTAGACTGAACAGTATAAATATGAAACTCAAGCTTCAGGGCTCCTCGCTTGCATAGCCCCCTTCCAAGACCCTGTTCCTAATTTGGTTTTGTTATCAAATTGGGGGTTCCACTGTTCACCGCTTACAAAATCAATATTCACAAATGTTGGTAGCAAAGGAAAGGTGCCTTTCATCAGAATGTTGGCAATCTGGGGAGATGGTGGACCCAACGTCCCCAGAAAACCACCTCTGAAGATTCTGCTGGACCATGAAATCTTTTCGGAGGAAACAGGGAAGTCATCTCAAGTTAATCATTGAGACGGGGGGCGGGGGGCAGAGTCATCACCACCCTGCGCTGTGTGCAGGTTTATGTGCAGGTTTATGTTCAGGCTTGTCACCTCCTCATGATCTTTCCCCAGGTGTTATCTTGTTCACACAGTTTGGTCACTTAGTTTGCTCGGAAGATTACTGAAGGGAACCTAGGAAGGGATCTGGTCATCTGTTCAATACTTATTCTTCGTTTCTTTGATCTGTAGAAAGAACCGACAAGTTAGGCAAGGTATTGTGTGATTAAAAGATTTGAAAGGTGTGCTTGGGCCAGAGATGAGTAGAGCCTGGGGGCGCCTGGTTTCAGAGTTAGTTATGATATAGCTTTGCTAAAGCAACAAGAGAAGGGGCTTCCTGCCGAGGGCGGTTTCCTGCAAAGAGCTGCTTACCAGTTCTCTTTCTCAAAAAGGGCCCCTCAAGTTGCATAAGCTTCAGTCTGCACAAATCCTAGGTCTGCCCCTGTTGTATTGTGGAAGGACTGAGTGTGATGATTGGTAGTGATGATATTGGTGAAGAAAGGAGCTCAGTGGGGCATGCCCGGTGGACACGGGTCAGGATGTGCCGTGTTCCCCTCAGAACCTGACATTTCTCTTCTCCACTATGCACGTCTGTGACTGGCCCCATTATTCACTCAGTCTGGCCTCAGACCCCACGGTCACACCAGCTCCTCCCTTAGTCACCAGTGGAGTAGATGCCATCTCAGACATGTTTTCAGCCAATGTCTCCTCCTTTCCAGTCCCACCACCTTCACCATGGCTCAGGCTGCCGTTATATCTAATCCCAAATCCCCCCATAGGCTGCCAGCCGTCTCCTGGCTCCCTCCAGCCCCACCCCTTCTAGGCACCGTAACCTGATCTCCTCCTGGTTCTGTTTCTCTGGAAAACCCTGACAAATGCAGCATCTAAAACACATTTATAAGATTAATAAGGCTGTAGTGAACAAGAGTGATCCTGTACATTCAGGAAAGTCTCTGGGCTGTGAGGGATTCGTTTATCAGGCCTCTGACACACTATACCTATAGGAAAGAGTGTGGGCTTGGAGACTGATTTGGTGAGCAACTGCTTGGTTGCAAGGAAGACAAATCCACTCAATCCAGGCAGAATGAAGGGGATTGTTGGAAGGATACAGAGACCCTGCCTGAATCTAAGGGCAGGAAGCAGAGCAGGGCCTCCCAGAAAACCGATATCACAGGGCAGTTTTATCTTTCATCTCCCTGGTCTGGAGGCTGCACCGGTACCCTCTCTTCCTGCGTGTCTTTTCTCTTCTCCCGTGGAAGGACAACTTGCTCTGCAAACTGCACCTCCAAATACAAGCACACTTGAAGGCACCGGGGGTTAGGACTTCATCATATGAATGTTGTTGAAGGGGGAACACAATTCAGTGCATAATACACCCCTTCTGACAGGGAATCCAAGTAATCTACTTAACCTGAGGTTCCTCTGCAAGAAAATGGGGCAGTATTTCCTTATATGATGTATATGGAGACTGAATAAGGGAATGGACATAGACCATAAAATGATCATTATTCTCACTATTATTCTCTCCCCAGTGGGCAGGCAGGGCACCCACGTCCTGAGCTTTAGAACTGTCCTTGTTTGCGCCTGCCCTCTTCTGTCATGGGTTAATCACAGTCACTGCATATTCTCACCTTACGTGGGACAAGCAGGGTATTTTAAACATCAATTTTATTATCCAGTTATGTTAATGGTGCGTGAAATAACATGTGAAGAGCCCATTAGACGTTGTGAAAGTGTTTCCATTTCTTAAAAATGAGGGAATAATAAGAGAGGTTCACATAATTCATTGCTGAGGGGGAGAGAGTCTGACTTTCATCTTCAGATGCTCTTCTAGGAGATGCAACTTTCAGAACTTGAAATTCAGCATTTCAAAAGAATTTGGGGAACAGCTGACCCGCCTAGGTATTATCCAGACGCATTTTTTTTTTTTTTTTTTTTAGCGGTACACGGGCATCTCACTGCTGTGGCCTCTCCCATTGTGGAGCACATGCTATGGACACGCAGGCTCAGCGGCCACGGCTCACGGGCCCAGCCGCTCCGCGGCATGTGGGATCCTCCCGGACTGGGGCACGAACCCATGTCCCCTGCATCGGCAGGCGGACTCTCAACCACTGCGCCACCAGGGAAGCCCCAGACACATGTTTTTGATCAAGAAATAATTAACGGTGTGGGTAAAAAAGCACAGGAATAAAACATTAGTACCTTGAGGTGGAGAAGAATTTTGATCCAAAATGAAAATTGTTTTCTTTCATCAAATGCTGTTCTGCTGTCTGACTCATACCTCATCGTAGGACCACACTCTGTCAGTCCCAGTTATAACCTGCTTAGAAAAGGCTGAAGGATAAATCCATAAACAACTTCTATGCAGACCCTCCTTCCCACCTCCCCAGCCCAGATCCTCTCCAGGGCTGGAGACTAATACCAGCCCTGCCCTGGGCTCACAGGAACTTCAGGGAACAATGGATTCTAATTGCCTGTGCATGAACCTATGATGGCCATTTACTCATTCCTTCAGACGGTTTTATGTCCTACAATTATAGATTCCTTAGAATAGTTTGTACACCTGGCTTCTAAGAGGACACCACACTCTCCTGTATTTCCTTCTACCACATGGGTCACCACTGCTTGGGAACCTTTGCTGGTTTCTCATCTTCCTGACCCTTTACCATCAGATACCCTAGGACTTGGACTTGGGCTTCTTTTCTTCTCTATTTACAGTCATTCCCTTGGTCCTTACATCCAATCTCACGGCTGTAAATACCAGCTATAAACTGACAACTTCAAGATTTAGCTCTCTCTCCTGGACTCCAGAATCATATGTCAAGCAGCTTACTGGGATACCCAACAGGAATCTGAAATGTAACTTTCCCACAATCAAACTCCTGATCTTCTCCCACAGACTTGCTCCATCTACAGTATTTCCCATCTCACTCAATGTCAACTAAGTCCTTCCCATTGCTCAGACCAAGGCCAGGAACTCTGCATCTGTCCTTGACTCATCTCTTTGATTCATACCCAATCCAATAGCAAATCCTGCCAGCTCTACCTTCAAAATACATCCTGACTTATTCCAGCTCCATGGCCCTTTCCCTGGCCCAAGCCACAATGAGGTCTCATCTTGACTACTGCTCTGTCTTTGCTCCCCTGCAGACTACTCTCCACACAGTGGCCAGAGGGATTCTTTTAGAACATAAGCCAGACCACATCAGTCCTCTGGTCGACCCATCTGTGGCTGCCATTTCAATGAGAGCAAAATCTAGAATCTGTACAGTGACCTCAAGGCCCTTTGATCTGGGCTCCCCACCATCACTTCTCCCACTTCCTCTCTTCCTCTCCCCTCCTTTCACTTTGCTCCAGTGACACTAATCTTCTGTCTATTCTTTAACCCATGCCAGGTGTGCTCCTTCCAGAACATCCTCCTGTTTCATTTACCTGGAAGGCATGTCCCACAAGAGCCACATGGCTGGATTCCTTTCAGCCTGTTAAGGACTTGATGAAATGTCACCTTCTCTGTGAGGCCTTCACCATTCAAAATTACAGTCAACTCCCCAACCTGTACTAGACTTTCTTTTCCCCATTCCAGCTGTGTTTTCTCCTCTGCCTTTTTCACCATTTGACATACTAGATGTTTTCTTACATGTTATATTTACCTTCTGTCTCTTACATTGGAATGTAACCTCCATGAGGTCAGGACTTTGTCTATTTTGTTTACTTTTGTATCTCCAGCACCCAAAACAGATTAATCTATTGTACGGATCTATGAATGATTGTTGTTGCTGGAAAATTCTTCAGAGAATATCTAGTCCAACTACCTCTGTTATATAGCTGAGAAAACTGAAGCAAATCCAATAACAATTTGATAAATATTGCATCATTTTTTAATGGCAGAGCTGAGATTACAACCCAGGCTTCCTGACTCTGAGTCCAGCCTTTCATCAAGTAAAGTATCATCTATCTTCTGTTCAAATGGATTATAATGTTTGGGGACAGAGATTACGGTCTCAAATTTCTCTTTAATCATAGAACCCAACACAGTTCAAAATAATGGTAGATTTTAGGGTCACTAAACCAGTGGCAAATTCAAATTGTTAAGAGTATCAGAAGAGACATTTTTCCATGAGCTTTAGGGTACACATGACCTGATTTATCAGTCAGCTTCTAACAGAGAGATGATAATAATACCAATGATAGCCACCATTACTGAGTACCCACCAAAGAGCAGGTTTGTGTACACTAGGCAAGGGTAGCCATTTGTCTAATCAGCGTGCCGTCTGGAATGCTGATCCCAAAGCAAAAGCTTTCACCACTGGTTTAAGCAATTAAATGTTAGGAAGCCACCTCTGCCCGACTGCCAAGCCCGGTGCCACCATCCTTACCCCACTGATAGTGCTTCCTCCTCTTGCTCAGAGCTCCCAAGGAGCACACGTCTACAGAAGTGGGCCTTGGGGCTGGAGAGTTTAGAAGGTAGAGGAAGGAAGAGTAAGAACATATTATGAAGTACCATTAATGATGCCTAAATGGGGTGGACTTCAGGGGGGCTGCTAGTGAAGGGGAACCAGAACAGGACCAAGGGGCACAGAAAGTGTGTTGGAGGGAGAGCAGTAATGGGCAGTTCCATGTACTTTCCAGTCAAGTCTTGAGATGGGCAGGTGTCAGAGCCAGAGAGCTTGGTGAAAAACCAGGAGGGGGAAATAAGAAAACTGACGAAATAAGATAAGGTTAAGGCCGTGATGCTGAACGTGACAGAACATCCTTTTACAAAGATCCTAGTGGACTGTGCTGAGTTGAGGCGACATTTAAAAAGATCAATGCCAAGTGTCTGTTGAACCCTTGGCCTCTTTTACAACTGATGTTGTAAACATTGGCAAACACATCCTTTTTTTTTTAACATCTTCATTGGAGTATAATTGTTTTACAATGGTGTGTTAGTTTCTGCTGTATAACAAAGTGAGTCAGCCATATGTATATATATATACCCGTATCTCCTCCCTCTTGCATCTCCCTCCCACCCTCCCTATCCCACCCCTCGAGGCAGACACAAAGCACAGAGCTGATTTCCCTGTGCTATGCGGCTGCTTCCCACTAGCTATCTATTTTACATCTGGTAGTGTATATATGTCCATGCCACTCTCTCACTCCGTCCCAGCTTACCCTTCCCCCTCCCCATGTCCTCAAGTCAATTCTCTACGTCTGCGTCTTTATTCCTGTCCTGACCCTAGGTTCTTTGGAACCTTTTTTTTTTTTTTTTTAGACTCCATGCATATGCGTTAGCATACGGTATTTGCTTTCCTCTTTCTGACTTACTTCACTCTGTATGACAGTCTCTAGGTCCATCCACCTCACTACAAATAACTCAATTTCATTTCTTTTTATGGCTGACTAATATTCCATTGTATATGTGTGCCACATCTTCTTTATCCACTCATCTGTCAATGGACACTTAGGTTGCTTCCGTGTCCTGGCTATTGTAAATAGAGCTGCAATGAACGTTGTGGTACATGACTCTTTTTTTTTTTTTTTTAACATCCTTATTGGGGTATAATTGCTTTACAATGGTGTGTTAGTTTCTGCTTTATAACAAAGTGAATCAGTTATACATATACATATGTCTTCCCTCTTGCGTCTCCTTCCCTCCCACCCTCCCTATCCCACCCCTCCAGGCTGTCACAAAGCACTGAGCCAATATCCCTGTGCCATGCGGCTGCTTCCCACTAGCTATCTACCTTACTACGTTTGTTAGTGTGTGTATGTCCATAACTTTCTCTCGCCCTGTCACAGCTCACCCTTCCCCCTCCCCATATCCTCAAGTCCGTTCTCCAGTAGGTCTGTGTCTTTATTCCTGTCTTACCCCTAGGTTCTTCATGACATTTTTTTTCTTAAATTCCATATATATGTGTTAGCATACGGTATTTGTCTTTTTCTTTCTGACTTACTTCACTCTGTATGACAGACTCTAGGTCCATCCACCTCATTACAAATAGCTCAATTTCGTTTCTTTTTATGGCTGAGTAATATTCCATTGTATATATGTGCCACATCTTCTTTATCCATTCATCCGATGATGGGCACTTAGGTTGTTTCCATCTCCGGGCTATTGTAAATAGAGCTGCAATGAACATTTTGGTACATGACTCTTTTTGAATTATGGTTTTCTCAGGGTATATGCCCAGTAGTGGGATTGCTGGGTCATATGGTGGTTCTATTTTTAGTTTTTTAAGGAACCTCCATACTGTTCTCCATAGTGGCTGTATCAATTTACATTCCCACCAGCAGTGCAAGAGGGTTCCCTTTTCTCCACACCCTCTCCAGCATTTATTGTTTGTAGATTTTTTGATCATGGCCATTCTGACTGGTGTGAGGTGACACCTTATTGTAGTTTTGATTTGCATTTCTCTAATGATTAGTGATGTCAAGCATCTTTTGCCATACCTTTTGGAATGCCTACAAAATGGTGGTGGGAACAGTAGGGTCTATATTTGAAGTTCAGTCAAAACTTGTGGAATAGAAGAATGACAATGGTGCGTCAGTTCTACTGGCTTACCTATCTGTAGAGCTGTTGTATTCCTATTTTGGAATAGTCATTAGTGTTTGGAATTCTGGTGGCTGCCAGGAAATTGTACAGCAAGGCTTAAAGGAAGAGCAGAATTTTACCCTTGAAGGATGTATCCCTGGTACATGTTTTAAGGAAAGATAAACCTGAGAAAGTCTCTCCTTCCCATGATCTGGGCAGAAGGCTCATGTGAAGAATACATGCTTTCAGCTGAGAGAGACCAAAAATCTGTTAGATTTTAAAAATAAATTTGATTGTGTGACTCACATTTAAGCTCACTCCACCAGATTTTGGACTCCTTCTGTATATCTTGATATCAGCGGGAAATAGGGAATTTTAAATAATACCAAAAAAAATACCTAAGAGTCAAAGAAAAAAGCCCAAGCCAGCAAGACAGAGGAACTGATGGAAACTAGGTGCCCTGAACACACGAGGAAGAGGCAGCAGCACCCCTGCAGCCCAGTTCTCTCCCAGGGAGGCCTAGTATGTCACCCATGTGGACGGTGGGCCCTTCCAAGTGCCCTGGCATCTGGCCTTGTGCTCCTTCCCAATGAGGCCCAGACACCATCTCCTCATAAAGCTGGATCAACCCAGGAAAACATCAACAACTCTTTTTCAGTCTATAATCTCAGGTGACACTCTTTAGGAATGCCCACTTTCTATCTTGTTGTTACTGACATGTCCTTTGTGAGAGGTGAGATCCATGATTGGTCTACATTGGATCACCCTTTTTCATTTCCCAAGGCTGCCTTTACAAAGTACCACGCAGAGAGTGCCTTAAACCATAGACATTTATTCTCTCACCGTTCTGGAGGCTGGAAGTCTGAGATCAAGGTACTGGCAGGGCCATGCTCCCTCTGAAGGCACCAGGGAAGAATCTATTCTAGATCTCCAAGCTTCTAAGAGTTCCTTGGCTTATGCAGCATAACTCCAGTCTTCACATGGCGCTTCCCAGTATGTGTATCTGTGTCTAAATTTTCCCTTTTCATAAGGACACCTGTCATACTGAATTAGGGTCTAACCTACTCAAGTATCACCTTGTTTTAACTTAGCTAATTATATCTGCAATAGACCTATTTCCAAATAAGGTCACATTCTGAGGCACTGAGGGTTAGGACTTCAACACATAAATTGGGGGTTGGGGGTGGTATAAATTCAATCTGTAACAAGAACATTTAATTAATTTATTTATTTAAAAAAATTTTTAGGTTGGGTAGAACATTTAATTTATTTCCTGGTATAAGAAATCATTTATCTTTAATTTTAAAAAAATTTTTATACTATTTTTAAAGATTACTTTCCATTTAGAGTTATT
The DNA here is from genome assembly GCF_949987515.2 of Delphinus delphis. Classification (NCBI taxonomy): domain Eukaryota; kingdom Metazoa; phylum Chordata; class Mammalia; order Artiodactyla; family Delphinidae; genus Delphinus; species Delphinus delphis. Next base: position 12,178,128 of record NC_082692.2, on the reverse strand, counting down.
ACAGATTGTTGGCTATATTCCCTGTGTTGTACAATACATCCTTGAGCCTACCTTACACCCAGTAGTTTGCACCTGCCACTCCCCCTCCCCTATGTTGCCCCTCTTCCCCCACTGGTAACAACTGGTTTGTTCTCTATGTCTGTGAGTCTGCTTCTTTTTTGTTACATTCACTAGTTTGTTGTATTTTTTAGATTCCACATATAAGTGATATCATACAATATTTGTCTTTCTCCATCTGACTTATTTCACTTAGCATAATGCCCCCCAAGTCCATCCATGTTCCTCCAAGTGGCATTATTTCATTCTTTTTATGGCTGAGTAGTATTCCATTGTATATATTGTACCACATCTTCTTTATCCGTTCGTCTGTTGATGGACATTTAGATTGTTTCCATATCTTGGCAATTGTAAATAATGCTGCTATGAACACTGGGGTGCGTGTATCTTTTTGAATTAGTGTTTTTGTTTTTTTCAGATATGTACCCAGGAATGGAACTGTTAGTTCATATGGTAGTTCTCTTTTTACTTTTTGAGAAACCTCCATACTGTTTTCCACAGTGGCCGTGCCCATTTACATTTCCACCAACAGTGCATGAGGTCTCCCTTTCTTCCACATCCTCGCCAACATTTGTTATCTGGTTCTTATTGATGACCGCCATTCTGACAGGTGTGTGGTGATATCTCATTGTGGTTTTGATTTACATTTCCCTGATGAGTAGCAAAGTTGAGCATCTTTTTAAATACGTGTTGGTCATCTGCATTTCCTCTTTGGAAAAATGTCTCTTCAGCTCTTCTGCCCATTTTTTATTTGGGTTGTTTGCTCTTTTGATATTGAGTTGTATGAACTGTTTATATATGTTGGATATTACTCCCTTATCAGTCAAAGCATTTGCAAATAAGTTCATAAGAAAACACCACATAATGAAAATATTGGAGTTCTGTTGTTTTGTTTTTTGTTTTTTGTTTTTGCGGTACACGAGCCTCTCACTGTTGTGGCCTCTCCCGTTGCGGAGCACAGGCTCCGGACACATAGGCTCAGCGGCCATGGTTCATGGGCCCAGCCGCTCCGCGGCATGTGGGATCTTCCCGGACCGGGGCACGAACCCATGTCCCCTGTATCGGCAGGCGGACTCTCAACCACTGCGCCACCAGGGAAGCCCGGGGTTCTGTTTTACAGAGAATAAATATGGTGTAAGGTCCTAGTAGTAAGGCAGAAGGGAAGTCCAGGTTCTAGGGTATTAGTAAGACTACAACAGTTAGTCCCCACTCCCTCTACCCCTGGGTAAAGGCAACAAACTTCATCAGCATCTTTAACAAAAAGAGAGGGTTAAATCGTACTTTTGAAACAGGGTCTAAGCACAAGTCAGCAAACAACGGCCTGTGGACCAAATCTGGCTCTCCATCTGTTTTTGTTAATAAAGTTTTATTGAAACACAGCCCTGCCCATTTGTTTACATATCCTCTATGGCTGCTTTTGCACAACATCAACAGCGTGGAGTAGCTGCAATAAAGACTGTGTGACCCACAAAGCCTGAAACATTTACTATGTGGTGCTTTACAGAAAAACTTTGCCAACATCTGGGCTAGCACAAGGCAGTGCTCAGGAAAACAGCCATCCTAGAGAAAAGGAAAATTCTAAGGAAGTAACACAGCATAGCTATTAGAGATTATCCAAGGCCTAGGGACCAGTGTGAAAGGTTATATAAAGTTCACCAGGGTCGGACTACCTCCTCACGCAGGCTGAGCAAACTCCTAAAAGGCCAGCCTTGGGGAACAAGTATCCCAAGATATCAAAACCCTATGTTCTCTCTCTCTGTCTCCAATGATAAAAGGTCAATATTCTACCTTCCCTCAAGGCAAGGCCAGCAACAAAACCTTTTCACCCATGGGATTTAGTGTCTAATAAAACAAATCACCTCATTGGGAAGAGTAACCTGGCCCTTTAGTCTTGGTTTCTTCCTTGAAATTTTAACTCCTATGTGCTCTAGGGCAGTAGTTCCCAATCACTGAGGCTGGTCTTCGAGGAGCTTTCTCCAGCCCCTTGTGAAACAAGGAAAGTAACGTGGGTCTTTCACAGCACTATTTTATTCCATTCACAATGCCATCCTTTATTCTGGACTCTGTGCTCCCCCTTTGGGGTTCGAAGATGCCCCCATCCTGTATGAACTGATGGTGAAAGTGGTTGGTAGCTGGTGTATTTATTTATTCTCTCATGCCCTCACTTGACCAAAGAGAAAGTTGCCAGCCCAACTTACTTTTGAAAATTTTTCCTGAAGATTTACAAGCCCTAAGTGGTAAACATCTGGGACACATTACTCTGGCAAGGGCCCCCGATAGCTCAGCTTTCCCGCACGAGGCACCTGCCATCAAGAATTGGTGCTCTCGGGTGACTTACCTCCAGCAAATGCGGATGGTACCCCCGGCCCTCTGCTCCAGAATGGCCACTTGGCTCCCTTCCGTGTGGTCACACTGTCTGCTCGAAAGTCACAGAAACCCAACTGGGCTTAGCCTAAGCAAAAGAAGGAAAACGTTGGCTCATAAAATCCAGCTGCTGAAGGGACAGGAGGGGGTTGGCCCCAGGGCTCACGTGACCCAGGGTCTCTAGCCCCCCGTGACCACCTTCTCCATTTCTTTCCCCTCTTTCTCTGTACTCCATCATTATTTCCTCATGAACAAGGGCACTTTAAGCAGCTCCAGGCTTCCCTCTCTACAGCTTTGGAAGCAGAGGAAAAATGGTAGGTTTTGGTCAGCTCTGGTTGAAAAATCCCAGAGAGACACTGTGATCAGCCTGCCTTGGATTACATGCCTGCCCCCAGCCAAAGGATGCTTGGGGCCCAGAAGCCTCGTGGCTCCCTCCATCACTCCCTAAGGTCTCTACTCAAATGTTCCCTTGTCAGCGAGGCCATCCCTGGCTACTCCATCTAAAATTGTACTCCTCATCGCCCCCCCTCAAAAAAATTCCTATTTCCCCTTACCCTGCTCTATTTTTTCCCTTAGTTGTGTATCATCTCCTAACATATAATTTACTAATTTGTTTACTGTCTGGCTCCTCCCACTAGAATGCAAGTTCCATGAAACAGGGATCATTGTCTGTTTTGTTTACTATATCCCAGTGTCTACAACAGTGCCTGGCACACAGAGGTTCAATGAATATTTGCTTATGGAACAAACAAATGAATGGCCTTGATTGTTAGTCTCCCCTTACTAGACTATGATTCTCCCATTAAAGTGGGAATTTTTAAATCTGTTTTGTTTTAATTGACAAATCCCAGTGCCTAGAATAGTGCCTGACACCTAGAGGACCCTCACTGAATATTTGTTGACTTGAATCAGTGAATCGCTGTGACTGTGGAGATGGTCCAGTCATAGCCCTCCATCTCCACTGGCTACACAGCTTTATTGATTCATTTCCCAGAAGTGGAGTTCCATTGTGCTTCATAAATATCCACTGTGCTTTCCTAACTTGGAGTGAGGTGAACTTGAATTTGACATTCTAATGCTGTATAAGGTTATAGCCGGGTACAAAGCAATAAAATATGTCTGTCCACATGAATCACAGTACAGTGAGGATGGATACAATTGAGCCAGAGCTGACAACTGCACTTGACATAAAACACCAGGTTTTAAAGAAGTTCTTTAATCTTTCAGGCACTCCTATAACTTGCCAGGATCCTTCTGCACTTTTCTTAACCTTACATTTCAAGAAAAATGCAGGTTTCGATTGATAAGCGCTATTCAAGGCACGTTACACTACGCTGGATACGTATTAGCTTTCATCCCTTATGTTACAGACATTACAGTTCTGTTTGATTTTTTAATATCTCCATAAGCAAACCTTCTATTAAACCAAACCTTTGCTCTCCCCCTACTCTGAATGTCTCCCTGTGACCTATTACCATGGAGATGATCACATACATCTCATTTAATTATGTAAACAGCAGACAGTTCTGTCCATCTTAATCTCACAAATAGGCAGTTTCATTTTTCCCTTTTCTGCTGTAAGTTTTCATCTTGGGTGAATTTAGAGCACTTGCTTGAGGACTCAGATGTTTCAAGTCAACAATGAAATTAAATTTCTCTTGATGAATTAACTAGACTCCTTCTAATTCAATATTCAATTAATTCGAATGTAGAAGAGATCATCTTTTACAAACTGGAACCCAAATTCACAAAGAGATCAGAGTTTCCATTTCAATTTAATTATCTGAAACTTAGAAGTGCCTTATTAGAGTCAAGATGACAAAAAATACATATTTTTAAAATAAGAGGTATTCCCTGGAAATAAAATCTGGAGAATATTAGGTGGCTGTCATAATAGCTGTTAAATGCAGCCAAACAACTCAAAATATCTCTTTCTTATTCATTTATGAGTAGGGTTGCCAGATAAAATACAATACTTAGGACGTACTCTTACTTAAAAATTAATTGTAGTTTGTCTGAAATTCACATTTAACTGAGTATTCTGTGTTTTTATTTGCTAAATATGGCAACCCTATTTTTGAGACACAGTTGGCCATCAAATACTGCATACGCCATTCAAATTTTTCCTCGTTACCAGGAAAAACTAAGGAGTCTGTATTAGGAGAAAAGGGAGAGATGTCACTCAGGAACCGGTGGGTCTGCTGGGGGATCAGAGACCCAGCTCAGATCCTGGATGTTGGTTTCTCAACACAACATAGAACCGCTAAAATTTGGGGTAGCAGCTAAAGACCCTATATCCAGTTTCATGCAGGATAGGAGTGGAGAAAATAGTTGTAATTAAGGCCTAGTGGCCAAGTGGTCCTTTCATGATATGGAGCTGTTTTCTAATGTACATTGTAACTCTTTTAATGTTGGTAAAGGAAATGCCACAAAATTCTCTTGGGCTTGTGCTTCTGATAAGCTTTGGAGTAGAGTCCAGAGAACAGAGTTCTAGCCCCTACACTGTAACTAACTCACTGGGTGGGCTTGAGGACATTACTGGCATTCTGTGCCCCCCTTTGAGCCTCCTTTTACAGTTTTTTCCATGAAATGGGAAAGATACTGACCCTGTCAAACTTGTGTTGCCGTTGTTCTCAAATAAGATTGTATATGATTGTATAAGATGGTATAAATTACATGACTGTTATACAGAGCATGCAAACATCACATGAACACAAGGTCTTATTGTTATTATTGCCCCTTTGTTGATTCCAAAGGTTGTTCAGTCCTGTGTGTGACAGGAAAGACCAGTTAGGGCGGGAGTGTGGTGGGCTGCCTGTCAGAACTGAAAGACCCCGTGCGTTAACATTCGACCCTTCCCACCGGGAGCTGAGACAAAGAGGTCTTGGGTAGTTAGCAAGGCAAGCACAATATCACAGGAGCAACAGCGCAGCCTGCTCTGGGACAGTTCTCCCCGGTGGCCATGGGACTAACAGCTGCCATCCTCCCCAGGAAATCCTGTCTGCGGAGTCACCGAATTGCACCTCAGCAGGGCCTGTCAAAGTAATTCCAGTCACTGCAGTGAAACCAGATCCCTTTTCACTGATGAAGTCGCTAGTTGCCATTCTGAGGCCAGGAAACAATAGGTTATAGCCCTTCACATAACCAGTATCCTAGCCAGTGGCTCCTAAAAAAGGAGGTGGGGCAAGGGAGAGAAATGTTCTGTTTCAAGGTTTTATAAGTAATTTCTCTGTGTGCGCAAAGGACCTGAAGGGAGGCCAAGAAAGAGAAGGACTTCCCAGCTGAAACTTGAACTCAGGAGTCTTTGTGGCCTTTGTCGTTTGGGGCTAGCGTGCTGGCTAGAGTCCCCGTTAAATTCTGAATATTGATAAGAGACATTGAGAGCAGCTCAGCTAGCCCCTCAGAACCCTCTGCTTCCATGTTATTTGCCTTCCTTCCTTATTTTCTCTTTCTTTATACACCTTTAGTCACAATGGGGAGCTGGGAAAAGTATATATACATCAGCACACGTTGTGTGAAATCTTGTTGCTTAACTTCACTTGAATAAAATGAAACATTTTAATGGCTCTCCTTAAAAAAAAACCTCCACTTAAGAAAATTAGGTTGATTTTATTTCTGCGTGGTCCTTATCTTCCCTTCTGGGTCTGTAGCTCTCAATAAAATGATTCCCTACCTTTGCCCTAAATAGTGTATTTTATAATTCAAATTCAAAATATTCACATTTCCCTTTCAGTTACAATTATTTTTAAAATTCCACTTTGGTAGTCACTGGCAATCTGTAAAATTGTCTTTTCTATAAAATTAGATTTTTGTTTCTAGATATATTACATGTAGATATAGACTGGAAAACTGACATTAATTTCAACTCATGATAATCTATCTTGAGTTACATATTCCTTTAAAAAATCTTTATTGTGGTAAAATGCACATAAAACTTACCATCTTAACTGTTTTTAATTGAACAGATCACATTGTGTACAGTCAATCTCCAGAACTTTTTTCATCTTGAAAAACTGAAACTCGATACCCACAAAATAACTCCCCCTTTGCCCCTCCCCGCAGCCCCTTATCTCTTCTAAGTACCCTATATATGTGAAATCATAAAGTATTTGTCTTTTTGTGACTGGCTTTTTTCACTTAGCGTAATGTCTTCAAGTTTCATCCATGTTGTAATGTGTGGCAGAATTTCCTTCCTTTTTATAAGACTGAATAATATTCCATTGTATGTGTATGCCATATTTTGTTTATTCATTCATCTGTCACTGGACACTTGGGTTGCTTCTACCTTTTGGCTATTGTAAATAATGCTGCTATAAATATGGGTGTAGAAATATCTCATTGAGACCCTGATTTCAGTTCCTTTGGGTATATACCCAGAAGTAGAATTGCTGGATCATATGGTAATTCTACTCTTAATATTTTGAGGAAATGCAATGCTGTTTTCCACAGCACCTGCATCATTTTACATTCCCACCAACAGTGCACAAGGGTTCCAGTTTCTCCACATCCTTGCCAACATTTGCTATTTACTGTTGTAATTTTTTTTAGTAGTGGCCATCATGAAGGATGGATGGATGTGAGGTGGTATCTCACTATGGCTTTGATTTGAATTTCCTTTATGATCAGTGATGTTGAGCATCTTTTCAGGAATTTGTTAGCCATTTGTATATCTTCTTTGGAGAAATGTCAATCAAGTCCTTTGCAATTTTTTTTTTTTAGCATCTTTATTATAAAGTACAGTTGCTTTACAATGGTGTGTTAGTTTCTGCTGTATAACAAAGTGAGTCAGCTGTACGTATATATATATCCCCATATCTCCTCCCTCTTGCATCTCCCTCCCACCATCCCTATGCCACCCCTCCAGGTGGTCACAAAGCACGGAGCTGATCTCCCTGTGCTATGCGGCTGCTTCCCACTAGCTATCTATTTTACATTTGGTAGTGGATATATCTCCATACCACTCTCTCACTTCGTTCCAGCTTACCCTTCCCCCTCCCCATGTCCTCAAGTCCATTCTCTACATCTGCTTCTTTATTCCTGTCCTGCCCCTAGGTTCTTCAGAACCTTTTTTTTAGATTCCATATATATGTGTTAGCATACGGTATTTGTTTTTCTCTTTCTGACTTAATTCACTCTGTATGACAGTCTCTAGGTCCAGCCACCTCACTGCAAATAACTCAGTTTTGTTTCTCTTTATGGCTGAGTAATATTCCATTGTGCATATGTGCCACATCTTCTTTATCCATTCATCTGTTGATGGACACTTAGGTTGCTTCCATGTCCTGGCTATTGTAAATAGAGCTGCAGTGAACATTGTGGTACATGACTCTTTTTGAATTATGGTTTTCTCAGGGTATATGCCCAGTAGTGGGATTGCTTGGTCATATGGTAGTTTTATTTTTAGTTTTTTAAGGAACCTCCGTACTGTTCTCCATTAGTGGCTGTACCAATTTACATTCCCACCAACAGTGCAAGAGGGTTCCCTTTTCTCCACACCCTCTCCAGCATTTATTGTTTGTAGATTTTTTTTTTTTTTTTTTTTTGCGGTACGCGGGCCTCTCACTGTTGTGGCCTCTCACATTGCGGAGCACAGGCTCTGGACCCGCAGGCTCAGCGGCCATGGCTCACGGGCCCAACCTCTCCGCGGCATGTGAGATCCTCCAGAACTGGGGCATGAACCCATGTCCCCTGCATTGGCAGGCGAACTCTCAACAACTGTGCCACCAGGGAAGCCCTGTTGGTAGACTTTTTGATGATGGCCATTCTGACCAGTGTGAGATGATACCTCATTGTGGTTTTGATTTGCATTTCTCTAACGGTTAGTGATGTTGAGCATCCTTTCATGTGTTTGTTGGGAATCTGTATATCTTCTTCCGAGAAATATCGATTCAGGTCTTCTGCCCATTTTTGGATTGGGTTGTTTGTTTTTTTGATATTGAGCTGCATGAGCTGCTTGTATATTTGGAGATTAATCCTTTGTCAGTTGCTTCATTTGCAAATATTTTCTCCCATTCTGAGGGTTGTCTTTCATCTTGTTTATGGTTTCCTTTGCTGTGCAAAAGCTTTTAAGTTTCATTAGGTCCCATTTGTTTATTTTTGTTTTTATTTCCATTTCTCTAGGAGGTGGGTCAAAAAGGATCTTGCTGTGATTTATGTCAGAGTGTTCTGCCTATGTTTTCCTCTAAGAGTTTTACAGTGTCTGGCCTTACATTTAGGTCTTTAATCAATTTTGAGTTTATTTTTGTATACAGTTTTAGGGAGTGTTCAAATTTCATTCTTTTACATGTAGCTGTCCAATTTTCCCAGCACCACTTATTGAAGAGGCTATCTTTTCTTCACTATATATTCTCGCCCCCTTTATCAAAGATAAGGTGACCATATGTACGTGGGTTTATCTCTGGGCTTTCTATTCTGTTCCACTGATCTATATTTCTGTTTTTGTGCCAGTACCATACTGTCTTGATTATTGTAGCTTTGTAGTATAGTCTGAAGTCCGGGAGCCTGATTCCTCCAGCTCTGTTTTTCTTTCTCAAGATTGCTTTGGCTATTCGGGGTCTGTTGTGTTTCCTTACAAATTGTGAAATTTTTGATCTAGTTCTGTGAAAAATGCCATTGGTACTTTGATAGGGATTGCATTGAATCTGTAGATTGCTTTAGGTAATGTAGTCATTTTCACAATGTTAATTCTTCCAATCCAAGAACATGGTATATCTCTCCATCTATTTGTATCATCTTTAATTTCTTTTATCAGTGTCTTATAGTTTTCTGCATACAGATTTTTGTCTCCTTAGGTGGGTTTATTCCTAGGTATTTTATTCTTTTTATTGCAGTGGTAAATGGGAGTGTTTCCCATTAATTTCTCTTTCAGATTTTTCATCATTAGTGTATAGGAATGCAAGAGATTTCTGCACACTAATTTTGTATTCTGCTACTTTACCAAATTTATTGATTACCTCTAGTAGTTTTCTGGTGGCATCTTTAGGATTCTCTATGTATAGTACCGTGTCATCTGCAAACAGTGACAGGTTTACTTCTTCTTTTCCAATTTGGATTCCTTTATTTCTTTTTCTCCTCTGATTGCTGTGGCTAAAACTTCCAAAACTATGTTGAATAAGAGTGGTGAGAGTGGGCAACCTTGTCCTGTTCCTGATCTTAGTGGAAATGGTTTCACTTTTTCACCATTGAGAAAGACGTTGGCTGTGGGTTTGTCATACATGGCCTTTGTTATGTTGAGGTAAGTTCCATACTTTCTGGAGGGTTTTTATCAAAAACGGGTGTTGAATTTTGTGAAAAGCTTTTTCGGCATCTACCGAGATGATCATATGGTTTTTCTCCTTCAATTCGTTAATATTTTGTATCACATTGATTGATTTGCATATATTGAAGAATCCTTGCATTCCTGGGATAAATTCCACTTGATCATGGTGTATGATCCTTTTAATGTGTTGTTGGATTCTGTTTGCTAGTATTTTGTTGAGGATTTTTGCATCTATGTTCATCCGTGATATTGGCCTATAGTTTTCTTTTTTGTGTGACATCTTTTTCTGGTTTTGGTATCAGGGTGATGGTGGCCTCGTAGAATGAGTTTGGGAGTGTTCCCCCCTCTGCTATAGTTTGGAAGAGTTTGAGAAGGATAGGTGTTAGCTCTTCTCTCAATGTTTGATAGAATTCACCTGTGAAGCCATCTGGTCCTGAGCTTTTGTTTGTTGGAAGATTTTTAATCAGTTTGAATTCCAGTGCTTGTGACTGGTCTGTTTATATTTTCTATTTCTTCCTGGTTCTGTCTCAGAAGGTTGTGCTTTTCTAAGAATGTGTCCATGTCTTCCAGGTTGTCCATTTTATTGGCGTATGGTTACTTGTAGTAATCTCTCATGATCCTTTGTATTTCTGCAGTGTCAGTTGTTACTTCTCCTTTTTCATTTCTAATTCTATTGATTTGAGTCTTTTTCCTTTTTCTCTTGATGAGTCTGGCTAATGGTTTATTAATTTTGTTTATCTTCTCCAAGAACGAGCTTTTAGTTTTATTCGTCTTTGCTATCATTTCCTTCATTTCTTTTTCATTTATTTCTGATCTGATCTTTATGTTTTCTTTCCTTCTGCTAACTTTGGGGGTTTTTTTGTTCTTCTTTCTCTAATTGTTTTAGGTGTAAGTTTAGGTTGTTTATTCGAGATGTTTCTTGTTTCTTGAGGTAGGATTGTATTGCTATAAATTCCCTCTTAGAAGTGCTTTTGCTGCAGCCCATAGGTTTTGGGTCATTGTGTTTTCATTGTCATTTGTCTCTAGGTATTTTTTGATTTCCTCTTTGATTTCTTCAGTGATCTCTTGGTTATTTAGTAATGTACTGTTTAGCCTCCATACGTTTGTGTTTTTTACAGATTTTTTCCTGTAATTGATATCTTGATAAGACTTCAATTTTCTTAAATTTACCAGGTCTTGATTTGTGACCCAAGATATGATCTATCCTGGAGAATGTTCCATGAGCACTTGAGAAGAAAGTGTATTCTGTTGTTTTTGGATGGAATGTCCTATAAATATCAGTTAATTCCATCTTGTTTAATATGTCATTTAAAGCTTGTGTTTCCTTATTTATTTTCATTTTGGATGATCTGTCCATTGGTGAAAGTGGGGTGTTAATGTCCCCTACTATTATTGTGTTACTGTTGATTTCCCCTTTTATGGCTGTTAGCATTTGCCCTATGTGTTGAGGTGCTCCTATGTTGGGTGCGTAAATATTTACAATTGTTATATCTGCTTCTTGGTTTGATCCCTTGATCATTGTGTAGTGTCCTTCTTTGTCTCTTGTCATAATCTTTATTTTAAAGGCTATTTTTTCTGATATGAGAATTGCTACTCCAGCTTTCTTTTGATTTCCATTTGCATGGAATATCTCTTTCCATCCCCTCACTTGCAGTCTGTATGTGTCCCTAGGTCTGAAGCAGGTCTCTTGTAGACAGCATATATGCAGATCTTGTTTTTGTATCCATTCAGTCAGTCTATGTCTTTTGGTTGGAGCATTTAATCCATTTACTTTTAAGGTAATTATCAATATGTATGTTCCTATTACCATTTTCTTAATTTTTGGGGGTTTGTTTTTGTAGGTCTTTTCCTCCTCTTGTATTTCTTGCCTAGAGAAGTTCCTTTAGCATTTGTTGTAAAGCTGGTTTGGTGGTGCTGAATTCTCTTAGCTTTTGCTTGTCTGTAAAGGTTTCAATTTCTCCATCGAATCTGAATGAGATCCTTGCTGGGTAGAGTAATCTTGGTTGTAGGTTTTCCCTTTCATCACTTTAAATATGTCCTGCCACTCACTTCTGGCTTGCAGAGTTTCTGCTGAAAGATCAGCTGTTAACTTTATGGGGATTCCGTTGTATGTTATTTGTTGCTTTTCCCTTGCTGCTTTTAATATTTTTTTTTGTATTTAAGTTTTGATAGTTTGATTAATATGTGTCTTAGCATGTTTCTCCTTGGATTTATCCTGTATGGGACTCTCTGCGCGTCCTGGACTTGATTGACTATTTCCTTTCCCATATTAGGGAAGTTTTCAACTATAATCTCTTCACATATTTTCTCAGCCCTTTCTTTTTCTCTTCCTCTTCTTGGACCTGTATAATTAGAATGTTGGTGCATTTAATGTTATCCCAGAGGTCTCTGAGACTGTCTTCAAATCTTTTCTTTCTTTTTTCTTTATTATGCCCTGTGGTAGTTATTTCCACTATTTTATCTTCCAGGTCACTTATCTGTTCTTCTGCCTCAGTTTTTCTGGTATTGATTCCTTCTAGAGAATTTTTAATATTATTTATTGTGTTGTTCATCATTGTTTGTTTGCTCTTTGGTTCTTCTAGGTCCTCATTAAACGTTTCTTGTATTTCCTCTATTCTGTTTCCTAGATTTTGGATCATCTTTACTATCATTACTCTGAATTCTTTTTCAGGTAGACTGCCTATTTCCTCTTCATTTCTTTGGTCTGGTGGGTTTTTACCTTGCTCCTTCATCTGTTGTGTATTTCTCTGTCTTCTCATTTTGCTTAACGTACTCTGTTTAGGGTCTCTGTTTCACAGGCCGCAGGTTCATAGTTCCCGTTGTTTTTGGTGTCTGTCCCCCGTGGGTAAGGTTGGTTCAGTGAGTTGTGTAGGCTTCCTGGTGGAGAGCACTGGTGCCTGTGTTCTGGTGGAGAGACTGGATCTTGTCTTTATGCTGGGCAGGATCACGTCTGGTGGTGTGTTTTTGGGTGTCTGTGAACTTATGATTTTAGGCAGCCTCTCTGCTAATAGGTGGGGTTGTGTTCCTGTCTTGCTAGTTGTTTGGCATGGGGTGTCCAGCACTGGAGCTTGCTGGTTGTTGAGTGGAGCTGTCTTAGCATTGAGATAAGAGGTAGGAGAGCTCTTGCTGATAGATATTACGAGTGGCTGGGAGGTCTCTGGTAGACCAATGTCCTGAACATGGCTCTCCCACCTCAAAGGCTCAGGCCTGACATGTGGGCGGAGCACCAAGACCCTGTCAGCCACATGGCCCAAGTCTGTAGTTGCCCCCAAAGTCCACTGCCTCATTTTTGTGATGGTTCATTGTCTATTCAGATATTCCACAGATGCAAGGTGCATCAAGTTGATTGTGGAGATTTAATCTGCTGCTTCTGAGGCTCACAGAGAAATTTCCCTTTCTCTTCTTTGTTCACACAGCTCCTGGGGTTCAGCTTTGTGTTTGGCCCCGGCTCTGCTTGTAGGTCGCCCTCTGGTGTCTGTTCTTCACCCAGACAGGAGGGTGTTAAATGAGCGGCTGATTCTGGGGCTCTGGCTCACTCAGCCTGGGGGAGGGACGGGTACGGAGTGCGGGGCAAGCCTGCGGCAGCAGAGGCTGGCATGACGTTACAACAGCCTGACATGCGTGGTTTGTTCTTCCGGGGAAGTTGTCCCTGGATCCCGGGACCCTGGCAGTGGCGGGCTGCACAGGCTCCCAGAGGAGAGGTGTGGAGAGTGACCTGTGCTCGCACACAGGCTTCTTGGTGGCTGCAGCAGCAGACTTAGCATTTCATGCCGTTCTCTGGTGTCCGTGCTGATAGCTGTGGTGCACGCCTGTCTCTGGAGCTTGTTTAGGCAGTGCTCTGAATCCACTCTCCTCACGCACCACAAAACAATGGTCTCTTGACTCTTAGGCAGGTCCAGACTTTTCCCGGACTCCCTCCCAGTTAGCTGTGGCACACTAGCCCCCATCAGGCTGTGTTCACACAACCAACCCCAGTCCTCTCCCTGGGATCTGACCTCTGAAGCCCTAGCCTCAGCTCCCAGCCCGCTTTGCCACTTTTTAATCAGGTTTTTATTTGTTGTTGTTGAGTTGTAGGAGTTTTTTATATATTCTGGATATTAACCCCTTATCAGAAATATGATTTACATTTTCTCCCATTTTATAGGTTGCCTTTTCACTCTGATTGTGTCCTTGATGCATACAAGTTATCAATTTTGATGTACATGCATTTCTTTTAAAGAGGAAAAAATTAACATATGTTACATATCTATATATCTATATATCTATCTCTCTATATATATATACATTTCCAATCAAAGATACACTGACTACACACATACACACCCAGACACACAATTCTAGTTTAAGATAGGCTGACATAAGAAACTTCAGTGTTAGTCTTTCTAAGATATTTCTGAAATATCTTTTAACCATAAATGATCAATTCTTAGGATTATATTCACCATAGGATATATATCAATGAGTGTTATGCTTTCAAAGAGGAAATTCCAGGAAACTAGGAGAAGCCCAACCGTTTTTCCAAATTCCTTCCCTTATACACAGTTGGCAGCTTCACCCTTAGGCTCAAGACATAATTCCCGGTTAATATGAAAACGTACCCAGAAGGTCTAATACTTGAGTGCTGTTCTCAATCAGCATAAACGAGGCACTGAAGAGCAGGTTCTTTTCACGAGGTAGAAGGAAGGAAGCAGGGCATGAACAACCAAGGAGTTGAGGAAGAACTGAAATACAAGGCCATTAGGATGAAAACTGAGAGTAAGAGCCCCTACTTACATGGTAGTTACAACATGCCAGGCCTTGTTCTGCGTGCCTAGTGTGCATTAACTTGAGATACATACAAGTGTTTCTATTTTATAAATGAGAAAATGGAGACATGAGATTAAGGAACTTGTGTAAGTTCCCACAGGTAGTAAGTGGCTGAGCCAGGCTTCAGAGGGATCTAGCATGAGCGAGTGTAATCATTATGCTCCCAAATGCACCTGACCCCTCCTGGATGCAGCCCTTGTGCCTCCCCAGCCGCTCACTGGAGGCGCCTCTAGAGCTGAGATGTAGTTCTCCCAGAAATGATCTCATACACACAAACGGAAAGCATCCGAACCAAGATACTTAGGCCATCCTTTAAGTAACAGTTAATCCACCTACTGCCTTCGTTTCCTGGGGCCAGATTTCCCCCGTATCATTCTCCCTCTATTTGATTATATCATAGGAGGTTACCTGCGGAGGCCCTGATTTAAGTGCCTAGAGAAAGCTGACTGTACTGAGTGCCCATGAGGCACGAGACACACACATTACTACTCATGTCATCCTCCCAACCTCCCTGCAAGGCCTTGCTTTACCTTCACAGG
Organism: Delphinus delphis; assembly: GCF_949987515.2. Classification (NCBI taxonomy): domain Eukaryota; kingdom Metazoa; phylum Chordata; class Mammalia; order Artiodactyla; family Delphinidae; genus Delphinus; species Delphinus delphis. The sequence goes on along the minus strand of NC_082692.2, from coordinate 12,163,104 downwards.
GAAGGAAAATGAGGCTCGGGAACAATAAAAGACTTATCCCAAATCTCACAGTCGGTGGATGGAGGGAGCAGGAGTGCAGCTCAAAACCGCGACCTGCTGCCTCCCCACCTCCACGCCGGGGGCTCTGAGGACCTCTCCCAGGGTCTCATCTGCTGAAGGGCAGCCCAGCATGCTCTCCCTGATGTAGACCTTTGGAACCTCAGCCACCCAAAGGCTAAACACCCCTCGTCCTTGTTACCCCTCTCGCTAGGCTCTGTACTCATCTTCAGAGCCGACTTTGTGGACTTCCTCCCCGCGGGTGCTCAGGGCTCTTGCTGTCAGAGACGGATGTGTGTCTCACACGGAAGCTGGCATCACAACACAACCTGCTTCCCTGTGATCCAGCTCCGGGTGCAACCTCCACCCTCACTTCTCCTCACTCCCTGACTCCACAGGTGGGTCTGCTGGTACACGTCCTCCACTGCTACACACACACACACCACATACATATCAGTGACACACATGTAAACACACACTTCTCACATACTACACATACATACCCTCACCATACATACACACGCCACACACCACACACACACACACTCACTTATACCTTTACACCTCAGGGACACACAGACCTCATACACTACACATACATCCCCCCTCACACACACATACATCTCATACCACACACACTTCATAACCACACACAAGTCACAAACACATACCTATCTATACCTCATACACAAACCCACATGTACACCTCAGACACACACATAAACATATACACATATACCTCACATACTACACACACACACACACATACACACACACACACACACACCCCTCACAAACCCACCCCACATATATGTAGGACAGGAAAAAAAAATTTTTGTCTGTACTTTTAGGTTCCAGGGCTGGGATCTATGAATTAAACTGACAAAAGACAGGTTAACAAGAGAAATGGCTTATTACATATGTATACAGTGACCTTCATAGAAAAATAGTGAAGCAGTTACACCCAAGGGCTTTATGTATCACTTTAACAAAGAGCAATAAATTTGTGTAGAAGTGACAAGACAAAGGGAAAGGGGTTTAGACTTTAGGGGCAGTGAATTGTGGGAAGGTAAATAAGCGGGGAAAACTAATAAAATGGGGAAGATAGGGTTAGTTAGTAAGGTTCTGTTTATGAGACTCATCTCAGTGTTGTTTCCATGATAAGCTTCACTCTCCCTTCCTGGGATGGGAGAGGGGAGGGGAGACCCCTTCACGAAGGGGATTTTACGCTCTGCTTTCAGGTAGAGAGGAGGAGGGCAGAGGGTTTTTCCTGTGGCTCCTTCTTCTCAGTTGCCTTTAGCTCAAAATAATTCTTACGCCACATGGGGTAATATATTCTGATCCCCTTTATATACATTTCAAAGACACACATGTAAACATGCACATGTGCCTCACATACTGCACACACAGTCAGCCCTCCATATCCATGGGTTCCACATCCACGGATTCAACCAACCACAGATCAAAAATATTTGGGAAAAAAAAATTCTAGAAAGTTCCAAAAAGCAAAACTTAAATTTGCCACACACTGGCAACACTTCACATAGTATTTACGTTGTATTTACAACTATTTAAATAGCATCTACATTGCGTTAGGTATCGTAAGTAATCTGGAGATGAGTATACCGGAGGATGCATGTAGGTTACATGCAAATACTGTGCCACTCTATGTAAGGGAGCTGAACATCCTTGGATTTGGGTATCCATGGTGGGAATCCATCCCCTGAGGATGCCGAGGGATAACTGTACATGCCCACCTCATACACTCAGACATCTCCCACCACACACACCACGCCACACTCAAACACACACACACAGCCCTATACTTCACGTCATACACACACCCTGCACGTACACCTCAGAGACACACACATAAAACTACATACATATACCGCACATACTAAACACACACACACACATACCTCACACAGCTCACACACATGTATACCTCACGTGCTGCACACACACCACACACCGTATGCACGCTCCGCCCACTCACTCTCCCTTCGTCCTATGAGATCTGCCTCCCTCGTGAAGCCTGTCCTGATACCGCCAGCACAAGTCTAAACCAGGAGACTCTCTAGGGGTCCCATGCCCGGCCCATCATCTCCTCATTGTTGGTGTCCGTCTTCTCCAGCAGAAGATTGGCTTCTGGTGGCTCGAGCCTGTGTCTGATCCACATTTCCACCACCCACCCCTGCACTAGGCATAGCACCCAGCACTTCAGAATCTCAGCAGATATTTCTGGGATGAAAATTTGCTAGCAATTCCTGTGATAAAGAGCCCACTGGATTAGTAAGACAGCATAGCCTACTAATTCCAGACTGTCTGGGTCCAAATACTAATCATTATAAGCTGATGCTTAACCTCAGAACAGTTTGCTAATCTGTGAAGTGGAGAAGATGTCAACAGCAACTAGCTCTCGCTGGCTGGCTGGGAAGATTCAGAGAGGTTTTACACTTAGGTAGTACTATGTACATTAGTTCTAAACAAATATCAATCGTTACACTGGGGATGTAAAGCCACACAGCTCCGTTAGATAAAGCCAACCCCGATATCTGGTCTAACCAGGCAAGATGCCGATTCTGCCACCTTCCTGGGCCCCTCTCTTATCTCAAGCAGACAGGTGTTGCAAGCACAATGGATTCGAGAAAAGTGACTCTCAATCAGGTCTAACTAGGCTGGGCATCTCTGATCCCAGGTATATTAATAAACAGATCTGCCATCTAGCTCAGATCCCCCAAAACATGGGTGTTCCTGTTTATAGATGTAGTCTTTGTTCTAAATCCATGCCAGTGCCCGGTTAGTATTTCTAACAGACTGGTTCTTTCTATTAGGTGACTTTCTGAATAAATGAAAAACATTTCCGTGTGGTCTGCCTGTCACAATTTTTTTTTCTATTCTTTAATTGGTAACACTTTCTGACCTCTCCAACTCCTGTTTGTTTCCTAGCAAGGTGAAGATTTTATTTCTTCCCTATTAAAATTTCCTTCTGAGTCAAAATGGGTATATTGGGAAAAAAAATCTAGCTAAGGGAAAGGGTAAGAGCAGAAAAACATACAATTCTGTGAGTTAAAATAAGAGTGGTTCAGGTCTGTCAAGATGCCGGCAGGAGCTGGACTGGGTTGGCAGTCCTGACAGCCCTCCCACCGGGTCTGCACAGACCTCCTCATGGGACGGCTGCCTCCTCTGAGACCAGTGTCCAAAACCCCCATGTGGCAATTCCATCCACTGCAAATGCTGCATATTACAGTGCATTAGAGAAATGGAGAAATGTCACGATTTTGTTGCTGAAAGACTAGGTGGGAACAGGGGCGGGGAGGCCAGTATGAGTGCAGTTCCACTTTAACTCACTGGAAGTAGATTTCATGCCGCTTCCTTCTCCTGAACGTGCTGCCTTGGCGTTTCAGGCCACCCCGGGCACAGCTCATCATCCCTGATTCAACGACATTGCTCGCTAGTTCACTGAACCTGAAGGATTGGCCTGAGAAAAATTGGCGGTGGGTGGGATTATTTCTGGGGGCCACTTATATTCCATCGAGGTTACAAAGCCACCAGGAAAGCTGCCTGGGGCTCAGGTCCCCCCTGGTTGATGCTTCCAGAGGTGCTCTGCACATATCAGACACTTGGATTGCTGTACTTTGTGAAATGCTTTAACACAAAGAACAAGGTATGCTAAGCACCAAGGATGACGCTGTGGCAGATCTCATAGCAGCTGACATCATCCAGATCTTTCAGACAGGGGAGCTGAGTTATAGGCTGGTTTAGGTCACTGCCCAGGTTAGTTAGTCAACCATGTATCTATCAGACTCCTATGTGACTGTGGTAGTCTGCAAGGGCTGCTGTAACAAGTTACCACGAACTGGGTAGCTTAAAACAACAGACATTTATTCTCTCAGAGTTCTGGAGGCCAGAGGTCTGAAATCAAGGTATCAGCTGGGTGGGTTGCTGGGATCCCCAGTAAGGGCTCCGAGGGAAGATCTGGCCAGGTCTCTCTCCTAGCTTCTGTGAAATAAAAAATGTTGCCTGCTGTATGAGTAAAGAAAGGCTGTTGCAGCCATCAAGTCACTACAGGCACCCCAGATGGTGAGCCCTGAGGGGACTCAGGATGGAGAAAAGCAGGATACTGGCCCTGGATAGTTAAGGTGCATTTCAAAGGAATGATTTCCAAGCGCCCAGGTTCTTGCATCTTCCCCATACATATTAAAGTGTTAAAATCATTAACTTGAGGGCTTCCCTGGTAGCACAGTGGTTGAGAGTCTGCCTGCCGATGCAGGGGACGCAGGTTCCTGCCCCAGTCCGGGAAGATCCCATATGCTGCAGAGCAGCTGGGTCCGTGAGCCATGGCCATTGAGCCTGCACGTCCGGAGCCTGTGCTCCGCAAAGGGAGAGGCCACAACAGTGAGAGGCCTGCGTACCGCAAAAAAAAAAATCATTAACTTGAGATATCTGGTTTTCTTTAATTAACAGTAATCTTTTGAAGTTCCAACTCCCTGGTCTTTGTTGCAAAAACTCTTAGATATCCTGGCTCCTCCCTGACCTCTTCGGAGCCTCTCTCAGAGCTATCTGAGAGGCTGCATCCCAGGCTTAAGCCCTCCACTTTGTCTGCCAAATAAAACATAATTCTCAACTTTTATGTTGTGCATTTTTTCCGTCCACACTTCCGGTGGTCGCCAGCAGTCCCTGGTGTCACTCAGCTTTAGCAGCAGAGCTACAGTGTTCCGTCTTCACATGGCGTGTCTTCCCGGGGTGTATCCCCTGTGTGTGTCCCAATTTCCCTCCTTTTGCGAGGACACCAGCCACTGCATTTAGGGCTCACCTTAAAGCTTTTCCTGGTCACCTTCCCATAACCAGCCTCCTCCACACTCCTCTCTCTTTCATCTTTAGCCAAAGGTGGTATTTCAGCCTAAATTCTAAGCCACCTCTGAGAGTTAATCACTATTCTCTGGGTATCTCCCATGTATACAGAAAGTATACATGATAATAAACTTCTGTTGGTTTATTCTCTTGTGAATCTGTCTTTGGTTACAGGGGCCCCACCTAAGAACTTAGAAGGACTGAAGGAAACCCATGTTTTCCTCCCCTACAACCTCATCTTAAATGAATTAATAGATTCTACAAAGACCTTGTTTCTAAATAAGGTCATATTCACAGCTTCCAGACCGGCATGAATTTTGGAGGACACTGTGCAACCCTACAGTAACCTTAACCCCATTTACCCTTTTCCAGCCTCAGTTTCTTTATCTGTACCTCAAAGAGTTCCTGGGAGGATGAAGTGAGAAGACCCATAAAAAGGGCTTTGCCCTGGCTTAGGCAGTCAGTGGATGTTGGTTACGCCTGTTGCTAACACGTCCTCATCAACACTATTGTTACCGAACCAGGATCACTTATGCCCGACGTGCAGCAAGCCAAAACACTGAGACACCACGGTTTGCATCAAAGAGAGGGTTTATTCTCAAGGCAGCCAAGCAAAGACATGAGAGAACAAACCTCAAATCCACTTCCCCAAAGGTGAAGGGCTCAGAGTCTTCATGGGATAAAGAATAAGCACGGCGGTCCGGTCTGAGGCATGGGGACAGGGGGAGCGGAGCGTGGGGAAAGGTGATTGGAAAAGGTGAGGTAATCGTTGTTCTGAGCAGGCGTAATGAGCTACAGGTCTTCCCATGTTCAAAAGGTCACCAAGTGGACACTTGCACATGCCCAGTTGAAGGGTCGTGGTCCTCTGTAGTCTTAACCAGCTCAGCTCAAACTAGACACAGCTGACTCCAAGTTCCTGGAAAACACCTCAAACACCTCATTGTTAAGGCTTCTTGCCGCTGGGAGGACATGCAAACCTTCTGTGGAAACAATTAAAACAACCTTGATTAGTGAAGGCAGGTTACAGGTGAAATGGATTTACCTAATGATTACCCACGGTTTCACCATCCTCAGCATCACCACCTTCGTCTTCTTCAGCCACTGGGGTTACAGGAGCTGTGAGAGACACAAAGAACAGCACACAGCCTCTGCTCTCAAGGGGCCTACGGTTCTAGCTGAGGATGCTACTCTAGCATGCCTAAAATGCTAGAGTGCTAAGCTCTACGGTGCCAACTAGAACGGCCAAGGAAGAGGACGCCAGAGTGGAAGTGGTCTGAATGGACAGCACAGAAGGTGCCCCACGCGAGTGAGCTTTTAAAGGCGTCTCAGGGGCAACCTGGGCCCCTGCGGAGCCACGACCCACTGCCTGCAAGGAGCACCTCTTCATTCCTACACCACGGAACCAAGTCAAAGGCACGAAGTCACATGGTCGGTGGCAGCCACATGCCTTATGACTGAGGGAGTCTGGACTCCCGATTCTGAGAGGCATTCACTTCTCCCTTGGAGAAGTACATTTCTGACTGAAATCACATTGTCTGCAATTTTGGTGAAAATTCTTTGAGATTTGGGGTTCACGGGGGCTCCCAGGGGACCTCCTTTACTTACCTTAAAGCTTCAAAGAACATCAATCCCACAATGGGTGGGACTCATCCTAGTGTTTACTGAAAAGAAAAATGCACAACCCTGAAGTTGAGAATTATGTTCTATTTGGTGGTCTTTCTGAGGACTTCAGCCCAGGAGGTAGCCTTGCAGGTAGCTCTGAGGGACTAAGAAGAGGTGAGGGAGGAGCAGGGTAAATAGGAGTTTCTGCCACAAAAACCAGGGAGTCAGGACATCAGAAGATGACTGTTGAAGAAATCAGACATCTCAAGTTAATGTATAGGAAGGTGCAAGAGTCTGGGCTCATTGAAATCATTCCTTTGATAGGCACCTTAACTATTGAGGGGCAGTATCCTGCTTTTCTCCATCCTGAATCCCCTCAGGGTGCACAGTTGGGCGGCTGCAGTGGCTGAGGGCTTGAGGGCTGCAACATCCTTTGTTGACTGATGTGGCAGGAGACATTTTTGGTCCACACCTTCTAAATTTGCAATGCCTGTGCAATACTAGCTGTGATGGGAAACCTGTAAAACTTGTTATCAGAATGCTTCTCCCACCACTGGAAAGCCTGAGCTGTTGTTGAGGAGCTCAGCAATACAAAAGGCCAAGGGTCAAGAATATGTATTGCTAAAACCACACTTTGGAGCACTCAGCGGTTCTTGAATTAACAGTGCAATTGGCCCTTCCTCTGCTCTAGCCCTTCCATCTGGAGAGACCTTGGAAAACCAGCGCCATTGTCAATCCTTGAGCGTATGCTTCTGAAGTGTTCTGCTGAGGCAATTGTCTTTCTTTCATCTGCCGAGGGTCTTGCCTTTCATGTGAGTATCACAAATAAGATGAATCCTGTTCGTCAGTAAGGGCTAGAAGGCAAAATTATTCCTCTAGTAATGGATTCCCTGGGCTGAAATAATCTGATTGGCTTTCTTTGATATGAAATGAGAGATAAATTGATTCATGTAAATGTGTTTCCCTTTGAAGAGTACTCCGATGCACTGAGTTGGGGCAAAACATGATACATTCGGTGGTGGTGTAGCAGAAGGTTATATCCTTAAAAGTCAGATGTGAGTTGGCCATTGGGACTTCACAATACAAAAGGGGGCTGGGTTCATAGAGCAGGTCACCAAAGCTTTCATACATCCAGTGCATCTTTATTGAACCTAATAATCTAGCCCAAATTCTTGGTCCTCTAAGAAGAGGCCAAATGTATAATGATAATATTGCCAGAATTTTCTAGAAGGGTTCAGGTATTAACTCCTTGCTACTGAATGGCCAGGTCATAGATCCTGATGTTCACCTTGAAAACATGGCTGCTGTAATCTTTTGGTATGATGAGGAGGCTGAAGAGATGCGGAGGAGGGAGGTGCAGAGGAAGCCCTTGACAATTCTTTAAAAAGATAAAGGACCTCCTCCTACCTTATCTTCTGTACCTTTCTCTTACTTCCTGGTAAAAAACAATCATTGCAACAATGATGACTGTGATAGCACCAGTAATAATAACATTGAGGGTGACAGCTAACAGTTTGATATGTGTCAGGCACTGTGCTAACTGCGATACAGGTATCTTCCCATTTGACCCTGCCAACAATGTAATGAAGTCATTACAGCACTGTTATTGCCCTCATTTTACAGATGAAGAACTGAGGCTAAAGGTCACACAGCTGGAATTCAACCTCAGCAGTCAGTTCAGGGACTCACACCCTTCAAAAGCATTCCCTGCCTTTTGCATTCTTCTCATGCTGTTGAATCTCTTAAAATGTCTGGACAGAAAAGTGTTAAACGCAGTCTGTGGGAGAAGCTGGCAGAGGCCAGGACCCCTGCAGGTGGAGGTAGGTGTTATGCTACAGAGGTTGATGATAGGCAAGAGGTCACCTTCTGGGCGGGTAGGTGATGTCAGAGTATGGAGAGAGAAGAGGGCAACAACCAGAACGAGCTCTTTAAGAGATTCAGAAAGGCAGGAAACACCAGAGACCTCTGTCCACCAACAGGGAAGATCAGCCTCTGGACAAAGATTCAGAGACAGTCCCTGATCTTTGTGAGTGCAGACCCTTCTGGAAAGCCAAATGCTAGCAGTGGGCCAAGGTCTAAGTCAGACCACAGAACTCAGGGATCACTGCTGAGTCTCCTCATTATTGGACCAGAGGGCCTTGTATCGCAGCTGAATATGGGCTACCCAGGGCCTGCTTCCCGAACTTCTCCCCTGCCTTCTTGGTGAACTTACGGATTCGCGAGACCTGCCCCAAACGAGGGCAGCCTGGGAATCTGTGTTTTTACAAGCATCCAGATGATCTTTGTGATCAAAGAGGTTTAGAAAACATTGAAGGAGATTATTTAGAGACTGGGGGCCACACCTGCAAGTAGAGGTGAGGAAGGCTTAGCTGTGGGGAGAGGAGAGCATGGGATCAGGAAGCTAGACAGGAAATCATATTTTAGGATCACCAAGTATCCCAGTTTGCCTGGGCCTGGGAGGATTCCTGGGACATGGGGCTTTCAGTTTTAAATCTGGGACAGTTCCAGGAAAGCCCCGTTTTTAACATAAAGCCACATCCCTTCTTGCCATGGGCCTCACATGACCCCGGAATTCTAAAACTATCTATTTTCCTTTCCCAATAGAATCCAGCTTCCCTGGGCTTTAGAAGGAAAGCCTTGCTGAATAAAGAATTGCACATTAAATTATGTATGACTGAAAGCTCCACTTGCCTCTCAGAAGTATTTGCCTTTTTTAAAAAGGGGGACTATAATTTATTTTGCCTCCTGCATTGCCTTTGCAGCTGAAATTACAGAGTATCTTCAAAAATCAACAGTAAAACTTATAGCTGCATTTCAGAAAAATGATACAAGAACCAACTCTGCAATTTCTTTTAAGTTTGCTAGAGAAAATAAAAATTTACACGTCTCTCTCAAAACTAGTGTACTTTCCACTCATCATAGTTAGATATGAATTCTTACTGTCCTTTCAAAACAATTTTCATCTCTTTCCTTTCCCTAAATTTCGTACTATGACTTTAAGAAAAAATCTTTCCACACATATCTCAAGTCATTTGCTTGGGACTTGCTAGGACAAATTAGAAAAGCAAGGTGGATAATTAAACCAAATATTGTATGGAGAGTTAATCCAAATTCAAGAGCAGAGTGGGGCTTTACAGAAAAATAATTATAATAAAATACAAACAGGGTAATGGAATGACCCAAACCTCTGAGTTGACATTTGCTGGGTGCGTGCCTCACACAGGCTGCTGAGGAAGGCATGTCAGACATGACTTTTCCCAGAGCCACCAAGTCCCCAGAACAGAAAGATAGGTTGACTGGGAAGGGACCCTGAGCCCTGAGTCCAGTTATAAGAGAGAGAAAAAGAGTCCTTCTCCCTCCTTCTATCACTGTTGCTGAAGTTTAGTGCAGGGTGGAAAAAGGGCGGTAGCCCCAGAAGGGAGACAGGAACAGTGTAGTGATTTCCCTGCACAGACACCACCTTCACGCTGCCTACATTTAAATCCCAGCTCTGCCCCATGTTAGCTGTGTGACCTTGGGCAAGCTACTCAACCTTCCTTTGCCTGAGGTGAAATAGTAATCGCATATACCTTACAAGGTGGTTGTGAGGAGAATTCATAAGTTAATACATATAAAGCACTTAGAACAAGACCTGCCATTTAATCAGTGCTCTGTAAGAGTCTGCTTATATTAAGAAGGACAACGGTAACAAGCAGTAAATAAGCCATAGAGGTAATGCACAGTATAATGAATATAGACAATAATGTATTGCTATCATTATGTAATGTGACAAATATCACTACATTGGCAATCATATTACAATATATAAGTATTAAAGTAACACCCTGTATACCTTAAACTTACACAGTGCTGCATGTCAGATTTATTCAGTTAAAACAAACAAAAAAAAGAAGAATGGTAGAAATCTCCACATCTATATCTTGAGCATATTGGTTAATTTTAAAAATTTCTCTGCAGCAGAAGCAGCACAACAGGGCCAGATGCAATCTGCCGAGTTGTTCTGCTGAGTACCCAGGGTAGTGGCTGTCTGAATAAATGGCCAAATTTTAAAAGATCAGAAACTCTCACGTAAAAATCTGTTTCCAGCTGTTTTTGAAAAATAGAAGGATCGGGCCACGCTGGGCTTACATCTGCACGGCCATCATCAGCCGGGGCTGAGTGGGGTCAGCTATTAAATGGAAGATGTGCTCACTGACTTGTCAGGGACCGGACACACCCTGCTTCACTGTAGGCAACTGAACTTGTAATACTTATTCTAAGGCAGGGATCAGCAAGCCATGGGCCAAATCCAGCCCGCCAACTGGTTTTGTAAATAAAGTTTTATTGGAATATAGCTACAATCATTCATTTACATATTGCCTATGGCTGTTTTCATGTTATGGCAGAGTTGAATAGTTGGAACAGAAACGGCATGGCTCATGAAGCCTAAAAATATTTACTCTCTAGCCCTCTATGGAAAAAGTTTGCTAAATCCCATTTCTAAGGTATTATCTTTCTGTAGAGAGTTTTCTCAAAGATGGCTTACTTTTATATTTTAGAAAATATATAGTTTATTCAAAATTTGAAAATGCACTATTATTGTTTAGAGGGAGAGTGGATTAATCAGAGACCCATTATCTTGAATCACAGAAAAGCTGAAACACCTGGAAGCTTGATCCAAGTGACTGTAGTTTCCTATCTTCCCCTGGTGGCACTGTACCTGAACTGCAGGAACAATTCTTAAGCTACAAGATAAAGATGAGACAGTATAGCCTTTATGACACCATCTTTAAGAACAGACACTTAAATTTTGTTATCGATTATAGACATCTTTTCCTAGAGCATCAAATGAAATGGCCATTTCCTCTTGCTTCACTTGAATGACTTGAATCAAAGGCAGACCCCAAATATTGAACTCCCCTCTTATTACAGTTTTATTTGTTTACTTTCTTTTTAAGGAACAAAATGAGTCTCACTAATGATCTCTAAATTCTCTTCAACTTTAACATTCTGTGATTCTGTGATCCAAAAATTAGGAGCTACCACTGTTGCGTGTTTGTCATGTACCAGCTATGGCACCAAGCACCTGTCATACATTAGCTCATTCAGTCTCCTCAGGTTCCTCATCAGGAAAATAGGGATAACCACAGTACCTCCCTCGTCAGTGAGGATTAAATGAAGTAACAGGTAAAGCACTTACAGGACAGCCTGACCTGTAGGAAGTGCTCAGTAAAGTCTAGTATTATTTTTATTCCTGACCACTCAAAACTCAATACATGACCTCACTAAGGTCTGCCCTTTCTTGAGAGTTCTATGCTCTAAAAATTTCTTGACTCCATCCCATCTTAAGTGTCTCCTCTTTCCTCATGGCTCTCTGGAGTGATCAAAATAACCTGAGTTTTAGCTCTCAGCCACTGTTACTGTGTATTCATGATCTGAATATTTATTCAAGTAGTTTTTTTTTTTTTTTTTTTTTTGCGGTACGCGGGCCTCCCACTGCTGTGGCCTCCCCCGTCGCGGAGCACAGGCTCAGGACACGCAGGCTCAGCGGCCATGGCCCACGAGCCCAGCCGCTCCGCGGCACGTGGGATCCTCCCGGACCAGGGCACGAACCCGCGTCCCCCGCATCGGCAGGCGGACTCCCAACCGCTGCGCCACCAGGGAAGCCCTCAAGTAGTTTTTGAAGGGAAGTATTTCCCACAGAGCATTCAGCATTCTGAATTCAGTAGTGGGTTCAGAAGCCAATTATGTTGTATATCCCCCAAAACTCGTTTTCTAAGCCAACTCTTCAGTGTCTTTCATTATAACTTGCATTTGTCCATCTTGAACTAAAATGCCACATGATGTGATAATTAAAACTTCACATCTGCAGCTTTCTGCAATTACAATAAGCCAAACTTATTTGTGTATAATTAAACCAATCTCAGGCATATTAGGAACACATGTTTACCGATTAGGACTGTAACACGGTAAGCCAAGTCTGTAGCATTTGTCTTATTCTTTCCAGGAGGGGAGATATTTCATAAACTCACGGACAGTTTTTAAGTGGCCCAGATAAGTTCCCAGAAGCTTTTGTCAGTCCCACGTCTGCTCTTTGCTTTAGGATAATCATTTATACCTTTCCTTCCCAACTTTTTCTGTACAATGAAATCACCTGGAGAACTTTGCAAATGCTAATGCCTTGGTTACACCCCACAGCTTCTGATTTAATGGGTCTGGGTACAGCCTGGGCATCAAAATTTTTAAAGCTCCTCTTGTGATTCTAATTGCAAAAAAATTTGAGAACCCCTGATCTAGACCATTATCAAATGAACACGGTTGTTTAATTGGTCATAGTTTCATTCTTTTATATATGTAGTGCACCTTGACCCCCACAGATTTAGAAAATGCCTCAAATTTTTCAACATTCTTAAGCTGTGTACCAAGTCATGTACAGGGAGCTCTGCATTTCTAGAACGTTCTGTGCTCTGGTATATTTTGGAGTGTTGCATAATTACACAACTCAATAATGGGTAAAGAAATACTCTTCTAGACATTAATAGGGGTTACAAGAAAGAAAGAGGTTCAGAACCACAGAAATAAATAAAATTAAATAGTTCTTTACTGTGGGATTTCCCAGAAACTTTAATATACTAATGTGCTTATAGATCTTCAAGAGCATTTCCCAAGCTCATTTGATCACAGAATCCTTCTGTCACCCCCTCCACCATCCCAGTGTCTCATAACGTCTTCCAGAACAGTCTGGTGAATACTTTGACAAACACTGGTTCAAAGGGTTTGTTTTCTGGCAAGAGGCAAAGAACGGGATTGCTGAAAGAAGCACAGGACACAGAGCTGGTGCCTACGAGGGCCTAACTCTGCCTTGAGAACAAGGGCCCCAGCTTCTGGGAAGCTGACCTTAGAAGTCCTCTTGCCTATTGAGGCTGGCAGGCAGGCCCCTGGTTGCTCACCTCTGCCTATACCTGGGTGAGCCATTTCTCTGTCTTCCAACCCCTGTGGGTCATAAAGAGGTTCCGACACGTGAGAACTATAAGTTAGTGGCACAGTGTACGGAGCGAGGGTGAGGGTCAATGCCAGGGCTTGGTGCTCTTTCCCGCCAGGGCAGAGAGGAAAGCAGAGGGAGATAAAATATATAGCCCTGTTTAGACCTAACAGTTCTGTTCTTCTGACCTCTACCATCTACCAATGCTGGCAGCATGAGCCTGGGTCAACATTCTCATCTATAAAACAGGGATACATGATACCTAAGTGTTCTCGTGGAGATTAAACATGACCATGTAAGTGATAGAGCTATATGAACCATAATGGCCTAGGCAGATGATGGAAATTACTTTTATTATCATGGTCGTTATCATCCGTAGGATTCTCTCCTAAGTCTGTCTGAATATAACCCAGGGGAAACTTGATTGGAGAATCTATAACCATGCAAAATTGTTTTACTAGTTTTTCATAAATATTGCAAAGCAGGAGAGACAGAGAGAAGGATAGAGAAAGAGGCACTCCTAAATTCTTCAGAGGTATTCTGTTTTTTGTTTTCCTGAGACCTTGAAAGTGAGCTGTAAGTTCTCATTATTCCACTATTTAATAGTCTGTTGTCTCTTACCATCATTTCAAATGCATCTTATTGGTAGACAGTTCCTTTGCGAGAGCACCTTAATGATTGAGTGGGAAATACCCCCATCTTTCTACAGGTTGGTGCCTGTTTAGTAAGGCTAAACTGAAGCAGCACATGAGTGGACAGAATATGAACAGCAGTTTATCTCCCTTCAGGCTTTTCCCATTGTCGCAATTCTATTTTTGCAGACATGACTGTGAACATAGCTGGGAGGTAGTTTCCATCCACCTTAACCAAACCTCGAGAGCCCTAGAAACTCTGAAGCTGGAGTCGAGCTACACTTTAAGTCATGGTTCTTTTCAGTAATAATCCTTCTTGATCGACTGTTTCTCATCCTGTTCATTCCATGTGCCAATTTGCCAATATGCACATTTTATTTATTCTCTAACTGGCACGGTAAACCCTCTGTTCTTTCTCTTGTTGTGCAAATTTGTACTGGATATGTTTGTTTTGTTTCCCACTAAGTGGTGTCCCTCCCTTCCGCTCCACCCATCCTGTGTGGAAATCCTCCCTTTCTTTTCTCTGGTGCCTCTTTCAGGCTACTTGATGCCAGGCCCTGGACCACCTTTGTCTTTGAGGAGCTCCCCCAACAGAGGCAACTCCTTGGGGTTTTTATTTTTGCTTAGACCACCCCACATGGTGTTTGGTCTAATGTGTCCCAGCTTGCTTGGAGAGATAGAAATACACATACGCTTTGAATGGCTTGACTCCTAATACACAAGAGAATTAACATCTTTGTTCTTGATAAATACAACTGTACTGAGTACCCCTGACTTCCAAGCTCATAACAGTAACCAAAATAGCAATAAACTTCTATGCAAGTACATGCACTGGGGTTTCATAGGTGTCATCTCATTAGACCTCCTCCATCTCTTCTCTGTGGAGCCTCGCTAAACGGGAAGTAGGTAGCTGAGCAATCTTCTCATTCAAAGTCAACAGGAAGCAGGCAAGGGTGAAGCTACTTTTTAGTGAAGGGCCAGGAGCCATCAGGGGCCTGGAAGTAAAGAGAAACTTGTTGTTTTGGGGGCTTAAGGTAGTGTTTTCAACCCATAAGCTCTATCAAATCTAAGAGAATCTATTATAAAATGTAAACAGCAACATTATAGCTTGGGATATTCTATGAAGTAGGCATGAATGTGCACACACAGCCAGGTGTGCCCTACCCGGGGACCCCCCTCTCCTCACCTTCCACCCCCAGTACCTCCACTGATTCTCTCCTTCCTTCACTGATTTCTCTGCTCAGATATCATCTCATCAGGGAGACCTCATCAGAACTCCTCTTTTAAAGAAACATCCAGACTTGTCCCTTCTCATCCCCTTATCTTGCTTTACTTTCCCTTTTATTACCACATATCTTTGCCAGTGTCCTCTCATTAGAATATAAGTTCCACAAGAGCAGTGATTTTTTTCCGCTTTATTCACATAGGACCATGCCTGGCATACAGTAGGCACTCAGACATCTGTTAAATGAACAAATCAGTGAATGACCGCATAGAACCAAGAATTATTAAGAGCAAAATGATTTTCTCTTTTTTCTACTTCTTTTAATAAATATTCGATACCATGTAAAGAGTAGTAAAGATTGCAATTCAAAAACAAAAAATTTTTTAAAATCATAGACCAGGACAATTTTAAAGAGTAAGGAAAATAGGGCTTCCCTGGTGGTGCAGTGGTTGAGTATCAGCCTGCCAATGCAGGGGACACGGGATTGAGCCCTGGTCCGGGAAGATCCCACATGCTGTGGAGCAACTGAGCCCGTGTGCCACAACTACTGAGCCTGCACTCTAGAGCTCGCGAACCACAACTGCTGAGCCCGCGCGCCTAGAGCCCGTGCTCCTAATGGGAGAGGCCACCGCAATGAGAGGCCAGCTCACTGCAACAAGGAGTGGCCCCCGCTCGCGGCAGCTAGAGGGGGCCCACACGCAGCAGCGAGGACCCAACACAGCCAAAAATAACTAACTAAATAATTAATTTTTTAAAAAAGAATAAGGAAAATAAACTCATTCACTTTGCAATTACCACATTAAGGTGAATTGCTGGTAACTCAAAAGCTGTTCAACCTTGTTGATAAACAATTTGAAAATGTAAATGAACAACAGCAACAACAAAAAGAAAGAAAAGAAATATGTCCCAGCAGCCTAGCCTCACCAAAGGAGCCAGAGAAGGAGGTTTAAGTTCTACAGACTGACCCTTGACCTTAGAAAAATGACCCAAATTATATAGAGTGAACTGGTGGTAGGTTCTTAATGACTAACCTGCTCTCTGGGAACCTGGTTACTTTTTTTTTAAGTATTCCCTTTCTGGATATTATTAAATTCAATTTTTAAATATTGTTAAGGCCTGCAATAAAACTTGTCAGGCCCTGTGCTTGGCCCTGGGATATCACTAT
This sequence comes from Delphinus delphis, assembly GCF_949987515.2. Taxonomy (NCBI): domain Eukaryota; kingdom Metazoa; phylum Chordata; class Mammalia; order Artiodactyla; family Delphinidae; genus Delphinus; species Delphinus delphis. Next base: position 12,146,626 of record NC_082692.2, on the reverse strand, counting down.
GCACAAGTCAGACCCAGACCCATGGCCCCTAGAACTGAGACTATGGTGGGAAATGAGACAAGTATAGAGACCATTACCACCCAGTGTGGCAAGGAAAACAGTACATGTTACAGTGTTGGCAGCCAGCTGGTTCTTAAGGTGGGTTAGTAGGTGCGTAGGTGTTTGTTGTTATGGTTATGTTTCATAACTTACATATATGTACATATATATATGTTATTTTTTACATGCTGAATGTTACATAATTTAAAAGGTGAAGTTCAGGGGACTGTGGAGGCAGCCAGGGTGCTCCCCATCATTACCTAGTGGGTGCCACATGGAAGGTGAAACCAGCATAATGAGTAGGAATGAGCCAGAGAAGGGGAGACAGGCCAAGGAGAGTGTCCTCAGGCAGGAGGAGCACAGAGGAGAGGCCTGGGTGGACGTGAGGGAGAGCAGGACTGTCTGAGGAAGGCAGAGTCGTCTAGCATGGCTGAAGCATAGAGGGTGACAGTGGCCCTGAGCAGGGGCCCAAATACTAAGGACCTTGTGAGCCAGTCAAAGAAACGGAGCTTTATCCCAAGGACAGTGAGGAGATGGAAGAGTTTTGTGCTGAGTTGAGTCACAGGATCGGATTCACGTCTGAGAAACATCACACAAGCTGCAGGGTGTTTACTGAATTGAAGGGAGCAAGACCGGAAGCAGGAAAGTCACTTGAGACACATTTGTTTACTTATACATTTTACAAAGATCAGAAAGTTTGAAAACGTACAGCACCATTAAGAGTGCAGACAGGCAGAGAATGTAAATCAACATGTTCTCCTTAGAGGGCGATTTGTCAATATCTATCATAATAAAAAATTCATATACCTTTGATCTAACTGTTCCACTGCTACAAATATATCTGGCAAATAAACTTGCACACCTGAGAAGAGATGTATGTATGAGATGTTCACTGCAGGACCCATGACTTTAAAAATGAGTTAGATGGCTCTGTGTAGGCATGAAAAGGGCTCTTAGGTATGTTGTTAAGTGAATAAAGCAAGATCCCAAATATTGGGTATGATATTCTCCCGTGTATGTAAAAAAAACAACACATATGTGTCCACTGATACATGTATGGTTTTGTCAATGCATAGAAACATATTTGGTAGGATAAATGGCTTGCCTCTGAAGAGAAAGCCTGAAGATCTGGGAGAGGAGAAAGGTTACTTTTTATTAAATATATTTTGTATTTTATTTTAGTATGTTAAGAGTACAACATAATGTCTACCCTCTTAATAAATATCTAAGTGTACAATACAGTGTTATTGACTACAGGTACCATATTTTACAGCAGATCTTTATTTTTTAATTGAAGTATAGTTGATGTATAATATTATGTGAGTTACAGGTATATGGTATAAAAATTCACAATTTTAAAGGTTATACTCCATTTATAGTTAGTATAAAATATTGGCTATATTCCCTGTGTTGTACAATATATCCTTGTAGCTTATTTTATACATAATAGTTTACACCTCTTAATCTTCTACCTCTTTATTGCCTCTCCCCTCTTTCCTCTCCCCACTGGTAACCACTAGTTTGTTCTCTATATCTGTGAGTCTGTTTCTTTTTTGTTATATTCACTAGTCTGTTGTATTTTTTAGATTCCACATATAAGTTATGTCATACAGTATTTGTCCTTCTCTGTCTGACGTATTTCACTTAGCATAATACCCTCTAAGACCATCCACGTTGTTGCAAATGGCAAAATTTCCTTCTTTTTGATGGCTGGGTTGTATTCTAGTGTGTGTGTGTGTGTGTGTGTCTGTGTGTCTGTGTGTCTGTGTGTATACATATACCACATCTTCTTAATCTGTTGATGGACGCTTAGGTTGCTTCCATATCTTAGCAATTGTAAATAATGCTGCTATGAACATTGGGGTGCATGTATCTTTTCAAATTACATAGTGTTTTTTGGACATATACCCAGGAGTGAAATTGCTTGGTGGTATATATAGTAGTTCTATTTTTAGTTTTTTGAGGAACCTCCATACTGTTTTCCACAGTGGCTGCACCAATTTACATTCCTACCAACAGTGTCCAAGGGTTCCCTTCTCTCTACATCCTCACCAACATTCGTTATTCATGTTCTTTTTGATGATAGCCATTCTGTACAGCAGATCTTTAGAGCTTACCTTCGTTAACTGAAACTTAACTGATTAGTGTTTAATTAAAACATAACACACGTGATGAAAAGATCACATAATATAAAAGTGTATAAGCATATGTATACATATTATCTTTTAATTAAACATTATGGGGATTTTGTGCAAGGGTGTTTAAGATGGATTTTCTAGTACCTGGCGAGAGCTCACATAACCTGTCGTTCCTCAGCCAAGGCCTGGTTAATCCTTGCTGCTCCTAGAGGTCCAGTAAGAGGAAGTTTCCAGGGTGGCTTGTTTACTTAACTGTTTTCTATGGAGAGAAGAAGAGAGAGCAAAAAGAGCCTGTGGCCCCTGAAGGCCGTTTTGGAGGCCTGATCCATAGAGTTGCCTGGCCTGCTTTGGAAACTTAGAGTAATGAGGAATCTAATTATAAACCTTGTACCTCATTCCATTCCAAAAAAATCACCCCCTGTCAGACTGTCTCCTGCTCTTCTGCTTGTCTAAACCTTTCTGCAAGCAGCTGCTAAGGCCCTCTGCCCTGGACAGGCCGTGGGAGGGCTGGAAGTCAGGCCTTGGGAGGGAGGCCTGGACGGGGCTTCCTGCGAACCAGAGGCCACCCAGCCCACTTTGCCCTCCTGCTCTGAGCCCACTCTCCCCTCTCTGCAACCTTAGCAGAGGTAGCATGTCTTCTTTACTAGCTGATAATGCTGAGGGAGGAGCCTGGCCTGGAGAAGAGGATTCTTTCCCCATGCGCACGCACACGCACACGTGCACACACACGTGCACACACACACTGTGGATCAGAGAACCTTTTCACTTGACTCAGAGGCAGGGGCATTACCCCCAAGGATTCCCAAGCGCTTTCCCAGCAGGTGAACTCAGGCTCATGCTGGGGAAAAAGTTTTCCTGGGGGTTAGGCAGGGGTTGGAATCTAGCCCATCCACTTATGTCCCTGTTCCCCATTCCTTTGACCTATTTATAAAGAGTGCTTCATTTATAATTTGATGTTTACTTCAAAATACTCCAGGGAACTTCTGCTCCATCTTCCAGCCTCCAAGACCCTGAATAATTGATTTTAAAAGTAGCTCATGACATATGTGCTCCATGAGGGGAAAAGAGAGTGTCATGCACAAAGGCAGTTTAAATGGGCAGAGAGACAGGTGAACAATCCTTTTTATGTTCTAAAAACCTCAAGCAAATATACAGGTACATGTAATAGCTAATGATGAGCTAGCAAATTTGGCTCGGCATTGAATGAGATCCAGCTCAGTATCAGAATAGGCAAGTGGTAAGATTGCAGAGTGTCATAAGTGCCCTCAGCCAGGTTCCTCTCTGACCATTCCTTTTATGTAGCAGTGTTTGTAAATTTTGAGAAATAAATAGGCTCTTCTTAAAGGAAAACAAAAAGTGTCTTACAAACTTCAGTTTGAGAAAAATTGATTTAAAACATAATGTCCTTTCACCAGAGAAAAAGGCAGCCATGTGAGATGATTATACAACATATATTAATTAGCTTGATTGTGGTAATCATTTCACGATGTATCAAACATCAAAACATCACATTGTATATCTTAAATATATGCAATTAATATTTATCAATTAGACCTTAATAAAGCTGGAAAAAATAAAAATAAAAAACATAATGTCTTCTATAATAATTGCATTCAATTGTAACAACCACGGCAAAACGGAAGTTTTAATTTTATGCATAGAAAATTGATACTTTTTTTTTGGATTGTCTTGTAAATGCAAACACAGGATAAAAAATTCTCAGCGAGAACTCAGACTTCAGTTTGAGAAACATCAGTGTAAGCTATTCTTCCTAAGAAACCTCTGGGAAATGTTATATAAACTGATAACTGTGCCAATTAATCTGTCAGCCCACCCTTTCTGCTTTACAATACATTTGTTCCTAGTCACTTCATTACTACTTAATCATTGCAGAGGCCAAGGCCATGGGGAAGTGGAACATAAGATTGACAAGTTTTGGTAGCTGGAGGGCAAAAGGAGAAAGAATTGCCACTCGGGATGTGGCCAGAGTGGTAATATAATGATGGGGGACCCTGGCCTCTGAGGTAGCTGTTTCAAGTGCTGGGAAGGGAGGAGTATTAGTTTCCTAGGGCTGCTGTAACGAGGCACCAACAACTGGGTGGCTTACCCAAACAGAATTTTATTGTCTCAGTTCTGGAGGCTGAAAGTCCAAAAGCAAGTCTGTGCTTTCTCTCACATCTCCAGGGGAGAGTCCTTCCCAGCCTCCTCTAGCTTCTACTGTTTGTTGGTGATCCTTGCCATTCCTCAGCTTGTAGCTGCATCACCCCAGTCGCATGACCATCTTCTCCCTGAGCGTGTCTGTGTGTCCATATTTCCCCTTTTTATAAGGACACCTGTCATCCTGGATTACAGGCCACCCCAATGACCTCATCTTAACTTGATTACTTCCATAAAGGGCCTCTCTCCAAATAAGGTCAGATTCTGAGATACTGGGGGTTAGGACCTCAGCACATCTTCCTTTGGGGGACAGAATTCAATTTATAGCAAGAGGGACTTGGGAAAGCTCTGGGTGAGTGAGGAGAAGGGATGGTACAAAACAGAAGAGGGCCTGGGGGGCTGTCAGCTCTAGCCTGAATCCCCTTTATAGCAGTACACAGAGTTGCCTGGATCAGGAGAGAAAACAAAAACATGACTTTCTGTGCAGCACAAAACACCACAGAGCCCCATTCTCTGCCCCTGGACTATTGTGCAGAGGTGGCTCCAGCACGTGGGGCAGACAACTTAAAGCACAAAGCAAGACAGATTTTTTTCTCTCATTAAGAGAACTCTCTGGAAAGAGCTGCCCTTCCTGTGATGAGCTCACAGAAGTGAACACGCACCTCAGGAGTGATGGCTCAGTGGCTGGCCTGGCCGTCAGCCAAGGAAAGCACATCTGCTCTCACTCGGCAAGGCACCCTGGGTGGGTGATACTGAAAGTAAAATATAGCAGCTCTAATGAAGTTTCCACAGCAGTTATTTGATAAATTGGTGATTTTGTTGAGGTGGGGAGAAAGACAAGGGTGGGGGAAGGGTGAGATTAAGAAAAAGAACGTTTTAGTCAATGTAAAAAGAGGAAGTTGTGAGCCTGCCAGTCAGGGCACTCGTGGTTTAAGTCAGAAGACCATTTTAATTTAAGCTGGACTCCAATTTTTAGGGCATGAGAAGACCTGGCCTTATAATCCCATAAATTTGAAAGTAGTTATAGACATTCACTGCACAAATAGCTTAAAAGCATAGTCTTTGCTTTCAAGGGGCATGTGATCTGTTTTAAAGGAAGTTAAATGGGTCTGAAACTGACAAGTGACTTTTAGAACACATTCATTTTTTGTTGACAGTCCAGCTAAATACGTAGTTGTGACAGGATGTTAAAAACCATCACTTGACCATGTGTCCCTTCCCTTGTAAGTGGGTTGTCCCATTCAGGATGGGGACATGCTTGGGCTAAACCATGCAAACACCACACCCAGGATTCCATTGCTCAAGGGCTGATGGTTTCTGGTTTGCTCATATAAGTTGCAGTAAAAGCAGCTGACTCTTCGGAGTTCAGAAGAACCATCCTGCAGTCTGTAGGCTATTTGGGGGGAAAGCCTAATTCTAATGTTCAGTTACTCTAAATCATTTTCAGGAGTAAGTTTGGCATAACTAACAAAGAAATAAGGTAAACACACATAACTCATCACCTAAAGACCTGTTCCAATGATCATTATGCTGAAAGGGCATCCACCGACTTTAGGCTCTGTTCACGGAACTGTGCTAAGTACCAGGGACGCAGGAGGTATAACACAAACTCTACCTTCAAGGGAAATGCAATTTATTTGTCCGTTCATCCCTTCGGCCAGCCATTCAAGCAGCAAATGTTTGTTGAAGGTCTAGCGTATGCCATAACTGTCCCATTCTCTAGGGAGATGGAAAAATCTCCCCTCTGTCAAGGAGGGTCAGAGTCTAATGGGAAGAGAAATGGGTAACAATTACACTGCATTGTATAGATGCCAGTACCAGAGCTATGGGGCATCACAGAGGAAGAAAACAGCACTTGTAGGAAATAAACCTCAGTCTGCCAAACTATAAGGCCAAGAGAATTTGAGGCCATATGGGGAGAGCAGAGGAAGGAATACCCCGTTCCACTGAGAATGACGGTCACCGAGAGGTCAAGCACATCCAATTGTAAAGAGCACTTGAAAGGGGCCAGAAAAGAGGTGACACTGGGAGGAAGCAGAACATGATGAGACAATAACTGGAGAGAACAACTGAGGACTCTTGGCTGTTTCATTTAACCCTTTGTAAGCCTGGATTTATCAAAGGTTCTTGTAAGTCTCAGAAGTTTGGTCTGCCTAAAAGACGCCAATAAAGGAGGAGAAATTCTCAGACACTCCCCACCTCCCTTTTTTACACCTTTCTGTCTCCCAGACTTTCTCCTCTGCCTCCCAGATGCCCTGCGTCCTCCTGCTGCCTGATTCCTCGGGAGGTCACCCCATTTCCCCCTATGCTTACACAGTGAACTGGAATTTTGCTGCACAGCAAATGTGAATGATTGAGAGCTGTGAATGATTGAGAGCTGTATTAACTGTGAATGAATTAACTGTTACTGTGTTAACCCTCCCACTATATTTTGCATTTTAAAAAGGATCCTATAAAGACAAATGAATCAGCTCTTAGTAATAGGCTTCAAGGGTTAGAGGTGGGAAGATATTCTTATTCTGCCTGTTATATTATGGGGTGGCCTTACATCAGCTCTATAACATTCCTCTGAAATAATTGATCTAGTAAATGTTTGATCTAGTTGAAGGCCTAGATTTTTTCTTAATACCATAAATGTGGGTTTAAAGCAATCATGGGCTTATGTGTTGAACTTTTCCAGTGCAGGGTGTCACATTTTAATTTCCTCACAATTTGATCCTAGAATAACGGAGCCATAGGGTTTTGTTCAGTTTTGTTTTATTTTCCTCATTTGATACAGTTTTGAACGATTACGTGTGAAGCAAACAGTTTCTTTCCAAAGCACCGCATGACTCAAGGGGTGAGAGCAGGCCAAATATGTAGTACTAGTGGGTATGTTTTGGGAAAAATTACGTATGAAGTGAAAAGCTCTTTTTTTTTTTTTTTTGGTCGTACGCGGATCTCTCACTGTTGTGGCCTCTCCCGCCGCGGAGCACAGGCTCCGGACGCGCAGGCTCAGCGGCCATGGCTCACGGGTCCAGCCGCTCCGCGGCATGTGGGATCCTCCCGGACCGGGGCACGAACCCGTGTCCCCTGCATTGGCAGGCGGACTCTCAACCACTGCGCCACCAGGGAAGCCCGTGAAAAGCTCTTTGATGGGCTGTGTTTATGGCTGTTTTTCACTGTGCAGATTATGACATTGCTGCTGTTCTCTACTGCTTATGACATTAAACAACAATTTCAGTTTGCTCACAATTTTTTTGAGTCAGGAATTTGGGAAGGCCCTGCTGGGACAGAGCATCTCTGCTCCACATGCGTCAGCTGGGGTGGCTTAATGTGCTGGAGGGTCCAGTCCAGGATGACTTATTCACATGACTGGCGGGTCAGTGCTGGCTGTAGGCTGGGCCCTCCACTGTGGCTCTCAGCCAGAGACCTTGGCTCCCCTCCATGCTGGCCTCCCCAGGGGGCTGTTTAGGCTTCCTCACAGCATGGTGGCTGCGTTCCAAGAGCGAGTGTTCCAGAGGCCAAGGAAGATGCCAAAAGGCTCCTGCTGACCTAGACATGGAAGTCATGTGGCATCACTTCCACTGCATTCAACTGGTCAAACAAATCACTAGTCCAGCCCAAGTTCAAGAGGAGGGAAATTAGACTCCACTGCTGAATGATGAAGTAGCAAAGAATGTGTGGCCATCTTTAACTGACCACAGACCTTCTCAGATAAGAACTATCCTAGAAGGTCATAAAATATTTTTGACTGTGTTATTAAAACCACCACAGAGGAAACTATCTTCTAACAACATACTTCATCCTTCTCCCTAAATGCAACCTGTTAGCTCCTGGCCACTGTACCACTGAAAACGTTAAGACTGCTTAGTCTCCAGGTTCAAGGGCTCTCTGGGTGCTCACCTAGGCCTGTGTTCCCACAGCTGGACTGGACTCTCTATTTACTTTCCCTATAATCCAGCTCAGAAGTGACATGAGTTTTAGTGTTTTTAACTCTTATGAGCAGTTTGACTTTAAATAAAAGAACAGGAAAATCTCTCTAAACATATGTATTTCTTTAACAAATACTTATGAAATGCCTACTATGTCCAAAGCACTGTACTGTGTTCTGGAACATGGAGGGAGGGAGGGGAGATGAGATTTGCTGTCCTCACAGTTGCTACCAGTTGCATCAGGGAGACAGGTGTGTTCATAAATAACAGAAAGGAGTAGAAGAAAGCAAGCCTTGGAAATGCTGAATGTGGGCTGAGAATGGAAACAGCCAACTTTGAGTTTCTGACTCATAAAACCAGTATCTGTTTGTAGAAGGAGTGGCAGTCTAGGGCACTGAAAGTTGTCCCCATCAGCAGAAAGTAGAAGTAGGAACATAAAACCTGGACTCAAGTGGTGTACCAAGAAAACAGCAATATGATGAAGTGGTTAAAGCCCAGGCTCTCGAAGCAGACTGCCTGACTCTGCTAGCTGTGTGACTTTGGGCAAGTTACTTAACCTCTCTGTGCCTCAGAAGCCTTACTTGTAAGATAGGAATAATGATTGTACCTAATGCACAGCATGCTTAAGAGAAGTGAGTTAAGATTTATAAAGCCCTAAGAATTGAGGATGGTGCCTGGCACACAATAAGTACTGTATGAGTATTTGTTATATAAATATACTAAGCCCTCGATAAATGGTATCTACTCTCTTATTGCAGTCTCAGTCCAGAATTGGAGGATATTACTTTAATGTGTTATTGAGGCCCAATATTTTTACTCATCAACAATTGTAGGAAGCTCATTCTTAACGTAAAGGAAAACCTATAATTTGGAAGAGAGAACAACTGAATATAACTGTAGTTGCAAATTTAGAAGCACAATATTGGTTATGTTGTAGACACCCATGTAATTGTGTTGAATGAAAGGTTATGCTGTTCTCTTTCTCTGGAGAAGGGCTTTGATGTTTGGGTAGAATTTGAATATTAACTATTAAATATCACTTAACCAATATGTGTGGAGTTGTAGGCATGCAGTATGAGTGACATGACTGAGACACATCTAATGATACAGCTGCAAGTGAAAAAGACAAGGTTCCTGCTTGTAAACTCCTGGTGTTTACATCCCAGTGGTGAGATACAGAGCACAGTGTGCCAGGTGGGGACACAGCATAAACAAAGCACACACAGAGGAACAAGCAAGATGCAAGTGTCAGGGAACAGAAGGAGACAAAACAGACCAGAGCGGGTGGCGTGTACAGTGCAACTCAGGAGAGGCAAGTAGAAAGTCATCTTCATTACCAGAGAAGAGGTCAAAAGAAATGGCCCGAGCCAGAATGTTAAGCCCCTAGAGCTCCCTGCGAATGGGTTCTATCTAATGCTTGTGCACGAATTGACATCCCAGTCTCCAGTTAAGACAGGAGGAGTGAGGTCAGGCAGAGGCTACAGCAAGAGTTTTGGTTTCACACAACTTTCTCATTTCAATGGCTGTCAAACATTAAAACAAGGCCAGAGAATGTAGTAAATTTTTCTTCCCTGGAAAATTTTAAGAGCAAAGTACAGCACCAAATTTAGGAATGAGTTAGGGAAAAATAATGTTAAGAAAAATAACCTTTGAAGAACTTCAGTCCCTCCCAGGACTTTGATTTTATATGCCAGTGAAACGCTATATGTTTATTAGATACTTTTCTGGGTTTGGGGGATTTGTAATTCTAAATATAATAACTAGTTTTTCCCTTGGACTCAAAGCTCACATGATCTCTGACAAGCAGAGGGCTGTGTGAATTATGCAGAGTTGGTTACAAAACCAAACTCTTCCAACTCTCAGATTCTGGGGTAAATGGGGGGAAATGGCCTAAAGAAGAAACTTCCCAAATCACACACTGATTTTAAATACTGACAAGTATTTAAAAATCAACCAATGTTCTCAAATTGGAAAGCCGTCACAGTTACCCCAAATGCAAGTAAATCAGATTAAAATGGGGACTGGAAAGCCTTTAGAAAACAGAGAAGAAAATAGAAGGGATGGAGAATGGCAGGAAGAGTAGTAATCCCAACTTCACACTGGGAGAAGCCAGAGGCTGCTTGGATCCTGATCTCCTGATTAAACCACCTTCACAACGAGTCTCTCTTCTCTCCTGAAAGGTCTACAAATTCTGATGGGGTATTTGGAAGCACTTCAAAAGCTGCTAAATAAAAACAATCCTCTTAAATTTTCCATAGAAAACTAACTTGGGGCTTGATGTGTAGCCCCCTACTTCTTCTTACCTGGTAAACCAGAGTGGGAATAATAAAAAATTTGCCTTGGAGGTCTTTAATCCAACTTACGCCCAAATCCAGAGTGGAATTAAATACTGCATATAGAAGTTAGAAATGCAGTCCTTCAACATGTGAGCAAAACAGGTTCGTTTCTCAATTCCTTTTCCGAAACCAAAGAAAATTAACGGACACTTCTGACCTTCTGACACTTAACAGCAGCCTCTGTCCTCTTTGGGAGACCTGTATTCTAGCAACAAAATCAGGCATTGAAATCATACTCTGACATCTCAAATGGCAGAATTCTGTTTGGAATTTTATGCTATAGCTGCTGGGGAAATGTTAATCAACCACCTTTAAAACTCGTCTATCAATTAAATCCATTTTAATTTAAAAGCTATTTACCATGCACATACTGTAGATATGAAACTTTGGAAAACATACCCTACTTCAGCCTCCAAGAAGCTTGTGGCCCAAATGAGCAGCTAAGAGATGTGCACATGAAAAGTGAAATAACAATTGAAGGTAGCACATGATTAAGAATCACCTGGGTGATATACCAGAAAAGACAAAAATTCTAATTTGAAAAGATACATGCATGCCAATGTTCATAGCTGCACTATTTACATTGGCCAAGACATAGAAACAACCCAAATGTCCATCAAGAGATGAATGGATAAAGAAGGTGTGGTATCTATACGCAATGGAATACTATTCAGCCATAAAAAAGAATGAAATTATGCCATTTGCAGCAATGTGGTTGGACCTAGAGATTATCATACTAAGTGAAGTAAGTCAGACAAAGACAAATATCATATGATATCACTCATTATGTTGAATCAAAAAAATGGTACAAATGAACTTATTTACAAAACAGAAATAGACTCACAGACATAGAAAACAAACTTATGGTTACCAAGGGGGAAAGTGGGGCAGGAAGGGATAAATTAGCAGTTTGGGATTAACAGATACACACTACTGTATATAAAATAGATAAGTAACAAGGACCTACTGTATAGCATAGGGAACTATATTCAATATCTTATAATAACCTTTAGTGGAAAAGAATCTGAAGAAGATTTTATATATAGATAGATAGATCTGAATCACTTTAGTGTATATCTGAAACTAACACAACATTGTAAATCAACTATATTTCAATCAAAAAAACCCCAAAGAAATATATTAATGTAACCAATAATAATAATAGTGACAATAAATAATTGTTCAAACATTGATACCAAACTTCACTTGTTAGACTATATAAATGTCAAAAAATAAAAATGAAGGCAAAAGCTGCTCTTAAAGCCACCTGGGTGATTTATGTACGTATGAAAGGCATTCTAAGGAGCAAGGGGTCATGCTAGGTTCATGTGGCCCTAGCAGGTAAAAGTGGGATTGGGTCTAAAGTATGAGTAGGTTTCAGCCAGGCAGAGAGGGCAGGAGGAAGTTCTCCTGGCAGGAACATAGGCTCAGATGACGGCAGCAGATAGAAGGTGACAAGTCAACTAGTCACTTATTCTTTTTGAAAATCACCATGCTCACCCTAAATGACAATATGGATTTTTAAAACCCTTGATATTTAATTCATCTGTAATATTACATTGGGTTCAGTCTGTTTCTACTTCATGTCATTTTTGTACCCTCCTATGAAGAGCCCAGAATATTCTAGCATTGAGAACACCTTAAACATTAGAAGCCAGAATTCTTGGCATTAATTCAATAATAGGTTTTTGCTTCGTGGACTAACACATTGTTTTTGCCAGACAAAAGGAGAAGAAGAGACAGTAAGGCTGACAGACAACTTAAAAATATCTCATGAGATGACTTATTGTGTTTCCTTAGAGAAGAGTTAAAAGGAATTGGATCAAGGCTTGTTCTATTTGTGTCAGGACTAAACGCAGTTATTGTAAAAAGCTTGTAAAACTTCAGATGCTTTATCTAGAACTGCATTTTAGCTTTTAGGTATTTCTAGTATTTCCCCAAGCTGCTCATCTGAGCTTGCAGAAGACCTAAGAGTTGCATTCAAAAAATGGAAACGGTAGCAATCTCACACACCTTTTCATTAGGGCATTTTCATTTATGGCTCAACCTGAGCCATAAAAGGGTGGCAGCAAAAGTTGAAGGGACTTTTTTGTGTGACTATAATCTAACTTATCTCCTGTGCTTCTGCTTTTATATTTCCACAATTCATTTTATAATTCTTTGGGTTTATGGCATTTTTATATACCTTATTTCATCTAATCGCCATAATTACTATAGAAGGTAGATATTATTAACCCTCATTTTATGGCTATGAAGAAACTGAAGCTCAGAGAGTTTATAAATTATGCAGAGAGAAAAACCAATCCCTGGCCAGTCTTTCTGAGTACAATAAAAATATTGTGGTCATAGTGATGATTATGATTAGAGATTTTCAAATGTTGTGTATATAATAATAGTATGTAACATTAATAATGCCTTATAACCATATCACTGTATTGGTTACAATATGGGAAAGAAGGCAGAAATTCAAAATGGGACAAAAATCACTTCTGATATAGCAACATCAGTGGATTTGAAACTATTGCCTGGGACTTCCCTGGTGATCCAGTGGTAAAGAATCTGCCTTCCAATGCAGGGGACATGGGTTCCATCCCTGGTCAGGTAAGATCCCACATGCCACAGGGCAACTGAGACTGTGTGCCAACCAAGCCTGCGTGCCACAACTACTGAGCTCACGCGCCTCAACTACTGAGCTCGCGCTCCTCAACCAGAGAGCCCGCGTACTGCAAACTACAGAGCCCATGTGCTCTGGAGCCTGTGTGCCACAACTAGAGAGACGCCTGCGCGCCGCAACGCAGAGCCCATACGCTGCAACAAAAGATCCCGCATGACTCAACGAAGACCCCCGTGCACCACAACTAAGACCCGACGCAGCCAAAAAAATAAAGAAGAAGAAAAGAAACTATTGCCAATACTAGTGATGTGGCTGAGATAGTAAGGTATTTAATAAGAGTTTAAATTCAAAAGTGCACCACTAACTATTTTCAAGTTAAATGATTAAGAGTAAAAGCGAGTTTTCCTAAATGTTCTCTAAACACCTACAATTTGGCTATGATACAAGGAAGTACATTAACATTTGTATTTATGGTCAATCTGCAGATTAAGTATCTCAAAAATGCATTCTGGAACGTTCTGATTAATTGTTTAGTGGATTGGCTACTGAATTAAATACCTTGTATATTGATACATCCTCTGTATCGGCATAAGTTACTAATTACACATTCTGAGATTGTATACCAAGCTCAAATCTAGCTCAAGTTTCCTTGATATTCAAGGCTAAGTTCAAGAATAACCATTTCTAAGATACTCTTCTTTTCATCTTGATATTATATATTATCATGTCAGTATTTTTGAATCCCTCCTTTTTTTCATTGTAATCACTCAGATAACGTTACATATCTGAGCTTACAATAAAATCACTGGCAGCAGAAATCCTTCCTTCTAACTGTCCTCCACCCTCAGCCAGGTACTTCCGAATGTCCTTTTGATCAGCTGTTCCCGGGGGGGCCGATGGGTTTGGGATTCCAGAAGAGACTAAGCATCTTCCCTAATCTAGTCATTAATCATTAATTGCTTTAATAGTTTAAAATTTATGCAAAGACAGTTCATCCATAATTATGCATGTATTATACCTTTGGGCATATGAAATGTGAGACAATTTTCTATAACTTCTAAGGGCAAGGTAACATGATTTTTCAGACGTTTTTCCAGAGGCTACCAACAAATAAATGTTTTTCAAGGAAATAATTTTTAAACTTATTTCCCTTAGGAAGTACCCCAGGGGCCTCAAAGGGCATTAGGGATGGTAAAAGCAGGTATTATGTTTAATCTTTCTACTCACCTCACACGGAGCAGTGAAACTGTTTCTAATAGTGATATGCCTCATAATGTTTGGGGGCTACCAAGAGCAAAACACTGATAGAAAACTATTGCTTTAAGGCTACCTATAGTGTATCTCTAGATCCCTTGGAAGGTTTATTGAAATTCTCAGAAGCCATGTCAAAACAAGTTTAAGTCACTTTGTTTTGTGTGGTTATTGGTTGGAGGTGTTATTAGGACCAGGGCTTTGAGTTTTCTTTTCACCCAGTATGACAGCACATTTCAAATCACTTTTATCCAGGTTGCTGAAAAATCACTAGCTAGTAAAGTGGTGAATCATTTCCAATTACAGTCTAAACCAGCAATTTCCTTTGTACCGAGGACATTGTTTCCTATCACCACTCCTAAAGCTGCCAGCTCTTGTTTCTTTGCAAGGAACAAGCTAAAAAGAATTAACAAATGCTTTTCTATTTCCGCATTCCTGCTCCATCCCATGAGAGCCCAAACAAAGTACATCACATGTACGTAACATGGAAACTTTATTTTCCAGGAACAATTTTGGTTAAATTTTGACATTGCACACTGACTTACTAGAGCAAGATGTGTTATTTACTTAACACATCCTTAAAAATATTACCAAACCTTATTTGGTTATGAGGCCTGATCAAATGCCGTCCTTATTAAGATTTAATCTACTTCATTTAACTCTGATTTTATAAAGAATGCTTAAGGCATTTTTATTAAACACTTTTTATGGCAATATCTAGAGTCTATTACTATTATTTAGCAACAAAGGAAGACATTTATCCTTACAAAATGAAGTACACCACCCATCCACTGTTAATTTCCACACATTTATTTTGTGGACTTTTTAAAAAATTAGAACTTGAGAAGGAACTTGGCGGATATGAGTCAGTGTAATGAACTAGAAAGAATACAGCATTTGTAGTTAGGAGACTGGGTTTTCAATCCCAGTTCTGTTACATGTCAGCTATGTGGCCTTGGGCATATAAATCCTTTGACCTCTCTGAGTTTTTCCTTATCCATTAAATGGAAACGACAATTCCTGCTTTTCACTTCCTCCCACAGACAAGGGGCAAACGTGGCCTGGTATGTATTGATAGAACTGTGACAATTCAAAGTTGCCCCACCAGCCTTTTTCTCAACTCTCCTGACTTCTCTAGCTGGGTCCCCAGTGGCTCTCAGCACACTCAGAAGTTCAACAGCACCCTTGCCCATGTGTCACCTTCTTGGTTTAGAAGAGAAATATGCAGGCCTGTCATGGAATTACCATTTATTCTTATTCACTGATGATTCCAGACAAGTAATTCTGAGAGTCCCCACAGGGCTTAATAAAATTTGAAAACAGAAAAGTCTTCCAAACATAATTATCTTCTAAACGTAATTCACTTATGAAAAACCGCCACGTCCCCGCTAAGTCCTGTTATCAGTCAGGGCACTCTGTCATTCAACAGAATGTCTCTGCAAAAGTCATTTCATAGAATGTATCTCCCTCTCTCTCTCTCTCTCTCTCCCTCTCTCTCTCTCTCTCTCTCTCTCTCTCTCTCACACACACACACACACACACACACA
Source organism: Delphinus delphis (assembly GCF_949987515.2). Classification (NCBI taxonomy): domain Eukaryota; kingdom Metazoa; phylum Chordata; class Mammalia; order Artiodactyla; family Delphinidae; genus Delphinus; species Delphinus delphis. Next base: position 12,130,630 of record NC_082692.2, on the reverse strand, counting down.
CAAAGACTTTCTACATCATGTTGGTAACTATTAATGGTTGGATAATGAATTCCTTTTAAAATTCTTAACCATTCCTTATAAATAAGCTCGGTAAAACCAAATTTTAATAACATTTTTATTCATTCCGATCATATCTACTTCATGGTGTAAGGCTTTATGAAGAGTCAGAAATTATTTGGGAAGTCTGAGAAATGCAAGATATACAGATATAGATACATACACACATACAATTTAGTAATTTGAAGTGATTTACCTAAGTTGATTATATTAAGCAAATTATTATCACAAGTCTGTGATAATCGTTATCACCATCACTTTATACATTTTAGACCCAAAGTCATTGAGACCAAGCACATTTTAAAAATTTTTGGTTGAACTTTTACTGTCTGTAAAACTGAAAAGACCCATGAGATGTCCTATTTTTCGACAAACTAGCTGTAGCCTGTTGTGATCAATGATAGATGTATTTGGCTGTTTCTCTGCTCCTAACCAAAGGCAACTGCGTTTTCCCACGTGTTCCCAGTATTAGCCCCCATGGTGGCTTTTTCTATTTATTTTAATTTAAAAAATGCATTTCCATTTAGAGCATATCTTGATGGCACAGTAATATGCAGCTCTGAGCACTCCTGGGGAGCAGAAACAGCCTCTGAAGACCAGGAGCCTGAATCCACACGCCAAAGGGTGGGAGGTGCCGCAATTCCTAGCAAATGTGAGGACTAGGTACGAGCCCCCGCCTTGCCCACTCCCTCCCCCTCTAGCAATGCCATCTAGGTTGAAAATGTGTTACGGGAAATGTCAAGGAAAGTCTACAAATGGGCTACATGTGGAGCAGTCTCATGTTGCCATGGTAATAGGAAGACAGGGAGGGGGCATTAAAAGCTACTATTTTTGATTCTTAGACTGTTGTAGTAGCAATTGTCAAAGTCATCTCTGTGCCTCCCTTACAGCCCTCCCAAAGTACAGGGGCCTATTTAACTGTTGCCAAAGTTGAGTTGATAGATTCTCCATCAGCTGTCTGAAAACTGAAAGATCAACCCATTGTTCCTGCTACCTGACCCCTAGCTACAAACATGATTTCTTCCCTGACTTGGCTGATTTGATTGAATTTTTTTTTTTTTGACAGTAGCAATACATAGGGTAGGACCTACTCTCTTATGCTCTCAGGAACAAAATCAATTGTTTGGTAAGCAATTAGTTAAATTTGTGGATTGGCAGCACAATTGTACCCGAGTAGAGCGTCCTTGTTGTCTATCCCATCATCCATTTAGACCAGGTTCTACAAATCTCAGCATTTGTACATTAGCACAAAGGCTAATTCCTCTGGCATATGAGGTGGATGGGACTGCCGGTCCCCTCCCCCTTCCTACCTTCTCACTGCTTTTGTAAGTAGCTCTGTATCACCATAAGTGAGTCAGTTATCAATGCATTGCCTCTTCACTCCAGATGCATCCTTCAGTACCTGCTCTGCCAGAATGGACCGGACCCTAAGCTTTTCTCCTTTACATTGAATGTGATATAAGCTTTGTCAATAGAGGGCACTGCAAGGACACTGCAGGAGGTAGGAGGTTTCTCTTCCAGGTTCTGGTTACTGCACTTTGCTTTTCTTGTTCCTATTGCATGGCCTTTTAGTGGGGCATGTGTGAGGGCACAACTGGTGGTGTTCTGCCCCAGCTGCATATCTGCAGTCCCTCAATGACTTTGTAGCCCTGCCTGGGCCTGGTGACCACCTTCTCATGGCCTTCCCAATGTGGACACCCAGCAATCCAGGCCGTGTGCTCACAGTGGTACCCCTACTCTCTCTGCATCTGCCCACCTTGTTGTGCACCTGCCCCAATTACCTGCACCTCAGAGGGATGTTTCCTACTTGCCTGGCACCTACAGACCAGCTCTAGAACTGGCAGCCCAGCAAAGTTCTCCGCTACCCAGTGGGCTTCAACTACGCCTTCTGAGCCTCAGGCTTGGGGAAGGCACCGTCACAAGTTTGTCCTTCCTCGGATACTCTCCCTCAGCCCTATAGTAGTACCCTTTAGAGTTATCTTTACATTTTTATAGTTACGCTATCACTGCTTAATAATTCTTTACAGTAAATTTCCCCTGCTTAAATTACTGTGTGCTTTCTGTCTCCTGATTGGAATTCAACTGATACACCCCCTTCCCAAATGACCATCAGTTTGATCACCAACCGTAATCTCACTCCCTTCCTGGACTCATTCTGTATCCACCAGGGCTCCAGGGAATTGGTCAGAAAGAGTTTGGTACAATCAATGAATGTGTCTACGTAATGGTTTTGCAGCCTTTCAAAAAGTGATGCCCACCCCTCTCTTTGTGAATAATGACTTCTCCAGGTAAAATGGATAAAAACAACTTGGTTAAAAACAACACTCCTCCTTGAGAGAGACACTATTTCAGCCCCTAAGAAACTCTTCTTTAGTCAACTACACTTCAGTTAAAAAGAAAGAAGGAAAGAAACTCTTCTTTACCTAGAAGGATACATAGAACCAATTTATGGTATGGTTTTTCCCATTGTTAACGTTGATGAACTCCAGCTGAACATACAGACTCTATTAGTCTAAAGCAACTAAATAACTGTGGGGTTTGTTTTTTTTTAATGAGAAGCGTTTGTAGGTGTCAGGTGAGCAATTGTGGCTTCCATTAGCCAAAGACATTGTGAGTATAGAGGCTAAAAGACGTCATCTTGCTTACTGTGATCCTTTCCATAAAATTGGTTAGTATCACAGCCTCCACTTCTGACTGACTGTTATACATTAATGAATTGGTACAAAGAAAGTATTAATCAGCTTTCCAGATAGCAAGCTGTTTCCAAAGCAACTCCCAATTTGAAGAATCCATTTTCTTTTGTGACACTGAAAGCTATTTGATTTTCAGAGCATTTTCCTACCTAATGGCATAAAGATTGAAACTGAATTTTTTAATAATGTGCTTTAATTAGAAGGAACTTTTAAATAAAACGAATGGTAAGAGCTTCTTACAGAAGGGAAAATCAATTTGAAAATAAATTGTTCCCATCAGATCTTGTTGTGAATGGCATGTTGTTACTGGGAACAGAGTAAGATTATTCAGGGCAAAATCACCCTGGAATCATGAAGGACATATTAGGAACAAGCTTCCATTAGCAACAGTTGTCTTGGAAGATGCAGAGTCAATGAAAGTTTTTGCCTTGTAAAATGGATAGCTTTTGAAAAAAAAAATTGAAAATTAAACAAAAAAAAGTTCATTAGATTTGGACCTTGTATCTCTCCTTAGGGAAGTAGTTTATATGTAATGGAGTCATGATCACTTATGTAGATAACAAAATTCCAGAAAAAAAAAAATCTCCTCAAACCCCTCCTGCCATTGTGAACAGAGCACTCCCATTAAAAGACCCATTCCTTTGGACCTTTAGGGGTTTGGGATGTTCAAGAGTTGCTTATTAAAATGCAGATATTCCTAACAGGAATGACCCTTTAAGTTTCTGTAAGCCAACTTTATCACAGAGAAGTCTTTGGAGCTGCATTGTAATCATGACAGGTCCACAAGTATGGACACAAGCTAGATTTCTGGTGAGTTTTAGAGGTACCAGAAGAATAAGTACACATAGTTCTACAGCACTTTGTTGTTATAGGCTCACTGACATTGTCTGGTTCAGGAAGAATTGCTTGAAACATACATAGTTCATCCATTCTCCCAGGGGGGCAAGCCAGATCATCAAAGTGGAAGATACTTCGAAATACATTCCAGGCAACTTCTACATGTTTTGTTTTGTTTTTCTGGTTGTGTTTACTCTGGTGTAATGCCATCAAAAATCAATACAACAGACAGCCCTATGAAGCTCATCATCACATGAACTGTAAGCCCCTTGTCAAAGATTTTGCCATTATTTCATACACTGTCTTCTTTACATGGAAAAATTTCCTGCCTGGTCTTGGAACAAATGATATTTGGCAGTTCTCTTGGACAACTGGTTCCTTTTTTATATTATGGAGGCTGTGAAGCAGTCTATAGACAAGATTTCCTTTTTTCTATCCCACTCATATTTTAATTCTCATTTGTCTTCGTTATGTGTTTCCACCTTTGTTTTCCTTTCATCTTTTAATCTGGGTTTTTAATTTATGCTACATTTGTGAATAGTATATGTGTAAGTATGCGCATCTGTATGTGACATGTGTGATTATGTGCATGTGTCTTTAACAGAGCCTTATGTATAAGCTACCTTAAATAATTTTCAGAGCAAAGTATATTCAAAACACATAAACAACTGGTTTCATTTAATTCTCACACAACCATTTAAGGTGGGTATAATTGTGCTTTTGATTTTAAAAATGAGTAAAAAAGCTGTAAAATACCTTATCAGTGTCATGAAACTGGCATGTAACAGAGCTAGTCTGAAGCACATTTTCTTTTTTGTTTTTAATTCAAAAGCCCATGCTTCCCCTCCCATACTTAACATCATGTTGAAGGAGAAAAAGATACTAAAGAAGATAATAGAAGTTCACAATTTTCCCTAGAAAGAGTCACTTCCCATGTTCACTGTACAAACAGAATGCTTAAATAAATGCAATTAAACTATCCTGACTCTTAGAGTAAACTATTCCAAAATCAGCCTATTGGACCCATCCTAAACGGGCCGGTAAGCCCCCATAGTGGGGCCACTTGGGTGGTCAGCCTGTATTCAGTAGAAGCCAAATTTACCCAGGCACTCAAGGAACCTCCCTCAGTACTTGTGAATGGGTTGGGTTCATCATCTCTTCTTTAAACCCTGCACTCAGAGGCTTGGGAATTGCATTTATGTGTGTTGAATCTGATTAGCTGACATGACCTCTTTCTTTTCAACATATAAAGCATGAAACTTCAATCTCCAAAGCTCTTTGTACATTTATTTTTAATGAGTATGTTCCCTGATCAGACAATCAAATCACAAGCTCATCCAGAGAAGCCTGTAATCCAAACAAGATGCCAGATAAAAACTATGAGAAAAAAATAACCTGAGTGAATAGTTCTCTAGCTGTCAAGATCAGTTGCAGGTACTTGTTATCTTAAGAAATATACAGATACATGAAGGCTACCAATCACATCTCTTATTTCATCTTTATCTCTGTGAATGTGGGATTTGGTTGCAGGGAAGGGGAAAAGCTTGATAAAAATGTTTTTGGCCTTGTGATTGCGTGGTCCTTATTTTCAAGGCTCATAAATCCCCATATGCTAGATATCTAATTAGTGTTACAATCTAACTTAAAAGAACTGGCTATTAACTTAGGACCAAATGGCTCCTAGAGGGTGGGGGATGGGTGGAGTTTAAAATAGCATTCAGTCAAATAAAGGGTGGTCTGCTCTGATTGCCCTCTGGAGGAGGGTTGAACTTGGACTCATATCCTGAGGTAGAAGGTACCTTAGTCATCTAGCTCAAATCTTCTCAGTAACATCCCCCAAATGCCTCTCTTAATTCTGCTTGAAACTCCCCATCTCCCAAAGCACCTCTTCCACTTTCAAGACATCCCAACTGCCCAAGACTTCCAATCACAACACAGGCAGGTCTATTACCTAGAAGTAAACGCCCCTGGCAGCAGAGTACTCTCCCATAAAAACCTCTAAAGGACCTTTCCTTTGCTGTTGTGAAGTAACTGGGAATAATCAAAACAGTCAAATGTCTCCATCTGAAAGACGGCTGAAATGTCACTCAGGCAGGTCATTTACTGTAGGACAACAGACTCATCTGAAGAATGGATGGACATGTACCCTAAGCTGTCTTTGGGGTCGTGGGGTCTCCACATGGGGGGAGAGAATGACTATAATGTTCAGTTAGCAGTCCCTTATGTTTCTGTATTGTTTCTAAAGGAAATTATGAGCACCATACTCCCGACAAATGGGACCTGCAGCCTCTCCCTGAGCCACTTTAAAAACAGTAGAAGGTTTTCCCCTCCTGTTTCTCCTGCTCCACTTCCTTTTTTGGACCTCAGATGCATCATTTAAATTAATCATAATCCCTGGTTCATGACACACCATCATCACTGGTTCAACCATGGCTTCCTCTTACATTTTTAAAATTTATTTATTCAATAATTTATTTATTCACTTATTAATATAATATAATAAACATTCATGAGCCTACCATCCAACACAAAAACTAGAGTATTGATATTAATTGTATGTATTTACCTATATGCTCTGTATTCTTCCTATCTCCCAACCTTCCCTCCCCCAAGATAACTAATGTATTGTTGATCACTCTCTTGTTTTTACATATCTCTAGTTTATTACATATATATGTGTTCCCAACATATGTTGTTTAGTTTTACTTTTTAACTTTATAAAAAGGATATCATACTGTAGTTAATATTCTAGGTTTACTTTTTTCAGTGCATGTTTAATTTCTCAGGCTCATCCAGATGGCTACTTGTAGTTCATTTGTTTTCATTGCTATATAATATTCCATTGTGTACAGGTACCTTTATTTATTCTCCTGTCAGTGGACACTTGGCTTGTTTCTGAGATTTTGCTATTGCAGATAGTGCTTCTACGTCTATTCTTATACATGTGTAGAATCCAGCAGAATTACTGGATTATATGGTGTGAATATTCAATTTTCCAAGGTAATACCAAACTTTTCCAAAGCAGTCTTAACAATTTACACTCCTGCCAACAATGTATAAGAAATTCTGCTGATCCACACGCCCTCCAATACTTGCATCATCGAACATGTTTATTCTTACATAAAATGCCCGTTTATGATTTTTGTCCATTTTCTTACTGTATTATTTATTCGATTTTATGTAGGCGCTCTTTATATATTGTTGATATTAGTACTTTCTCAGTTGTGTGTGTTAAAATCTTCTCCCAAATTGTAAGTATTTTCTTTATGGCATCTTTTGACAAACAGATGTTCCTATTTTTAATATAGTCAAATCAATTTTTCTGTCTTGTTTAAAACTCCTACCCTCTCCCAAGTCATGATGAATGCTGTAATGAACCACCCAGATCCCTGTTCAAACATGAGAGACTCCTTAGCTGAGGGGACCTCTCTCCCAAGGCCATGCTGCCTTCCTGGGGCAGCCTGGGCCCACTGATTGAGGCAGAGGTCTTATACAGGCTGAGCCCTTTCACTCAAACTCAGAATAGCTCTCAAAGAACATTCCATGTCCAAGTCGCTCTGTAGGATCAGTTGAAGCTTCCAATGCGACAGCATCCCTGCTCTCCTCCCTTTGCACAATCCTGCTTCCTTCCCTTCCACAATTATTGATCCCAAGAACACTGCCTAATAACCTCCTACAGCTAATCTCTGAGTCTGCCTCCGAGGAAGTTCACCTGCAACAAGGGATCAAAAGATAAACACCTAGTTTTTTTATATATATATATATCTTTATTGGAGTATAATTGCGTTACAATGTTGTGTTAGTTTCTGCTGTACAACAAAGTGAATCAGCTAAAAGTATACATATATCCCCATATCCCCTCCCTTTTGCGTCTCCCTCCCACCCTCCCTATCCCACCCCTCTAGGTGGTCACAAAGCACCAAGCTGATTTCCCTGTGCTATTCGGCAGCTTCCCACTAGCTATCTATTTTACATTTGGTAGTGTATATGTCGGTGCTACTCTTTCACTTCGTCCCAGCTTACCCTTCCCCGCCTCATGTCCTCAAGTCCATTCTCTGCGTCTGCATCTTCATTCCTGCCCTGCCACTAGGTTCATCAATACTGTTTTCTTAGATTCCATATATGTGCATTAGCATACGGCATTTGTTTTTCTCTTTCTGACTTACTTCACTGTGTATGACAGACCCTAGGTCCATCCACCTGATTACAAATAACTCAGTTTTGTTGCTTTTTATGGCTGAGTAATATTCCATTGTATATATATGTGCCACATCTTCTTTATCCATTCATCTATCGATGGACACTTAGGTTGCTTCCATGTCCTGGCTATTGTAAGTAGTGCTGCAATGAACATTGTGGTACATGACTCTTTTTGAGTTATGGTTTTCTCAGAGTATATGCCCAGTACTGGGATTGCTGGGCCATATGGTAGTTCTGTTTTTAGTTTTTAAGGAACCTCCATACTGTCCTCCATAGTGGCTCTATCAATCTACATTCCCACCAACAGTGCAGGAGGGGTCCCTTTTCTCCACACCCTCTCCAGCATTTATTGTTTGTAGATTTTTTGATGATGGCCATTCTGACTGGTGTGAGGTGATACCTCATTGTGGTTTCGATTTGCATTTCTCTAATGATTAGTGGTGTGAAGCATCCTTTCATGTGTTTGTTGGCAATCTGTATGTCCTCTTTGGAGAAATGTCTATTTAGGTCTTCTGCCCATTTTTGGATTGGGTTGTTTGCTTTTCTGATGTTGAGCTGCATGAGCTGCTTGTATATTTTGGAGATTAATCCTTTGTTAGTTGCTTCAGTTGCAAATATTTTCTCCATTCTGAGGGTTGTCTTTTCATCTTGTTTATGGTTTCCTTTGCTGTGCAAAAGCTTTTAAGTTTCATTAGGTCCCATTTGTTTATTTTTGATTTTATTTTCATTACTCTAGGAGGTGGGTCAAAAAAGATCTTGCTGTGATTTATGTCAAAGAGTGTTCTGCCTATGTTTTCCTCTAAGAGTTTTATAGTGTCTGGCCTTACATTTAGGTCTTTAATCCATTTTGAGTTTATAAGAATTAAATTAGAACATTTCCTAACACCATACACAAAAACACCTAGTTTTTACTCCTCCTCACAAATCCTCTGCTTAGCAACTGCACCTATTAGAATTTTCTTATCCTGAAACACAGCTAACGCCCTAGTAATCTCTGGTCCTTGTTTCTACTTTTTGAAACCAAACAGAAGGAATCTATTCCCTCTTCCTCACGACATTTTAAATTAGATGAGGACAGCTATCCTGTGCCCACTAAAGCTTCTCTTTTCCAGGCCAAAAAAAAGTCCAGTTTTCTTCCATTGTCCCTAATGGGACAGGGTCTCCAGTCTTGTCTCCATCCCTGTTGACCTCTCCAGTTCACTCATATCTCTTTGCTTACTACTTGATATATTGAAAGAGATCTTTGATGTACACCATATGCAATATCAGAAACCCAGGTCCTGTCAAACCCTGGTACTTACTTTGTACATGACCTTCATATAGAAAGAATTTGGAGCACTGAGAAGTTGAAGCCTGAGAAAGCAAATCACCCCAGGGCTGAAAAGGATCCTGTCAGGTCAACTCATCCACTCCGCTTGCTGGCAACTCAATCTGCTATAGCAGGGACCAAAAAATTGCCTTTTCTATTGGTTCCATTTTGTATCCCACTAAAATGGTTTACAGTTTCTCCTCCTCATTATCCCCAGTTCCTAGTAAATCTTTTCCAAAAATTAAGGGAAAGGAAAAGGCACATCTCCCGTTCAGTAGTAGCCTAAGATCATAGCTATTCTTTATGAATACCTTTTTTGAAAGAGCTAAAACATCACCTATTTCCCAAATGGGTATTAGAAAGATAATAGAGGGTAAAGCATTGGTACCTACTGCAGGCAATGTAGTCTTCAGCCTTTCTCACAATCTTGTCTATATTTCTCTCCCACCTGTGGGTCTTTCTCCCTTTGTCACCTTATACCCATGGTCTCCCGGAGCTTCTGGTCTGCTTCTTCTCAAATGCTCCAAACTAAAAAATGGCCTTTATTTTCTTCCCTCTCTTTCTAAAATCTCATGCAGTTCTCACTTAGGGTTCAACAAAAAGCTAGCCAGCCAAGCTAGTACAAGTGGCTGTGAAAGTAACTTTCCACCTGAACTTTTGCAGAGAAGTTCTCATGTTTTAAATAAAAAAGAGACCTTTTCTCTGCTTATTAAAGAAATACATGTCTCCTACTGGAAACACTGAAAAATACAGAAAATCATCATACACACACAGAAAAAAAAATCCCATCACACTAAAATAATAACTACTAACATTTTGGTGTGTATTCTTTCAATCTGTTTTCTGTGTAAATACGTTTTTTTCTTTTTAATTTTCTGAATTGGGGTAATATTTTTTTGAAACTCACCATTTTCACTTAACATGTCAGAAATATTTTTTCATATCATTAAGTAGTCTAGACTCTCATTTTTAACAGCTACATTGCATTCTATCATTGGGTGCTACATAATTTATTCTACCAAGTCCCCATTGTTAGATTTTTGGTTGTCTTCCAATTCTATTATTTTAAGTAATTCTGCAATAAATATTCCTTAGATAAATCTTGATATGCATTCATATTTATTTCCTTAGAATAAATCCTTAGAAGTGAAATTTAAGACCAGACCGTGGGTAAATATTTCCAAATAGTTCTCCAATTTACTCTGCTCCGTGGCCAGCAATATTTTAAAAATGCCTGCCTATTTCCCCACACCCTCAATATCACTAGGTGTTACTGTAAAAAAAATAAAATACTTTCCAGTTTGGTTGGAGGCAAGGGGCCATTTCTCTTCGTGGTGTTTATATTATATCTCATTTATTTTCTTTACTTACTGGTAAAGTTAATTTGTTTAATAAAAGACTTCCGAGCTCATTGACCATTGATATTTCATATTTTCATGTACCTCTTTTTTTGTCTTTCAATTTGTCTACTTTTTTTTCTCCTTGGTCTGCATATTCTCTGTATGCATTAAGGATGGATGCTTTGTCGTCCATCTGTGTTGCAGTTTACCCCATTTTTGAAGAGGAGATTACCTGGTCTTCTTCATCCAAATGTCTCTCTAATGGATAAAATTGGAGGCAGTGTAATAAAGTGATATGACATTTTTCATAAAATATAAAGGAGAGGGCCGTTTCCCAGAGCTCCTGAAGGTCCCCATGCAGGTAATAAGGGCAAGTAAACGAAGGGCGGCTCTTTGCATGAGATGTAAACTACTAGAGCCTGGTGGAACCATATGCTCCAGGGATGCCGTGAAATGAGAGTAGCCTGTTTTCAGCCCTATGATGACTATGTGACAAGTCCTGTGATGGCTCTTGCCACAACTGTCAATATGACAAAGGCCTTGGGGCTTTCCTGTCTCCTAAAAATCAGCTTCATATCAATTAGTATGTTTAGTGTGTCACCAGGGACAAGAGGAAGAAACAGTACTTCCTCCTGAGATAAACACTTCCATTTAGAGCTCATTAACAAACCGTAGCTCAGAAAGCTATAATCATAATTTAAACAGCAAAGACACACTTCCAGGTCAGTGCCTTGGGGAGTGGGTTCATTTTTGTTGCTTGTTAAGGACCTTATTAGGGCTTTAAGACAAATATAAAATCTTTGCCTCAGCGAGACTTCCGAGCTAGTTTAAACTCCCAGCATGCCATCAGGGCTGGTATGAACTTTTCCACGTTTAGGGTTTATTTCTGATGAGAGAGAAATAAATGTATCATACTTTGTGAATGGGTCCTCTGGGAACCAACAAAGAAAAGTAACAGGAATGGGGAGGGAGATCCCCAGGGGGTTGGATGTGAATAGTTGTCCTGAAGCCTGGAAGAAGGAAAGAAACTATGTTGTTGGTGTCATTGTTTTTAGACTCTTATATGTAAATATTTTTATATTCTGACCTCTGCTGCTCAGTTGTGGTACATCCTTTGAACAAGGACATTCAATGACACACACTGCATCCTAGTATCTCCTCCTTCCCTGTACCACCCAACTTCAACCAAAAACTATGAGGCCAATCAATGACATGTGTGACAAATCCTGATGTCACGTTAAACTAGTTGTTGAATCTGAGGTAAGAGAAAAACAGTATGGTGAAGTCTCCATTTTCATTCCTTTGGCCTTTTCTAGCAGTCAGGGTAATCAATGCTAGTAGGTATAACAAACAATCCCCAAATCTCTCCTGCATCACAGTCCAAAGCAGGCCAGGCCGCTCTCCTGGGAGTCTGTCCTGCAAGCAGTAACCTAGGCATCCCAAGCCCCTTCCATCTTGTAGTGCTGCCAGCTTACATGTGGCAGGTACATGTCACGGAAGATAGCTCTGGAAGGGGGAGAGAGAATATGGAAGAGGTGATGGAAGACAGGGGGTCTTATGGCTATTGTCCAAAACCCAGTCACATGGCCCTGACCTCACTGTAAAGGAGGCTGGGAAGACACACTCCTTTGTGCTCAGGAAGAAGAAAATGAAATGAGATTTGGTAAAACCATAGCGTCATCTCTACAGCATCTGAGTTGGTTTACCCATATGAATGATTCAACCAGCTAAAAGACCCCTCTAGCCTAAAACTTTCTACACCTCCAGTCTTGTTGGATACATGAAATGTCCACAGCAACATATCTTTCTTTAAGACTTTAAAGAGTAGATTGAAGGTGTCTAAGTGCATACCATAGACAGAGTCACCTTTTAAGGAACATAACCCAACATTCTTTCCTGTGTCCATTGTTCTCAGCATCTTAGGGAGGCAGAGTCAGCTACTTACCACCTTACCTACCGCAGATTAGACCTGTGGGCTGTGCTTGGATGATCTCTCACAGGCTGGGCACGAGCAACTCAGACACCTCAGAGCTGGCTGGCGCAATCACATAAAGAGAGACGATTCATACCAAATTGCTCCAAAACAGCCTGATCTAACACTCTCTTTTGTGGATCATAGATCTGAGGGGAATCAGGCCTTCAGCTCAGGGTTGCTATCTTGGGATACCCCTGACAGTTCTCCCTGTTGCTGCATAGGGAAAACTAGGACCCTCAGTAACTGTATGCCAGTGAAATAAACCCCATTTTATGGTCTGTCTGGACCTGTCATTTAGCTCATAAGGGGTCCCTGGGAAAATCCCAAATGGGGCCTGAACATTTTCTGGCACAGAGTGTGAAACAACTGAAACCATGGCTCTAACCAAGGTGGGTCAAGGAAGGATGGCAGTGGTCAGGGGCACCTGAAATTCTGCAAGTCTGAAATCCCATCAGGTCTCCCGACCCTAAGGGATAGGAAATGGTCCTTAATTAAGCCTTGGCTCTGCTCCGTGGGAACGGGTGCCAAGCCCACTGTTTTCCATGACTCTTGACTCTACTGACTGGAGTTCCTTCCTTTTCATTATGTTTCTTGGCTACATAAAAGACAGCATTATAGAATATGCCCTCCTTGAAGGGTGACCAACCGTCCCAGTTTGCCCAGGACTGAGGGTTTTTCTGGACTGCAGGACTTTCAGTACCAAAAGAAGAAAGTCCCAGGCAAACCAGGATGAGTTGGTCCCTCTACCTCCTTAGCAGCGGGGCAGCTTTCTCAGACTGCTTCCTGCCTGTAGAAAGTTGGAGGCCCAAAGATACTTTTACATCTTGAAAGATCAGTCTCTTAAACCAGCCTGTGGTGCTTTGGGCAAGATACTCGCTCAAAACTTTGTTGGTTTTTTGTATTTGATTCTAGACAACTCTTTGTGACAAAAATCATATTCACAATTTTTTTGAGATATCCGATTTACTTATTAGCCATTACTTTGATATATCAGGCTTCTGTGGGTCCATTGTGCCCCGCTGTAGGAGAAAAAAATCGATTAGGCACCTCTTTCATCCTTTCAATGCCTTTTAAAAGCTTGATTTGGTCTTTCCCTGGAGGCTCAGCCTCAGTAGGTTTTTCGTACTTATAGAACTTCTCAACGTTCTATTTTACTGGTTGGAGATGAGAAACAGTTTTGCCATTCAACCCTGAAAGTTCCAAAATTCTTGAGTGCTATATATTTCCTCTCTATTCTGCTTGCAAATCAACCAGTTCTTTTCAGATGCCATCTCTTTCTTGTAGTATTTTATGACATACAACTTGTAACAAACAGCTCACACCATTGATATTCTGTCTCAAAACCTCCTTAACCCTCTTCCTAAGCTCTTTTGGTACATTTTTTGCCTTTCAGATTTTGACAGGTGACAGTTTTGCCAAATATTTTGCCACTGCATAACATGGGTCATCATTTTTCCAACCTCTGTTATTGTTTCCTTACTATGTGCTGATGGAGCTCAAAGCCACTGCCACATACATTTTAGGCCATATGCTGCTTCCTGTACCAATTTCCATCCTAGAGAGGTTTACACTGTAACAATTCTGCATAACAAACGATTCCAAGATCTCAGTAGCTAAAATAGTAAACTAATTCCACACTCACATATCTGTAGGTAACCTGCAGTTGAACAGATACCAGCTGGACTTAACAGAGCTAGGCTGGACCACAGGTGTAGAGTGAGTTCTCCATCATTTCTGGGTCCATCTTTGATCTGAACATCCTGAACCAGCTAACAGAGTCATCAAATATTGCCACCATTCCTGATGACCTTCAAAGTAATGGATCACGTTTGGATGTGGGTGTTGACCTACAGCTCTCCCCAGCTTGAAGAACCATCTTATTAAAAGACTGCAAACAATTTTCTCTCTCTCACTGAAAAAAAAAAACCCAGTTATTAATTTCATAATATCATGCTTTGTTTTTATTATTGCAAAAATTATTACTCTTTTACAAATTTATTTTAAACGTCTGTAAGGAGTTTCTGGTGTAGTACTATTTGGGACAAATACTACTGTAATCCATAGAGACTTGTATTGAAGAAAACCAATGAGATTGGACCCATCACATCTCCTAACTAGGAGAGGGCAGGCTTAAGGGAAATAAGGGAAATGATCAGGGCTGGTCGACAGCAGTATAATGATGGGAGCGCTCTGTGAAACCAAGGAGGGAAATGTACAAAGCTGGGAGATGGTTTCTTTAAAACCCCAGTATTTAATAAACATGGCTGTACCTGGCCCTGCCATATCTAACTCCTCCCACCTTTTTTTTTCGCTCATAACTGGACATTCTCAGTAAGCTCTAACTCTGCCAACTCAAAACTAGTCTTACTAATTCAGGTAACTGTTCCCTGGGGATGTTACTGACACAGGCGGATTCATAGCATGTGGTTGCTTGCCTCTGAATTTAACTGCAGGTGAAAAGCTATTACATTCACCCTCTGAGCTAATGGGAATGACTGCTTCAGTCTCATCTAATCTCCCGAAGGGGTTTGAAATGGTGTTTTGTTTTGTTTTGTCTTGTTTTTTGACCACTGTTAATGAGAAGATGCATGTGGAAAGCACTAAAGAAACTATATATCACCAAGTAAATGTTAGTTGTCATTGTGTAGATTTCAGGCAGATGATAGCTTTAGTTTCAAACATTACTCTGGCTGAAGCTGATGTTGAAATAGCTCAGAAAGTGTTAACTAGTCCAATTCCTGAATAATACCAAGGGTCTAAGGATCAGACAGATAATGGGGGTTTACCCAGGACAAGCTCATGGACACCCAGTGTCAGGGTCTCCATGGAAACCATGAAATCATTCAGTCATTCAACAAATATTTATTGAGTACCTACCTGAGCCAGGCACCAGTCTACGTGATGGGCATTCAGGGTTATACACAATGGACAAGACCCCCATCCAACAGCAAGGACACATAACCAAACTGCTTAGATCCAAATCTTGATTTTTGCCACTTACGAGCTGGGTGACTTTGAGGAAGTTTCTGTGCCTCCATTTTCTCATCTAAGAAAAGTGAATAAAGGTCATCATGAGGATTAAATGAGTTAATATTGCTAAGACACTTAGCACAGTGCCAGACTCATAGTAATTAATATAGTGCTTGTTAAATAAATGGGACTGTATTTAGTGAATCAAGATAGACAATAAACAAATAAAGTAAGTACCATGATGAGGTACAAAGGGCAACATGACAAAGAGTGACAGGGTCTCCTTCAGACGAAGTACTGCTCAGGAATGGCTTCTCTAAAGAAGCAGTCTTCAGGGGGAGACTGGGGTGATGAGAAAGAGCCAGAGGAAGGACTGGGGACAGAGCGCTTCAGGTTTTGAAAGACTATAAAACAGCAGTGAGCTTGATGTGTTCTAGTAACAGAGGGAAAGCTGAGCGTGGCTGGGTCTCATGGAGCGGATGGGAGAGGGTGGGAGATAGAGGGAGATGTGGGACACAGAAGGAGATGGAAGAAAAGTTGAGAGATGGGGATGGGGGAAGTCAGAGACAGGAAGAGATCAGGTCGTGTGGGGCTTTGCGCACGAGCGGCTGGGGTGAGGACTTTCTAGAGTTTATTCAAAGGGCCATTAGAAGTTTTTGAGCAGGGAAGGAATAGAATTTGTTGTGTGTTTTAGGGAAGTCCCCTGGCTGCTCTGTGGAGAACAGACCATGCGATGTAGAAGTGGAAGCGGAGGCCAGGTGGGCAGCTGTTGCCCTCGTCCAGGTGAGGGATGATGCTGACTTGGACAGGGATGCACTCAGTGGAGATGGAGAGAATAAAACAGATTCGGGATATGTTTCAGAAGTAAAA
The DNA here is from genome assembly GCF_949987515.2 of Delphinus delphis. Classification (NCBI taxonomy): domain Eukaryota; kingdom Metazoa; phylum Chordata; class Mammalia; order Artiodactyla; family Delphinidae; genus Delphinus; species Delphinus delphis. Next base: position 12,114,379 of record NC_082692.2, on the reverse strand, counting down.
TGGCAGGACATGATAAATAGGATGTGAGAGGTGATTTTAAAAAAAGAAAAAGAAAAACAGTCTGTTGAACAATTGTGTGGACAGAAGTACCAGATGGAAAGTTGAGGGTGGGGCAGCTTGTGGGGCGGAAGCACTGGGCGCCCAGGAACATGGAGCAGATGGTGAGAAATCCGCATCTCAGCTCTGCCTCTTCTTATCATTGTGACTTTGAGCACAAACTCAACTCCCATTCTTGCTTGCTTGATCAGCGGCATGAGGATGCTAATACCTTCCCTGATCACCTCTCAGGGAGTCTGTAAGGATCAGATTTGATGATACAAGTAAAAGGCTTTGAAACCCTTAAGCCACCATGTAAGTGTTAGGTATTATTATTATCATTGTCAGCACATCTGGGGCCCAACATCTCAGTCACTGAATATAGGTATTCAACAGAATTCTAATACAGCATTAAAAAATATATTTTAAAAGACCTGGCCAATCAGCTTGCTTCTCCTCAACACAGTCATAGAAAGAAGCTGCATACCTAGCCATGTCCCATATCTATCATCACTTCTGTCTCCTCATTATAACCCAGTGGTGCTGGCAGCATTCTGATCATGAACCCAATGGCTGTGTTCTGGATCTAATGTGCTCTGACACTGTTGAAAGGAACTTTGTTTTGGATTTTTAAATGGGAGAAAATTCACAATGTTGAGATGTCACTTCCAAGGTTGGTGAGCCTAGTCAGAAAGAACTCTGAAGCAGGGAAAAATCAGTCCTTTCTGGCTTTCATGGATGGAGTAATAGTCCATAACTGACATTAAGATAAGAGCCTCCTTACAGTTTAGCAAATGTGCAGAAAAACCAGACCCCTGAATTTCATTATGCACAACAATGGTATCTTTGTCCAAATCTATTTGTTCATTGTAGCACAATTTATTATATTAAAAGAATATAAGTGATCTAAAAGTATGAGAAGAGAAGCTTGGTTAGTTAAATTATGGTATCTACCTACAATGAACTGTATATACTTTAAAAATGTTTATACATATTGCATATATTAATACAGTTATGTTAATAACAAACTATTAAGTAAAAAGTCAGGATATAGGCTTTGTATATGGTATATAGCCTCATTATGTGTTTAGCATATGTATTTATGCACGTAATATATATACATGATTTTCTTTTAAGTTTTGGAACAATTTCAAATGCACAGAAAAATTACCATTATAATACAAAAACCTCTCTCCTGAGCCATTTGAGAGTAAATTGCTGGTATGAGAGGCCTCGAGTGAACCACTCTGAGAGCTTGTTTCAGTCCCTGGAATTGGAGGAACACAGGGTCTAGTGCTTGACACCTGCCTGGGAGGGGATGTGGCTGGCGTGTAAATGGCCTGCATTTCCACATTGGAGAGCCCAAGACGTCTGAGATCGCATGGGGCAGAGATGACCTCTGCAGAAGGAAGCCACACTGGGTCACCTGGAGAGGACCTCCTCCCAGGAGGGTGCCTGGAGAGGCCAGGTGACCACCGGAGAGGGTGGGCCTGAAGAAATTGGGGACCTAGGGCAGCTCATCAGCTGCCAGCAGAGGAGGCAAAGGTGAGAGGGACCTGGAGATAGAAGAACCTCCAAAAGAACTGCTCAGGCGCCCACAGGAGGGAAATCAGCATTTGAATTCTGAGCCGCCCAGGGGCCCAACATTATACTACAACCACACAGGCAAGTATGAGCCCTCCAGTGGCTTCCCTCTTCCTTCCCCAACCTGCAGCCCTGGAGGACCCAGATGCTGCCTGGTGATGGGGAATGAGGAGGAGGGCGTGGAAATGGAGCTGCTGGCCACACCCCTCTCCCCCACCCCCACCCCCCACCCCCCGACTGCTTTCTAACCCTGAGCAGGTCCTAGATGGAACAGGAGCTTAATTGTATGGGACTTTGCAGGAGCTGGACTTCTTTCTTGAATGTGACCAGTGCACTTTTTATGGTTATGAAAATGACTGGGAAAGTTCTAGGACCCGCCCAAGATCGTATGCAGGAGCAGGGAGGAGTGAGTTGAGGGAGCCTGTTGAAAGAGGCAGAGGTGGAAAATAATACAGCCGTTTTCTACTTGTACTCTATTGAACTTGTTTGATAAACTGGATACTTAAAAGAAAATATTTAGTTTGAGCTTGAAACATCTCTAAATGTGAGAAAGAATTCTCATTTTAATAAGCTATGTTTTCCAGCTTTATTGAGATGTAATTGACATGTAACATTGTGTAAGTTTAAAGTGTACAGTGTGGTGATTGGATACTCATTACTTTTTTTTTTTTTGGCCTATTGTAATCTATTGATAACTTACTGGTTTTCAAAAATTAGCTTGGTAACCCTCTACTACATATCCCATTTAATTATTGTGTTTATGTGTTTTAAGAATCCTGCTCGCAAAATAACGTGAATAATACTTCTCTCATAAAATGCCCCAGGAAGGACTTTTTAAGTGTTATCCACATGGTAATTCTCTAACACACTTCCAGAAAGAGTAGATTACACATGAACCCTGACACAACCCGTTTTCTCAGGAGACACTGAATGAAGCTTGGAAAAAGAGGATATTACATTCGGTTTCTGTAGCATTCCGTTTTATGCTGGCAAGACACCTATCGATGTCAAACTGGAAACAATAAATTACCCAGGGCAATCTCTGAAATGTGACCTGAATTATTGAGATCTCAAATGCCGAAATATCAGTTTTTTAACTTATAATTTTTAAAGTTACTGGTTCTTTCTAGAATTACACAAATCCCATGTTCCCAGCTGCTGGTTTATCATTTTATTTTATCCTTCTGGTTGTCCTAAAACAGTACCGGAATTATTCATTTTCAGAAAACATTTTTATTGCTTGCATGGCAATTTCCTCCCATTATTTTGGAAAATAAATTAATTGAATGTTCTTTGAAAATAAATACTTCGAAGCACATGGGAGAAAATTACAAGAAAATTATGAAGCCTAAGTTCAAAAAGAAAACCAGAGGTTTATGAGAATCAGCTAAATTCTATGCTGACATGGGTTTCTGACATTGTCCTCTGTTAGACTGTGTGACTTGCAGAGCTGGTTTGCTTTTTGTAGCCCGTACTTAGCTATGGAGGTCACAAAAGTCCCCCCATTGGCATATGTGTCCACATGTCATACAGGAGGGCCATGGCGTACCTGGAGGGAGGTGGCAGTGGTTGGACAGGCATAGGTGACTGCTAGGATGTGATCCCTCTCCTGAGGTCTTCAGAAAATGAGAAAGAGACATTCTTAAGTGTAGAGACCAGGAGAAAAGGTAGTTCTGAGCTTCTGCTCTGTTCTACAACTCTCCCTCCCACAAAATACAGGCCAAATCCCCTCTTCATGCCTCCTATCCAAGGAATAGCAAGGAATGAAATCATCAATTTAATAACAACCTCTTGATGTCATCAAAACTAAAATGCCTCCCAGATGGGAGCCAATTAGCAGGTCTTAGTTTTATTCAATCTCTTCTTCTTCAGGTTTCAGTGCAATTTCAGGGAATTCCATTAGCTGCAAGGGTAACTTTTGCCTTATCTGCAAACACTCCTTTACTTTAAAAAAAAAAAGTAATTTAGTTATTTATTTGGTTTTATATAGCTCTTACATTTCAGAAGGCCATCATCTGGTCTTCAATATACCCAAACCTACTTTTGGCTTTAAAAAATGCAAAAGCCAATGCCAATCTGCCCCTTCAGGAATCACACACACAAAAAATCAAGTGTGCAAGGAAAGACGGTTGGAGGAGAGGTACTTTTAGAACACTTGCAGCCGTCAGTGTGTCATTGGTAGACTGTGTGATGTGGAGAAACAGGAACACATGAGTGATATTCCTGGCTTAGTCCACAATCAGCCATGTGGCTTAACTCTGTGGCCTAAGTTACCAGAAAAACTCCATAGTCCTTTCTGCCCTTAAAAAATGGTGTATGATTCTAGGTAAAGGGACTTTATAATTCAACAAATGCAAGATCATAAAATAATTTTTTAAAGATTCATAGAAGTTAATAATGTACCACCACCATAACTTATCCATGAAAAGAAAACATTTTTATAATGCCTGAAATAGTAATAGTGCCAGTACTTGTTATTTTCACACGTTGAAAGTAGGTATTCAGTTGTTTTGCTTTTGAATGAAACACCCTGCCCTCTCCTGAACTCCCAGGATTAGGGGCTATGTTCCTTTTTTTTTTTTTAACATCTTTATTGGGGTATAATTGCTTTACAATGGTGTGTTAGTTTCTGCTTTATAACAAAGTGAATCAGTTATACATATACATATGTTCCCATATCTCTTCCCTCTTACGTCTCCCTCCCTCCCACCCTCCCTATCCCACCCCTCCAGGCAGTCACAAAGCACCAAGCTGATCTCCCTGTGCTATGCGGCTGCTTCCCACTAGCTATCTACCTTACTTTTGGTAGTGTATATATGTCCATGCCTCTCTCTCGCTTTGTCACAGCTCACCCTTCCCCTTCCCCATATCCTCAAGTCCATTCTCTAGTAGGTCTGTGTCTTTATTCCTGTCTTACCCCTAGGTTCTTCATGACATTTTTTTTTCTTAAATTCTAGGTATATGTGTTAGCATATGGTATTTGTCTTTCTCTTTCTGACTTACTTCACTCTGTATGACAGACTCTAGGTCTATCCACCTCATTACAAATAGCTCAATTTCGTTTCTTTTTATGGCTGAGTAATATTTCATTGTATATATATGCCACATCTTTATCCATTCGTCCGATGATGGGCACTTAGGTTGTTTCCATCTCCTGGCTATTGTAAATAGAGCTGCAATGAACATTTTGGTACATGACTCTTTTTGAATTATGGTTTTCTCAGGGTATATGCCCAGTAGTGGGATTGCTGGGCCATATGGTAGTTCTATTTGTAGTTAGAGAAATGCAAATCAAAACTACAATGAGATATCATCTCACACCAGTCAGAATGGCCATCATCCAAAAATCTAGAAACAATAAATGCTGGAGAGGGTGTGGAGAAAAGGGAACACTCTTGCACTGCTGGTGGGAATGTGAATTGGTACAGCCACTATGCAGAACAGTATGGAGGGGCTATGTTCCTTTAAGGCAGGAAGCACTGTTTTACTTGACATGCTCTGAAACCAGGGGAAATCCAGTGCCAGCATCAGCAAGAACTCCTGGGGCTCTCTGCAAGAAATGTTCCAAGATTTCAGATATCTGAGACTGAAGAGTGCGAAATGTATCTTGGAAACAAGGCAATAAATGATGTATTTGGACAGAAATCTCTGGGATGAAAAATAAGAGGAAACTGCTGGCTTGATTTTTGCAGTAACATTACCAAAACTGGAGAGCAAAAGGGCATATTTCCCAAAAAATATCATGATTGCCACAAAGTTGACCAAATTGTGTTGTGGATAATTAGGGGCCCCAATGTTCTAAATCATTTAGGCAAAAAAGCCAGCCAGACAAGAGAAGGGAATGAGAAATGTTAGGTAAAGAAGGATGGACGGGGCAACTACAGTAAGCCACCTGCCAGGTGTTCTCACCTAGGGTCCCAGCTGCTGTCCTCTGGACCCATAGAAGAGATCCTCACCATAATGGTTAGTTTTATGTGTCAACTTGGCTGGGCCATAGGTGCCCAAACATTTGTTCAAACATTATTGAGTGTTTCTGTGAGGATGTTTCTGGATGAGATTAACATTTGAATCAGTAGACGGAGTGAAGTCAATTGCCCCCCTGATGTGGGTGGACCTCATCTAATCAGTTGAAGGCTCAAATACTGTACAACCAAAAGACTGAGTAAGAGGGAACTCCTCCTGCCTCACTGCCTTGAGCTGGGACATCAGTTTCTTCCTGCCTTCAGATTTGAACTGAAACATTGGCTCTTCCTGGGTCTTGAACCTACCAGCCTTCAGACTGGAACTACACCATAGGTTCTACTAGTTCTCAGGCCTTCAGATTTGGACTGGAACTTACACCATCAGCTCTTCTGGGTCTCCTGCTTGCCAACTGAAGATTTTGGGACTTGGCAGCCACCATAATCACATAAGCCAGTTCCTTATAATAAATGCGTGTGTGTGTGTGTGCGCACGCGCACACGCGTGTGTGTGTATCCTATTCTATTTTCCTGGAGAGCCCTAATACACTCGTTCAAATATCTTCAAATATAAGAACATCTATCCATTTCTTAAAGGGGAAAAAAAATACTTCTTGATATACTGCAGAGAAAGTAACATCCTGTGCGGCCCGTGTAGTACAGAAGCACATATTTACTCATCCTGCTCACATTCAAAAGCCTGTCTGGAGACCTAAATAGAAAGGCAGACAGAGGACCCAGAGAGTCCATGAACATTGTGTTTAGTCATGGAAAGCAGGGAGTGCTGTGATGGGCAGCAGGGTGTGCTGCAGGGCAGGGTAGGGAGAGGAACAGTGGGACACAGCGATGGAAATAATGTGCTCCTCCTCTTGGCCAGGCACGTGCTAGGTGTCCTCCATGCAAAATCCAAACAACAATCTTGGGAGGTTGGTGCTTAATTTTTATTTATTTAACACAATTTAGAAAATCATAAATTCTATTGATTTTAAAGTTGATAAGTCAGGAAAACAAGGCAAAGAGAAATTAAAAGTATAGGGGGCTTCCCTGGTGGCGCAGTGGTTGAGAGTCCGCCTGCCAATGCAGGGGACACAGGTACGTGCCCCGGTCCGGGAGGATCCCACATGCTGCGGAGCGGCTAGGCCCGTGAGCCATGGCCGCTGAGTCTGTGCGTCCAGAGCCTGTGCTTCACAGTGGGAGAGGCCACAACAGTGAGAAGCCCGCGTACCGCAAAAAAAAAAAAAACTAAAAATAGAACCACCATATGACCCAGCAGTCCCACTACTGGGCACGTACCCTCAGAAAACCATAATTCAAAAAGACACATGCACCCGAATGTTCACTGCAGCATTATTTACAATAGCCAGGTCATGGAAGCAACCTAAATGGCTATTCATTCTTGTTTGGAGAGTCAGCAAGGGAGGGAGGGGGGAAGGTGGCAGACCCCAATGCTTCCCAAGGCTCCTTAGGGTTTATCAGGAAGAGATTTCATAGGAAGTTTTTTCTATACTCCTTATTCAGGAAGAAAAGCAACTTTCCAAGTCAGTGTCTGTGCCCTAAACTGGCTTCAATAACCATCAGCGCCCCTACCTTCACCACCTGCTGCCCCTTCTCGGCAGCCACGCCCCCAGTGGACAGAGCTCACAGGCAGCCATATCTCTCACCCAGCACTCTGAACCCTGGCCACAGCTGATGGGACCGGGGGTGACACATGAGCCAAAGACAGTCCATTTATAGGCTGACCAGCAACCCGAGACGTGGTCGAGTATGGTAACTGGGCTGGGTCAGTCAGGGTCTCCTCAGGAACGTGAGCTGAAAGAACGGGACAGATAACAGAATCTGAGGCTGATGAAATAGTCTGGGGTGGGGTAGCAGCCATGAAGCACCATTCTCAGGGCAGTTTTGAGGAAGCAGGAACTGAAAGGAAACAGATCAGGAATGAAACATAAAATGCATAGAACAGGGGGAGATAAGCCAGCGAGGGGGGGTGGGGGTGTGGCGGTAAGAAACTTGCCAAGGAGCCAGGTCAGGCCAAGCGCCACTGGGTGTCCTGCTGGGTTCCCGGACCCACCTCCGGGTCCTGCTCTTCCTGGTGGGGGGGGAGGGGAGCGCGGGCTTCTGAACACAGGTCTCCCTGGGATAAACATGTCCTTGTTTGAGATGCACTGGAGCCTTGCCACTAAAAGACCCTAATGAAAACACGTTTTGGTTGGGGGAATGCACTTGTTTCCTCTTGCTGGTATTACAAATTACCCTAAACTTAGGGACCCAAAGCAACACAGATTCATGATCCTGCAGTTCCGGAGGTCAGAACTCTGAATCAGGTTTCTCTGGGCTACAATCAAAGATGTCGGAAGGGCCGTGTTCCTTCGGCTGTAAGGTAGAATGCTTTCTGGCCTTCTCCAATTCCTAGAGGCGTCTGTAGCCCTCGCTTGTGACCCCAGCCAGCAACTACGTCACCCCAACCTCTCCTTCCATGCTAACTTCTTTCTCTGACTCTCCTACCTCCCTCTTCCCCTTATGAGAACCCTAATGACTTCCTTGGGCCCTCCCAGATGGTCCAGGATCATCTCCCACCTCAAGGTCCTCAACCTGAATTATATTTGCAAAATCCCCTTTGCCATGTAAGGTAACATAGTCACGGGTTCTGGGGATTAGAACATGGGCCTCTATGGGAGGGAACATTATTCTGCCCACCGCAGGGAACAAGGGATAATCCCCTCAGGACTGCAAAGTAGACCAAGTCTTCAAAACTCATAAGCTGGCTCCAGAGGGCTGCTTACATTCTAAATGCTTTAAAACAAGAAGGAATCGAGCTGGCAAACCAGCAAAGCTCCCTCTCATGAGCATCTGATCAAGAGGAGAGCATCCTCCATATTCTCAATGCTGGTTTCCACATCTTACACAAACACAGGGCTTCCTGGGAGTGTGGGCTTAATTTGAAATGCAAGGTGAGAGTCTCACCCTCATTGGAAGGAAGTCTGTTTAGCATTGCAGTGAATAAGCAAGCAGTCCCAGGAGAGTGAGGCCGACCAGAACCATAGAAGAGTTTGAAGAAGAAGGACCCACCTTGGATGCCGGTCCTTCCTCATTAAAGGAGTTTATTTAGTTATATTTCACTCAGAAGAGCCTGTTGACAGCCCAGATGCACAGGCTGGGTAATTATAGGGCTCTAAGAAATGACGTGATGGGAAGAGAGGAGAATAAATGATAAGAAAATAATGCCTGGTAGAAGCTTTGACTGACAGCACAGAGCTGTACCGTCAAGCCTGAGTGTGACAAGGAGAGAAAAGGAAAAGAAAGGCGCCAGGCCCTGCCCCATTCTAGCTGTTTCATTTCAATCCCTTGTTCCTGCTTCTTGTCTGTTGTGGAAAAAAGACTCAGGTGCCTTCTTTAGTGTTTAGCTGGAAAGGAGCCTTCAAGGCCTGGGGTTTCATGGAAACCAGGTGTTTAGTTTAAAAAGCAGAGATGAAAAAAAAAAAAAACCTTTGCTGAAATCAGTTTTTCAAAAAATATACAGGCCCTCAGCAGCCGAGCGTCATATCTTCGGAAGCCAGTGACTAATTATTCAAATGCATCCAGGGGCGGTAAGTATCCACCCGCATTCCAGGGTTGTAGAAACCCCAAATAGGTAATGATGCAAGGATTCCACACCAGTTTGTAAAGAAAATTAAATCAGCATGATTCAAACGTGTTTATTCTTTTCAATTTTATACCAGGTCGTGTTTCAGACATGGCCTGAGGGTTATGGGGCTTCCGCTAAGGCTTTTAGCCTCAAAGGGCTCTACATTTGGTGAAATATAGATCTCTTAAGGAGCCACAATTTTCAGTCTGAGTTCTGAAGTGACAGTTCATTGAGCTTTCTATTTGGACATTTTTATGTTACTGGGATTCAAATGCTAACACTGAACTCATCAAACATAGAGAAATAACTTGTATCTTTAGTGTTTCCCAGATCACCGATAATCTACAGAGACCGACCGAGTGTAAAGGCTTAAGTGCCAGGCGGACCGTGCACAGATTCCTTCTGTTTTCTGTTTTTTTATGAGCTGTCTGCTGCCGTGTTGCCCCACCTGCGAGTATTCTGATTTTCCCATCGTGATTAATTTGGATTAGGGAATGGTGAGAAAGCGTGTTGTGTAACAAATGAGATCAGGAAGAAGAGGGAAAGAAGAGCGAAAGGATATTACTTCTGACCTGTTGAAATAACCTAAGGCAATGTCTGATATAAAGGACAGCTTGTAGGACCCATCAGAGCCTAGAGCTGGGCTAACTCCTTCCTAGTACGTGTTTCCCACACTCATGTAGAAGGAAGCCAAAAAGGAGTAAGCACACTCTCTGCTCCGAGATGGATTTATTCCAACAAGGAGGCCATAGAAAGAGGAACGAATACACACAGTACGACCCTAAATAGGAGCAGAGTGGGATGGAGGTTCTATAAAGGGCAACTGGGTAGAAATATTGATTCTTAGGAGCAGAGAGTCTTAGAAAGACTGGAAGACGAGATATTTCAGCTCTTCGATCTGATTTCAAATTTTGAGTCTTCAGCAAAAAGCCAGAGGCACAGCCCTTATGGGCCCAGAGGGAGATGAATGAAACGGCTTCTAGAAAACCAAAGCAGGACAATTTTGAGGCCAGAGTACCTTAACAACCATGCTCTGAGAGCTACAAAACCCACAATGACAGTAAAGATTATAGAGGAGGAAAGGAAAGGGAGGCAGAACAATGATTTCCCCCAAAGATTTCCACATCCTACTCCCCATAACTTATGAATACATTTGGTTACACGGCAAAGGGGAATTAAAGTTGCAGATGGAATTAAGGCTGCTAATCAGGTGACCTTGAGATGGGAAGATTATCTTGGATTATCTGGGTGGGCCCTGTGTAATCACAATGTTCTTAAAAGTGGAAGAGGAAGATGGAAAAGAAGGTCAGAGTGATACAGTGTAAGAAGGACTCAACCGGCCATTGCTGGTTTTGTAGGATGAGGAAGGGGCCATGAGCTGAGGCATGCAGGCAGCCTACAGAAGCTGGAAAAGGCAAGGAGAGAGTTTCTTCCCAGAGTCTCCAGACGAGATGCAGCCCTGTGGACACCTTAATCTTAACCCAGTAAGACCAATTTCAGATGGACTTCTGACCTCCAGAACTGTAAAATGATATACATGTGTTGTCTTAAGCCTGTAAGTTTATGGTCATGGGAAACTCACACACCTGCCAGGTGAGTAGGGGAACATAACAGATGTCTGAATTGGTCTCGATGAGGGCTAGATATATACCTCATGCTCCTCTCAGGAAAAGGAAGTACTTGAGAACTCCAAGCGATTGTTAGGAGAAAAGGAAATATTTTCAGACTCCTTGATCTTAACGTCTCTGCCTGTTAAGCTGGGGGAGTCTGAGCTACGCAGAGGGACCACTGTAATGGAGCTAAGGAATTAATCTTCTGACCCCCAGGGAGATGCAGGCACCTCTGCTAAGGATTGCATGTTAGCAATGAAGAGACCTTCCTGGCATCACGGCCTCTGCTCTGAGAAAGATCTCAGATGTGCTACTATTTTTGTTTCAAAACTAGAATCTTCATAGGAAAGTCGTGGTGTGGCAGATACTATTGGAAGCAAATCCAAAGGTCTTTCTCCCATCCTTCCTTACTGAGAGAGCCCTGTTTCGTTGAGGTATTTACCCACTCCTCCCCCATGTTATTCAGGGTCCAGTGGTGATTGTTTTTGTTTTTGTTTTTTTGCGGTACACGGGCCTCTCACTGTTGCGGCCTCTCCCGTTGTGGAGCACAGGCTCCGGACGCACAGGCTCAGTGGCCATGGCTCACAGGCCCAGCCGCTCCGCGGCATGTGGGATCTTCCCGGACCGGGGCACGAACCCGTGTCCCCTGCATCGGTAGGCGGACTCTCAACCACTGCGCCACCAGGGAAACCCCTCCAGTGGTGATTGATCTAAGCCAATCACAGTAGTCTCCTTTGCCCATGACGCTGTCATTATGGTCATGTGATACAGTTCTGGCCAATGGGCTGTGAAGGCAAGTTGGCTTGAAGGCTTCTGGGAACAGTTTTCCTCAAACTTGAAAAGAGACTCATGAAAGAGAAGAGCCTCTTTTTGCCTCTGGATGTTGTTGTGATGCGGAGGTGATTTCTGGAATTACGAGCCAGCATCTCCAGACCATGAAGATGTGAGGCTGAGAGCAAAGCCATATACAAAGGTTAGCAGAGTGGAAGGACAGAAAGAGCCCGGGTCCCTGATGACACCATGAAGCGCCTGAATTAACCAATTTCAGAGCCGCCCTACGTGGGTCTTCTTATTTATGAGACTATAAATCCCTTCAATTTTCTGTTGGTTGCAACTGAAAGTATCCCACCTGAGGAACAGATGGTTAATTAACATCCGTAAAACGTAAAAGTTAATGAGAAAAAGATGTCTATTTCAAGATTTTTTTTAATTAAGCAAAAGAAAAGAACAGATAATTGCCAAATAAAGAAAAGTAGACTGTAAACATGTGAAGAAGTATTCAGATTTACTAATAACTAACTAATTGCCGGTAAAAAGAACCAGATACTCTTTTTTTGCCTCTAAATTGGCAAAAACCTTTTGTCGGTGATGGCATATAATACTGGTGATGGCTTAGGGATGTAGGTGCTTCTCTTGGAAACGAAATGGACACATCCTTTCTAAAGAACACTTTAGTCAGACATGTTACAGAGACAATCCCTGCCGGCTGGATCAGAGATTGGAATATCCCTGGTAATGACCTTCTACCCTAATATCTATTTAAATTCATTGATTTGCTGGTGAGCCTAGAAGCTGTCTTGGAACTATCTAGGAATATGTCTTTGTCTGAAGTTCAGACGTGCTTGGCAAAGTGAGATGGGGCCACCTGACGCTAAGTTTTAAGAGGAAAAACAGTGTCCTTGGAAGGAAATCCTCCATGGGAAAGAAAAATCAGACAGACTTGTCAGGCAACAAGTTCTCCAAATGGACAAGGTAGTGATTCCAAGCGCATTGGCAAGAGCACAAGTACTTGGACACAAGCACAGATCCAGCCACCAGGGATGTTCTAGGGAGAAAAATCTATATTTGAAACCAGAGATTCTTAGTACAGAGGTTATAACAGCTCCCAGCCCAAGAATCTCTTAATGGGGTCCCTCTGTCACTGGATATTAGAAAGGAGGGAAGGTGAGCACCGGCAGCCCAGAGCAGAGAAGTGCATCTCAGAGCATCTCAGAGGCACATCAGCAGTGAGGGTGCCCATGTGTCTGAGGGACCGTCAACCAATGTGAAGTGCCCTCTAGACACTCCCTGGTAGGCTGGAGAGGAAAAGGAAGCTACAGAGGAGACTCAAGTAACTGCAGGTGCTCAAATAAGAAGAGAGGTCCTTTGGGCTTCCCTGGTGGCGCAGTGGTTGGGAGTCCGCCTGCCGATGCAGGGGACACAGGTTCGTGCCCCGGTCCGGAAAGATCCCACATGCCGCGGAGCGGCTGGGCCCGTGAGCCATGGCCGCTGAGCCTGCGCGTCCGGAGCCTGTGCTCCACAACGGGAGAGGCCACAACAGTGAGAGGCCCGCGTACCGCAAAAAAAAGAAAAAAAAAAAAAGAGAGGTCCTCAGGCTAGTAAAAGCTGTGTACTTTTTTTGTTTTTGTAATGTTGAATGTTGAGTTCATTACCTCTTGTTTTGAAAATGCACATCAATACAAGTCTTTGGGATTATGGGATAAAAAACAAATCACATCTCAGTTCACAGCCCTTTGCTTACTGAGCCAGCCTCCTCTGAGCTTGTGAATGCTGGCCACTTCTTGAAAAGGTACAGGTGCTCAGGTCAGATCAGCAACAGGTGAGTCTCCCGATGACCCTGGGAGGACTTGCTGCTGGAGAAATGTAAGACAGCCCCCTGTTCAGTCGAATCACAGACATTGTTCTACTTTTGAGCCAAGTAAGGGTGTTGATCTTCATCACACCTCTATGTTAGATGTTCCTTTTGCCAGTAGGGTTGAGTATCTTATTTAACTCTTAAAACATACCAAGGACTGTGAGTCTGTGACTTCACTTGTGTCCAAATGCTAAAAAGACCTGAGAGACATTCACTACATCAGGAGACCTAAATCTCTTCATATTATTTGACCTAGCAATTCTTCTTCTACAAATTGATCCTAAGAAGATAATCGAGATTCACTCAAAGATCTTTATACAAGAATATTCATCACAGTACTTTCACAATTGCAAAATATTAAAAAAAAAAAGTTCAAGAATTGGGAAAGGGCTAAGTAATTTATGATACCATCCTTAAAATTATGTTTCTAAAAAGTATTTAACAATGTGAGAAAATGTTAAAAATTAAGGAAAAATTAATACAAAGAACTCAATGTGTATTATGACCCTAATTTTGTTTTTCAAAAAAATGGAAAGAAGACTGGAAGGTAATGCACCCAAATTTTGCATAGTAATTAACTCCGGGTGCCGAGACTATGCAGGATTTTACGTTTGATTCTTTTAAGGAAGGGTTTATTTTTCATTTTTTATGTTTTACGGTTGTTTTACTATGAATGTGAATTACTTTTGTGACTAGTAATGAGAAGTAAGAGTTATAAGAATTCCATGCTAATGAACTTGAAAACTCCTACCCAAAATCTGATATTTCAAGGCTTATCATTTTAAGAGAAAGAAAAAGAATAGTGATGAATGGGTGTCCTGTTCAGAAAAGAGAGCAGATTCACCACCAAGTTCTTTTGGGTTAATCAATCCACAAGACAACACTTAAGATGATTGCATTCTGAAGCAGGCTATTCTAAAGCCGTATTGTTTTGTAGGCATTTGGTACATTTCTCTATGATTGAAAAGAGATGATTAGTTCATGCTGGATGTCCTCATTTGTTGTAAAATTTTCCTCGGAATTACGATATTTAGTTTTAATGTAATATTGCAATATTATTTCTCTTCTAATCTTTCATTTGCCTTCATTCATGTAAATACAGGGTTTAAATATACCATTTTTCACTTAGTGAATTTAAAACTAGAGTTTAAGAAATCTTCTTTAAAATACTAAAAATAAATAAATAAATAAATAGAGATAGTGAAGGAAGCATTTATCCTCCAGTTTTTACATTCATTACAATCCCACCTTACAAGAAGAACAAATGAAATGTTTGGGTAGAACTTTGATGTGGTGAGCAATGAAGAAGAGCTCTTTGGAAGAACAGTTATTTGAGCTTGGCCGTGGGTCCTCTGACCCATCCCCATGGGGAGCTGTCCTGGCAGTCTCTGTGGGGTGACAGCTGGAGGCTGTGGGATTGAGTGCTGCAGAAAGTGCCCTGTTCCCTGCTTTCTGCCCCAGACTGCCGTGCCAGCTCCCGAACTGGGCCCGTGTCCCTCCAGCAGAGAGTAAATGAAGCAGCCAGTTGCTCGGGAGCTTGCCAATGTCCCTGTAGCCCAATTGTCTATGAGTCAGACGCTCAACCCCAAAACCTCCTCCACTCCCTTCCCTTTCCTGGACATCAAGACCAGACATGGATTCCTGATGGTCCCTAACACACTGGGCGCTCATGAATCAGAATCCTGTTGAGAAACGTGGGAACCTTGGGGGCAAACCGACAGTTCCTCAGAGCTTGCACTGAATTCTCTCTTTCATCCTCGTCTCAGCCCATATTCGCTGTCTCTCCATTTGGCTCTTTTCCTGCCGTCTCACCAACATGCTTGGCCTTCCACATAGCCCCGTGGTCAAGACATACTTCATTTCCCCCCCTTCTCTCACCCTCCCTCCCTCTCTCCCCTTTCACACCAAGGACATACAAACACACATAAACACACCACACACACACACATACATACACCACACACACACACATACATACACATACACCAGTGTTTGGGGGAAAGGTTTTAGATTGCCCACTATCAATTAACGAAAATGATTTGCTTTTAAACTGTTTGTCTCAGTTGTTGCCTTCCCGTTCTGGTTCTCCTTTTTTTAAGTATAAAATTCTCCTGTTTCAAATATCAGTAACATGTCCACAGGATAATAGCTGTACCTTGAGGAGCCACTGATTGATAATACACGTATACACAGAGGGATTCCCAGAATCTCTGCAGTACTCCCAAGCTCCCCGCCACCAAGGCACAGGGTTGAGACCTCTGCTGTCGGCCAGGACAGTATTGTTCCGTCTCAGCTCTGCACAGAGCCACTTGGGGCACGAGGACCATCTTGCGGGGGTGATTTGATCAGCTGCTGAGGGTGCCCAAGGCTAATTGCATTATTAAATCACCAGCTCAGTTCCTAAGGGACCCTGGAGCTGGTATTTATCTGTATGGTTCTGATCATTCTTTTGGTTCAATAACAATTCCCTTAAAACGGCCTCTGTAAATTGGGAGAAAGGGTTGGGTGGTCACGTGGTGGGCACTGTGTAATCTCTACTTAGGGGAGACACCCCTCTGTGACCCGTCTCGCATTCCCGAAATGCCCTACTGCAGTCTACTTCCTTCGCAGTGTGGAACTCTGCCCTGAACGCCACTCTTTCCAGCTGCGCTTCTGACCCTCTACCTCCTTCTGGCTGGCCCCCTCCGTTTTAAGATGGCCATATCCAGCTCCCTAAACCCCAATCTGAGGGGCTCACGGCTGTGCTGTAAATGCGCTGGGTGCCCGGAAACTTACTTAACTAGCATCTGACTTCTAGTGTCATCTCTGGCCTCAGATGCTGGACCCAGGCCAAACCCAGTGAATTAGGACTCTGGGATTGTGACAGCCTCTGGAAGCTAGCCCGGCTTTGACAGGAGCTTGAGACACTGCTTCTCAGGAAAGAAAGTCTTGGGCTGGGTTAGTTTGTCCAATCTCCTCCCATTCCCACCTTTCCCCCCACCCCCAGCTCAATCATAGGAAGTGACTCTGGAGTGAGAAACACCTGGATTCCAACCCTAGTGTTTTCTACTTACCAGCGCACAATGTCAGGCAAGTACTTAACCCCTCTTGCCTCACCTGCAGCTAAGAAATGCAAATAATGCACCAGTTTTGCAAGGTTGTCGGGAGGATTTAAAGAAACAGACACTAATATGGCATGTGACCCGTAGTAGACCATCAAAAAATTAAAATAAAATACAGTAAAATAAAATAAAATAAGGGAGTTCCCCGGTGGCCTAGTGGTAGGATTCCAGGCTTTCAGTGCCGTGGCCCAGGTTCAATCCCTGGTCGGGGAACTGAGATCCTGCCAGCCACACAATGCAGAGTCAAAAACAATTTTTTTTTTTAATAAAATAGAATGGCACCACTGTTATCCAGTCCTCTCCTGATTTTTCCCAGTTCTGGAGACTCTAGCCATATGTCCGCTCACCTGCCAGACGCAAAAAGCCGGCAACGACCACAGCACTTTCCTGCAGGTCATTGCAAGACTGGTAAATCGTGGGTCAGTTTCCCAACACATGCCCCCTCCCCACAGACAAGCTCCGGCTTTAGACCTGCCTGCAGTCTATTCCTGTAATTTCTCAATTTGGTCTTCTGCCGATCGTGTATTCCCTCTGATGCCTGCCTTTTGCAAGCCACACCCATGCAGTGGTATGCTGGAGCTGGTTCCTACTGGCCAACAAGAGCTGGTCATTAACTCTTCAAGAATTTTGCTGTTAATTGAAACCAGCTGTGGCAGGAATATTTCCACCCTGGAAATCAGCGACCGTTACAAATAAATCCACGCGGTGCCTCCCCACCCAGGCCTGGTTTCTGAGTCCACACTGTACCTACCACTCACCCTGAGCATGAGTTGTCTGTGCCACACCCCCTAAACCGCGCTTCTCCCCGCAGTCTATTTCCTGTTACGGAGACCTCATCCCAGGGAGTGTGCCTGGTCTCCAGATTCCTGTGACCCTGTGGGGCGAACCCCAGATGTGGCACCTTCTAGTAGAATTCCACAAACTCTGGGCATCTCAGGGGACGCACTGCTTTGTTTACCATCAAGTTCTCACACATCTGAGACAGCTCCTGTCAAAATAGAGGCAATAGACCAATTCACACATTAATTATTTCAGACTGCAAACCTAATGGCAAGATTTCAGAGGTTCTCCTATTGAATAAACAAGCCCTGTCAATGTTCTATAAAAAAAGATTCTGGAAAGAGTCTAAATGACAGTCCCCCAGTAATATTTTAATTGAGATGATGCCATGTGACAGAACGAATTCCATCCACGGTTTTCCCTTGGCTCTTGTGTGACCTTTCCCCCCATTTCTCGACAGATTCGTCTTGCTGAACGTCTTGTGGAGAATGTGAAAAACATCCCCTTTTTTCTCTGTCATGCTGAAATCTGAATCTCATGAATTTATTTTCCTTAGAATAACCGGTGCTGCATATTCTGATCACTTCTTCAATTATATTTGTAACACTCCTCTTCGAAATAGCTCCGAACGTTTTCTCTCTCCTCCTACCCCTCTTTCTAGTCTTGATCCTTCAGTGGAAGATTATTGCTTTGAACTTTAAGTTGACCGTAGCCAGGGAAATATCAAAGGGGTCACGGATGTGTCATTTTTGTGGGTATACATTCAGAGTGTAGTTTTTTGTTTTTTATTCTTGACACCATCTTTATGCTTTTAAGCCAAGGAGGGGAGCTTAGGAAGGTCCTGTAAGATAGTCACAGACTTGGGACTTCCCTGGTGGCATAAGGGTTAAGAATCCACCTGCCAATGCAGGGGACACAGGTTCGAGCCCTGGCCCAGGAAGATCCCACATGCCATGAAGCAATGAAGCCCGTGCGCCACAACTACTGAGCCTGCACTCTAGAGCCTGTGAGCCACAACTACTGAAGCCCACATGCCTAGAGCCCATGCTCTGCAACAAGAGAAGCCACCACAATGAGAAGCCCGTGCACCACAACAAAGCGTAGCCCCTGCTCACCACAACTAAAGAAAGCCCATGTGCAGCAACGAAGACCCAATGCAGCCAAAAATAAGTAAATAAATAAATTTTTAAATAAAGATAGTCACAGACTTGAGATTGCTCAGAAGAGTAACAAGTACCCTCCAACCCATCCACATGTTAATCGGGTCACCCGTATGTATGTACGTAGCCTGTTACGTTCTCAGTCCTCTTGAGGCTCCTCTCCTCAAGGAGTTTGGCTGTTTATCTAGTAGGAGAGATAGAAAAGTAAGAAAACACAGTGGGATCTGATATTATCTGTGCAGTAATATAGGTGTGAACAAAGTAAAGAGATAAAAGTGGTAAAGAAGGGATGACTAAGTCAGCTGGGCAACGTATTAGTTTCCTGCAGTTGCTGTGACAAATTATCACAAATTTGGTGGCTGAAAACAACACAGATTTATTCTCTTATTGTTCCGGAGATCACATTCCAAAACGAGTCTTCTGGAGCTAGAATCGAAGTGCGCGCAGGGCTGTTTCCTTCTGAGAGCTCCAGGGGGGAGAAGCCCTTCCTTGCCTCTTCCACCTTCTAGAGGCTGTCTGCATCCTTGCCTTGGGCCCCATCACTCCAGTCTCTGGTTCCATCACCACACTGCCTTCTCCTCCTCTGATCTCTGCCTCCTTTCATAAGGAGACTTGTGATTACATTGCCCCCCACTCAGATAATCCACAATAATCTCCTCATCTCAAGATCCTTAACTTAATCACATCGGCAAGTCCGTTTTACCATGTAAAGTAATGAACGCACTGAGTTCTGAGAATTTCAACACCAGCATTCAGTCTACCCCAGGCAGGATGTGGGAAGTGGAGTCCAGTGAAACTTCTTCCCAGATGTCAAGCAGAAGATGGTGGAGCCATTTGCTGTGTCTTGACCAGGTCATGCCTCTCTGCATCTTCCAAATCTGACCTGCCACAGATGCCCACCCTTCAGCTGCTACTGTTCCCACCGCTGCCCTTCTTACCTCTGGAGGTGGCTTCAGCCTCCAACTCCTCCGAGACCATGGGGGCCTGTGGGACAGCCCAATGCTCCACAACTTGGCTATCAGTCTACCTTAGCAGTGGACCTCCCACCACCATCCTCGGGTCCTACAACCGAAGTACAAAGGATTTCCCAATTTTACTTCAGAAAATAATGATAACTTTTTAAAAAGCTATCTGTTATTATCACTTGTGTGTAACAAATGATACTAAGTGATGTGTATGAATTATCTCATTTAATCCTGAAAAATAACCTCTGTGGCAAATACTAGTTTTATCCCCATGTTCAAGATGAGGAAACTAAGGCTTAGTGAGGTTAAGCCATTTGTCCACGGTCACTCTTGCCACGTAGCAAGAACCGTAGCTCAAACTCAAAACCAGCTTCCTCTGGTTCTAAAGCATCTGTTGTAGCCACAACTCTATTCTATGCTGAAGTCAGCTGAGTCCCCATGTAGAGATTTATTCACTAAGGGATTAGATGTAATAAAGTAGAAAAGATATGAACGCAGGTCCAAGAACTTAGTCACATATAAACTTATAAGTTTGGGTCAATTGCTTTAGTCCTATGTGCCTCAGTTTCTCGTCCATAAATTGGAGATAAAAATATTACCATTTGAGGGGTTTTTTTTTCTTTTTTCAGTGTATCCGGTGTGGAGCCTTAGATTCCACCATCTGAACAAGCAAGCCCTCCAGATGATTCTCGGGAATCACTCTCTGAACAACTCTGCGCTCTCTTCAGGTAGGCCTTATAGTTGAATTGGGGTCAACCATTAACCAGAATGGTAAGTTTTCAAGAACAAAGAAAAGCATTATTAGTTAAAATTGCTCCAGTAGGAATCTGAATGATAATAAAGCTTATTTCCTTTTTTATTAAAAATTTTTATTGACATATAACATTATATGAGTTTCAGGTGTACAGTATAATGATTTGATATTTGTATATATTGTGAAATGATCACCACAGTAAGGCTAGTTAATAACACTGCAATGTGTATTGGAAAGTTACTAAGAGAGCAGATATTAAAGAGTTCTCATCACAAGGGAAACAATGTAACTATGTGTGGTGGTGGTTGTTAACTAGACTTACTGAGATAGTTTAATGAAGATTATATCAGATAACATTTGCAAATGTTGTGTACCTGAGAGTGGTCAATACACGTTAGTATATTATTTAATTAAGAGTTGTCATATTATTGAAAGTAGAGAATAGACGCATCTTTGTGTCTATTCTCTTCGTGAGGACTGGACCAGGGGAAGGTATTCTTTGATGCAGAACCTTCAAGGGAGGCTGGTGAGGAGCATCTTGGTGAACAATCTAGGTCCAAATAAATGTTAAGTCTCCTGTAAAGGGTATGCAGGGTACTGGCCATGGTGAAGGACCTTTGTCTGTGTGTCATTAAGTGTTCTCTCTCAGCTCTAAATTCCCTTCTACAATCTGCTCAGTGATACTGGAGTGAGACAAACAGGAGGGAAGGGGACAGGGCACAACCTTTAAAAGAATGACATAGTCCTTGAGGATAGACATAAACTGGCTGGAACCAACTAGTTCCAAGATGGCAGAAGATTCACCTTCCAGTAGACCCTGAGCCTTGTTATACCCTCATTGTAATGCCTTAGCTAAATGACACACCCACAGGACAGTTCTGAGGCTGACCATAAAAGGCCAAAAAGTGGGCGGTGGCCCAATTCCTGGAAATCCCCGCCCCTTCCCGCAAATAGTTGGAATAATCTTCCCACTTGTTAGCCTATGAAACTACCCAACCCATGAACACTAACCGCCTCATATCTCAGGGCTGCTCTCACCTTCTGAGATGGCCCATGCTCTGTCTGTGGAGTGTGTTTCTCCCATGACCCCTCTCGCCTTTTGAGACGGACCGCATTCTGTCTGTGGAATGTGTATCTCTCTAAATAAATCCACATCTTACCTATCACTTTGCCTCTCCCTGAATTTCTTCTTTGCTGAGACAAACAGAACCTGAGCTTCATTAAGTCCTGAGACCAGGTGTGCAATCTTAATTAAAAGACAGTGGGTTCAGGGACTTCCCCCGGCGGTCCAGTGGTTAAGACTCCGAGCTTCCACTGCAGGGGGCGCAGGTTCGATCCCTGGTCGGGGAACTAAGATCCCGAAAGCCGCACAGCACGGCCAAACTAATAATAATAATAATAAATTAAGAAAAAAAAAAAAAAGACAGTGGGTTCAAGTCCCAAATCTGAGTTTTGGCTGAGCTTGAGTCCCAGCCCGTGAGTTCAAATCCCATCTGAGTGGCGCAGTTTTAAGACTGTCCTTTCCCTGTTAGGCGTCAGCAGTCAGGGGTGCTAGATGAAGACAGGAAGGGGGAGGCGGAAGAGGGACCTGCTGCTGTGCCTGTGTGCACCCCACCCCCACATTGTGGCACCTGTAGGTCGGTTCTAGTTGCAGGTGGTTCCCGTTGCCAGCTTCTTTTCACTCTCCCAGAACCTGGCTCCCGGAGCCCACACCCCCTCTGTCTCCCAGCTCCAGGGGTTCCTCCTCCAAGCTCCTGGGCAATAGTCAGGCAGTCCTCCCCAGAGGGCTGTCACACATGTGGGCCCCCGTACAAGCTTCTCAGTTCTGGAGACCTCAGCCTCTTGCCTTCGTTCTCCCAGCCCTAGAGCTTCCAGTTGCTTCCTGCAGTCACTGTCTCTGTGCTAATTCTGTCACATTGCTGTTCCCTTTTTGTTTTTCCTGTCCTTGGACAGCTGTTTACTTCCCTAGAGTAAATTCTCTCTATTAGAGTAACTCACGCGGATTCTGTTTCCTGACTAGACCCTGAATGATAGGACACACACACACAACACACACTTGTACTGTTAACACTGCTTCACGGGGATTTGTGTATATATACACGCACATTTGCACATGCTTTATCTGTGCAAATGTGTGCAACTTCCTCAGTTTGTTCCAGCCCTGCATCTCTTCCATGGGCCCTCATTAATGCTCTATCCTTTCCAGATTCTAAAATGTAGTAGAAAGAACAAAGTGACAGAGTTCTAGATGATGGAAAATCTTTTCCTTCTCATAAACACAAGCATCTGTTCGATGCTTCCAAAGTCAAAAACTTACAGGCCAACTCTTCTTAACATCAGTCATTCATGGTGGCAACATTTGTTAAAGACTTACTGGCTTCAACGGGAAATTTTAAGCAATTTGATGATAGAAAAATTCCCTATTGAAATTTTCACTGCTTCCTTCATTTATCCGACCTCTGTTGCTTTCCACTCAGTGCCTGGTACTCTAGACACTTCAGATACAGGAAAGGATAAGACAGACAAAGTCACAGCCCTCACGGGGGAAGGACAGGGGAATGAGGGACCAGGAAACTATTCCCAGACCAGGGGCTGGGAAGACAGCGTCGGGGTTCAGGTTTGGGTGACTGCAGCAGATAGAACTGAGGTTACGTGTGAGGCCTCTGGAGTCCAGCCGCCTAGTTTCGAGTCCTGCCTCCACCACTTACTGGCCAGATGACCTTGGAAATTTCCTAAATTTGTCTGTGCCTTCTCTTTCCTCTTTTTACAAAACAGGGATAAGAATAAATACCTCTTCAAAGGGTTACTAGGAAGATTAGACAAGAAAATAAACAGTGCTTGACACAATGCAGGCACTTGGTAAGTGCTAGTTGGTATTCCTGTCAACACCATCATTAGAGATGTGCTCGAAGGGCTCCTCTGCCCTGAAAATCTGACTTGTTAGTCTGCCAGGGGACCCAGAAGGGCTGAAGGGCAGGTCACAGTTGCCCATTTCCCAACAGCATCATCCTGGAAGAGTTACATAGTCTCTCTGAGCTTCCGTTTCTTCATGTGTCAAATGGTGACGATGGTGCCTGCCATGCTGAGTGTGGCTCGCACAGATTAGCCAATGCATACATACCCACAAGTCCCTGCCTACCAAGTTCCTAATAACTGGCACTCACTCCTCCAACAAATAGTTTGGGAGACCTACTATGTGCCAGGTGTTATTCTCACTATGGCTAGAACCAGGAACAAGACATAGTTGCTGTCCTAAAAGAGTCCACCTTCTAAGGAGGAGACAGACAAGAAATATACCAGCAAGTCACCACCAGGGGTGGTGGTGAGTGGGGGTGACCTGGGAAGTTCTCCGTAGAGGTGACATCTGGCAGAGACAGGAAGGAAATGAGGGAGTAGGCTGTACAAAGATTCGGGAAAGGAGAATCCCGTTCAGGGACAAAAACAAGTGCAAAGTCTCTGGGATGGAAATAGGGGTGTTCAAGGGCAGGAAGAGACAATGTCACCAGATCAGGAAGAGTGTGTGAGCGAGAAGAAGCGGATAGGGGCCAGCTCAGGCAGGGCCTGAGAGGTATAAGAACACTGGATTTCAGGCCAATTTTTAGGGGAAGGCATTGGAGGTTGAGGTCAGAGGAAGCAACATGATCTGATTACTCTTTTTCTAAACGATAACTCCAGCTGCTCTGTGCACAACTACCTGTAGGGAGAGAGAGTAGACGCAGGGAGTCCAGTGGGGAGGATTAAGGCTGTATTCTGAAGGTAGACTGAGAAGGATCTGCCAATGGCTTGCAGTGGAGGGGACTAGGAGAGGAGCATGTCCGGGTGAGGGGCTGGGCAAAATTAGCTCAGATTTAGCCGTGGAAGCGGGGTGCCTATTACACATCCACGCAGAGGGGCTGAGTGGGCGGTTGGACATACACGCCCGGTGCTACCTTCTCCCCATCTCTGCTTCCCTTCCACCGTTACAGGGTTATTTATTAGAGTTAAGCCAATGACCTAAACAGATGCATTAAATCACCATTTGGTCATTTGGTATGAATCTAGTTAATTGATTTTACAGCAGTTTGCTGAAGGAATGAGAATATTTATGGCACACAGGAGCCTTTACCTGGCCCCGGAGAGAGGTCAGGGTGTCCAGAATGGCAGAAGGGGGAGGCAAAGCAGCACCAGAAACGATTTTCTCCTGCCTGACAGAGCTGGCCCTGCGTATATAGCCTGTGCTGCCTTAGAATTTCACACAAGACTTTTGAATCACGCTGAGTACCTCTTTCGGGTCATTTACTTCCCTCTGTCAATTACTAGCCAAGCCAGACACAGTCTGAATTTAAACCAAATCACAGTCGCTTTTTCCACCCACCACCCATTGAAATTCTCATCAACACCGTTATCAGTGACTGCTGGAGCTTCCATCCTTCCAGGGAGACATCCCTCCGGGGACATCCTTCCAGGGAGGGAGACAAAGAAACACCCATGTCTTGGAAATAACCTTTCCAATTACCTTTCTTCTCTCTCCTGATGAGCCTGGCAGAATCATGTACCCCGTCTCTCTGTATCTCATAAACGGTCTCCGCAGAGCCAGAGACAGGCAGTAGCTCTCCTCGTCACCTTAGCGTCCCCGGCTTGCTGCTAAGCACTGCTTCTTGGGGTTCTTTATCATCTTAATTGTATCTTGCATGCCCACCTTTCCGCTCGAGGAGCTGTGGGTATTAATCATTTCTGAGTCACTCTGGGAAATGCTGAGTGCTTTGTCTTTTGCTCTGTCACCAGCATAAGGATACAGGAGGTCGCAAGCAGGCAGGTGGCTCCCTTCTTGATCACAACCTTCCTAAAATCCTCACTGCTCACCGTCTTGGCAGAGAACTTCAGGCCTTTTCCTCTGGGTAGCCATTCTTCACTAGAGCGAGTTGCCTCCAAGGTCAAATTCATCAATGTCCACTGTAAAATTACCAACTATCTGATGTTCTATTAACACTTTGCAAGCACCGTCCACAGAGGTGAATGACAGCATGCTGCAGAGCAGTGGTTTCAAGGTTTCCCACAGCATTAGCATCCCTGGGATCTCATTAGAAATCCACATTCTCAGGCTCCACCCAGACCAACTGAACAATCAGGACCTATGCGGGGGTGAGAGGGGCACAGCAATGCGTTTTATCAAGCGCTTCACGTGCTGAAGCACACTCAAGTTTGAGAACCACCACAGAAGCGCTTAGAATGGGAAACAGGATGCCAGTCACTCCGGTGACGGACAAACCCCGTGCCTTAGGTTGGGTCGCTTCACCTTGCACCTGACAACGAGGAGATCAGACCTGATCATTGATCATCTCTCCACCACTTTCAGATCCAAAATTCTAAGAATGTATATGAGGGTGGGAGGAACGGTATGAAACAATGATGATGGTAATTATTAATATTTCTTGAATGCTTCCTGTGAGTCTGGCACTTGGACAGGCATTCTCATTACCTATGAGACACACACGTGTTGGAAACGGACAAATAAATGGTAGATTGTTCTAGTCTCCCTCCAAGACTCAGCTTGGACTTTCCTGACACACAGTTGGAATTAGGTGTGTGCGCCGCACTCCACCACCTCCACATGCGTTGCTCATAGCTCTAACCACTGGTCATTAAGACTCTCGGCCCTTGTCCTGGTTTCTCCCAATAACGTGAAGGGAGGGAACACATCTGTACCCCAGCATCTAGCCAAATGCCTGGTATTTCATAAATATATTCATATCAGTAACCTTCACTCTGTGCCCAGAAAAGCCACAGGCATTGGTGATGTCTTGAAGCCCCTTCAATTCTCATCTCCTCTCCCCTGCTCATCCCAACCACCCTTGTTGTTTTTATACCTCTTCCCCACCAGGCTCTATGATGTGGCCTTTAACATCACACACGCCATGTTCCTCAGCTAAGGCCGCACTCTGCACCTCTCAGTCGACTCCATCTTGGCCTCATCTCAGAAAGAACTGACTAGACCTTCCTTTTACAGAGATATCTAAAAGGCTGTCGTCTGATAGATGCGTTTTCAAACTCATTGATTTAGCTGTGATGCACAATTTCTAAGTGGGAAGTATAATAAAACCATTTTTTTAAAAAGAGCTATTTGTTTTTTTTAGTTTCTTTCTTTCTTTATTTAATTAATTTATTTTTGGCTGTGTTGGGTCTTTGTTGCTGCGCCCGGGCTTTCTCTAGTTGTGACAAGCGGGGGCTACTCTTCGCTGTGTTGCACGGACTTTTCACTGCGGTGGCTTCTCTTGTTGCGGAGCACAGGCTCTAGGCGCGCAGGCTCAGTAGTTGTGGCGCACGGGCTTAGCTGCTCCATGGCATGTAGGATCTTCCCAGACCAGGGATCGAATCCATGTCCCCTGCATTGGCAGGTGGATTCTTAACCACTGCACCATCAGGGAAGCCCAGTAAAACCATTTTTATTAATTTATTCCTGTATTTCTCTTTCTCCAACAGCAACAGCTCTTCTCCTTCACTAATTGTCCCACAGTAAATTGCTGGGAAAGGTCAGCCTCAGGACTCCTTAGTGAGTTAATGTTAACACTTCCATAAGCCATGCAAAAAACAAATATACACTGTGAGATTTTATTGCCAGTTCTAACACCATCCCCATAGACCAAGCATTGTAGTGTCCAAGGGTCACGGAGAAGGAAGCCTCAAGAATGCAGATGTGCCCAGAAACGGCCTCGCTACTGGGTCCATACACCACTCATGACCACTAGCACGCTTTCAGAACCTGACTTGAGATGCTGTTGTAGGCAGAATTCTCAGGTGTGGCCTGGTGTACACACCCCTTTGCCCAGTTATTCGATCAGACACTAATCCAAGTGCTGCTGTGAAGGGATTTTGCAGATGTAATTCGATTCCCAGTCCGTCGACCTTAGGAAAGGGAGATTACCTTCAGTGGGCCTGACCTAATCAGGTGATCTCTTCAGTGTGATAGGACTATTCTTGGCCAGAAAGATTTGAATCATGAAGGACATTCTCCATCCCTGACTTTGGAGATGGAGGAGACCACAAGGCAAGGAATGCAGGTGGCCACTGGCTAAGAGCCAGCAAAGAAATAGGACCACAGTCCTACAACTACAAGGAACTGAATTCCACAACAACCTGAATGAGCTTTGGAAGCCGACCCTTCCTTAGTCAAGCCTCCTGATGAGAGCACAGCCCAGCCAATACCTTGATTTCAGCCTTGTGGAACCCTGAACAGAGAACCCAGACATGCTATGCCCAAACTTCTGACCAACAGAGCCGTGAGTTAATGAATGGGTATTGCTTTAAGCTGCTAAATGTGTGGGTAATTTCTTACACAGCGATAGGAAACTAACAGAGGTGCTAATAGGTAACACCCCCCTCCTTTACCCTAAAATGTAGGTCTGCCCTTACCACACAGATACCTCATACACTCCACGCCTACCCCCATTTCCATTCTTAACCCTGCCAGAGAAGGTTCTAGAAACACAAAATATAACAACTCCCCCATTATAACAGAAGGCAAATACAACACGTGAGGACAGGAAGAGACCAAGCTGTTCTGTGACAGACAGGGTCACCCCTACAGTCCCTGCTTTGCCCCTGAGTGTGGCTATCATGTGCTTTCTGCAAACAATCGATTATTTTTATGCACTCAATCATCTAGCATATAACCTCTCACCCTCACTCCAAAGCCGTCCTGTACTCAGTGCCCTGAAATATCACAGGTGGTGCCAACTGCCTCATGGCCTCCAGGACCCTCGAGTTGTCTGCTTCATTTTACTGGCTGTAATAGATGGCCTGGTCTTGCTGCACCACAAAATTGAGACAGGGTGTATCCTTCAAATTCCTTCCCGTGCACGCTGTTGGAAAGGGAGAGTCATTTATGGTCTCTCCTACTGGATTGTCTGTAAATGATAGGGCTGCATTTATAGGTTACATTTTCCGCAGGAATATCCAGCTCAAGGCTGAGAAATTTCCCTGCAGGGCAGGTTACAGGGAAAGTGTGGGTGTCTTTTTTTTTTTTAAAAACTTTCTGGTCTTGGCAATTAACATTTAATGTAATACATCACCATGAATCACTGGGGGAGGCTCTCCTACAGTACTCATTAGCTTATTAAAATGAACACAACTGGGCTTCCCTGGTGGCGCAGTGGTTGGGAGTCCGCCTGCTGATGCAGGGGACACGGGTTCGTGCCCCGGTCCGGGAAGGTCCCACATGCCGTGGAGCGGCTGGGCCCGTGAGCCATGACCGCTGAGCCTGCGCGTCCGGAGCCTGTGCTCCACAACGGGAGAGGCCACAACAGTGAGAGGCCTGCGTATCGCAAAAAGAAAGAAAAAAAAAAAGAACACAACTGTTCTGGCTGATCTAAATTGTAGAATGATGATAAAAATAACAATAATAATAAATCTCATATCAATTTCATCCTGTCTTCTGTAATATTTCAGCTTGCCCTCCCCTGAGTCTGCGGGGTAGGGCTGAGAACTTGAAACTAAAAGGGAGACCTGCCACCACAGCCTCAGGACTGTCATCCTCTCTGCTCAGCATGGCTCCCACCTGGGAAGCTCTGCTCTGTACCTGAGGGAGCAGGAAGGGGTGAACACTCTCTCCTACACACCCCAGGCCATCACTTGGCCACTTCAACCTACTTCTGAGAGTCAATATAGCCTAGTAAGTCATTCCCAAACTTTGCTGCACACCAGAAACAGCTGCAGATCTCTAAACAATACTAAAGCCTGGCTCTCATCTGAGACACTCTAATGTCATCAAGTCTGGGCTGTAACCTGGGGATTTGGGGGGTTTTCAAAGCTCCCCAAGTGATCCCAATGTGCAGCCAGATGTGGGAACCACTGGCCCAATAGTCAAGGCACACTTTGGGTTAAGGCTTTACCACCAATAGCAGGACAACTTTGAGCAAGTCACATATTCTTTCTACACCTCAGTTTCCTAATCTGTAAAATGCATCTAGTCATGGTATCTACCTCACAGGTATTAGTAAATGAAAGCATACATGCTGGTGGTTTACCCCAGTGCCTAGCACACAGTAAGCAGGCAGTATGTGTTATTGACATTCTAATTGTTGCCATCATTATTATTTCTCTTGGCCTCTCTGGAGGTCATGGAACCAAAGATTCTTTTGTTAGCAAGGACTTGAGGAGTCATCTGCGTTCAGGAATTACTGTTCAGAAGTCCCCAGCAGGTGTCCATCCGGTTTGGCTTGCCAGCACTTTCTCCACCCAGTGGAGCTCATCGTGATTGTTAGATTCCCACATAGACAATTTGAGGGTATGATGGGAGAGGGGGGAATTGGGGGTTCAAATTTGACCAAGTAGGTAGTATTGTAAAGCTTCATTCACTCAGCAAGCATTTATTGAACATCTGCACCAAGTACTGTGCTGGGACCACTAAGAGAAAGACATAAGCTCTTGGCCCTGGTCACCCCACAGCCAGTTAAAGCTGAGAAGCCCAGATGATCCATTGGTAAATGAATTCTTTTGCTGGGGCTTTTCTGTTTGCTTGGAATCCCTCAGAGCCATGGTGGTGGCCCAGTTCTTCGGCCATCCTGACCTCTCCTATCCATCCCCTCACGCCCTACCTTGGATCAGTTTCTTCCCACTCCTTTCCCCTACCCTGTGCCTCTGCTTTGTGTTCTCAGACTAGCTGTGTCATTCAAATACCCCAACTCCTGTGCCTCTTCCAATACTACTTCTCTGCCTTTCCTCGTGGGTTACTATCTTTCTGTGTGACTTGTTAATCATGACCACGCAATACATACCTGCTCTTCCAAAACAACCCATATGGATGCCTGTCTAGGATTTTATCCCCTTATAAACCGATAATCAATATTTTAGAGAAGTTTAGTATAATCCTATCATCCCATTTTTCTGTTCCTCTTCCCAACAGAATGCCCCAAAGTTGTCTATTCTTGAGTCTTCACATATTTCTTGATATTTTCTTCTAAACCCTCTATTCTCACGTTTCCACCCCTAGCACACCACTCATCCATGCTACTGGTGGACCCCTGCTGTAAGTGCAGTTCTGATGCCAGCCACCCAGAGTTAGTGCAGACACCACGAGTTAAGGGCTCAGTCTCCAGAAGACTGTTGCAAGATCAGGGGTCCCTAGGCCACCCACACTTATGACCAATGGTGTGGTCATCAGTGTGACCCCTACACATTCAGGGGCTCCCACCTCTACACATTCAGGGGTTCCCGCAACTCTCAGGTTTCATAAGTCACTAGAAGGACTCACAGAAGTCTGGAAAGCACTATGCTTATGATTATACAATAGTTTTATTATGAAGGATATAAATCAGAAGAAGCCAAATGAAGGAACTCACAGAGCGAGGTCTGGGAGAGTCCTAAACACAGAGTTTGTGTGCCCCTCTCCATGGAATCAGGGCATGTCACCCTCACAGTACACCAGTGTGGCCACCAACCAGAAAGTTCCAGCCAGCTGCAGTAATAGACATGACTGATTGAATCACTGGCCTCGTGATTAAATGCAACCTCCAGCCCTTCTCCACTCCCCAAGGTCAGAAAATTAGGCTGCTATCACAGGGCTCAAAGCTCCAACCCTCCAAACACAGGGTTGATCTTTCTGGCATGGGTGACCCCCATCGTGAATCATCTCATTAGCATAAGCTATCTAGGAGCCCACTCCGAGTCACCTCTTTAGCATAAATTATCAAGGCACACCATGAATAAAAAAGACATGCCTACCACTTGGATAATTCCAAGGAACCCAGGAGAAAGGCAAGCCAAATTTTATTACACAGCAACGTCCATCTTGCAGGTCCAAGAGCAGTGTTGTACTTCTTAGCAGTGTTTGACAATTGATCACTTCTTTTTTCTTGAGAGTTTTCTCACTGAGCTCTCTGGTTGTCCTCCTACCTCTCTGGCCATGCCTTCTCCTTCACTGGAGGCTACTCCCCTTCTTAGCCTCTAAGTCTAGAGTGCCCAGACCCCTTCTCTAGCTCTACCTTCTTTCGCCCAGTCCCAGGCCTGTAATTAGAAGAAGTACATTGAGCCACAGCTGCGTCTTGTCATCCTGGGGCCTGTGTCACTGCAGCAAGCCCCAGAAACCCAGACCTCTGTTCCACAGGAGATCCGCACAGCCCAGCGCCTCAGACACAGGTGCCACTGCTGCAGCAAGCGCACCTGTGCCTCAGGACGGAGGTGCTCTGCCGGTTCGGCAGGCACCTCAATCCCAGCACCCTGACTCCACTGCCGCTCTGAGTGCCAGCATGGCTGACCTGGTGCAAGGAAGAATCCCCTCGGCTAGAACTCACTCCCACGGGCAAAAAAAAGGAGACTAGGTAGTTCCCAGCAGCCTTTTCCTCCAAGGTCCCTAATAACTCTAGCAATCACTACCACCTGCAGGACCTTCCAAGACTTGGCTAAAGAAGATGATGCACGCTTGGGGGATGTTGATTTGGGCCGTCACAGCTGCGTGGAGCCTACACCACCGTGCCCTCCCAGGAATCCCCGACGCTGACCCCACCCAGCTGGCGCCCTCATAGCCACCTTCAAGAGAAGTTCTTTCCCCACTGAAGAAGGTCTCAGAAGACTGGGAGAGGGGACCGCTTCCTCGCCTTACTACTCTGGCTAGTAGTAAGCCTCGGAGGCAACAGGCTGCGCACGGTAAGTCAGCCCCCTGTTTTTACCCTAAATGTTCAAAGCTGAGCCAGACACAGAACTGTATCAGCAGTCAACCCACTAGGCAGGTCCCCCTCATTGCATCTGTACCTCTTTTCAATTCCTTCCAAATAGTTGTACAACCGCAGGCACTAGTGGGCCCGGGCAGAACTAAGAGGCCACCTAGAGCCCAGACAGGAAGAGAATCCAGCACGAGTTGTTTAAAAATAGTGCCACAGCAACAAAAACTTGTGACTTCCATTTCTGTGACATCTCCAAATTGTTTTGGAATTTATCAAAAACACTTGGAAGATGTAAACACTGGGCAAGTAAAAGCTATGGATGTGCCGAGCTGGCTCGAGTCTCCGGTAGACCAAGCTAAGCTGTAAATGCTTGTGGCTGGCTGCAACTGGGGACTTCTGTTCCTCTGGCAGGGGGGCTGGATCAGAACGAAAATTATGCCTTGACCTGACTCAAAGGTGTGCATTCCTAGTTCAGTGCCTTGGTCCTTGAGCTTATCCAGACGGTGAGATTTTTGAGGGCTGGGAGCTTGTCCTTGGCATCTTTGAATCTCTTGCAATTCTTACTGCTCAGCCGCCTTTATAACTGGAGCCCCATAAACACGGACTGGTTCCTTGCTGCACGTTACTAAAATGTGATTGGGCTTCTGGGAGCTTGACACGTTATCAAATGGAAGTAGTATTTTGTATAATAATATGAATAGCTTATAGGTTGTGCAAAGGGAGTCTATAACAGGCAAAAAGAATGTTCTGGAAAAAATTTTAATTTATAGCACCAAAGAGAAGAAATGGCACAATTTCAAATAAGAAAAACCAGGTGTCTTGCTGTTGCTAGTAGAACTGTTCTGACTGATCCCAACATCAGCCTCTTTCACTTGGCTGGGGAGAGAGTCCACCCACAGTAGAATCACGCACTGACCCCTGGGGGTTCAGCAGGTAGGACAGTGACCTAGAAGCCTGACCAGGCTGCAGGAGCAACGAGCAGATACTCTGCGTGCTGGAAATGATGAGTTACTATAAACTGTGACGTGAGCCACATACAGAAGCAATTTGTAAACGCTTCCTTACAAAGTTGGGGGACATTGCGGACAAGCCAGAACACACAGGAAGGATGGAAACTCACGTCATCCTCTTATGCCTCCAACCTGATGATGAGCTTTTATCCCGCAAGATGCAGAAGCTAGACCCCTTTGTCACGGAGCTAAACCGCCGCCTGGCCCAGGGGTTTGAAAAACTGAGGGAGGGTCCCAGAGAAGGTGAGGTAGCTGCAGGCCAGCCACTGTCCTACACCAACAATACGTGCCAGCAGATAAATGATAATGTGCGTGGGCTGCTAAGCACAAAGGCAGTGTGGATGTCTCCAGTCTTGCGTAAAATGTCACCGTGGGCCACCCTAACTGGAAATATGCAGGGAGGGGGACATCTGGGATGCACAGTGCAGACTAGCCACATTGACACATGACAACGCCGCCACACTTTCTGAGACCAGCTCCTCCCTGCAGGGCTACATGCGTCTTTGGCACAAGCAACCTGTCCCTGCCCTTCTCTGTCTTCTCCCGCAGTCCCTTCCCACCTGATTCCCTCCTTGCTTCTTTTCATTTTCCCCATTATCCGTGAAGGTCAAAGTGTCTGATGATTGGATGTTTCAGAGACTGTTAGGATCAAGAAGGGCCCAAAAGGGCCCAGCAACTACCTAACCAGGCTGTGGGGACCACTGCTCTTCAGTGGGATGGAAACCTGGGGTGCAGACCCCAGACCCAGGGTTTCTGACACCCTCTAACCAGACTGAAATAGGCTTGGACTGTTTTTTTGGTTCTATCCTTCGGAGCCCAAGAAAATGAAAGTGAGGCAGATTATAATGGTAACTTTTCTTTCTCATATTTGGAACCATATCTACCCAACATTGAACAATATTCGGGAAATGCAGAGGTTTTTTTTTTTCTCTTCTTTCCACAACGGGATAAGTATCTTATTATCACAAATGAAACCTTAACAGATTCAGAGAAAGGGCTGTATCACCCTTAGGAATCTAAATCCAGATCTTTTACACATTTTCCATGGATACGAATCTCAATTGTTCACCACCTCTCATTGATCATAATCAAAAGATAGACGAGATAAATTTCCAAGGGGAGGCTTGGTCCTTAAATAGAAATACCTGTTTCCATGGTGACATCCTATTAAGTTATAGTTTGGAACAGAGAACTGAAAAAAGTAGTTGACTAGAGATTCTGAATTTTAAATCCATATCATCAGTTAGAGCATTGAGGGATTTGAACGCCTCCAGAATAATTTCACACGCTGGGAAGGATGAGTCACCAGTCATTTCATGAGGGCCATTCCTCGCTCAGGCAGGCAGCTTTGTATCTAGGCCTACCAGGAAGAGCTGAGGAGATACACGTGAGTTTAGTTACTGACCCTGAATTGGGAAAGTTCTTTGTCCACAGAATTTAAACTCCTCTGAAGCATGACTTAAGAATTAGTTATTCAACACGTGGATTTTCCTCTCCTGGGGTCAATTAAATACTCATTAGAGGAATGGTTCACAGCCTTGGCTGTAAGTTAGCATAACCTGGAGAGCTTCTTAAACAATACTGATGCCAGAGTCCCCACCCCTAGAGATTCTGATTCAGTCCGATTGGACCTGGGCCCAGGCAATGGTATGTTTTCAAAGCTCCCCAATGAGCCTAAAGTGCATCGGGGGTCTAGGGCCTCTCTCCTCTCCTGGTTAAATAGTTTCCATGGTGGCTTAAGAAGAGGTAGGTCTCCACGCTCATACTTCCATTTAATGGGTGTTCGTTAAGGAGCAGACTGAGGAATGAATTAAATTATCTGACTTAACCTGTCAGCGACCCCCTGGGGTAGATGTTATTATGATCTCCATTTTGTAAGTGAGAAAACTAAAGTGTAGAAAGGTTAAATTGTTGCCTGAGTTTGCAAAGCTACAAAGCATAGAGCTGGCTTTAAGCTCTTACCTGGTATCAACCAAGCCCATGCTGTTAGCCACCATCATACTTCCCGCCCCATCACTGGATGGTCCACCGGCCACTGAGAAGACGCCCAGTTGTCCAATTCTCACCACTTCACAGAAGAGGCAGAAGCAAGGAGAGAAAATAAATGCATCTCATAGGCTATACTTTAGAGGTCTGACAATAAGTTCATAGAGCCTTAGTCCTGGCAGAGAAGGTCAAGGACACCAGGTGTAACCACTTTATTTTCTAGATGAGGAAACATAAATCCAGAAAGAGTAAGTGATTTCCAAGGTTCCTAAGTAGGTTGACTTAAGAGTCCCATCTCCTCGTTCTAAGTGAAGTCATTTTCTCCGGCACCCATTAGTTTCCTATTTACCATCTAGTAGAGGAGAGAGCACAAGGGGACCGGCCAACTCAACTGGCAGCGTTAACGTGAGCGAACGTGTTCGCAGAGGCTAGTGTGGTGTTATAGGCGGGGAGTACCCAGGAGGAGGAATTGCTTGCGGCCGGTGAAATTGGGGAAAACTTCACGGAGGAAGTGGCTTTTAAGTTGAGCCCAAATCAGGTAGGCTTCCATCTTGCTGAGCTGAAAGAGAGAACATTCCATAGGGAGGGAAGAGTGTATGCAAAGGCAGGAAGAAGGGAGATTTGTTGACCATCAGGTGGCCTGAATTGTCTTAAGTGGAGGATACCTGTGAGGAAAAGAAATCAGACAAGATGAGGAAGTGGGAGCTAGGGCGCCGACCGAGGGGGCTGGACCCTAATCCAAGGGCAGTGGGACCATGGCTACTGAGTCCAGTGAGTGGAGACTGTGCTTCGAGGCAACACAGTGCGGACTGAAGCGGACAGTGTCAAGGATCAGAGACAAGTCATAGAGTCTGGCCTCTCACAAGGCAAGGGAGGCTGAGCTACTGATGAGGTCTTGGGAAAGGAGAGGATCGAGAGAATGGGGTGGGGGGCAGAGAGCTGCAGCGGGGATGCGGGTGAGGGCGGGGGTGATGAGACTGTGAGAGACAGAAACCAGAGAAAAAAGAGAAGGTGGGATGATAAAATCCTTCTGGTCAAGGTGAGAGCTCAGCGGGAGAGAAAAGCCCACAGGAAAGGGGACGGGGTTTGAGGTGAGCTGCGGGCGGGAGGAGAGGAGAGGGTGGAGGTAGAGGGGAAGCGGCTGCAGAGGACGTGCGTGCGCTGGGAGGGGACGAGCGTCTGAGGAAAGCCTCCACTGTCCGCCCCTGGACCTGGTCGGACGGGTCACCAAAGTGGTCTCAAAAGGGACAGTAAGTGGCGAGAACAAAGCTCTGGGGGAATGTTATGAACCCAACTGCACTGAATCAAATCCTCTTGAACACAAGCATAGTCCACGGAGTCGGTTGAGATCATGCCAAGAGATAGAATTCCATTTAGTGAGGATTTAGCTTAATTAAAGTGTGATTTGCATTCAATTGATGTGAGGTATACTCTTGCAATCCTTATTGGGCAGGAGTTAAGTAAATTATACTTGCTTAGGGCTTTGAAGGCTCTTGGTCTGATCTCACCTAAACTCCTGTAGGAAGACGGAGAGTATTGGTGTGAGAGGTAGGAGTATTGTGGATATTACGATTGCTGTTGGTAGAAGAGTTGTTCGTTAAGTGGAGTGAAACTGTCATTTTATTTTTAGGGAGTAGGTAGTTTAACTGCAGAGACTTTAAAGCAGGTGTGGGCATGGCTAAATATACCAACCCCCAGAGACCAGACACAGCAGAAGCCACACCACCCATGGGCCCGAGCAGAGAGCAATGAAGGCAGGGCTGCAGTCCCAGAGAGGACGGTCATCGATGCGCTGCCAGCGCAGGGATGGGCAGAGAAGAAACACCCTGACTTCTCTGCTGCTGCCAGGCTCCTGTGCGATTCCCATTGGCTGCTCACAACAGGAAGTGGAGGGCAGGGCAGCCCAGGTGATGATTGTTAAGGACCAGCCTTCCCAAGCGCAGAGTAAGGCAGAGAAGTGATTTGGGGGCAGAGCAAATGGAGACGAACTAGCAAGCCCAGCAAGCAAACAGCCTTGGTCCTGAGTCCATCAGAGTCCGCTGGCGTGTGACAGACACTGACTGCTCTTCTCTCTGTGCCGGTGAATGATGGGCCGAACCTTCTAGGGGAGGAGGGAACTCCGGGCTCCGCACAGCTTTGCTGCTGCAACTCACCAGCTGCTTCTTCCCAAATGTCTGAAAACTAGCATCTTTGGAATCTTGCATGAATGCTTTGTATTGTAAAAATGACAACCGGATGAGCATGAACCTTTTCTGTGATGGCAAACCTTGTCGTCTTATGCCCATATTTTCCATAAACTAAACTCTGCCAAAGTATTTTTGTACTAAGTGTGAGAGGAAGCTTGGGAGATGTGGTTTGGCAGGTGAATTACGGGAATTCCCAGATATTTGGTTTTTGAAGATAAGGGGAAAATTATTGCATCCCTCATAAAGCCCTTTGCCACACCCAATACCAGAAAAATTTAAATGGACAGGTTTGGAGCAAGAGAAAGGAAATGCAGGGAATGACTAGAGATCAAAATGTAAAGTTGTAAAGGATTAGGAAAGATACTTACAGCTGAAATGGTTTGTTGTATAACCCGGGGAAAGTGTGAATTATTTGCATATAACAGAAAGCATCCCTCCAGGACTTGACTCACGACTTCACTCACTCCACACTGTCCAGTTGCCCAGCCCCAGGAGATCAGTGCCCTCGTGACAGCCTCAAGCCTCCTCGGCAGGCCTGACATAACACCCCCAGGCCTGCTAGCCCTTCATCCTAAGTTTGACAGGGTGCTAAGATTCCATCAAACTAAAATTGCATTGTCAATTTAAAAACAGCTTTTTTTCAGGGGAAAAAGACATTACCAAATCATATGCTCACATCGATTTTCAGACACATAAAATTAGAAGAAAAACCTTCCATCAAATTTCAAATCTTCCAACTTCCAGGGTATCAGCTAGAAGTTGTTTTCCTGATCACAGTAATTCTCATGAAAGTACCAATGAATCTGAATTCGCTTAAGGAGAATTTTTCTCTTCCGAAGAGGATCCTGCTAACCTAAATGACTCTCTCATTTGTGGAACAGGGAAAAGGAGATACTTTTGACCCAGGAAAAACGTCTTCAGCCATTTGGTATCCTATTTCCAAATATTATTGCCACCAGGCTTTTGAGCTCAAGAACTCGAAAGAGCGTTTCTGAATCACCAGTTATTTTCCAAGAATATCAGCTAAGGAAACAGTAGAAAGGGATGGGGATCAATCCCTATTTCCAACTCAGCATCAGTGAGACCTCTCAAAGTCAACTAATTATAGGAACCACCTATGGTTTTTGGCAAAATGACACTGATGACAGGAGAAATAAGTCCTCTTTAACATAAAATACCCCACTACCCTCTAAACTAAGACGAAGGCTCACGTGTGACCAGTGCTAAGGAGAGGAGTATACAATGCAGGACAGAAGATGAGGAGATTTGGTTTGTCAAAAAGGCCGGGGAAGTCTTTTTTCTCTTTTTTTAATTGAAGTGTAGCTGATTCACAATGTTGTGTTAATTTCTGCTGTACAGCAAAGGGACTCAGTTATACACATATATACATTCTTTTTTATATTCTCTTCCATTATGGTTTATCCAAGGGTATTGAATATAGTTCCCGGTGCTATACAGTAGGACCTTGTTGTTTATCCATTCTGTGTGTAATAGGTTGCATCCACTAACCCCAAACTCCCAGTCCATCCCTCCCCCATACCCCCTCCCCTTTGGCAACCACAAGTCTGTTCTCTATGTCTGTGAGTCTATTTCTTTTTCATAGATAGGTTAATTTGTGGCATATTTTAGATTCCACATATAAGTGATATCATCTGGTATTTGTCTTTCTCTTTCTGACTTACTTCACTTAGTAGGATAATTTCTAGTTGCACCCATGTTGCTGCAAATGGCATTATTTCATTCTTTTTTATGGCTGAGTAGTAGTATCCCACTGTATATGTGTACCACATCTCCTTTATCCATTCGTCTGTCGATGGACATTTGGGTTGTTTCCATGTCTTGGCTATTGTAAATAGTGCTGCTATGAACATAGGGGTAAGGCCAGGGAAGTCTTGACCTGAGATCTGAAGGATAATTAGAAGTTAACTAGGCAAAGAAGGTAGGGAAGGTATGTTCAAAGGCCCTGTGGTAGAAAGGACCATGGCAGGTAGGTGAAATTAAAAGTAGTCACTAGTGACTGGGACCGAGATTGTAGGGAGATAGGGAGTTTCTGGGCCAAGAAAGTCCACAGGTCCATGCAGCATCTGTAGCCAGGGTTCAGGAGTTGTTTTTTGTTTCTTTGCTTGCTTGCTTATTTGTCCTCTATCTTTCAAGCAGTGGAGGGAAGGAGGGAAGATGGCACTCACAGGCTTGCCTTTTAAGACAGTCACTCTGACTATAGAATAGAGAATGGAATACAGGACCAAGGGTGATGGGGAAGACCAGTTAAGAAACCATTGCAATAGTCAAGGCAAGAGATGATGAGAGCTTAAACCAGAGTGGAGACAATGACCAGATCTGAGAGATATTTAGAAGAAAAAAAATCATTGAACCTGGTGACATTGGAAATGGGAGTGTAGTGGGGAGGGATCAAGGATGGCACCTACATTTCTAGCTTGTGTAACAGGTGGAACCATTCACCAAAATTGGAAATACTGGAAAGAAGACCAGGTTGGAGGGGAAAGATGATGAGTTGGGGTTGAGGCATGCTGTGTTCAGATGCCCTTGAGAAATCCAAGAGGAAATATGTAGGAGGAAGTTGGGCAAGCAGGTCAGAAGAGAGGTCAAGATTGGAAGTGGAAATGTGGGAATCAACTGCATGAAGTCAATTAAAGCTGTGGGTATAAGTAAAGAATTAAAGGAGAAAATGGGGCTGGATAGAGTAGAACATGGTATGAAGGACAGAGTGTGGTCAGAGAGGTAGAAGAAAATACAGAGGGGCAAGAAGGCTCCCAGAAACCTAGTAAAGAGCATTTCAAGAAGAATGTGGTCAATGGTTCCAGAACAATTGGAGACGTCAAGAAAGGTAAGGCCTGAAAATAAGTCCTTTGAATTGGTTGATACAGAAACCATTGTGATCTTGGTAAGAAATAATACAAGAATGCCTACGCACAGTTCTCTGATTGAAAAAAAAAACAATTTTTTTTGAAGAAAAAGTATATGGTCTGCAAACATTTGTTTTTCCTAAATTTGCTCTTACGGAAAAAAAAAAAATCTGTACTTTAGCCATCTAGGGTCAACCAGATTGGAGGCTTGTAGGTAATTCAGTGGGTGATGAGGAGAAGGGTGGAACCAGCTGAGGAAAGAAAGGAGGTCTCTGGGCACTGGGTTGGCAGAGCTGACTCCTGGCAGCTCCTTACCCTCTGTCCTGTGTCCTGTCCTGTGTTGGTTTCCTAGGGCTCTGTAATAAATTACTACATGCTGGGTGGCTTAAAACAACAGAAATTTATTCTCACAGCTCTGGAGGCTAGAAGTCCCAAATCAAGGTGTTGACAGCACCACGCTCCCTCCAAAAGCTCTGGGAGGGGATCCTTCCTTGCTTCCTCCAGCTTTGGGAACTCCCGGTGTCCTTGGCTCGTGGCTGCTTCCATTATCATGTGGTCTCCTCTTGAGTCTTCCTCCTTCTCTTCTTTTCTAATGACACCTACCACTGGATTTAGAGCCCACTCTATTCCAGGGTGATCCCATCTCAAGATCCTTAATGTAATTCTGCAAAGACTCTTTTTCTAAATAAGGTCACAACCACAGGTTCCAATGGACATATCTTCGTAGGGACCACCATTCAACTCACTCCACCCTCCCATTCCTGTCTCCTGGAGTATCATTTCATCTAATCTGAACGTCTCCATCCCCAAACTGAAGAGCCAACAATCCTATCCCTGCCCCTTTAATACCCAGCCCCAACCTTACCCAGCCAGGTCATAGGAGCCACCAAATTCCATGTAGAGCTGAGTGTCCTTCTTCCCTGGCCAGCTGTTCCAGACTATTCTTTTTCCTAGAGGAAGGTAGGTGTCCCAGACCCCAGAGCTCACTGTGGCTGGTAGGTAATTTTACTGTGCTGGATGTATTTCCCCATAGACACATTGCTAAACTGCATCACTAGGTTCTATCCCCTTCTTCATTCAAGACTTTAGGTGTCGCTTAGGTTAAATGGTATTTTATGGATGTCGGGGAGGGGAGGGGAACCAACCGTAGTTTAAATAAATTGTATTGATAGTTTTCCAAGTTCCAAATGAACTTTTGAGACAACGTCCATTTGCACACCAGGAATTCTGTGAAGGTTTCCTATATCAGCTACTGAATGAGAATTAGAACTCAGGAGTATTGATGAATAATTGGTCACTGTACCCATGAGGGAAAGACACGTGAGGCTACATCGCATGTCTGTGAGGTGGGTGGGGGCTCTTGCTGGCTGCTTTCTCCGTTGAGGATAGAGAACCATGCACGTGGCTCTAAGTAGTTTCCCATGAAAGAGATTTTTATGGGCTTCATGACTCGAGAACTGTATCTTCTTTCCAAACTGATGAAGAACAAAAAGTGGCACTTTATTGAGCTACTACAGTAACTGCTGCTTCAATAATAACAGGTGGAATTCCTCTCCTCCTAAGAGCTCATGTATTCTATTATGCATTTAACTTATCTTTACAAGAGTTCAGAAAAGCACCTTCAGATACCACTTCAAGGTGCATTTGGGGAAATCAAGGCACGGAGTTGATAAATGACTGCTGGGCCACGTTTTGCCCACCCATGAGGCAATTCATCCCTTCTCACCATCACAAAAGACTCTTAAGACTTAAAATTGTCCTTCAAAACTGTGTCTGTAGCTGAGCAAGAAATAGGATGCAGGCCTCATTTTCCAGGTTTTGTGTCTTATCTCGTAAATCAGTGGTTCCCAAATTGCGTAGTGGTTAAATCGACTTGTTAAAAGTTTACTTTCTGTTCTGCCTCAGACCCACAGC
This sequence comes from Delphinus delphis, assembly GCF_949987515.2. NCBI lineage: Eukaryota > Metazoa > Chordata > Mammalia > Artiodactyla > Delphinidae > Delphinus > Delphinus delphis. The sequence goes on along the minus strand of NC_082692.2, from coordinate 12,072,577 downwards.
ATCAGAATCACCAGAGGGTGAGACTAGGGTGCTGTTGGCTGCATCCCTCCCCCGCTTTTCTGATGCTCAGTCACATTTGGGTCCCCCTGCTATGGGACTCCTGGGAAGCTTTGCTTGGCTGTCTCTAGGCCCTCTGGTTTCTGGACCTTCCAGCAGTACAGGGCTGTCTGGAGACATTTGGTCTTTGGTAACCACATCCGGGCCCAAGTTGTCTCCTGGAGGATGAAGCTGTGCTAAAGAACTGTCCGTCTGTGAGCTTCCCTAGTCACAAAAATTAGAAGGTAATTCCCGTGTAACAGGGTCTGCCTCGGACAAACTAATGAAGCCAGTTCTCTGTGTCCTAGCGTTAAATCAGCATACAGGATAAAGCATGGAGTCAGACAGCCATGTGAACTTAGGCAAGCCTTCAATTTCTCCCCGGGCTTGAGCCTCAGTTTCCTCATCTGTACAATGGATGGGGTTGGGGCTGGGTAGTGGAACAGCAATGTAAAATGAGGGTTACTAAAATAATCAAATGGTATCTGTTAAATGCCTGGCATGGTTTTCAACAAATGGCAATTCTCTTTTCCTTTCCCTAGAAGGTGTCCATTTCTGTCACGTGAATTCTGGGAATCTCTGTTCCTTCTTTCTATTAGAACAAGGGTGTGGCATATCTTTCTGTGTGTGTGTACATTTAAGTTTTTTACCTTTTTGCAAGTTTTTAGCTTTTTAAGTTAAAAGTTAAATTTTTAACTTTTGCATTTTACAATTAACTACCTGATTTTCCCATGTTGACCGAGGAGAAGCATTAACTGTAGCTCCTAGTTAAATAAGCAACTCTCTACGATTCTCACCCAGCAGAGTTACCTAGGTGGGAAGTAGTTTGATTGCAAATCTACTGCAGTTTGGAGCGTCAGTCAGGAGCTTGTCTGAGCCCATTGGTTATTGCTTTTGTTTGTGAGGTTGTATCTGTGGCATTGCTTTTCCAACCAATAATCACAAGGCTTCTCGCTATATCCAGGTTTGGGCTCATTTGAGCGTCCTCCTGCCCCAAAGCCCCAAAATGAATTTTGGATACTCCGCAGACACATCTATGTTGCAGCCAACAATCTTAAACACAACCTCCAAATTCGATGAGGTAACATCTCAACAGGCAGAGATGTAATTTTATTTATATTGTAGATGGAATGGAAGGCTTGTCTGCCCAGATACAGAAATTCAGAGCTCAGGAAACTGTAGTGTGACCAGCCATCCCAGTTTGCCTGGGACAGTGGTGTTTGCTGAACCTGGGAGTTCCAGGTTTAAAACTGACAACATCCCAGGCAAATTGGGACAAGTTGACCTCCCTAGCAGGGAAGGGATGGGCACAATAGAAGACCTTTCCATCCTCTTTCAACACCTGGAAGTAGGTGAAGTTCTCATCAGCTGGTCTTCCACCCCCACCTATGGGTAAAGTGGCCCAGGTAAGGCGTGCTCCTTGGCAGTCTCTGGTACAACTGCACCTTTGTGCTGGACTCCAGGGTCTAGAGAAATCCTCACTCTTTGAATTCTAAAAATTGTTGGAGAATAGCAAACAGAGCAGCTGGGACTTCCCACTTCTGGAATCCTGGGAATTCGCTCAGAATTATCTTTCAGTCAGACATGCTCCAGGGCCAGTCTTACGGCAGACAGGAAGTTGACAGACTCTCCCATTTACTAGCAGCGTGGCTTGGGCAAGTCCTCTCTAAATGTGAATTTCCTCACCTGCACTTTGGTGATGACAACATCTCCCTCAAAGAGCAATGGTGAAGGACTTCCCTGATGGCACAGTGGTTAAGAATCCGCCTGCCAATGCAAGGGACATGGGTTCGAGCCCTGGTCCAGGAAGATCCCACATGCCGCGGAGCAACTAAGCCATGGACCACAACTACTGAGCCCACGTGCCTAGAGCCCGTGCTCCCCAACAGAAGAAGCCACTGCAAGGAGAAGCCTGCACACCACAACGAGTAGTAGCCCCCGCTCGCCACAATTAGAGAAAGCCTGCACAAAGCAACAAAGACCCACCACAGCCAAAAATAAATTTAAAAAATTTTTTAAATCTTAAATAAAAGAAGAGCAATGGTGAGAATCCTGCAGGTACCAAGCAGTCACTAACAAAGGCACTGAACTCATGCCCGTTTCTCTCTCCATCTCCGTGCCCTCGATGAGACATATATTTAGGGATGGTGTGATGACAGCCTCCAAATGTTCCTCCAGGAGGTTAGATTCTAACACTCACTGTTAGAATTGCAGAACATTGAGTTGGAAAAAAAATTTCCAATGTTCTTCTCTCCTCTTCTCCAAAATGAGTATCATTAATGATCCATGAGCCTATGAGTTATAAAAATCCAGATTCTCCAATTTAGCCATCCAACAGGCTAAATTGAGTGGACGGGTGGGTGACAACACCTGCTACATAGCAGATCTAGAATCCAGCCCTCTAACTTCTAATCTTCGGATTCAGTGGCCCCTCCATCACACTGTCTCCTAATCCCTTTCCTCAAGGATTTGGTCTCTGGTAATGGAAAGAGTTGGGAGAACAAGAATAAAAGCCTTAAGAAGATACTAGCATTTTACTGATGAATAAAGGGGGCAAAAGCTGGTTTTACTAGAAGAAAGTGGGAAGGCCAATGGGGGAGGGACAAGAAGACAGGGTTTAGAAGAAACACTGACTAGAAAGAAGAAAGCAAACTTTACCCAACTAGTCTACATCCAAGTGACCCCAATCAAGAGACTCTGCCTGACTGCTTGATGATAGTGACCCAAACGTGGCTACTTTTTTTAAGGGGTCCAATTCTAGCTCCTGTGACAATTACTAAGACATAGGACTCCCTGATGTGGAAAAGTGGAAACAGCAGCCCCCTCATAAAATGGGGTGCTGGCGCCCGCTTTCCCAGGCTATCAGACGAGCCTCTTTTGTATCTAGGGCACAGGTAGTAGCAGGCTCACCCCGTTTCATTATATCTGTGATTCTGCGGCGCTTCTGCGTACACCTCGGGGCTGCCTCTAATTTAGGCTTGTGTCTTAAGACGGCTCTCCCCTTGATAACTCGTGCTGGTGATGGGAAATCACTTTGTAAGCTGGGAAGGAATGGAATGCGTAATCGAAAAGCTGTCCCCAATTTGCCCAGCCTAAGAATCTGACGGTTGGAAAGGTAGAAAGTGCTTCTTGCCAAGAATGGATTGCGAAATGGATTAGAAAATGAAGGCTGTTTGGCATTCACCCCTTTGCAGCTCACAGGTAGCCTGAGGGCTGCAGTGTGACCCCACCACTCTGCCCAAGAGGGAACTACGACTATGATTTCAAGTTACTTTAACTGTAGATTATTTTGTCCTACACTGTTTGTCCTACCCTGTAGATAAGAATTAGGATTCAGACTTAATTCCCACCTCCTTACTAATCTGTGAAGAGAAATAAGCCTGTTTATCAGGTCCTCGGGAAGTTGGAGGTTCAGCTAGATTTAGTCATGCCCTATGACAAAGATAACGTCTTTCCAAGAATAATAGAAGCAATATAGAATGTGATATTCTAAAAAGTGTGTTCAATTATGCATTAGATTAAAATGGAAAATAAATTATAGGTGAAATTGCACATAACAAAGAAAATTTCTGAGCTCTGTCCCTGACCCACTTATTAAGAACTGTATTCAGTGGGTCAGAATTTCATTACACCAAAAGAAGTTAATGATTTCTTGAAGTTTGTCAAAATGGGCTTGACACGGAGTGAGAAAATAATAATAATACCAATAGTAATAACTTATGTAAATGCTTTTCTTGTGTCAAGGGAGAAACCAGTCACTTTCATGCATCTTATAGTTGACACAAAAATAAGCATACAATAAATGTTAGGTATTGTTACAGTCATCACATTTAACCATTACAATCCTATAAGTTATGTACCTTTATCGTTCCCATTTTGTACATGAGCAAACTGAGGTCCCAAGACATCGGTAATTTGTCCAGCCTCCCACAGATGTATGTGTTGGACATGAGGTATTAGTTCATTTCTATCTAACTGGGAGGCCATGCTTCGGACTGCTATGCTTTAGTACCTCCCTGCTGTCCACATTGCCCTTGTTTATGGCCTTTGTCCACGCGGCAAAATCAATTATGCAACTAAAGATAAGAAGCACATAGGTTACATATGTGAATTTCTAGCATTGTGTATGGATAAGAGTGTGGGCTTTGGAACCAACCCTACTACTTACCAGCTGTGTGGTAAGTTACTAAACTCCCTGTGTCTTGGTTTCCTTGTCTGTAAAATGAGATAATACCTCACACACAGGGCTGTTGGAGGGAAAAAATTAACACCAGATAACTCCTCTGTAAATGTTACCTATTATTATTACTAAATGAACCTGCTATCTTTTTTTTTTTTTTTTAATTCTTTGGCCGTGTGGCGCATTATGTAGGACCTTAGTTCCCTGACCAGGGATCGAACCCATGCCCCCTGCGTTGGAAGCACAGAATCTTGACTACTGGGCCACCAGGGAAGTCCTGAACCTGCTATCTTAAATGTAAATAGCCTCTCAATGACAATACTTGCCTACACAATTTTTTTTACACAATTTTAACACAATATTTTGTAAAAAGTGTAAAAGTCTTGAGACATTTTTCCAGCTAGGGAAGACACCATCGTCCTAGCTGACAGCTGTAAATTCTAGGACACTGAGCTTGCCCCAGCCCTGTGAGTGATGGTTCTAGAGTGTCTTAAACCACAAGGAATGGAGAGTCAATTGTATCAAGTACTTTTTCCCTTTGCGATTTGCACACACTGATGATTCCACGTTGTGTGAAGGTGACTGAAATGATCAGAGTCCTTTTCACATGGAGCAGGTGTGAAACTGTCATTGCTGTCGTGGCCACAGCTACTGTTTTCAGAACAGCCAGGTTGGTCAGCTTCCGGTTAGGCAGGAGGCTCCTGCTTTTATTGGAGAGACATGAGACTCCCCAGGCAGGCTCTCCTGCCAGAAAGTATGAACTCCACATCTGTCATTCCACCATTATAGCTTCATCTCTAGCTCTCAAAGGCCCTTTCTCCTGAAGAAGCCACTAATAGGATTTAAATACACCTGGAGGGTTCCAAGATATTAGCAGAACCCACCCTGATTGCCTAATCAGTTGACACCTTCTGCAAGCATCCACATGAAAGGCAAAATACGTCTAAGGACTGGACCCAGGAGGGTGAGGGAGCAGGCAGTGCAGCCAACCTAAGAGCCTCTGTCCTGGTGGATCTCCAAGGCCCTTGAGGCACTAACAACCTGTCTTGCCCTTAAAGAGACATCCATTAATTGACTTAGCTGTTTGTGCCTTTGTCTACAAGATTATACAGAAAAGCTTCTGAGATGCATAATTCCCACAGTCTTTATTTGCCTTCACTGAAGGGCCTGGTTATTAAATTACGTTTGTCATTAAACCATTAGTGATTCGCACATTTAAGTCTAATTAAAAATGGGCTACTCTGCTTAATGATTGTTGCAAAGGAGATAACTCCTCAGTAATTCTAAACATTTACCCTCCATCTAGTGGGAAATGCAGTTTTTACCAGGGGCTGGGCCACCAGGAGCTTTCTCAGTACATGCAGGTCCCTCTCAGGTGGGTTGAACTGTTCTCCTGTTAAGGACACTATCTTCAGATGTTACTCAATTATCTTCAAGGCGAGGAGACAAGAGGGGAAATGAGGTCAGTGCATAGGACCACAGAAGACATTCCCTCTCCACTTCTCTGTAGTTCAAATGAAAAAATTTCCTTACTCAACAACGAAGGATTTAAGATTCATACCTAGATGTTAATTTTGTGAAAATCAAAATTGTTTTATCTTCCAGTGTATTGTATTTGCTTTTTTCCCCCCCAAAGTATATTTACTTAATTTAAAATCTAAAGTGTCATAATTCGTTTTCACAAAAAACGTACTGTCTTTTGGGCTTCGGGGTTTTTTGTTTTGTTTTGGTTTTTTTGTTTTTGTTTTTTTTTATTTATTGAAGCAAAAACTGATTACAAAATTGTTATGCTGATACCGTCATACATCCTTGCTCAATCCCCTGCCCTGGAAAATCACATTTAGATTTTTCAAGCCTGTCCTGCCTGTTCAGTTCTCTAGTTATGGACATACAATGATAGTGACAATGCATAAAGGTGGGCGACAGAGAGGACCACTGTTCAAAAGTATTTCTTTCTTCTCCTGTCCATATATAAAATCCAGGTCTATTAGCCTAGACCAAGGACCCAGCTTTTGCCAAATCCCTAAGAGTTCTATACCCTCTTCTCCCCAGGGGACCCCAGCAGAGGGAGGACACAAGCGTGTGCTGGCTCAGAGGCACCAGAGGTACCGGAGATCCCCTGTCCTGCTAGAGAAGCAGCACTCTTGGTGAGACAAGAGCCAGAGTTTGGCCTTGAATCTTGGCTCAGCTCTTAGTATTTGGTGGGACTTGGGAATGTTACCCAGCTTCTTGAACCTCTATTTCCCCACTTACAGAAGCAAAGTTTAAAATAGATTTGTAAGGAGAATTGAATGAGACCACGTTTCAAAGCAAATGGCAGAAGATATTTTAGCCAACGTTAATTTCCTTTCTCTGATCTAACTATTGATTATGAGTTTCTAACTCCCTCTATAAACCATTCTCCTTTTCAGAATTTTAATCTAGTCTTGTCTTTGGCAGCTGTCCCCAGAGGAGTTATGATTTATGAAGTTTCAGGACAGAATGCTAATTTTAAAATCTTTGTAGCTGCTAGCAAGTATGACTTGAGGCACACACAGAGAACAATAAATATTTGATGTGTAGTGGGTTGAATGGTGGCCCTCCACAAAGATATGTGTTTGCCCTTATCCCAGGAACCTGTGAATGTGACCTTATTGGGGAAAAAAAGATGCAATGAAGTTAAGGATCTTGAGATGAGATCATCCCGGATTATCCAGGGAGGCCCTAGATGCCGTGGTAAGTGTCCCTATATAAGTAAGACTTAGGGAGAGAACACAGACAGAAGAAGAGGAGGCGATGTGACCATTGAGGCAGAGACTGGAGTCTTGTGGCCACAAGTCAAGGAACGCTGACAGTCACCAGACACTGGAAGAGGGAGAGAATAGATTCTCCCCTAGAGTTCCCAGAGGGAGTTCGTCCTGCTGGACTTAGAGCTTCTAGCCTCCAAACTAGAAGTGAGAGACAAAATTTCTGTTGTTTTAAGTCCACCAAATTTGTGGTGCCTTGTTACAGTAGCCACAGGAACCTAATACAAGGTGCTACTATTAATAATAAATATAGATTTCCTTCCTCTCAATTTTGTTGTAAACCTAAAACTTCTCTAAAAAGTAAAGTCTTAAACATATATGTGCGTATATATGTGTATGTGTGTGTATATACATATGTTTTTTATTTTATTTTAAACCATTACTTTTTTAGCTTTGATACAGAGAAGTTAGAAAAGCCCCTTCTCTTGGTATTTTTCTAATAACAATCTTTACTAAAACAAAGGCAGTCAAGGGTGGAAGGAAGAGTTTCTCAGGACATTGAAGTCCTATTAAGTCATTCTGCTTGTAATCCCCAAAAATGTGCCATGAGTACTATGGAAAAATCAGAAGAGAAACCACTTTTTAAAAAGTGTTTGCCTTTATACTCTTGCATGTCAACACTGACGGTGCCAGAGAGCCGCAAATACCAATGCACTTGACGTTGTTACCAGTGGGGGACTTCCCATCCTCACCCTCACAGCCACCCCAAATCCAGTAAACAAGCATAATGAAGACATCTGTTGACTCCATCACCCCTCTTGCAACGCTTGCAATGCTGGTAACCTCCAATACTTTACGGACAAAAGTAAAACTTTGGCTCAGTTCTCTGTTCTTTAAAAAGCCCATATATCACCATTTGGCATCTCCAGGTTTGACTCATTCAGGATATTGTATTCTTTTCATGAGTACACAATGAGCTAAAGTCCTCTCAAGGGTGTAGGTGTGCGTTCAGGAAGAGAAGTTTATGAGATTTTCTTCTTAATTCTGATCATTGAAAATTAGGTTTCTCATAAGAAAACAATATCCCTTTTTCCTAAGGGTGTTGTACAACTGGAAGATCAGAGCACGTCATGAACAAAGTATCAAATTGAATGTAAAATGGATTAAAGGTGATTTAGAAATTTGAGCAGCAGCAGGGAAGCTGTGGTACCTGTGATAGTATTAAGACTCGAGTTTGGGGTGATTATCTTACATCTCAGTTCAAATGAGGTTAATGGGCTTTCAAATCATCACTGGGGGAGGGCAGGCAGAACCCGCATCTTTCATATGAGAAGTCCAAGTTCCTTGGCTTGTTTTACAAATCCTTTAGTATGTGACCTTTTACTTAAGTCAATACTCCCTTTTTTTTTCCCATTTCTTCCACTTATTTGGTACATTCTATTGCTCTCTTCCACAAGAGTAAAGAAAGCATTGCATAGAACAGAATTTTGACCTAATTTTGTCTTTCTTCAGGAAAAAATTTATGCAGTCATTTCCTGCTTTTAAATACGAGCTATCCCTGGAGATTAAGTGGCTCATTATGGGACAGAATAGTAGCTTCACATATTCCTGTATCTTTGCTCCCAGCACATAGTAGGTACTCAGTAAATACTGACTGCTGAATGAATATGTTTAAATGTACATTTTTGAGCATCATAAGTAAGAAGTATCAAATGAGTAAGTCATGAAGCAAAAATAAGTCTTTATTAGGCAGCATGGGAAAAGAACCAATAAGTGATCAATATTTAATCAGCACCTACTACATGTCAGGCACTTTTTAGGCACTGGGAATGCAGTGAATGAAACAGTCTCTTCCCTCATGGCACTGTCATTCTAGCTGGAAGAACAGACGATAAACAAACAAGTATAAGACAAAGTTATGCTCTCTCCTTGAGAGGCATATAGGCATTCACCCAAAGCCAAACCTAAGTGCTGGTTAACTTCCAGGTCAACTGACTCTGGTCCTTTTGACTCCTTATTTTACCCCCCAACCATCACCAAATTTTAAGTGCAGTATATTTTAACTGGAAAAGGCTCATGTCTGCAAACCTGCATTTAGAGCTGCCGTCTTCCTAAGGCCTTTTCAGGTTCTATATCACTGCCCAGAAGCAGACACCAAAAGTCTAAACCAGCTTCCTAAGGGGTGTCCTGCAGATCTAAGAATGAGAGTTATTTATTTATTCAGTTCTTCAACAAAACATTTATTGCATGCCACGTAGTCTCGTAAATACTGATGTTGAGGTTACAGCAGTAAATAAGTCAAAATCCCTCTCTTCTCATGGAGCTTCTGTGCTGGTTGGGGAGGTGAAGGGGGCAGACAAAAAGGAAATACTTACACACACGTTCACAGTGCTATGGAAAAACACAAAGCAAATATATTTTAAATAAGATGGCCTAGTGAGTGGTCATTTGAGCTGAGACCCTAAAGAAGTGAGGGAGTGAGCCTGATGTCTGAGGAAGAGCATTTCAGGCAGAGGCAGGTACAAAGGCCATAAGACAGGAGGTCCACGTGACTGGAACACAGTGACAGAAGGGGTAAGTGGTCGGAGATGAGGTCAGAGAAGTAATGGAGGGCGGATTAGGTAGCGTCTCACAGGCCACTGTAATTGTCATTCTACACTCTCTGACGTGTAGAATCAAATATCGAGAGAATAAGCAGCTGGTAGAGCGGAAAGGATTCCTCTTTGGAATCAGAAAAATGTGGGTTCAAATTCTACCACCACTATTTGTAGTTGAGTAATCTTGGAGAGTCACAGAAACTCTCTGAGCCTCAGTTTCCTTGCCTGTAGAGTGGGCTGGTCATAGAAGCACACAGGGCTGCTGGGGGCATTAAATGATAGGACCTTTGCAATGCACCTAGCACAGCGCCAGGCCCCTTCAGGGATCTCAGCATATGGTAACACAGTACTTCCTTTCCCTCTTTTATCTCAAGCTCTTCCGCTTTTACTGTGACTGAGATGGGAAGACATTGGAAGATTTTGAGCCAAGGAACGGTGTGACTTGACTTGAGGTTTTAGAAGCTGCGATGTGGAGGGTAGATTATGGGGAGCGAGGGTGGAAGCAGGGGGGTAAGTGGCTAACGCGACAATCCAGGAAGAAGATGGTGGGGTTTTGGACAAGGATGGTTCACGTGGAACTGGTGACAAGTGGTCAGATGTGGGATATGTTTTCATGGAGCTAATAGGATTTGCTGATTTTTGCACGCAAAGTATTAGAAAAAGAGAGGTGCCTCCAAGATTTGGGGACCAAGAAACTGGAGAGTGAAGGTACCATTGACTAAGGTGGGGAAGATTTGAAGTAGGCTCGGAGAGGCAGGTGCCAAGAGTCTGTTTCTGAGCATGTTAAGTTTGAGATGTCTGTTACACACTCAAGAGGAGCTATCAATTACACAGATAGACGAGGCCAGGCCAGAAGTGAGAGCGGGTATCGTGGGTGGGAGAGCTCCATGGCAAAGGACTTAGGGATGCTGGGCTAGGGATAACGGGTTGCTTTACTCTCGGGCTCCTTACAGCTTTTAACACAAACGTACTTTATGAACATCCAAGGGAAGGATTTAAGGTTTACCAAGCTTATTTAACTTACTTATTAAATTTTACGACACTTATTTTAGGGAGCTTCCGGTCACACTATTATTCTATAGGACACCCTTTGGAGAATACTGTTGAAGACAGTAAGTATTCGTTTTATAATAGAATGATCTCCACCTTGCAGCAAGACGGCACAAAAAACAATAAGAGTTGGAAATGTGTATCGTTTAATCAGTACCTGACAACTTTTGTGCTTCTTTGCATTTTCCCTTGTGAATTAATAGAACCCCATTCTAGTTTGGAAAGCAGATTGTTTTGAGGTTGGTTATATGAATTACACCCTAAGATCTTGATCAGCTCACCCCTTGGGTGAACTAATAAACTCAGGTTTCTAAACCTGCAGGGCTAAGGGCTCAACCTCCTGAATTCCAGGCTGAAATAGTTCAACTTGCCTTTATCCTTTACTCTTCTTCAACTCAGTGGGTCTTATAGATTCAGGCCACCACCTCTTATACTCCTCTCGATCAAGTTTAGCCTAGAACCTCTTGTCCGATCACCATCACAGTACTCTTCCCTGATGATCTCGTGTTTTCCCGTAACTTAAACCACACACAGACTGATGGCTCCCGAATCCACATCTCGCGCTTCCAGCTTTCTCCTGAATCCTAGGATGGTATTTCCTACTGCTGTCGGCATCTCTATTGTGGTATCCTAGAAGCATCTCCAACTCAGTGTGTCCCAAACTGAGACCAACCTTTCCCTCATTGCATTTCCCTGCAATGTTTACTTCCATCTACAGCACCACTGTGCTCCTGCTGCCCTACAGAGTAGCCTGGAGTCATCCTTCCCTAGTGGCCTCCATCTGCTTTCTGCTGCCCCACCCAGGCCTGCAGCATGCAGTCATTCATGAAGTCCTGTCATCACTACTTTCTAAATCTCCCCCAGGCTTCATCCTGTTCGCCCTCTACTGACACCGCTCATTTCAGGTGCTCATCCTGTTCCACCTGAATTGTTTCATTAGCCTCCGGGTGTCTTCCTGCCATCTACGTGGGGCCACCACCACCACCAACTGGTCCTCCTCGCTGCTGCCAAGGCTACCTTGTCAAAAGGAAAACTAGTCACGTGACTTCTCTGGCTAAAAGCCACCAGTGGTGTCACACTACCTTCAGAATAAAGCCCGTGTGTTCAGGGCCTTTCACAGTCTGGTCCAACCCACCTCACTCCCACTGTGCCCCCAGGACACACAGAACAAATCTTTCTCCCCATGACATGACCTTTGATACCTCCGTGCCTTTGCACGTGCCAGAGCCTTGCCTTTACTGGGAGCGTGTCCCATCTCTCTTCACCCCTATCCAAAATAGCATCCCGTATCAGGCTTGTTGAAAATGAAACCTTCTTTGAGAGCCTTCCTAATGGACCCCTCAAGCAGGCAGATCTCTTTGGTACCTAGAAATTTTGTATGTAACCCAGATCTCCCTGGGCCTTGGCAGCCTGGAGGAACAAGGGAAGAATATGGGTAGACTCAGTGAATGTTTCCTACCAATGAAAGTTAGGCATTTGCAGCTGGGACGAACACTCTGTAGGCGAGTGTTTTTAAGGCCAATGATACCTATCACAATGATTCTTAACAGCTTTCCAGGCCGAAGAAGCAAACCCATGGAGAACTGAAAAGAGCACAGCGAGGTCGTACAGAGACTGGAGTTGAGAGTTCGTTCAGGAACCGAAGGGAGCTGAGTCGTCTTTTTGTCCCACAGTAGCTGGAATTCATGAAGCTCATTCTACTTTTTCTGTCTACCTCTCTCTGGATCCATCCATATCTGCTGCTCTACCGGTTGCCAGATATCTCTCCATCTCACATTCATACTCAACAACTGAGACTCTGACATCAGAGGCCCCTGGAAACCCTTGAAAATGCTCCCCTTGGGTCAGGCACACAGTTATAATCATAGGGGTTGCAAGCACAGAGCACTCAGAAGTGACTGGAGCCGTGACAAGTATTACAATGGCTTGTCAAGTTCAAGTACCCTCCTTGTGTTTCAGAAATCCCTAATGTGTCCACGTGTATTCCCGAACACCCATGATGGTCTTCTGCGTCCACATTTCTCTTTCCCTGTTACCCAGAGGCTCCATCTCTGGCTCCTTGGTCTATGCAAAGATAGGTGTCTCTTCCCTTACACAGATGGTGTCCTGTGGTCCCTGCCTTCTCCGGCCTCACTGGTATTAGTTTGATCTGCAACCATGCTTGTGTCAGAGCACAACTGTCCTCCTCCAACTCATGCTAAAACCTGTTAGACCAAAAAAGGGAGTTTCTAGCGGCACCTCTTGTGATTCAAGTCTTTTCCTTTAATTTGCTTGTTTGCTTCCTGACAGCTCACCCATTCACAAGGCACCTGACAAACTCAGGAGGTGAGACCAGAAGACGGTTTGACCACCACCCTCAAAAGCATTCTTCCTTGCCGGTATCCCAAACCACATTGTACGTTTCAACTCTCTCCTCAGGGTGAGTTCCTTCTTTTTCAAGGGCAACACCAGGGAGTAAATTGCTTATAAATCTTAGCATGAGACCAGAGCCTCAGCCAGTTTCTCCATGGAGTTATTGTCTGTCCCAGGAGGCTCATCGAACCCCCATAACCCATGACATCAGCACCCTATGGCCCAGGAAGCTTATCAAATTCCCATAACCCATGACATTAGCACCCTATGGCCCCACGAAACTTAGCAAACTCCCATAACCCATGACATTAGCACCCTATGGCCCCAGGAAACTTAGCAAACTCCCATAACCCATGACATCAGCACCCTATGGCCCAGGAAACTTAGCAAACTCCCATAACCCATGACATCAGTGCCCCATGTCTTGCCTACCCCACCACCACGCTCACTGTGCCCCTGGGTAGGTGGAGGCTCAGAGCCCAGGTCCTCTCTCTTGCTCCAGGAATATACAATTCTGATTATCCTAACACTTGCCATGTTATATTGTAATTATCAGAGACAGAAGGAAACCAATATTTACTGATAACTAGTATGACCCAGATTTTTTATTAGATGCTTTCCATGCACGATAATCTTTAATCTTCATGTCCACCCTTTAGGAAGGAATAATTATCTATACAAGTAAGAAAATAACTCAGAGAAGTGACATGTCCTATCATAAGATCTCACGGCTAACGATGCCCCCAACTACTGTGAACTCCTCCTTGGCAGTGACGGTCTGTAATTCATCACTGTGTCTCCGCGGCATCTGTCACACTCTAAGTAGGGGCTCAAACAACATTTTTCTAAGGAAAGAAGGAAGGGAAGGGAGAAAGGAGGAAGGAAGAATAAAGGCCTTGATTTCACCTTGCACTTAGTAAGCACTTGATAAATGTTTATGAATGAATACTAAGGTTTGAGAGAAGCCCTCCAAGTTTCCCCTGAGGCAATCGAGTGATGTGATTGGCAGGACTCAATTTATCAGCCTCCTCCAGGCAAGCTTGTGAAACAGAGCAAGAATGATGGGGCTGGAGCTAATGTAATTTCAGATGAATCCATTAGAGTCCCTGTACTGCTGAAAACTGGGACGCAGAATTAAAGTGCCCTTTATAATTTATACTCAAACACAAATGGGATGTGGAAAGTTGAACCTTTGCTTTATATTCTGATACCTTTTCCTCTGGCCCTCGAATCGGTTATTAAATGAAGAGAGCTTCAATAAGGGCAGAAAGCTGGGGTGATTTAGGAGCGAGCCTTACCCCAGCCCAAGAGCTAGATGAGCTGACTTACCGAGCTGTTCTCCAGTCTCTCAATTTTATGATTATGTTATTTGGGTAACAGGAGACAGGAGAGAAGAGACAGCCACACTGGGGAAGCGCTGTCTGATGGGAAGATGTCAGGTCCGAGGGAGTAGAGAGAGAGGCTGGGAGTCTATTTCATCATGGCCCTGCACCCCGTCCCTGAGACACTGTAATAAATAAACCATTGGCTGTGAATGTGTCGATGTTCCTATAGCCTCTGTGCATAAGAGGGGTCAGCTGGAAAAGTACGAAGTACACAGCCATGGAGTTCTCTTATTTATCATT